>NC_133755.1:129997703-131200884 GCF_036562045.2 Rhinolophus sinicus
AGAATTCCAGCTAATAAAGGCAGAAGGAAAGATATGTGTAGAAAATTGTTATTTTTTGATTCTGAATGAAATGATGGAGGCAGGCTTAATGGTCAAGGTATGCTAAGTCTATTAGGTGAAAAATTATTAGGGGACTTGGAAAGAGCTAAAAACTCCTGAACCCACTGTGCAAATTTGTCATCAACTAGAAACAGGAAATCTGAATATTATGTGACTCATGACAGGATCTGATAGAATGCACACAGCATCATTTATCCTGTTCCTTTTCCCCAAAATCAAACTTGAATTTAACTTTCTAAATCTCACTACTGTTTTATTGAAATTAGGATTAGAGAAATTATATCAACTTTTTCTTCATTGTATCTCCAGTACAGAGATTTTTTTAAGCATTTTTTTCCTGATTTACCCACCTGTAAAGTGTTAACCCTCTCCATATACTGTATATCCATCTACCTTTGCACTCTGGACTTTTACCCCTTGTGATCTTATATCTCCCAGTTGAGAACATATGTGTTAGTGAGACAAATAAATGGCATCACACGAAAGTAATTAGTCAAATATTTAATATGAAACTTTTTCCCCAAGAAATCAATAAAATTAAAACCAAAAGGGAAGGGGCTCTGAAAACAAATAAATAAAAGAGACTTAAGAAACATAACCTCCACAGCAACGTATGGTTGTATTCTTGATTCATACATTCTTGTATTCTTAACATGTTGTAATCTTGATTCAAACCAATCATCTGTAAACAGGTATCTTTGTGACAATTAGGTAAATTTGAATATAGACTGAGTATTAGATGATATTAAGAAATTATTATCATTTTTATGAGATACGATAATGATTCAGTAGGTTAGAAGAAATTGCCCTTATTGGTTGGTGGACGTGCATACTAAAGTGTCCATAGGTAAAATGGCATGGTAGCTTAGATTTACTTCAATAATTCCAAAAAAAGAAGTGGGATGAGTTTAAATAAAAGAAAATTAGAAAAGTGTTTATATTGCTTTGAAACAAGGGTAATGAGTAAATGGGGATTCATTAAAACTTTCTATTCTTATGTGTATGTTGCAAATTTTTATAATATAATGTTTTTAAAAGTACAGCACTTAAGCATCTTATACTTTGTTATATAATCCAATGAGAATGAATCATTTAGCTATGAAAAAAATTACGCTAGTATGAAAAATTTGGTCCACCTGCATTAAAAACAAAAATCTTTCCACATGGTAAAGAAAGAAAAACACCCATATAGCAACAGTATTCATGTGACTGACATTGATAGAATTTCATAGACAAAAACATGTTTGCTTGCTTGTTTTTCATCCATGGTCATATGGACAAACCCAAGTGATGCCAGATTCACTATTTTTGGATTCCCAAAGAATGATGTGTCATAACTATGACTCTGTAGCCTCCTTTTTCTACCTCAATCTTTTTTTCTTTTGAATGTGTTTTCAGTGGGGAAGGATAATCGAACTGGGAAATGGAAATTGTGATATGTCCAAAGTTGGCTGCAAAATACTATGCCTTCAGGTCAAAATTGCTAGTCAAATGTGGCTAATCCTTCACTATTGGTAAACTAGCTGTTAGTGAAAGCACTCCATCCATTTCAAACATGTTGGTTTGTATATTGGTTGCCAAAAAACTAATTTGTCAGATTATTCTTATGGTAAAATTAAATATGGTGTTGCTAATATATAAGACAGATATAAGTTGATGATACAATAAAAATTGTCAAGAGAAATGATATTTGACATAATATAATTGCTCAATAGAATTACTATTTGTCATGGGTCAGTGCTGTTTAATCCTCGGTCTTTGTTCCAGTTGAAGTTAAAACAAGAATGTTACTTTTTTTTTTTTTCCCTTTTCATTTAGTAACATTCAATTTTTATCATTGTTTCTTTCAGAAGAACAAGAAATGTCATTGAAAAAAATGACCCCATTTAGGTGTTTATTATTGTTTATGGTAGTGGTATTATTTTACAGCAATTAATTTTTAGCTATCCTTTAAACACTTTGCAGTAGAATCAGAATATATCAATGAGAGCGTTTTCTAAAGCTGAAAGTGAAGTATATATCTCAAGTGAGGGAGGAAATTTGACATAGTTCAAAATCTGGTACTAAACCAAAATTTATTTTAAAGTCTATATATCAGTAACAGATCAGAGTACCTTGTGCAAGTGACAAAAATAGTATGGAATTCCATTTTATCAAATATTTTATAGGTTGATTTTTTTTTCACATTTACTGTTCAGGTAAATTCTACATAGTAAGTATATAGTTGTGAATAGTTATTAGAATGGCACTTTATCAAAATAACTTTATATGTGTTTGTAAAATATTACTATTTCTATTATTCCACTTATTATAATAAGTTTTGAGAAAAGTAGAATTCCAAGGAAGAGAAAAGAAAAATATTTTCCCCTCTATAAACCAAATTGAAAATAAAATAACATATTTTTAGGGAATGGTATATATAATGCTACAATTTGAGATTTTAATACATTTTTTTTTTTCAAAATACTTAATCCTGATTCACTTTTGTTTAACAAAAATACAGTTTTTCAGCTAAGCTACAAGTTTCTACATTGTGGAACTGATTTATAACTGAATAATAGGAAAAGTGTTTTTAATAGAAAGGTAAAATTGAAATTGCAGATATAGAATTCCACACATTTCACCTGTATTCAGCCCTTCTCTCATTGACTAAGATTTGACTCAGGTGTAATCTTGATGGGCTATTGCATGTGTTGCCAGGGCAGGTGAGCAACGGAAGGGAGAACTTGTCTTGCATGTGTGATAGCAGATTTCTTCCACTAATTAAAATTTGTGAGTCCCAGAAACATTTCTAATTAAGAAATTTTTTAATTAAATGAGTCATCCATTGTAAATTTGGACATAATTATTTAATATTGAAATTAAAACTTTAGAGGTCATCAATTGTAACTCACTGTGGGACACATGAATCTTTCTATAATTCAATCCAGGAATTATTTAGCCTCTTATATATATCCAAGATTGTACTGATTGGTGGAAAATACCAATTAGCCCTAAGTGACCAAAATTTGGATCTTGTTCTCAAGAAGCTTTATTCTAGGCAGGGTATATGTATGTGTGTGTGTGTGTGTGTGTGTGTGTGTGTGTGTGTGTGTATATATATATATGATTATACAGCATATATGATATAAGGTAAAGTTAAATGTGGTCAAAGAAGTACAAATTAAAGTACTAAGAAAGTATATAGATATTATCAGCCAGAACTGAAAGTGGAGATTGGAAGAAGATTTGAAAATAATATTTTTTTTTAACTTGAACTTTCTTGGAGGAGTAGGTTTTTGATAATCAGGAGGTTGAGGATGCAGGGAGAAAAAGGTCATTTAGGCCAAGAAATCACTAACCATTGAAAGTGTAAAAAGGTATAGGAAGGAATTTATCTGAAGCGTTTAGAGAACAGTGAAGAGTTCTGGGTGTCTGGAATAAAAGAGCTATGAAGAGCTAATGTTAGAAAGATAGTTTATGGACAGTGAATGAAAGACCCTAAAAACCTTTTGAATTTTTCTGTAAGAAATGGAAGATCATTGAATAAGGAAATGTGATATATAAATCTGTGGTTTAAAATTAGAAGTCAATGGTAGGTGAAGATTGGAAAGTTAATAAATTGAGGGCAGGAAATCATTTAACAGACTGCTACCATTGTGCCTGTATGAGAAAACAGTAGTGGACACAGAAAAGAGAAGACAGAAATGGGAGACATTGTTGAAACTGAATCAATAGGGCCTTACAAGTGACAAGTTAAGAAAAGTGAATGAGAGGAAGAAAATGGGAGATGAGAAAAATGACAAAGTCCTTAAGTAGGATAGAAAAGATAGTATTTGGGAGAAAAGTGATGGGATCAACTGATTAAAGCTCCCTTTGAGGCCTAATGAGTTTGATATATTGCTAGAACATACAGGTAGAATTCTTTCAAATATAATTAGAAATGCGGGGCTTAGGAGAGAGATAAGAACTGAAGATGCAGATGTGAGAGTCAGTGGTGAATGGGGCATGATGAAGTCAAGGAAGTGGGGAAGGACTATCTGGACTGAAAGTCAACAGGATTGAGTTCTACACCTGGTTCTATCGGGCATCAGGTGGGATCTGGACCAGTCACTTCCGCTCCAGGTTACATCTTCCCACATCTACAAAATGGCCTTGTCTGCTTCACAGTCAGATTATGGTAGCAGTCACATAGGTTGGTGAATTTGAAAGTTCTTTATAAAATACAAAGCACAATACAAGCAAATTTATTTTAGAAGTCCTGCAATATTAAGTATTTGCCATCTGTACCATGACTTACCAATTTACAATTTTCATTCAGAATTATGTACAACTGAATATACTATTTTACTTTACAATTATATTTACACCCCTTGAATTCATTTTTGTGTCTCTCGATGTGTGATATCTATACTGTGCTCTGTAACAGCCAAGGCGTTATATTGCATAACAGAGGAAGGGTGATATGGAATCCAAACTAAACACACAGTGAAGCCTTTGCCCTCGGAACTTTCAATGAAGCTGGAGCGAGAGCTTACACACGTGAAGCATGTTAGGAATGAGGCAGGGCAGAAGTACCAAAAGAGGATGTACATCCTGAGGGAACACAGAGTAGAAAATAGTCAGGTGACTGTGAGTTTTAAATGAAAGCATTTAGGCAATGAATTCTGTTCAGTCCAGATTGTAAAAGTGGGTGTGAGGCATAGATTCCTAGAGAGAAGGAAAGAAGGTGCTCCAGGCACTTGTTACAGCCTGTTTATTCAAGTAATAGTCATGGTAATAAAGATTGCTATGGCCTATAATCACTACTGTCTGCTAGGAGGTTTTGGACAGATGTCACGTGAAGAGTGGAAGCCTTGAATCTTTGGATTCTGACTCAGGTGGTCTGGGACACATACTCAGATGTAGGTACTTTTGCCATCATTCCAGGTAACCGTGATGTGTCCCAACCCCTGGCTGGATATCCAAAGTTGTTTGGAAATCATCTGGGGATTTAAACATTCTGAAACACAGCACATATCCCAGATCAACTAAATCAAAATTTCTGGGGGCAAAAGGGGAGACACAGTCATCGATGTTTATCATGCCCCCCAAGTGATTCTAATGTGCAGACAAGTTTCAGAACGACTACTATTTTCCCTCTCCTTCAATCCACTCCCTAGAAGTAGGAGAAACTCATATGGGTAAATTGATTCTGGGTGGTGAACACATAATGTGATATATAGATGATGTATTACAGAATTGTACACCTGAAACCAATGTAACTTTAGTAACAACTGTCACTCCAATAAACTTTAATTTAAAAAAAAAAGGAAAAAAAGAAAATAATGAACCTTAAAACCCCATGTATACTAAAGTGCTAAGCAAAGAAACTTCTATTTTTGGAAAGGGGCAAACATTCCCCTATTCCTGTTTTCCTTCCTGGCTTCTCAATATCTTGGTTCTTCCAACTCTTAAAATAAATATTTTGTGTTGCTCTTCTTTCACTTTTCCAATGTAACTAGTGCTATAGAAGAAGCCTGGGCCTATCCCATAAGGGAGTTGTTATCCTTCCTCTCGTTCCTTTAGAAGAACAATCAGAGAAAGAATGGAGGACAAGGAAAAGGAGTTATGGAGAATTCAGGACCACCAAAGACCTAGAGGATCTTGGTTGGTACATGAAAATGATATACTACATAGTAACTTCACCACAGATAATAGAAGCAGTTGGCCAGATACGAAGGAACCAGATTCCAGCTACTTTCAGATAGGACTGACCACTGAATCTACACTCAGGTTGTACTGCATCAGAGTTTCCAATTTCTTTGGGAAATGAAGTTTTCCTGGATTGCTTCTTCCATGAAGGAACCACTAGAAGTAATTACTATTAGAACCACTAGACAGGTCTTTGTTTTCCATGGTTTTAGTGGGACTATTTCCTTTGTGATTTTGGTTTTCTCTGCAGTGATGAGTTAGCACCAAGTTCAGCATCAAGGGGAGTCAAAGCCTAAATAGCATCTTGTTTTAAGGAAACTCGTAGTCCTATCACATTGAGGTAGAGCTTCTTCAGTCTGTTATAATCCCCAGTCTGGTAACCCTGAGGGTCAAATGTTTGTCAGGGAAAAATTAAAATTATCAAGAAAAGACCATCTCACCCTACCCTCTATTTCTAGTCCATCTTCATGTTTTTCATCATCCTTTAGGATGTGAACATCTTTGAATTTGAGGGAGAAGTCAACAAGAATATTTTCTAATCTTAGAGTTAAGGCTACCCCTTAGAGTACCTACTTCATATTCAAATATTTTTAGGAATACTTTGGGAAACTTAAAGTCATGTACCACCAACAAAACAAATATTCTACTATAGGGAGGTTGCAGACAGGGAGCCTATTCTCAGCTATGTCTGAGGTTCTGCATTTGTCACCTATGTCTTCATCTTGGTGGTTGGAGACTTATAAATTGTGAGGCTCTGGGAATGTCAGATTAAAGGATTCTAGCAGTAAGGGGACGGGACAGTGGAGTCTGTCACACCAGGTTACACAGAACAAGCTGGCCCACTCAGCTCTGAGGGATCAGGGGCACAGTGTAGAGTTTGAACTCCAAGGGAGATATTCTTGCAACATAAGACCATTTGTCTTGGTCAGTTTGGGCTGCTATAACAAAAATACCATAAACTGGGTGTCTTAAGTAACAGAACTTTGTTTCTTACTGTTCTGGAGACTGGGAAATCTGAGATCAGGGTGCCAGCAGGGTTGGGTTCTAGTGAGAGGCACCCTCCTGGTTTTCAGATGCCTGTCTTCTTGTTATGTCTTCACATGTCAGAGAGAGAAAGAAAGAAATCTCTCTCACATCTCTTCTTATAAGGGCACCATGTCATCAGGAGGGCTCCACTCTCATGACCTAATTACCTCTCAATGCCCGATTTCCAAATACTATCAAATCGGGGATTATAGTTTCACCATACACATTTTTGGGGAAACATATACATTCTGTTCATAGCAACCTACATATGAAATTCCATAGGACATAGTCAATAGAAGAAACACTCAAAATTGTAAAGGCCACAAAAGAGAAACAGATGCAGTTAGTTCAGTGAATATAGAAAGGCATTACTACTACTACTACTACTAATACACACACACACACACACACACACACACACACACACTCACATATGGGCTCCTGAAGTTCTGGAAAGATAAATGCAAACTTGGGTTTTTGAGGAAGCAGATTTAGGCTTGTTTTGAGAGTCCTATATGAGCTGACTTTTTCCACAGAGCTCATTTAGAGGCTTAATGAAACTCAGTGATAAACTTTGCTTAAATGGGAAAGGCACAAGCTTTTGCAGTGGCTCATCCCATTGATGGGTCAATGAAAATGCATATTGTATTTGTTCAGTAAGAAGTAAATTATATTATAAAATCTCAGGATTGAAAGGAACCTTGAAGATTATAAAAGGACTTCGAGACCAGAGCTACCGTGTTTCCCCGAAAATAAGACCTAGCCAGACCATGAGGTCTAATGTGTCTTTTGGAGCAAAAAATAATATAAGACCTGGTCTTATTTTAACATAATAAAAGACCAGGTATAATATAATATAATATAGTGTAATATAATATAATATAATACAATACAATACTGGGTCTTATATTAATTTTTGCTCCAAAAGACACATTAGACCTCATGGTCTGGCTAGGTCTTATTTTCGGGGAAACACGGTAGACGTTAGCTATGTTTTCATTCATTCATCCATCCATTAATTCAGTTACTCATGCATTTATTCATTCAACAAATATAAGATGAAGACATGGAATTTGCATGATTAAGGCCATTCTGTCCTTGTAATCTAACTAGACCCTCCCACCCTTGAGCACTCAAGCTTATTGAACCAATAGTCTCTTTTATGACAACTTAGAGGATAGCAGAGGTCCATAAAAGTCAACTGGCCTACTGTAGATCTATTAGAATGGTCCAAATCCAAACCACTGACAACATCAGATGCTGACAAGGATAACAGAAGGAGCTCTCGTTATTGTTGGTGGGAATGCAACATGGTATGGTCAATTCGGAAGATAGTTTGACAGCTTCTTGCAAAACTAAACATATTCATACCCTACAATCCAACAAATGTGTTCCTTGGCTACCAGTGGCACAGGAAGTTTGCATTATCAAGGGAAGTGAAGAAAACTAATATTAATTGATGTTCAGGGAGTGGGGAATTCCAAGAAAGCACAGTATCAAGGAACATTGGCTTAGCGAAAAGGCATAGACCCAAATAGTTATATTTATTGAGCACACACCTGAGAGCAGCCCTCTCTCTGATGGTGGAGGTGATGGCAAAGGAGGATTGCTTTAGAAGCAGTGATCTTTGGCAAAATAGTCCTACGACACAGGGTTATCCTGCAGGACTAGAAAGTATTAGGCACATTCTATTGAACGTCATTAACTCCAAGGAGAAAGAATGAATTGTGAAAATAGGCAGGTAACATAGGTTACTTATAAGGGAAGAAAAATCAGATCTACACCAGGCTTGTTCATACCATTAGATGACAAAAGACAATAGAGTAATATCTTCAGGGTTTTAAGGTATGAAAGTCTGGATACAAATGATCTATATCCAGTGAAGTTATCATTCATGTATGAAGGTGATAGAAATATATTGTCAGTGAAATGACATGTTATTATGTGGTGAATAATTATGAGTGTAGAAGTCAGAATATTATAAATAACAAAGATATCAATTTAATAAATATATATCAAACTTTGTGTCCCGTAAACATGATGTCCAGTCATTCTGCTTAGAGGTCTTTCTGCCTCCCTGTCACATACTCTCATGCATTGCTAGAATAGGGCTGAAGTCCCAACCTTTCTCTTTCTGTTTTTAGTCAGGGGAGGACTCTTCCGCTTTTGTCTCTTTCAGCATTGGTTTGCCAGATTTGAAAACAATCACAACAACAAAAGAACAAGACAAACAAATGAAGAAACAAAAACTCATAGACTCAGACAGTTTAGTGGTTACCAGAGGGTAAGGCGACATGGGGTTGGTAGATGAGGGTAAAGGAGATCCAATATATGGTGATGGAAAGAGAACTGACTTTGTGTGGTGAACACACAATGTGATTTATAGATGATGTATTACAGAATTGTACACCTGAAATCTGTGATTTTACTAACAATTGTCACCCCAATAAACTTTAATTAAAAAAGAAAAACAATAGCACTTATGGGATTCTCCGTTGTACTTGAATTTCAAATAAATAACACATAATTTTTAAGTATAAATATATTCCATGCTACATTTGGGACATACTTATGCTAAAAATTATTTGTTGTTTATCTGATATACACATTTAACTGAGTTTTCTGTATTTTATCTAGCCCCTTATTTCAAGAGAGCTCTCTCTATTCCAACCCTAATGTCTCTCCGGGATATGTAGCAAAACTGACTTAAGCTTTTAGAATTAAAAATGAACTTGGGAGGAAATTGTTTACAGGGAAATTCTGCTTTCACCCAATTTTTAAGTAGGGAGCATAGAGCCCTGTTTCATGGCTAATAGGGGAAGGAAAAGGGGAAAACTTAAATCAGTAGTTCAAAAAAGATACTTTCTCTTAACTTTGACTTTCTTGTTGTGGGAAATGTCTATGTGAGAAATAGAATGTTTGAGGAGGAAAAGTCCTCCACATTTTGTCCTTCCGTGAATACCAAGCTTTTAATAACAGGTGACGGTGGCATATAACTTGACAGATACATATTTTTTCTAATTATGAAGTAAATTATTCACAGTCTTTGAGTCTTTGTGTTTGGGACTGACTCGATCCATGTTTCTCACTTCTTAGCACCAGCTTTCAGTGAGAAATAAACCAGATGCTCTTTTAAAAACATATTCCTTAAAATCTATGGTTTTAAAAAGGCAATAGATTTTTTTAATAGTACTGGAAGGGACAGAATTTAATTTTTAAAGAGGAAAATAAGTGAGACAATTTCCGATCGAGGTTCACTAATGACTTCTGCCAGCAGTCCCGGGAGGGAGTCCTCAAGCCAGGGCTTGAATTGTCACTGACACAAGAGCACTGACTCCGACCTTTGTCTTGTGAATGCAGATGTCGTTCACAGATATTCTAGACATATATCTGTCACTATCGCATAACAAATAATCCAAGCACATCTCCTACTTACCAGTGGGCAAGTACTGTTCTCTTTCACATGTAAGCACAATGCAGTCATTACCTGACTTCTTGATATGTTTCATCTGTCAAGTTTGCCTCATGTAGTTAAGACTTCTTTGAGTCAGCAAGTGACTTCAGGTAAGTGTATCTTTTAAACTTAATATGTCCAATATTGAGCTATTAAACTTTTCTTTATCCTGGAATCTGTTTTCCGTCCCCCCACCCCAGACTCATGCACTGCAGTAGTTGGGACCACTCTACCAAGTTGCTTAAATCATATAATCTGAGAGTCACTCTTGCTTCTTCTCTTTGTCTCAACCCACATCTAAACCTTGAACAAGTCCTATCAATTATTTCTCCAAAAATATATCTCTGATGATCTCTATGGCCACATTTCAAACCTGGACTGCAGCAATAACATCCTGAAATTGTTCTCTGCTTCCATTCTTGTTCCGATATTGTCCATCCATATGGCAGCTAGAACTAGAGTTTTAGAAATGTAAATCAGATATGTTACCTCCTTGCATAAACCTTTCCAGGACTTTCTTTGCTTTTAGAATAAAGCCAATCCCTTGCAAGTCCTGTGTCGTCTGACATCTGAGCATCTCTCCAGCTTGATGTCCTGCCCTTGTTCTCCTTACACGCTATTCTCTGGTTACATTGGCTTTTCCTTATTTTCAAATACACCAAGGCTGTTTCCACATCAGAAACTTTGCATTCAGCATTTCCACTGCCTAGGATGTGTTTTCCAGACTTTTCACTGATTACTTATTTTTAATTCAAAAGTTACCTCCTCTAAGAAGCATTCCAGACCACCTTACTTGAATGTGGTTCTCACCCTGTTCCTCTTTGGTACGCCCCACCATCACTCTTTCGTTTCCCTCATAGCCCTCAGTAACAATCTGTAATCTACTTGTTTATTTTTTTCTGTCTTATTGATCATTGTATTTTCAACTCTCAATATAGTATATATGACAAAATAGGTGCTGAGTAAATATTTCTTAAATGTGTAAACTCCTTAATGAGTCATGTGTAGTCCTGCACACTATGACCCTGTAGGAATGGTGATGCAGGGATGGAAAGATTAACAAGGCCATCCAGGAGACTCAGTGTTCTCCACCTGAATCTAGCAGATGTGATATTATTAAATATGGGACTCCACAGACAACTCTAGAATTCACAGTTTTTTTTTTTTTCCTTTGGGACCATGGCTAAGCAACATTTTGTTTTCTACCAGGAGAAAAAGCTGGCAGCTGTCAACATCACTCGTTGTCAGCAGAGCTGCATATGAAAGTTCTCTAAACCTGTGACTGGAGTTGCAATTCTCATTTTGGATTTAGCAGCCATCTGAATTGTATTTCATAAACGTCCTGATCCCCAGAGGCATTTTTGTAGGGTGTTTTGGCCATGAACTTAAAATTGTGCAATTTTGTAGATTTATGTGTGTAAGCTCCTAATTTGAGAGTTGATTTTTAAATTTCTTTATTTATTTTAGAAACAATGAAATACTATCATAAATAATCAAAACTCAGATAACAATGTCTAAGGAAATTACAAAGAACATATTATGATTTGGGATAAGTTTTACTGCCTTTACCATGCACTAGCCCACAAAACATAGCAGTTCACAGTTAGCAACTGAATTTACAGAACAAAATAGATGGTGGTCTACATGTAATTTTGACTTCAATTATACCTACAGGTTATTTTTAAATATTTTACATTCTTAATAAATAAAAATGAAAAATAATATATGTGTAACATTTTCTATGATTGTTTTTCCTTATCCTTCCATCCAGGCATTTAAAAAATACTTACTGAGTCACTATCATGTCCCAGGCCCTAGACTACATGTGAGAGACTCAATGATAAACAAGGCAGATGGTGTCTGCTTTGTCATGAAGCTCACACTCCAGCTATGGAGGACACATAACACTGCATGAACTTATTCAATTTGCTCCATCCATAAAATTGGAGGATATAGTATATTGTTTGGGGAAAAGGTGAGGTTGTCAATGACGACGTCTTGGGAGCAATAGGGCTTATTCAGGCAGAGTGTGGGAGAAATGGTCCAGACAGGGGAAGAGCATGCACCGAGTCTTGGAGGCAAGAAAGAGAATGCCTAGAGGAACCAGGAGGAATACAGGAACGTAGCATGCAAAAGAGAAAGGTGCAAATATATATTCAAAGGGTGCACGTGATGCAGTATCTTAAGAGTCTAAGAAGAGTTTGGACTAATTATAAAGAGAATGGGATTCATATGGGAATAACATGATCAGATTTCTGTCTTTAAAAAGTCTTCTCTGGATGCATTGTGGCAAATGGATGGGAGGGAGAGAAGACATAGGTGAGGAAGTTGCCAAAAATAAAACCACTTTTAGTCAAAAATATAATGGGGTAAATTAAAATTAAAAATAAAATGCAATGACAACTCCAGACAGATGGTAAGGTTCACAGAGCCAAACTTGGATTAAAATGCATAAAATACATAAAATGTGATCTAATCAAATGCAAGATGTATGCTAAATTCATGTTCTACTGAAATTTAAGATGCTTAAATAAGGAAATAGAGAAGTAGAGCAAGTGAAGCTGCTTTAGCAGTTACTCAGTGCCATCCCGTGTAGCCATATGAAGTGCATTTCCCTTTAATGAAAATCCAAATGGTCACTGCTGTGGAGCTCTCAAACCCAGGAAGGCAATGACGGAAGTGTCTGTGGTATTTCTCAGCCAGCATGCTTGCAGCATTAACTCCTTATTCCATCTGATATATGAAAGCTATTATAATCACATTGTCTGTAGAGAATCCAGGGTAAAACTATATGATGCCAGACAACTATTTAAGGGGGTTATAGAATAAAATGCTTTCTTGTTCTTTTTCTGAACAATGTCACCAATTATGCAGAATTTTACCTTGAACACAGATGACACAGTGTTAAGATGTCCTGGTTTATAGTGTGGATAATTTATTATTTTCTTAAAAATTTTACAACTGCGTATCTTAGTGTGATAAGACAACTATTTTGACTTGTTCCTTTTACCACTTTAGTCAACTTTTTCTAAAGAAAGGAGAAATACTTCAAATACACCTCCAACCTACACAGATAGGCAGGGCAAGCTTCTAACAGTATGAATCGAAATAAATTGTTAAGTGCATGTTCAGTTCCAGATTTTGAAGCAAAAATAACTTTGAACATTTTGGGGCTAGAATTAACAAATATTATAGAATTTCCTTCTCGCATTTGAAATTTTAATTTCATAGTATTTTCAGTCCTCTGGGCTGAAACGAGGACCAGATAATATTTTAGCAAAAAAGGTGTTTTGTTTTCACGCTTTCATCATGCAAAAATAACCCAACTAATTTAGCCCGAACTTTCAAAAAATATTCAGATTCATATTGAAATCAACTATGAAGTTCTCAGGCCAAAAGGAATATTTATCAGAAAACTCTGAAGCAAAGATTTTTATAAAAATACACTCTTCCATAAAGTTTTATTTTCAGTCATTTTTGACATAATGTAAATGAATTACTGCATTATTGCCTAGTAGTTATCTCTTATCCTTGATCTGCCAGGATTTTGTAAGATTTCTTTTTGCATAAATTTTGATCATTTTAAATTAAAAACCTAGGCCAGGCTTAAATATTACAATTTTATAAAAATTATGAAAATAATAACAGTTCACATTTATGTAGTGCTCCCAAAATGCCTGAGACTATACTAAATGCCATATACACATAATCTCCTTTAACTATACCACCGAGTTAGGAGGGAAGCATAATTGTTATTCTCAACTTATAGATAAAGAAACTAACTCTTAAAGGATCAAATAATTTGCACTGAGTTACTGTGTTAGTATGTGATGGAGTCAACATTCCACTATCTCCTGCCTCTCTGATTCTAGGCTCTACTGGAAGGTGGTACCTCCTTCTGAAACAGCACTCGGCATAGCTTCAGTCAAAACAGTCAAAACACAGTGAGTAGGAGGAAGAACAAGGGTAATGAGATGTTATCACATATTATAGTAGGTAGAGATGAAACTCTCCACACCCAAACTTTCTGATAAATTACATAGCTATTGGAATTATCCATTGTGTGAAGTTCTTTGGTGAATTAAATCCATAGATTTTTAAAAACCAAATTAAATTACTTATGGTATTTTAATACTGGCAAAAAATATCAGCTCAATAATAGCAATAATCATCTTGGTTGATAGGATACTTTGGCCAAAATCTGAATCCATTAGTGGACATTCTAAAGATTTTAGGTCAGAATGGAAAATATACTTTATCCAGTTTCCCATAGGTTTTTGACTCAACTAGCTATTCTGAGCACCTCCTCTAATAGGCCATTGGCATTATTTTCGATGTTGGAACAAGGTACGTTCAAGTAAGTAGTAAATGGATCCTGACCTTAAGGAACTTATCCTATATATAGAATCAGGTGAATAAAACAGATAAGGGAATTACAAAGTATAGATTGCTGGTAATAAAATTATATATAAAGCCCAGTGGGATGTGAAGGAGGGAACAATTAATTCTGCCTTGATCAATGATCTACAAGGCACACATGCTTTGCTCCAGGCTATGCCGTTATTTTATCTCTTTCCACCTTTGCCCTTCTTCACTTTGCTCCTGCCACATTGGAACCATGTATTCGTTTCTTGAAAATTCTAAGCTCAGGGATTTTATATTTGTTCTTACCTCTGCCTAGACATTCTTGGGCCAGCATTGTGCTTAGCCAGCTCCTTATTTTCCAGGATCCAACTCTAATGTCACCTTCTCAGGGAGTCCTTCCCTGACCACTCTTCCTAAAATATCCTCTTCCATCATTCTCTGTCATAGAACCTTGCTTAATGTCTTCCATAGTACACAAAACAATCTGATAGCATAATGTCGTAATAAATTCTATATTGTATATTTTGAGTATGAGGTAAATGTGAGAGTAATTGATGTCCATATCACAGATAAGTGATTAGGTTTAAAGAATCAATGGCTTGATGTCCGAGTAAAATTGAACTTTCAGCTACTGTTAGGGGCTCTCTTATGTACATGCCCTAGAAGTCAATTGCAGTTCTGGATTCAGATGAGACTTGGAAGGCAATCGAGAAGTCTATTGGTATCTGGTCTATCTCAGTAGATTTGGCTTACATGTAAGAATTGGTTTTCCCAAAGTATCCCAAAGATTCTCCTGATTACAGTTATCCCTTTGACAATATCCCTGTAGGATCATTATCTAGTCATCACTCCACCATTTCTAATGATCAATAACTCTGTACCTCAAAAGCATGTCTTGATTTTCAGTTGCATAAAATCTTGATGTTCTTCCAAAATTTAACTGAAATTAACACTCCCATAAACTTGGAACCCTCTAATTTGTTGTTAGGTTTAAGTCTACACCTCAACCCTTCTCTAAATCTTTTGTTTCACATTATAGAATGTACTGTTTGAAGACCTCTACCACCTTCCTCAATGCATCTTCTATCTTCAGGTTAAACATCTTTACTTACTTCTACTTTTCTTTCTTTTAAGCAACAAATATTTGAGTTCCTACTACATGCTAGACACTGGGATAGGCACTAAAATAACATGTTTCCATTCCCTTTGTAATTCTACATCTGTGTTCTGCCATTTGCACACTATCTTACGACCCTATTGTCCCTTAATGTGGACACTGCAAATCAAATAATGCACTCTGTTAGCTCATTTACTTGAGCAGTGCATTACCTTGTACTTCAGCATTTTCTAAACTTGTCATTTTCATATCTTCATTGCAATTTTGCCATATTCAGATGCTACCAGTACAGATTGGATTATTGTTTTTTAATTTTTTTCTCTTTGTACCTAACTATTTTTTCAAAAGAAGTTTTCATGTCATTGCCTTAAATAAAATGTCAGTATCATTTTCTATAAATGGAAAGAAACTATAAAATAAATATAATGAAAATGGTTTTACAGTTCAAAATAAAAATTAACTACAAGCACCAACAAACATAATTGAAGTTTTAAATGGCTACTTTAAAAAAGTTTCTTAATTAAAGAACTAAAACATTTTTACTAGTCAATAACTTTATAATGAAGAGAGGTAGTACATAAATGAGGACAACATCATTTTTAGTTTTCTTGTTGTTTTTTGTTTTTGTTTTTTGTTGTTGTTCTTTTTTTATTGGGGAATGGGAACAGGACTTTATTGGGGAACAGTGTGTACTTCCAGGATTTTTTCCAAGTCAAGTTGTTGTCCTTTCAATCTTAGTTGTGGAGGGCACCACTCAGGCCCAGGTCCAGTTGTCATTGCTAGTTGCAGGGGGCGCAGCCCACGATCCCTTGTGGGAGTCGAACCGGCAACCTTGTGGTTGAGAGCCCACGTTCCAACCAACTGAGCCATCCGGGAGGCAGCTCAGCTCACGATGTCGTGTTCAATCTTAGTTGCAGGGGGCAGAGCCAACCATTCCTTGCGGGACTCGAGGAGTTGAACCGGCAACCTTGTGGTTGAGAGCCCACTGGCGCATGTGGGAATCGAACCGGCAGCCTTCGGGGTTAGGAGCACAGAGCTCCAACCTCCTGAGCCACTGGGCCGGCCCCTCATTTTTAGTTTTGATATTAATTTGGTTCTTGAATTTTTATTTATGTATATCCCTAGACCAGAAGGTGATGATGACATTAGTTATATTATCATTTAAATTTGTAATGGCAATAGGTGGACCTTTGATCAGTGGGAAGGAGGTGCAAAGTAAAAGGCTTGCTGGTCATCATTCCTACTCATTAAACTCTTGCTCCAGGAGACAAGAACATATGAAACCTGTGAAATGAAAGGAGCTCCTGAGGATGGTGGGCTAGACACAGATATTAGCCTCTATTGCTCCCACCCATCCACCCCCAAAACAAAACTACTATAAACACAGTAAAGAAATAGGGAAGAAAGGAGATCATGGAAACAAAGAAAATGGAAATGAAGACAGTAGCAACAATTTACAAATAGATGGAAAAGCCATACCTGATTTAAGAAATCTAAAAAGATAAATCCTTAACTAGCAGTAGAATGAGCCAAGAAGCAACATGACACACTGCCCTGAACAATTCTCAGAAGGCTCAGTAATGGTATCCATACATAGCATGAAGGTAGACGGGATTAAACATTTAAAGAATAGTTAAAAGATATCTGGGAAGCAACTAACAGATGACTGAAAGTTTTTCTGGACAGAGTAAAACTGGGGTTCACTGGACTCAGGGATGCTAAGCACACTTAAGGTCAGGAGTACCACACTGAAACAGAAGCACTGGTGGAAGTTTTCATCCTAGATGTTGACCTTCCAACTTGATTTCCCATCTAAATCCCAAAATGCTAGAAGCTATAATATTGCCATCCAAGCAGCAGACTGGAAGAAATTTCTCAGGTGAATCTGTGAACAGCCCAAAATAAAAGACCTAAAGCTGCTGACATCTAGGTTTCCACCCTCAAAACCCAAAATGACTCCAAAAAATGTTTTGGCAATGCCCATCCACGCATGCAGAAGTCCCACTTAGCTTTTTATTTGCTTACTCTGATATCAGTGCACATTTGATAAAAGGTTCTAATGTGAGGAGATCAAACCAAACAATCAAAATAAAGCAATAAGTGCTATGAGTACCACATATTAGGAACTCGTGATGTGGTCCTTTTAAACTCTTGGGTTTTCATTTAATAATCAATAAATATTGATTAAGTGCCTACAGTTGGAGTTGTGACCAATTGTGAGATAAACCGAATCAGACAGAAGGATGATGTGAGCTATTTTCCTGAAAAAGTTAGCTTAGAGGACATGACTTAATGGTCTATTTAAAGGGACTTGCTAATACTGTGCTAGCCACCCACTCACAGGCCCCGCCTCGTAGCCTAGGCACTGGGGAGGCCATATGGAGAACTTTTCATCCGCAGAGCAGACACAGTGCACTCGTCCAGGATTGCTGCCTCAAACTGATGTGAGATAGAAGCAAATAAAACAACTCCCTGCTAATCGTGAGCTTTTCAATGAATAGTTATACACAGTACGGGTGTCACTCAACACGCTCGTAGCACCTTCTTCCTCCACTGACAGAAATGAGGGGAGGTGGCAGCAGAAGCCAGCAGAGCTACTCTCTGTGTGTAGGTTTCTCCACACAGAAGCATGAGGAAGTGTTCCCTATTACACCTGCTCCATTCTAGGCTCCTTTCCATGTGAACTGAAACCAGACCCATTCTTTTCTATGGCATCATTCAATTTACACTTATTTCGACTCATTTCTACATAATTACTTTTGAACAATTTCTCCAAAGCTTTGATATATTTTCAGAATCTGAATGTAATAACAATCAACTTATCCACTAGTTTTTGAAGTACAAATTTGAGATTTTTGTCCTTTCTACATATGTATCCAAATAAATAAAATAGTACTATAGGACATGAGTAAGGGCAGGCCCCTGTCTCTTCATGGTAACCGTGATATGCCATGTGCTTTCGAGGGTATGGTAATTTGACTAGTTATACATCTACTTACTTAAACATGATTCAATCCACATTTATCACCAACATAAATCAAAGCATCTTATCAGCAAGGAAATATTAACAGATGTGACAAAATTTTGTTCTGAAATTCACGTATTTGATGTCCACTACAATTATTCATTCATTTAAATTGTAGCCATGCTAAAACAAAAGGATAAAAAATAAAAGATGGATTTGTTTTAAATAATTTGTTCTAGGTGAATCCTTTCAAACTGGTAACGAGCATCACTTCTTTTTCCCACTGCTAAGGAATAATCTTTTTAAATTTTTTTCGGGAATTTCTATCAATGACAAGGTCATACTCATTTACCTGTAGTTTCCACATTTTTCTTTTTTTTTCTTTAAATCAGAGAAATCTTTTCCATTCCTAGTTTTCCAGCAAGTTTTTGTCAAAGGTTATCAATTGAGGCTCTGCAGTCATGTCTGTAACTTATTTCGTTTCCTAGGATGAAATTCACCCAGCCTAGAGATTTGGATTCATTTGAAGAATCTCAGTACTTCCCTACTGTCTTCTCACATTTGCCTCTTCATCATTTTACCCTTTCCAGTTTGCAAGTCATTCTCCTTGAAGAAAAAGACAAAAGCAAAATACTTGTGTAGTTTTGCTTTCTCTGTGTCAGCTGTCAACTCAATCTCTTTCCTCAGTAATAGAATGATATAATATCTGTGTAGAGTCTGAAAAATCGTTTTTGCTCAGCATTCGGCTAAAAAAAATACTCCTACAAGACAGAAGAGATGGCAGAATTTTTGTACCCTGAATATATATGTTCATTTACTTGCTTGCCCATTGAGTCATTTGTGGGAGGATGATTATGCACCTGTTAGCTTGATGTTAAGTATTATTCTGAATACAGATGACAGAAGAGTACAGACAAATATCACTCTTCCTTAAAAGACATCAAGGTTTAATCACTGGGTGTATATTGCAATTGGAGAAAGGGGGCAGGTCAGAAAAGTTAACCAACAAAGAGGATATAGAGAATTTTGTACTCCAGCTGGGTGCCAAAGGAAGGACATTTTGTCAGAGGTAGTGTTTGTGACGGGGAGGGTGTGCAGAAGAGTCAGACAAAGCTCTAAGTGGAGTCATCCTTTGAGCTGAATCTTGCAAGATGAGTTGGAAATGGCCTTCTGAACAAGAGGAGGAGAGCAGAGTAAGTAGAGGAAACAACAAATGGCTAGCGAGAGTGTGACCATTGAAAAATCTCCAAGTCCCACTATATATGAAGTTAAGAGTTGTATGCTTTCTTAGTGATGCTTTCTTTAAAAGTAGAATTTTAAGGTAACTACTAGTTTAGATTTTTCTCAAGTGTTCCTTATTTCACTTTCATGCATGTCTGTCAAGAGCTTGTATACAGGAGATGATTTAAAACTCCATGCTCGTCTTGTCTTGTTCACAGCAAATTTATAACTCCTTCTGAGAAGCAACGTTTTTCTTCAAAGGCATTGCACAGTGAACATCTTCTGTCCTAGGGTGCCCTCATTTCATGTGTTTTATCTCTTAAACGAATATACTTTTCCCACTGTTTACAGAACAGAGAGCTTTATATGAGAGACTACTGGGATTATTGAAATCCTGGCTTTTAAATAACTCAGAAAGTGGAGAAAAATAAACAATGAAAAAGTGTTCATACCACAACCAACACAGTGCTCCCATAATTATTTTTTCATATTACTTCATGTTGGTTTAAAAAGCATCTTTCGAGGTTGTTCCATATTATCATTCATAGAAAACCATCTTCTAATACAGATGACAGTAATAGTCTCCATTTTCTTTATAAAATTTAGATGTTGCTTCCCAATTAAAAGAGCTCCCCACTTGCTACTAAAGCACAAGAAGACAGTGAAACACACACACACACACACACACACACACACACACACACACACCAGATAAGAAGCTTTTTTATATCTTTCCCACTTTCTTTCCAGAGTCATACCATTTCTATCCCCCTTCAGAAATACGTCTTCACCAAAAAAATAAAAATAGCCCCAACTTAGCATTGTTACTGTGACAGTATACCACTTCACCCTAGAAAAGGTACTGTTTCTACATCAGTCAGAGAGAGCAATACCTAGGTAACAGCTCTTCTGGAAGGAGGCAAGGAATAGCATTTGACCTTATGATAACTGTGGAAATTGACGTCTGGGCCACTCTAGTCCTTGAGTATAAAATCATATCACATTAATTTTTATGCTCATATTTAAATGAGCATTTGTTAATTAAATTTATTGGGGTAACAATGGTTACTAAAATTACATAGGTTTCAAGTGTACAATTCTGCGGTACATCATCTATATATCACATTGTGTGTTCACCACCCACAGTCAGTTCTCCTTCTATTACCATATATTTGATCCCCTTTACCCTCTTCTACCATCCTCCTTCACCCCCTTACTCTCTGGTAACCTCTAAACTGTTGTCTGAGTCTACGAATTTTTCTTTGTTTGTCTTGTTGTTTTTTTTGCTTTCAGTTTCATATCCCACATATGAATGAAGTCATATGGTTCTCGACTTTTTCTGTCTGACTCATTTTGCGTAACATGATAATCTCAAGATCCTTCCATGTTGTCACAAATAGCACTATTTCATCTTTTCTTATGGCAGAATAGTATTCCATTGTGTGTATATACCACATCTTCTTTGTCCAGTCATCTATGGAATGATACTTTGGTTGTTTCCATGTCTTGGCCACCGTAAATAGATCATTTGGTTTAATTGTTGGGTGTCAAAAAAATTCCTCCCTCGGAAATTATCCCAGAATAATTATCCTGGCATTATTTTTTGCACCCCAAAGGGAGTATATATAACATGTATTCACAAGCAAGTTCTGTCAATTGCCATCCCTCAGTGGCATGGGCTGTGCTCCTCTTTTCTGCTCCAGCTATGCCCAGATGAGATCCTCAACCTGTAAACCCACCTAGAGGAGCCTCACATGTTCTCCTGCTGATGAGGCAGCCACAGGACGCCTCTGTCCATGTGAAAGGTCTGAGCAACGATCTCCATGTTCTCAAACCTTCTTGATAATCACTAGATTTTGTATGGGGGCAAGAGGAAATATCCCTATATTAATATCTTAGCTATATTTAAATGACTTGGTCTTCTAAACAACTCTAGTTATCACCTGACTATTATAAAATACTTTCTTTCAGCATCTATGCTCTTCTCTGCTCTTTTTCTCATATACACAACTATCAACCTGCTATAAACCCACAAGAAAACATTCCCCTATGCACCATCTTCTCCCCAAGTCGCCTATCTCCATAGGAACAAGCAAACAAGCAACAGTTCTGACAGAGTCTCTTTTAATTTATATCCTACAAAGAAACATTTCTCCCCACCCCTACCCAACTTCCACTCCAAAAAGGCCCAGATCAAACATATAATATCACACACACACACACACACACACACACACACACACTCTCCAGAACCAACAAATACAAATTGCCACATCTACATTATCAACCAGAATGCTTAATATTATCAATAGTGAACTTTTAGTTTTCATCAAAAATATTGATGGAAATATGACAGATTGCATTACCCAAAAGAGGCAAACTGTATCTGCCATCCCACAAACTTTTATTACAGTGTGATTTTGATAACCCTCCCACTGAGAAGCAGGGCTTAGGTTCCTTCTTTGAATTAAGTGTGTTTGTAACAATAGCAGAAGTGACACTGTGTGATTTCCAAGTACAGTTTGTAAAATGTGATACTATTTCCACCTGATTTTCTTGGAATGTTTGCTCCTATAACTCAGCCAGTATATTGTGAGAAAGTCCTAGAATCTCATGGAGAAGCCTATGGAGAGCAGAACACAGGTCTCTGGTCAGTGTTCTGGCTGAGCTCCCAGCACCAAATTGTGTGACAAGTTGAAAGGGAATCTCTCCACCCCCAGTTGATCTACCCTTCACCCCACCCCCTGACACAACAGGGAGCAGAGATAAATTGTACCTGCTGAATTTGTAATCACTGTGCTCAAAATTGCAAGTTTGTAAGCAAAATAAATGATTCTGGTTGAAGCCATTGCATTTGGGGATGGTGTGTTATGTGCAGCAATAAATCACTGAAACGTATTTGGTACCTGGAAGTGGGGTGCTCCTGCAACAAAAGTCCTAAAATGTGTAACATCGCCTTTAGGATCAGGCAGAAAGTGTAGGCTGCATGGGTCTCAAGAACAGTTAGTGAAAGCTCAAAGAGCTAAGAGAGTGTCAGTAGAAGCCTAAAGAGGAGACTATTAATGAGAACTTGAAGAAGAATGGAGAAAATGTTACTAGATGCTGGAAGAAAGAGGACCCTGAGGTAGTGGCAGAAAGTTTGACAAAATTGTTGCCTGAGTTAATGTGGAAAATAAGAAATATGTCTAATGAACTTGATGATCTAGCTAGGGAGATTTCCAGCAAAAGTATTGTAGGTACTACCTGGCCTCTTCAAGCTGCCTAGACCAAAATGGGAGATAGAAGAGATAAGCTAAAAAAAATAACTAATTGGTTTACAAGCAAAATTTGAAGAAATATAAATGATCTAGGACTTGTGGGGGTCTCAAAATGAAACTATTTCTCATTCCCATCTCTCCAGATGGCAAACCATTCTCAAATTAAGAAATTGATCCTGGTCAAAGATTTAATCAAGGAAGGTCTATAAGATGCTTTGTTAAAATCTCAGAAAGATTTAAGGTGATGACTCAGAGTTGCCCCTCACCTCCATATTGAGACTTGGTCTACCTGTTGGTCTTCCATTCGAGGCGTTCAGGTCCTATCACATATGTGAATGCAGCCAACCTTTCCTGAATACATACCACGTATACCGCTCTGGGAAAATTCTGTACCATCTCATTTATATCTTTCAATAAGATAGGCATCAAGTTCTACAGAGTCTCCATAGATGCTACCAAATTCTAATGAAGATGACTTACCTTGTGGTCAACCTGAACTGTTCCTGCCAAGCCCTATCCAATTTGTAGGTGTGTTTTTTTGTTTGTTTGTTTGTTTTGTTTTTTTCAAATTTAGCTTAAGATTGGGTGTTATGCAGAAATTAGATTATATTTGGGTTAGTCAGGCACTCACTGATGACTTTCCTAAAATAGCAATTCTCAAGGAAGTGGATAATACCGATGGTAATAAAAATAGTTAAAATTTATCAAGTCTCTCATCACAGCATTATTTAATTAACTGTTCCATATTCGGCAAATAGGTAAATTACAGTTTAACTTAATTTGCTTGACTATTTTGAAATATTTTGAAGTGCTATAACATAATAATTTAAAAAGATTCCGTTGTAAAATATGTGAAACAGACACCACAATATTATTTTTATGTATGACTGTAGCTGTGAGAAAATATATATACCAATAAAATCAAACCAAAAACATATGCTATCCATGGATAAGCGAGTGGAAAGGCATTTAAGCAGAAATTCCCTAAAATGAGATAACTATGGATGGTTTTGTTAAACTTTTTTCTATTTTTCAATAATTTCCAAAATTTCTAAAATATGTATTATGTTGAAAATAGAAACACACAATATGCCAATTTTCAAAAAAAACGAAATGGTTTGATGCAGCCTCAGCACAAAGCAAAATTGTGGCTTTCTGGCTGTTCGTTGTTGTTTCAGGATTTCGAGGCAAATCCATGACATATTTATTTTACTTTCTTGAAAGCATTATTATAATATGTCATCAGTGAAACTGGTTTCTTCCTTTTGTTTTATTTCCTTACTAGTCCTTGGACAAAGTTTTGAAATATTCCGACTAAATACAAGTTATTCATCTTTCTACATAATTAGCACACGCCACAAAATGGTCCTTCCGTAAATCTCGTTCCCTGAATATATGGAACCTCCCTGATGACTACTCATGTTTCTCACAATAACCTCTGTGTTCTGTATGTAGCACTTGGAGCGATAGACGCAATATTTTCTCCACTGCCTCTTGAAGAGCCGTTCTTCTATGATAGTTCTGACAGCCTTCTCTTTGTAGATAAATCACCCATCTCTATCTTCATCTTTCTCTCTCTTCTTTCAGTCTGCATTTCTCAGTGTTCTGTTAATATTTTCACCTGGTATGTTTATACTTTGAAGACTTCATTTGTTCTCAAGGTTTTATTCTTCTTTTCTCATCACTGTACTACGCGAAAAGTTTCCTTCACCTTTACGTATTCGCTGTTCAATCATTACCAGACTACTTCAAAATTATTTATCTGCTTCTTCCAACTTATCATTAAGTTTTTTAATTCCCCAACTTTCCTGCAATCCCAAGAGGAACAAATGATAACATATTTCGTTTGGAGCAAAGGAACAACCCAAGTACTCAGCTGTAGCATAGTATAGGCATTCAGTCAAATCTGAGTTCATTTCACCCTTCTTTTCCTAATCCATTGCACTTCTATTTTCTTCACTGTGGTCGCTCTAAATCCCCACGATCACAGGCATCTTTCTCATCTATCTCTTTGCCACCATAATTCTTCACCATAAATCCCCACTGACACTGTTTTTTTCCTCTGTGCCATTAATGCAGATGATTAACCGAAGCTGTAAATTCTCCAGTAGCCAACCTTATTGACTCACATGACGCTTCATGACCAGGCAAGCAAACTTGCTTTCAGTCAAACAGTAAGGAACTTATTTGAAAATCAAGAAGGGGGAAATAATCTGGGAGATTCAGTGACCTCGAGTTGTTAATAAGAAAAACTAATACTTTAAAAATCTTACTTCATTTATCTATTGACAGTTCTGTTCTGATCTTGTGTGTGTGTGTGTGTGTGTGTGTGTGTGTGTGTGTGTGTGTTTCTGTGTTTGTATGTATTTGCTTTGTTTTCTCTATTTAGGAGGAAAGGGAAGATACAACCATTTAAAAAAAATGGCCTGTTTGAGTAAATCTAAAATATCAGTATGTATGCTTATCACATATGAGTATAACGGGACTGTTTGTAAACTTAATTGATGGTTAAGTAAATGAAGTACTCAATGATATGCTGTATTTAAGTATGGCTAATACTTAGGAATATGTGTGGAACAGAAACTTCACAAAGTAGAATATGCAAGATAATGCAATACGTCTGTAAATAAATGTGGAACATGTTAAACCTTGCTCAGATAATTAGGGGCTGACAAATCAAAACAAAAATCAATTGCCATTTTTTACATTAGGTTCTCAAAAAATTAAATTATATTACAAATGTAGACAAGGAGACTATGAAATTATTACCCTTTATTCTTTGTTGGTGGCATTATTGATTGGTACAAAATTTTGGAAGGCAGTTTGGCAATATCTATTGAGAGGAATAAAATATTTGCAACCTTTCAGCCAATAACTGCATTTATGGAAATTATTATGGAAAAGTAATCCAAGTATAGAAAAAATATGCATTTTTTAATGATAATAAAAGAAAAAGATGATAGTTAATATGACTGCCGTCAATTACTCAATGGAAATTATGCTACAACTAAAGAAATATTATTACAAATACTATGTTATGCACAATATGGAAGTATGGAAAGTAATTGATTTATTTTGATAATTTTACTGCATTTTCTCTTGTAAAGAAGAAGCCTTAGAACATAGAAAAATATAACAATTAATATAAGTTACATAAAATCACACTATGAGGACATAAATTGCTATTAATATTATGGTACATTTTGTTCCAGGTAAAGATAGACAGGTTGTTTGATAGTTAGATGGATATAAAGATATATAAACAGATATAGTTACATAAGTATATAACTTAACTAGAACTGTAGGGTTTATCGCTTGCTCTTTATTGTATAATATGGATACTAAATGAGAGAAGCAAAACACAAAATTGAAGATGAAACAAGATCAACAGTACGATACAGAAAAAAATTAAATAGGGTGAATATGAAGGAAATGCTAAAATATTGACACTGGACTGCAGTATTGGAATGTGGTGGATTTTTTTTTTCAACTGGTCAAGAATTTTGGTTTTCTATTTTCATTTTTAAATAATGAGTATTCGATGACTATTTGAGATTTCGACGACTCAAATTCAAACACTCCCTTCCCCTTTGGAAAATACCTCAAAATAAGTGGGAGGTAGTGCCTCTGACAACAGAAGCTGAAAAGGCATGCATGTCTGGTACCTTCCCCAACTGCTTGGCATCTAGTTCTTTAAGTGTGTGACACAAGCAGAGCCCATTAAACATTTTTGTTTATGACTGTGCAACTTCGGGCATGAGTAAAGTTGCAGTGACATCTGGGTGATTTTTAAGTGACTGTGGAAAACAGATGTGGCCATGTGTCCAGGGGTAATAATACCAGTAGCTACAAATTAATCAGATATTCTTGTGGGAATCTTGGCTATTCTATACATCCCTTGGGATATGTGGGTGAGCTTCCAAGAGCCATGAATCTAATAAAACCATAGGCCAAATATATTCTGTTCATAGGTACATTTTTCTTTAAGACCACCTAAATTACCTCAGGTAGGCAAAGGATTCCATGATCCAGGATAGGCCAAGCGTCTTTAACGTAGGTCAGCTTTACTGAGCTGCCTTACCCATTTTGGGATCCATCTGTTCCTTACAAGGTATCTCCACCAGACTTTAATGCCTATCAGTCAGAGACTTTAATAAATTGATCTGTCATTTTAGTCAACTAATGAGTCAAATAGATGATTTGTTGAATTACTTCAAAATATTTATCACCACCTTCTACCTGTGTGCAAGGCTGGGCACAGGGGATACAGGCAGGGGCGTCCTCAATGTCATTCTAGATCAGGGAAACAAACAGATATAAGAAATCATTCAGTATTCTTCTCCTGGAAAACGGCAAATGAGATGTCTTAAAATTTTCCCACTAGAAAACATCTGAAAACTCCAGATAAATTATCTTCTTGGATAAAGGAATGACCTTGCAACTAGAAAGTCAGGTCAGGGATGTATGTGAGTCCTGCAGTCACCACAAACCTACCTTCCTGCATGGCCCCAAGCTTTGACTTTAAAGGGCATGTGCAGAGGAGAAACTTCAGTGGGAATCCAATATTGGGTTAACTTTAGGCTTTCCTGCAATTACCAATATCAAATTCCTGGTGGCTGCAAAAATTTCCTCCTGACTGATTTGTATGGAATTGAACAAGCCATTCAATCTCTTTATATCTCAATTACTCTGCTAATAAACTTATAATAATAATACTTATAATTTATTACCTTTGCAGATATATACAAATATTGATACATGTTATATCATTATATCGATGTATGGACAGAAGTCACTTAGACCACCTTGTAGGCCTCCACATGGGCTACCTTTGTGTCAAGTGCTCACCCTTGGTTCAAACAGTGAATATTGTTCTGGCATTTTATGATTAAGCAATCACCTGGGACTCTTTCCCTCAGCAGGATCTACGGGTAGCAGTGCTTAGTTGGAGGCTTTGTCCAACTAAGACGAATAAAGGGATAGTTCCTAAAAAAAAAAAAAAAAGAACAAAAAGAAACCAAATTTTTTTCTTTATTCATGAATAAGAGTGCAAGGACAATTATTTCATTTTAAGACTAACTTACGTACAATGCATTCCTGAATTATAGCTTTCAAACTCTAGTAAATCAATGGAAAGGAAAGAATTTACATGCAACATAGAATGCATTACATAGCTGGATGTGTATTTTAATATGTTATATTAAAAATATGACTTAGAAAACTAACCCCAATAGGCCGAAAAATGTGTGATGTGTCAGTCACTCTCTATATGAAAGCCTATGAGCGAAAAATAAAATATGTGACAATACATTGAGTGGTAAGACTACCCAAGATTTGTATTTATGTTCTTTTGGGGGAGAGATAAAGGGAAATGGCAAGAGTCTGTATATTAACTTGATTTAAGACTAATAATTAGAAAGGGTAGCTGAATCATATATTAAGTTTATAAATATCACAAAACTTGGGTTTGCAAGTACTAGCTATAACTGAAAATATGTCTATGAATATAGAGAGGTTACAGCTTTCAGTAGGAAATATCAAAATAAGATTATGCTTTGTGAAATGTAAAGTAGTGCATCTTGGATGGAAAATTCACAGATAATCAGGGAAATGGAGCTACTATACTTGGAAAATCATAATGTTGAATGAGACCTGGGAGTGATAGTTACAGAAAATTAGTATGAGATTGCACAGGATGATATAGTGGTTTATAAAAACTGTTTGGACAGCACATGCAAAGATAACACATCATGAGTCAGACAAGTGTGTCCATTTATGAAAATCTCAGTACCAGAACGATGTCATCGTACTGGAGTGAATTCAGAGAGAGCTACAAAAATGATTGAGGGTCTGGAAGGGCTGATGTGAGGTAAGATTAAAAGGAACTAAATATGTATGGCTTATCCAAATATAGACTATATTGTTGCAACATGTATGGTACTCGCATAGTAAGGAAAGAGAGAAAACTTGTCAAGGAAGTTTAAGTAAAGGTTACTGGGAACATTCTGAAGAAAACTAAAAGAGAAAAAAGTTAAGGTGACATAAGGACTCCCCAGTGGGTTAAGTAGAGAAAATAACGATACCATTTTGGTTCTCCAGACCCATTTTGCAAAGTGAAAAGAATACTATACTTTAATCTCCCAGTCCTTCAGTTTCCACATTTTTAAAATCGGGAGCAATGAACCCTCTTTGGCAAACTATAGAATTTTGACCTGCAAGATTAATTATAACCATATTCATTTAAATATCATTTTAAAAACTTTTTAACACAATACTTAGCATCTAGTATAGCAGAATACAGATTTTTTTTTCAATAAGTGAATTAAAGTTGGTCTAAGAAATATACAGTCTCCCAACGTTAAATAACATTTATTAGGGCTTAACCAAGAGCATGTAATATGAAAGCTTGAATTTGTTGTGATTTCTGACATCAAAGAACTTACAGTCTCATGGATGAGCAGACACGTATTCAAGTACATAAGCAAAATATATTAACAGTTCAAAAAAGAGCAACTGAGCTTCCAAAGACTTGAGAAGCAAGTGTTTCAAGGATGAGAAGAAAGAGGTGACACTGGAATTGAGTTTTGAAGGGTACTTGGAATACGAAAAGAAGAGATTGGAGGGGAGTTCGGTGATTGAATAAGAGCATGTGAATGACACCTGAGGGAAACTACAAACCCCATGGCAAAAAGCATGAGTGGCTTGGTATGGCTGAAACAAGAAACCCAAAATTATGGTTTAAGACAAACCTGGACAGGTGTGCTATCATTCATCGGAGAATGATTGTGACTGTGGCTTTCATGGGCATTGAGACAACAGAACAATAGTTCTCATTTTTTCAGGATTTCATCAAATAAATTCTTAAACAGAAGACTAATCTATGGAACAGATAAAAGCAGAGCTTCTCTGTTTGAAGTAGGTTAGAGGCCTAGACTCCTGCCCTCCAGCATCCCTTCAATCTTTCTTTCTTTCCACTCCCAGAAGACCCTGAGACCTCTCGCAAGACCCCTAGAAACTTTGGTGCACAGTTTGAAGAACACAAATATTAGGAAAAAGGAATGAATGAGAATTTTTGAACAAGGCGATGAAATGACCAATACTGAACTTAAAGAAAAAACAACACTTGGAATAATGGGAAGTGTGGGTTTGCTGAATTACAGGTAGGCTGTATGAGTTTGAATCCAGGTGGTAGCTGGAAAATGGAAAACAGGTAGCTTTGATATTATAAAGTCAAACAGCAACTCTTCTTGACTAATTAAAAAAGACTAGATGTAAGAAGTAGGACAGATGTCAACTCAGATTTCCAGGAAGGGTGAGTGGGATAATATAACGTCACTAACTGAAAGAGAGTGTTCATTTTCATTTAATGTACAGTTTTGGTTAGTTCTCTTAGCAGCTTAGGTTCTCTTAGCAGCTCTATTCTATACCTAACTAAAATACAATCATAAACTGTAATGATTTAGAAGTTATAGCTTGATACGGTTCCTTTTTGTTGAGATTTGAATTACAAAATCCTGACACATGCATGAGAAGAAGATATAAATACCAAGAGAGGGATATCATTTTTATACATGTATTCATTCATTCTTTCATTCATCTGTTATGATCACTCACTGATTATTAAAAATGTGTTGGGTATTATGGTAGATTCTCTGATAATTGAAGTTTTAATTATTTAATCGTATTTTGGATAGATTTAAACTCATCTTTCAAACAATCTTGAAAAACAATTTTCCAGACTATTTTTATATAAATACAGAGTTCTTTTCTGAACATACCCTTCTTGTTATATTTGTTGTATATATCAAATAGTGCCACATATCCTTTTGAGTACCAGAACGCTATTCCTAAACCAAGGCATTTGACCATGTGTTATCAAATCTACATGTATTTGGAAATATTCAGTTGATCACTGAAATTCTAGGTTATGTTGGTTTTTATGAGACTAGATTTTATTTGTTCCAGTTATCTTTATCAAACCAAAAGCTAAGTTAGCTTAGTTCTATTTTGTATTAGACAAGAAATACTCAGGTTTGGTTTGGACTAATCTGAAATCTATAATTATTTAAGGGAAATATATATCCCCAAAACATTGATGTGATTAGAGTGTTCATTTCACCTACAAATCTCAGTGCTGTGATGTCACTTCTTATTTTGTATAGTGAGAATAATTGACAGCTATATTGAAGACTAAACTAAACTTTAAAAAGAAATAACGGCTTTCGACATATTTTGGACTCTACTTTAGAGAGGGATTAAAAATTTAAAGAGAATATATTAGGTATATAACTTCTAATATATGTAGATGCATGCTATACGTTTTACATCGTATCTCGTTTAATCCTCAAAACCTACATTGCAAGTAAAATCACGCCTTTTATAAATGAAAAAATTGGAGGTAAGTAAGTTTAACTTACCCAAGGGCACACAGGTAATCAATAGAGCAAGGTTTATAAATTTCCAAGTCCAAGTACCTATCACGAAAAATGCTCCCTACCAATGAATTATAAAGAATTTAATTAATAAGCATTCAATATCATTGTCATTGGAGGAGGGGATAGGGATTGATACTTTATTACAAAAGTGTCACAACTATCTTCCCTGGCATATCTTGGGAATTGTCATTTACTATTATATTATTATAGTAATAAACCAATTTGACTTGATGTTTTTCTGCCTATTTAGAAGAGTTATCTCCGGGCAAATAGCCTTTTAGAAGGAAATCTTTTAATTTCGATTTCCTGTAGATGAACATTTGCCAGATACATTGATCTTCTTAGTCATAATGTCTCAAAATTACTGTACAAACTAATCAATATCATCAAGTCTCTAAAATATTATACAAACTAATGAATAATTTGAGAATACACATGTTCAAAGCATGTCAAATTTATTATAGATCTTCGAGGGATTGGTCTGTAAACTATTTGGAGGTATTTACATAGAAAGGCACATCAAACTAGATCAAGGTGAGAATAAATAAGTACTTAGAGAAGGTAATTGGAAAACTGATACATTGACATTAACTGCATGGAAAGCAGTTTATGCTTGTTTCTCCAAAGATGCTTTGCCAAGTGATTAGACCAAATAAAACCACAACAAAACAGACTTTTCTTACTGTAGAAATTTCCAGGAATGCTTAATTTCTGGCCTATGGGTCCAAATCCTAGCTCCGCGACTTTTTATCAGTACGTCTGTGGCAAGTTATTTAGCCTCTCTGTGTCTCAGTTTCTTCACTTATAAGTAGGGGTGTTATTATTATCTAATTCATGGAGTTATTTTGCATATTAAACTAAATGAGTAAATGCATGAATATTTAGTCCATGTGGGTGGAAATGGAGGAAATGAAACAAGCTAAAGGGTAGCGAGCAGGGAGAGGATGGCCTAGACGCAGTGAGGCCAGAACAGGCCCAGGCCACAGCGTGCCCTGGAGGCCATGTAAAGAGTCTGTCCTGCTCCTAAAGACACCAACAAGCTATTACATTGTCCTGAGGATGGACATGATGTGATCAGATCTGTGAAAGAGAACTGATGTTAAAGTTAAACAAATAGGTTATGATTGAGATCATTACATTTCCTTTCTCATTCTGGAACATACCAAGGTAACTATTTCGTCATTTGGTCATTTTGAAGTGCAACCTGGATTAGGTTCTGGTAGAGCCACTCTGTTCCATAATTCCTAAAATAGAAAAAACTCATCATTGTGTAGTATAAGGCAAAGAGAGTAATCAAGAGAAAGGATAAAAGTAGATACAAAATAGCACAAGTTATAGCAGGAGATTAAGAGAAAATAAGTGTTTCCTCAAGCCACGATGCCTAGAAAGCTATGTAGAGTATATGTGGCATTCCTAGAGAATAATGATGCCACATAACACATCACATGTTAATATGTAAGAAAAGAGAGAGAAAACAAAATTAAAGAAGGGAAAAGGATATTGCTTATAAACATCTATGCATACATAAATAAAAGTTATATCCTCTTTACTATGCTTTAGCCTCCTGAATCTATTATTTGCATATACATGGATTAAAAATATGTAATTAATAAAAGTTAGAGGTAAATGTAATGTATTTCATATTTTAAATACATATGGATATATATGACAGATTATATATATATATATATATATATATACATATATATATATATCATATCATGTATGACAGATAAGCAGAAAGAGCATAACGAGGATATTAGAAATGAATTGCATTGAGATAATTTTACTCTAAAAATTATGTATTTGGGTTTTCTTTCAAATGTAAAGGCAACAGAGAAGAAGAAAGGGTTTCTGGACAGCCAGATATCAGCCAAATCTATGAAGAGCCAAGTTCATCTCCAATCTATCATCTGGAGCACTCCATCGCTGAGCACTACCCCAGCCAAGAAAGTCAAGTATAACATGTGTTCAGAGAGCCCGGTTCCTCTCCAACATTTTGTACTCTGCCTTGGCTGATTTTCAGTTAGGTTAGATTGTCTTTTTTTTTTTTTTTTTCAAACGAAGAATACATGCTTCATAAATAAATAAATATTTGAGAAATTTGTTTAATAAACAAAAATGATTCTAAAGTTTAAATTATAGAGTTGGTCAAGACTCCAGGCGACATATTTCAAAATATCATGATATCAATTATCTGAGTTATCCAGGAAAAATCTTTCTTTCTCTTCCCTCCCGCCGTCCCTCCCTTCTATTTCGCTTTCTCTTTCGTATTCTCTCTCTCTCTCTCTCTCTCTCTCTCTCTCTCTCTCTCTCTCTCTCTCTCTTTCTTTCTTTCCTTGACTAAACTAACCTGGCTGGTGATTGCTTCCAATCCAATATTCACAGGGCAGCATAACCTGAACCCTGATGAATAAATGCTAATTTGTCTTTGGGGGGGGTTGTTTTACATTTTTTACAACCAGTTCTAGTCACTGCATTGCTCAGTTTTGTGTCACCAATTTAGAGAGCACTGGAAACCAGCCTTAAACCACTGTGTTTATCTAATGTAAGCTAGGACTTTGGTGTCAACTAATTATTGTATTGATGAAACTGGTTATATGTAGGAGATAATTCCACAAAACATCGTAGAAATTGGATATTTTCCTAACTGAAGCATCTAATGTTTGTTTCTGCAGAAGGAATATCACACTTGTATGGTATTTCATAAATCATAGAGATCATAAAGTTTTTATATTATTTTAACTCACTCATTCCTTCAATATTCACTCACAACTATTGTGTGCTAGCTATCTACAAAATCACAGATATTCCTGGCCTTAAAGAATTTATAGTATGTCACTTGCTCCTTCTAAAAACGATAAAAGGTAGCTCCTATTATGTTAACCTGAGGTTTAAAAGGTTTAATAATTTATATCAATAGTGTGGGAATGCTGCGTAAAAGCCTTCTGAATCCATGATTCTGCGTTTCGGGCATAGCCTCCCCTCATCAAGCTTTCCTGGTAAGCCCCACAATGTATTGACAGTAGCATGATTGTTGCAGTCAGGTGAAACTCAGTTAGGATCCCAGCCCTGTCTTTTATTACCTGTAGGAATGTGAGCAAATCACTAACGCTCTCTGAGTACCTCCATTTGTGATAGGGACTGGTCCTTCTTTACAAGGTAGTGAGGAAACCTAAATGAGACGGTGGAGGTGAAGCCCAACGGGCTGGGGCTAGTGTGAGGTGATTGAGGCACTTACTGTGTGTGCAAAATTTAAGAGGGGGTCATGTCACCAATAAATAAATAATATTTATGTCAATATTTAAAAAAGTTAAATTGGCAAATTATGAATTATATGCCAGTGGTTTGTTTTTGTACAAAAAAACACAAAAAACAAAGCATTTTACCAGAAACATGGTTGGGGCTTGAGTGGGGAAATAAGGTAGAGCTGTGGAAGTGAAGGGTTAAATCCTGTCTTTATTAAAAATTATGATATTTTGTTCATCCATATAGTAGGCAGACATCTAAAGTAGCTCCCCAAAGATATCCTTCCTTAGTTCCCAGAACCTGTAAGCATGATGAACTACGCCTGTTATGATTATGTTAAAGTATATGTAATATCATGGTCTCAATACACTATGGTTTATGTTGTGTTATGATATATGTTATATGTTCTACTATATCATTAATAAGTGCAAAGTTATTGTGTTATATGATTTGTCATAGCTGACCTTAAGATAGGAAGATTGTTTGGGTGGCTTTCATCTAATCACGTGAATGCTTAAAAGCAGAGAGCTTTGTCTGTCTGGTGACAAAAGAAAGGCAGAAGTCGGGGAGATTCAAAGCATGGGAAGGATTCAGCTGCCACCACTGCCTATGAAGAAACAGGGATGGGAGAGCAGCCACAGGAATGGGAGTGACCAACAGGCACATGTAACAAGAAAACAGAAACCTCAGTCCTACAGCCACCAATAATTGAATTCTGCTATTAACAGGAGTGAGCCTGAAAGAGGACTGTGATCTCCAATTTGATTTCAGCCTTGTAAGATCCTGAACACACCCAGCCCTGCCATCACAGACTTCTGACCTATAGAAACTGTGAGATAATAAAGATATGTTTTAAGGCACTAAGTGGTTTGTAATTTTTATGCAACAATAAAACCAGTACAATCATGACTATTTTGCATTAATTTCTATGTTAAAACGCATTGTATTAAATGGTCATTTATCTTGATTATTGAGTTTTTTTGTTACTCCCTTAAATTTTATATCTGAGTAGAGTGTCTCATTTTTCTCACCCTAATCCTGGTTTTGCCATGCTTAATGTAAAGTAGGTACACAATGCATGCTGTTATCTTTACCCTTGTTAATACACAATGTCTTTTAATTCCAGTCTTATTGATGGGAAGCTCCTTAATTTTCTGACTCCTTCAAAGTTTGTTTCGATTTTCCCCTCTCCACCAATGCCTCCTTCCCTACATCAGACCTACCTAGCCAGGAGATTATTTATTAGGGCAGTATCTTAAGGGTACCACCAGATATGCCATGTAATTCTCTTCTTTAAAAGGCCCCTGCTTCTAAAACAATTCAAAAGTGTTTTCCTCTTATGTATTTAGAAATTTGTCTTCATCATTGGATATGGCACTTTAGATTCATATTAATAATAAAATTTACTCCCACAAATTTCATCTTTCTACACCTTTCTCTTAAAAATACTTTTACTAAACATGGGGGATTTGGGACTTGCAAGTTTTAGAAACATGAGTTTGGATGTGGGAATATGAGAAAAAAAAGGAAATGGCTAATACAAAGGAAATGCTCTCTGATCTAGTGTATATGTGTCTAAATCGTAGAGTAACTCTCATTCAGGAATTCTCACTTTATTACAAAAGGAAGAGAAGGAAAGTAACTGTAAGAATCATTCATAAGCACACATATTAATGACTGTTTTCACTATGATTGAATCAGATATTTCATATCTACAGAAAGTGGTCATTTTTACTGTGCATGTTGATTCATAGTTGCATAACTAATCATGACAACTTTATTAATTGCTTATTATCAAGGGTTTTCTCTTTTATTAGAGAACAAGTGACTTCCTTTCCTTACACTGGTGTGCATATATATCTCTGTGTGATAGAGATTAATGCATAAAGCTTTGCAGGAAACTGCCTCATTGATTTTGTTGCCTTTATATTTGTCTTCCTTAGATGACTTCCACTAAAATAGATAGAGGATGTAGAGTCCATTTTAGGGGGATACACAGGGCCCTGCCTACAGTGGTTGGACTCCTGGCTTAAATTGAAGCAGCTGAGTAAGTAAGAGGTTAAGGGGATATTTTTAGAGAAATGAACGCATTGTATCATTGGTTATTTTTTAAGTTCCCAATACAATGCTTCTTTGATGGAGGTACATTCATAAAGTCTTAGTCCTTGCGTGTGTTTTGTATATTGATTAGAAAATGCATTGCCAACACTGATGTAATGATGCGCCCTGGAATATTATTCAATGTTATAAGTTGTACTTAAGTTCTATCTCTGAAATCTGTGTGTTTGAATATTCCTATGCCACATTTTCAAATTCTTCAAATCTCCTGTTAGCTAATCCACTGTTCTACTGTATGATTTAGAAATGTTTTCAAAACCCCATGTTGTTTCCCCTATTACTGACTTAAATTGATTTCTGAGATTTTTATGTGATAGTAAATTCTACTCTTAAACACAAGTTAGTCTAGCGACCTCAAAGCTAATGATGAATAAATGTAATCCAGCTCAGTACATGGTACCTCCTTTGAGAGAAAACTCCCAAAAAGTATTTCTTGAAGTAAAGTATCAAATCAGTACCTTAGACTCTTCTGCGCTGTGATAGTGCATTGAATACAAGAAAGCTGATGGGGTAGTTTTAAAAAATGTCCTGACAGAGTCAAGGTGATGGCCATTTTTAGCTGCCCTGCTATCCATCACCTCTTTCAGCCAAGCATACTCCATCATATGCAACAGCCTCATGAATTTATGCATCAAGCTGTGCAGCCAGTCGTGCCGAGGGCGCTGGTGACAAGTGAAATTGCTGTGCGCCTCATTTAGCTGTTTATTGCGCCTGAGTACGTGTTGCAGCTGTCATCCCACGATGGGATGATAGTGCTCGTTAATAGACAAGACAGGCAAATAATGATGGAGGCCACAGCAAGAGATGCTCATCTGCCAATGGGCTCTGAGCAATATCACAAACATCCACAAAGTTTTCCATCAAAAGCAGCTCTGTAAGAAAATAGAGAGGGCAAGGCTGATCTTCATGGGACTAACAATGGAGATTAAACTTTTGAAAAAAGTGTAGCCCAGCAGACTGTAACTTGAGCTGCCACACTGTGCTTCCCTTTTAACAGAATCACAGGAAAATGACCGCACACACCAACCAGGTTTGATACCAGCGTTCAGGTTGACTGTATTCCTACCACATACCATGGAATTAACCGTAACCCAACTGCACAGTTGGCGTTCTTCTGCTGTCAACCATGGCCCTAAGAATGTGTGAATGTTATTTTTCACCTCTTTGATGACTTGCTTCATACATTTAGGATTTAGAATTGTTATCTTTCAATTCTTCTCAGTCATTCAGTGGAAAGTAACTTGGAAGAGAAATATTCAATCTTTAGATTTGAATGGAATTTTTTTTTTTTGTATAAAATTGAATTATACTCAAGCATTCCTATCTTGGCAGATAGGAAAGAGGCTCTTAATAAAATCTCTCTGCGATCAAAGTTTGTTAAACAACTGACTTTCATTTCCCTCCTTCTCTGAGTATGTGGTGCTTAATCTTATATGGATACTTTCCAGTTGGTGATTAGCCAGTGCCTAAGCTATGAGCTTACATGTGAATCTAGGATTTTACCAACAGGTTATTCATTTTATAAGAATGTAGGACTTAAAGAGTTAACATGTTTGGAGTAATGAGATGAAGCAAACTCTGACAATCCTTTGCAGATTTTTATATATAATAGTAATACCCAAGAGTACTTGAATTCTATGCTTGCTAACTGAATATTATTTTGAGTCCAAAATATAAAAATAAATATGAAGGTCCAAATTGTGAACCTAGGATGGAAATAATGTTAGTTATTTTGTAATTTAACAGAGAGCTGTAAAAACCCATAAACATAAAAAAAAAAATTAAAAATAGGAATAATTCATTAAACACACAAACATTATTAGAGAAATAGCTTTCTTGGATATAATATCATGTGGCCATGGTCTTTTTAGTGGATGCTACGTTACTACTATGAGGAAAGACAGCCAAAAATTTAACAAAGACATTCTTATTCACAGCCATGTCAAGAACCAGAGAAAGTACTAAGCAGGCCTACATAGAGAAAACACCATTTGGGGATCATAGAGCTAGAATGATGAAAGAAAACTTCAAACCCTCAAACCCTGTCATTTGTCCTCCTCATTTTAAGGATGAGGAAACCAAGTCCCAGAGAAGCCAGGTGACCCAGAAAAGCCTGCATTGAGCCACCTGCAGCATCTGCAGTGAACCCAGGTCTCTCGTGTCCCTCAGGGCTGATTCACAGGCAACCTTTCTCACATCCTTTCTGTGACTGGCAGTCTGAGCCTTTTCCTTTTCTTTCTTTTTTTCTTTTTTTTTATTTACAAAAGTTTTTATTTATATGTTACTTGAAAGAATATTCTGATTTGTTTATTTATCATTTTTGTATGCTTATTTCTTTAAGAAATAAAAAAGAGGAATGGAGAAAGCAAGGCATCTAACAATAAGTCAAAATAATAAGGGTTGTGTAATGAAAGAGAAGAGTTATAACAAAAAAGCTCAGACAAAGGATAATTACTAGATTTGAATATAAAATTTACCACTGATTTAAAAGGGTTGATTCATTCTTAAATGTGATCATTGTCTTTGAGCCAAAAATTACTTCAGTGAGAATGGATCTTCAGTTTTATGATGGAAATAAATGAGAAAATGTAAGTTAACTTGCAAAGAAAATAGTTTTATGATGCACATTTTAAGAATATACGTATTCTGTAAAGTGAGGAACATCTGTATTAATTATTTAAAGGTCCCTTCCTTCTTTAAAACATTCATATCTTTATACAAGAAAAATCATTAAAAACAACTTTCCACAGGGTTTCTTGATCCAGAAATATCTATTTGTCTTAGAAGTCTTTGATAAACGCTTAGTATACAGGGCAATGTGTATTCTACAACAATTAATTTGAATGCACAGTAGACATCATTATACAGAAGGTATAAAATCACTTTTGGATTATACATTACAGTAGTGATTTACATCAGAGTCTTAATGTAAAATCCCATGGACTAGCATGTAATAACTTTATGTACTTAATTTCTTTTTCCTTGTTTTGTGCTTACTATGGAATAACACAGTGGGAGCTATATTATTCTGCTTCTTTACTGTTTCAAAATTCACAACAGAAATATTTTTTAGGGGGCATTTACAGGACTAATGGTCAGCAAATTTGAATATGTTGACTCCTTTTCTTCATGAAATGGAAAAGAGATGTGTGTTACACACACACACAAAGTTTTATTAATGTTTCATAAAATGGTTGCTACAATCAAAGGAACTGCTCTGAAAATTAAATTACTGGGCTGGCTCTGAAAATCAGCATAATATGCTCTGTTTAATTCAGTCATGCTAAGATGTTAGATTCTCCTTCATTCTCTCAGCTTTCTCTCTCCTTCACCTGGGGGCATCTGCTGATGAGTCTCTTCTAGAGGTTGTTTAATGACTATTTTACAGGAACTGTCAGCTTTCTAAAACCCAGTGGCGTTGGGCGGCACTGTATTACCAGCCTTTTTTACACCATTTCCCTGACTGTAAATCGGAGGTTTAAAAGTACAAGAAAAGCTCCTATTTGATTTAATGACTGGCTGATGGAGGTCGATTAATCTTTTTATGCTCAGATGTTTTACTCATATTGTTTGTTTATACTCACTTTTCTGATTTTAGAAACACAAGAAATGAGAAGACCATTTGAAGAAGAGCAGATAGTCACCTTAAGAAAATCCCTGTCATATGCACTCTGGGATTTGGACACAAATCCTAATTATACAGTAAGTGACGTGAACACAGACTTTACATTAACCTATTATAAAGTTGCAAAACCACAATACCGCTCAATTTGGTTAAAGAAATTGAAGACGTTGGCTTCGTGTTTTTTTTTTTGTTTTGTTTTGTTTTTTAAGCAAGGGCTTATTTGTTTCCATATGAAAAAGGCAGATTTTTTTGGTTGTATAAAGAAAAATATTTTTCTTCCCCTTTTTCACCCCATTTTTGAAAACTACACAGGAACCTTTTTAGCACTATCATCCTATTTTACTTAGGGTATTATCTCTAGTCAAGGCTCTATTTAATTTTTAAAAATTAAATAAATAAAAATTAAAAAATAAAAACAAGGAAAATCCTTTTGTCAAATTAGATTAATTCATTGTAATCGTGATAGATTATACAGATTCTTGCTTGCTTCTTGAATTTTAACATGAGTACTCAGAACATCCATCAAATTATTCTTGTCAGTTTTAATTTTTGATCAAGGGATAACTCTTTTGATCAGAGTACACCAATCAATCAAAGCTAGTCAATAGTAGCACACAGAAGATAATGCTGAGGAAATATTCAACAAGTTTTTAAATCTACCCTTAAAAGTTAAGACAACATAGCAGTTATTCTTGGACCAATCAAAATATTATCTAACCACTAACTCTTCCAAACAAACAGAATGAAACAATGATTCTGGCAGTTTTTCCTGAATAAAGGTTTCTTATTACCAGGAGAATAAGAACCAAGAGTTGGTGGGGCATACATGGCGAGCAAAAATGTTTGTTAATCCCCCCTTTCTTTTAGAGAGTGAGAATAACATAAACACTGAAGGAAAATAGGCCTCATAGCTTTTCAGTGGCCTATCTATTCAGACATGCAGAGCCAAGGCATCTGGATATTAATTTTGGAAAATCCCTAGAGGTAGGAATTTTGCTATTATTACCAAGCAATTCAGGGTGTCAAAAAAAACACATAAGTAAACTTACAACCATTTTCTGTTTGAATCTCAAGTCCACATTCTACTACCAAATGGCCACAGAGCAACCATACATACTGAAATGATGGGTAAAATCTCATAAGTTTTTCTTAATGTATTCTTTGGAAGGCATTTCTAAGGGTAAATGTAGGAGAAGGACTAACTAATAGGTGGCCTCTGATAGTACTGGAGTAGCACAATGTAGCTGCTTTCAGGCAGTAACTCAAACATCACCTCTTCCTGGGAAGTTCCAGGACTTCTTTTACTATACAGCTCCCTATTTCGGCTTTTACTATAATGAATTATATATATTCCATTGTTCACATAGTGATATTCCTCTGGAAATTTGTCCTCCCTGTTTTAAATTTATCTTAACATATCCTACACATCTCTGTACCTAGGACAGTGTTGAGCATATGGTAAGCACCCAATAAATATTGCTTAAGTAAAATAACCAAGTATAGTGTTTTGGTTTTTTTTCATGTTCGGTAGAGGACTTATAAAGTGTTCTGAACATGGCATTACTGATTAGCATGCAGACTGCCTCCTATTACTAAGCATGAAGGAGCAATGAGATTGGACATGGAGATGAAGGCTGTAGTCTCAGCTCTGTTCGCCTGTGACTACCGAGCTGGGCACTTAAACTGCAGATCCTTTAATTTCTTATCTGTAAAACTCAGGATTCGATATATCAGTGAGATCCTTGACAGCCATGATACTCTGATTCTTAGATCCCTGCTATTCGCATTTGCGGTCAGCTTTTTTCTTTTGTTCCATTTGCAACTCTACATTATTACATGACTCACATTTACTAAGCAGTTACTTGGACATTAATGTTATACTTGTGACATCAATATCATCTCCTCGAATTCTGACAACAATCCTATCAGTTTTTACAGATAGTAAAATTGGGGCTCAGAAAGATTAAATCTTTGTCTGTGGAATCCCATTAGCCACAGGTGGCATAGATAAGGATGAAGCGCTGGTCTCCCAGTGCTAATTTTTTGGCTTGTTCTGTTGTGGTGCCTAATTCTATCTGTGGCTCATTTTTTCCTGGACTTCTGAAAGGATAGTATTGTAACAGTTTAAGAAGAATTCCTGAAGGAAACAACAGGACTTTCTGTGGAAATACCAGTTATAAGTCAGATGCTCTGAGTTGACTGTTATCAGAGGTTATGAGGTTCTTTTGATCCCCCAGGTCTTTTCTCATCCTCTCATGAAGCCTTCATTCCACACTGTTCTTAGCTTTCAGAGGAGCCCAGGGATTTCCACCTTAATATTTTGGGATGCTACAGTACTAACTGCCTTGGGACAATGGTTCCAGAATCTAGAATATTTTGAAGAGACAAACATAACATTTCATTTTAAATGAAGTAAACCAGAAACTGTAAGCTTCAGCCCAAGGTTTCAACCCAAATATTTCAACCCAAGGTCAGTTTGACCAGCAAGCAGAAACTTACAGATAGACTTTGAATTTTAGCTAACGGGTAGGGAACTAATTAAGGGAACAGAGTGTCAGGGACTAGTTTCCTCTTCTTCAGTGCAATAGACTTAAAGTTAGTGTCCCCCCAAAATTCATATATTGAAATTCTAATCCCCAAAGTGATGGTATCAAGAGGTCAGGCCTTTGGCAAGTAATTAGATCTTGAGGGTAGGGTCCTCATGAATGGGTGAGTGCCTTTATAAAGGGACCCAATAGAACTCTCTTGCTCTCTTTTCAACACAAGGTTTACCTTGTGAGAACACAAGGCAAAGAAGGCAGTCTGCAACCCAGAAGAGGACCCTCACCAAAACTGAGCTGGTGTGCTGGTACCCTGATCTGAGACTACCAACCAAGTTGAGCATATGGGAAAATGTAATGGTTTCTTCTACTGCTTCAGTTGTCTACAAATCCATTATTTCCTTGTAGGAATTTACTCCGTAAAATGAGTTATCATTTTAAACCACCATTTTTTTTAATTTGCAGAGTTTAGAATAAAAGATTATGTCTATTATTGTTCAGTAAACAGTAATTAACTTAATAGCTTCTTGATCAATGCCAGCTCTTAAGTTAGTATCCCAGCAAGCGACATGTAATATTTAAAATAAACTTCAATTTCATTATTATCATACATGTCCAATTAGAGTAATCTCACTCTTGTTTGGGGCCACCTTCAATATTCCATCTAAATATATGTTATATTTGGGATCCAATTTAGGTAGACCATGCCCCTGAGTATGCTTAAATGTTCCTTTTCTAAGGTGTCTATGAACTAATATGGACACAAAAAAATCTGTAATTGTTAAAAAAGGATGAATTTCCGACAAGTAACTATATATCAAACACAATATAATTGAACCCCAATTTGCTAGAAGGTTGTTCTCTTTTTGCTTTGATAATAGAATTTGGTAACCTACTGAAGTTCCACTTCACCATTTTTTTTCATAAAGTTTCAATGAGTTTAACATATTGTCTCTTTAGATCTGTAATGATAATTGAATAGGAAATTCGGAAAGCAGAAGAGGTCGCTTCGTAGGCTAACTGCCAGATTTTGAAAACCACTATAACAAGTCATTTCTGCCAAGTAAGTGAAATCTGAATGCTGGCTAAAACATTTGAAAAAAGAAAAAAAATAGAAAGAAACCCATGCTGGCTAATAGGCGCTAATGTGTGAATAATAATTAGCGCAATTAACTGACTGGCACTGTGCAGGTGAAATTTTCAGAATACAAAACACTAATGTAGGAGTTTCCATACACATAAACAAAGCTTTAAAATGGGCTAATGTGAGCAGTGAAATATGGAGATGTTTAAGGGTGTGTATAACAATTGTGGAATTCTCATTGCAGGTATTTTAATTTTAGGTATAGAATTCCATGAAAATAAGTCATTCTTACAAGCTTATAAAAGCCTCAAAGATTGTATCTATACCTATACCTATATCTATATTATAACCCTATAGATTGAAAACAGGTTTTAAAATCTGATAGTTTAGTAACACTAAAATAATGTGTATGAAGTTAGAAAAATTTTGTATATATGAAGCCATACTACCTAGATGGCTACTCAGATGGCTATTTATCACTCCCTACCTCCTGGTCACCCCTACACCCCCCCCCCATACAATTGTGCTTCTATGCTTTAACTATATATATATATAGTTAGATAGATAGATAGATCCTTCCTTTCTCTCTCTCTCTCTCTCTCTCTCTCTCTCTCTCCCCCCCCCCCTTTCTACCTATCATTTAGCTGAGCATATAGGACCAGTTTTCTTGGTAAATAGTACAGAATTATAGCTGAAAACCACTATGGTCTTAGTTCATCTAACATAGAGAATAAATTATTGTTCCCTCTTAGAAATACTGCTGTGTCAAGGTCAGGGTTGAGGTCATTTACAAGGCTATGTAGAGGACAGCATATAATTTACTAGCCAGAATCACTCACAGCTAATGGTGTGTTGGGGGATGGGGATCTTTTCATCAGAAATCTATACTCATTTAGCTTTCATAAACAAATGCTTTTAGGAGTATAAAAAAAATCTGTGTAGTGAGCTTAATTAAGTAGCATCAAATTACCCACTACTTTTGTTCACCTTTGAAAAATATATTTAGTAGCTGATGATTAGCTACCTATTTGTTTATTCAACAGGAATAAGAAACTCTAAATCAACATGTTCTAATGTGTTGTCCTTTGCAACTGAAGATAACACTATTGATTCACAACCATCAGGCATGCATTTATTTCTTCTTTTGGGGGGTAAAGTATTAATGATGAGTGGACTATCATCCTCAGTTTCTTACCTTGCCTAGTTTGTGATCAATGGCTTTAATCTAAGAAAAAGCTGCACAGGAAAGAACAACAACAACAACAAAACAAAACAAAAAAAAAACAAGTAGCCCTTCATAGTGAAACAGCGTTAACACAGGAAAAAATAATGTTTTTGTTATTCTTTGTACAAAGTCACTTGGAGAGTTTTAAAATAGTTCAGATACTCATAGGTTTCAATGTTTCAAATGTTCTTACTTGATACTCCCATTTATCACTACTACTTGCTATATGTTCTCTCTACAACGCGCTCTGTACAGCTGGGAATGTACCTTTGAAATAAAGAGGGGGTGGGAAAAGACCATCAGGATAGAATCTAGAAAATATTAAAATCAGACACCCAGAGGAGAAATTGATCTGGGTCTGCAAACATGGTAAGTAGGATCATGTTCTGAACTTGGTAAGTTCAACTTGATATTTAAGCCTATCCTTATCATTTCACTCAAATTTCAAAATATTATGAAGAGTCCTTTTATTTCACAGATCATGCTTCTCTGCTCTCTATCTCATGCCTGTCCATCTTTCCCCAGACATAGACATTCTTTCAGTAAACATTACTCCAAGCAAAAGGGTTTGAAAGACAAATTAAATGAGGCCCCAAATTCTCTAGTGGTAAATATTGACAAATATATAGATAATTATAATATTTAATATGTATGTAAAGAGCCACGAGTACCCATAGAAGGGATACCCAATCCGTGTATCCCTGCAGATAGAAGGTAAGAGGGTATTAAGAGAATGGAATGCTAAGAAAAGCTTTCTAGGCAACTGTTTCTGTTTACTCCTGAATTTCAAAGCTCTCTTTTTCTATTGACTTTTTCCCTGGACTCTGTAAACATGCTTAAGTTGTTACTGTAGGAAGAATAGGGACTCGAGGGAGGGGGGAGAAAAAAGGAAGGAGGAGTCAAGGTCAGCAGTTAAGGAAAAAAGCCCACTACCTTCCGGCCAGAACTGGACTTCAGTGGCTGAGAAAGGATCCAGGATGCCATTTTACCACTGTAGGTAAACGTTAGCTGATTATAATGGTTATAATGTTATTAGCATGGCAGCCAAGAAAAATTTCCAGCCCTTGTGTTGCCATGACAGTTCCAGGAGAGACAACTAAGGACAAAGACTCCCCCTCCTGATGGGAAGGAATGGTCAGCAAGGACTTACGTAGGAATGCCTACCACGCCACCCTTAAGTCCTGAATATTCCGCCTTTTCATTTTAAGTGTAATAAATTCCCAAAGCCACTTCTCTTTGGGCAGCTGCTCTTCTTGAAGCCTGCCCGCTGTCACTATCCTGAGAGTGTACTATCCTTTGCTAATACAGCTACTGCCTGCGTGGCTTATTCGGTGCATCCTTGAGTTCTTTCCTGCAACGAACACCAAGAACCCGTTTTCAGACAACAAAGTTTTCCCCACACTAAAAGAAAGAAAAACCTTCTCATCAATCCAGTGTTTCTCTCTTAACAAGTTCCCCAGCCCTTCCCACTCCCCCAGTAAGCCAGCTTTCTTCCATGTGTGGTCTGCATTCCTCCGGTTTCAATCTCTCCACCTAACTGAAACTTTTTACCTTTGATTGTCATTTTGAATCCTCTTTCTTTTTAGAAATTGTTTATTCATGGGAATTCCATGGCAGAGCTCATTCCAGTTTCTCCTCTTATGCTTCTCAAGACTCCAAATCCTTTCATCTGTTCCCATTTTAAAAACGAGTGTTCTTGGGCTCTGTGGTCAATTGCTCTACCGATTGTCAATAATGATAGTTGTCTGAAGGGTGTCTCATCCATGCTCTTGGTTTTATACTTTTATACTTTTATCTTCTAAATAAAACTCTCTAGTCCTCACCTCTTCTCTGCATTCATAATTGAATACAAATGTTATGGGGAATCTCTACTTTGTGCCAGAGACATCTTCACATTTCCAACATGATCCAAAACTTCTCTCATCATCTCCTCCTCAGCCTATCCCATCCATGCCAAAACGAACGTAATGCTTCTAACTTGGAGGCCTAGGAGTTATTTCAAAATTCCCTCCCTCCCTCCCTCCCTCTGCCTCTTCTTTCTTTCCTTACAGACCTCACCAAGTCCTTCTCAATTTGCCTTCTAAACATTTCTCTACTCTATTCCTCCTTGGCCCAGTTAGTGCCTTTTTACTTCCTAAGGCTTTTCCTGATTCACAACTGGTAGGGTTCAAAGGCAAATTTAACATAAACCTAATGAAACTTAAGCATCTGGTCCCTCCTCTTCTAAGGCCCTGGTAGGGGTCTGGCAATGTGCTCAAACAGTCAGACATTTTTGCCAATTTGCTACAGAAGATATTTTAACCACAACCAGTCCAGTTTAGTGTCTCTTTCCACACTGACTCCTTCTCCATAGCACTTTTCTTTAAGTTGAGTGCCACCGGAATGACTATCAGCATTTTTAAGGTCTGGCTAAGGGGAGTGTGAGTTGGGAATATATTAGTTTGGGTTCACAGGACATCTTTGTATTGTTAGCAATCATTTGAGTGAGGAGTTAAATTACCACTAGTCATGCCAGAGTAGGAATGGCTTCCAGTAATGTTCTTCACCCCACTGTGCCAACTCACCCAGAGTGGTCAAACAAAGCAGCTGGTGCAGAGTTCAGGTCATGTCGCGACCATATCCTATGGCTCCAGAGGCAGAAGTACACGTACAATAGAGTACAAACTAGATTGGAAATGTACATGCACAGAATCTCATCTGTGGAAAACACTCCATTCATCAAATATGTAAAAGTATAAGTGGAAAGCTCATCTCCCTTCAATCCCTAGTCAACGCAGAAATTATATTATATCAAGAATGTGCTCAAAAATGTCAGCAAATACGATTATAAATCCAACATGGATTTTCCTTTCTTTTTTGATGGGAATAACATAAAATGGAATTTATCAAATTCCTGTATTTTTAAGGCAAAATTTTGCAGTAGTGCTCTGTGGAGAACCTCGTGTTTAGGGTATTCCAACATTACTCAATCACTTTATAATCTACCCGACTCACATTGTTCTGGAAAAAATTGCACAGTTTCAAAGGAAATGGCATGCAAAATTGCCGCCAGTGAAGAAATAGCCTGAAGAAATAAGTATTCAAGTTAATAAAACGCCTACACATGTCAACTAATTTCAGTATATGTAGTATACAAGTAATTTGATGGCACACTTAAGTCATTCAATGTGTTCCAGTTTCTCTTATGTATGTACCTTAAATTAATATTCCTTTTCCTAAAAGAAAAAAAAAAGAAACTTACTAGAGTTAATTATCCCCATTTCACAGATATGTAAATTGAAAAGTATGCAGTTTAAATAACTTTTCCAAGGCCAATTAGGTGACAGTGATAATGGCTAGGGTAGTGATTCAAGTTCAATTCTCTTAATTCTAAAATCCTAATCGTTTTTAATATGTTGTGATACTTCCATAAATGATTAAATTAAAAAAAAAATTGTAAAGCACAGTTTTTCCACCCCAAACCAAAGGTCAATACATTTTGTGAACAAATGATGCCATAGTATAACAAAAGCGCTTTGGTAAATTTTTTTACATTATTCTCACTTAAAATGCTTTGTGTAAATGGAAATTAGTTGTAGATATTATTAGTACTTACTGATGTACATCATATTGTTTCTTAAGACTTTACTAATGCAAATTTCAAGGATTATACTACTTAAACCTTAGCAAATTTTATTAAATGTATTAATGGGAACCATTTTAAAATTTGCTTGTAAATCTTCAGAATTACCAATGTGTGAAGGCAATCTGTTCTTCACACTTTACCCTTGAAAGTTGATGTTAGCCTTCTGAAAACAGCTAAAAGGACTGAGGTAATAATAAATGAGAAAAATGAATCCCTGGAATAATAATTAAAATGGCACCCAACTGAAAGATCATGACAAAACATGCCATGACAGGTAGTGGAAATTAAAAAGCAAAATTAATCAAAATATGAAATAAGCACCAATAATTAAAGCTCCTTACAAAAATTAAAGATGGTGACTCCTTTAATGATGACAGAAGCCTTAAAGGTATGAATATGATACATTATAATACAACCTGCTATTTGGCAGCAGCCAATTCACAAATATTCACTGAGGAGGAACAGAGAAAGTATTTCTTACATTTTGAAAGCTAAATCTAAATAAAAACAAACTAATAAGCATATCTGATGACAGTTTTCTCTTCAGCATTTTATAAATTAAAATTTTAAATTTTATTTCTTATATAGACTGCAGAAAAGTGTTTTGGGGGAAAAAATCAAGAGATGATTTTTACCTTAGCATTAAACAGAAAAACCTGTGAAGTGGGAAGTGTAGGAAGGCAGTAAAATGGTTCAGTAGTTTGACCTTTACAGTTTTTTTTTTTTTTTATCCTTAGAAATATTTTACTAAAATATTTAACAAAAGTAGGATTTAAAAACATGAATTGATAATTTATTTTGAATAAAGTGAATACTAACTGTACACGGAATGGAGATAGATATTATTTTGAGTGGGAGGGAAACAATTATGAAAGTATTTGATAACCAAAGCATAAGAATAAGGAAATATGAAATAAAATTGAATGAAGAAAATAAATAGACTCAAAAGATAATGTGGCCTGTAAAAATAAATAGAATTTATTTTAAACCATTACTTTACTCCAACGTTGAGCTTTATTGGTGAAAAAGGAAAAACAAATAAATCCAATGGGATACTTTTAATTTTCTCCTAACCTCATGGATGCATTTCTTAATTTTCAAGTCATTCTAAAGATCAGAATGCGTCACTGACCAGTATAATATATGAAATAACATAGGAAACATAGGGTCTTCAAAAGATAGATCATATTTCCCAGGATAAAATAAAGCTTAAATAAAAGCCTAAAGTTCTTTGACGGAGCCACAATTGATACCAGAAAAAAAACTATTATTGATGAAATTAGCAGTGGTTTACATCACGGTAATCAATAAAATGCATTTTCATTAATTCTAACCTCAAATGTAAAAATTTCTTCCTCTTAAATAAGATTAAGATTATCTTTCAACGATTTTAATCTTAACATTCTCAAGAATTTCAGTCATGTGAGTGCTGATCTTAATTCTTCGGTCACCTCCAAAGGCTGAAATGAGTGTGTCACATCTCCAGGCAGGTATGAATGTCACAGAAAAAAATTATTTTAGGCAAAAGTTGAGTTTTCCAATCTCTAGGAGGAATAGCATCAAAGATACTCCATAGAGAAACCAGAAAGCACACATAATAGTAAGAAATGAACAGAAACTAGGAAGAATTTGTCTTTCTTCACTTGGAAATTTATTTTTTTTTTTTAAAAAGGAGATTAAAAAAAGAGTTTTTTCTTAGCAGCATAATGCATATTGTTAGTGTTGAATTACCAATAACTATTCCAAAACTTAGAAAGCACACAAATTTAAATGATAAGTACATTTATTTAGCATGGACTTCAGGAATAAAAGGTGGCAGAAAAAGGTAAGAAAAGCAGGAAAGTACGAAGAAACTGAATCGGGTGCATCTCAGAGCATTATAATATTACTTTTTAGTTGGTAAATGCACATGGGCCTACAGACCTCAAAAAGATGAATTAGAATGAGTATATTTAGATTTCGGCTACAGTTATCACAAAGATAAAAGGCCTGGAAATAATTTAAAGTTCATCAAAGATCCCATTTCGCCCGAAAACCTCACCTAACCATCTTAAGAACTTAACTTTACATGCGTTGCCTGAGCAATAAATTATATGGCCTCCTTTGCTCCCCTTACTCAAAGGTCCCAGGGTGTTGTTTCGTTTGTTTGTTTGTTTGTTTGTTTTGTTTTTTTGGTTATTTATCAAGTCTTTTTTCCTAAGAGGAAAAATATTGCAGATTGTTTCAAAACAATTACATTATATTCTACATTTGGTACTGATGGAATAACTTATTTCCACTTTCCCATACACACAATATCACTACACATGCTCAAAACTATTACCATCCTCCTTCTCCTATCTACCCTAAGTAGCCAGTCGTTTTGCATCATCCTTTTGCCACCCATTTTTTCAGCACTTCCAGTAGTTCCATTTTTCCCCTCTATGCTCTTGTCAAATGATGAAAATATAAAGTTCAAAAGTAGGAAAAATGGTGTCCTTGATACTATGTCCTTATTTAATAACTGTAAGGCCAGTTATCAGTTATCTGCAGACATTGCTGACTTACGGTTACTTCTCAGGCCTTTGTAATCCATAGTGCTCCTGCCAATCACGCCCAGCTTTATATTTGGGAAGTCATTGTGAGATTGCTTATATTTGGGGATTTCATGTCACTCTCTGTCTTCAACATCTCCAATTAGAACTTTGTTCTCCAGCTATGTTCACTGTGTTGTTGATAATAGATCTCTGCTCTAAGTTATAATAGAACCAAATAAACTCAGGTCTTTGGGACTCTCCTGGAAGGACCTTTTGGTTTAGTAATAAATTATTGGTCATTATTTAACCACTAGCAACTTGAAACATGTTTTAAATATTTAGAGGTAATGTAAGCAAAGAAAAGATTTTTTAATGTGTAGATGACTCTAAGGCTCATCAAATAATAAATATACTGGTTTATGACTTATTGTTCTAAATTCCATATTATCATTATCCAGAATCTGTTTTATCAAAAAACATTATCAAATATTACAAAGAATTTCTCAGTGCATGATGGCCAACATTATGGAATATTTACAAATTCATCTGAATGAGCTCTGACTTAATTGGATAATAGTATATTATTTTAAATTTCCCTAAAACTGGAGAGTAAAGTTTTAATTTTAGTGACTTCTAAAAAAATTAAATTGCCTTTGCTTCTAGTTTTGCCAACACTTGAGTTCTTGGAATATTGTGGAAGCAAGTGGAACAAGATGCCTCTTATTAGGTTTAAGGGGAAAAAAAGAACCTTGGGGGGGGGGGGAAGTACTTAATAGGAAAGGAATAGCTGACTATTCACAAGTGCAATAAAGTACTTCAAGATGCAAAGCAAAATTACATATAGCTGTCTAATCCTGACTTACTACTGCATAAGCTCTTGAGTTTTCACAGTTTTTCTCATGAGTTGTGACAAGATGACAACAAAACTACTGCCTTAATTACACGAAGATTGGAAGGTGTGTAACAGCCCGTTCAAGATGACTGAAGAAATTTCACATGAAATACAAACCACAAGACCAGCATTCAAATATACTGGGATAAAAAATTTTAAAGTTACACAAAGACTATAATCTTGTTATCTTTATCCATTCTTTGATATAGGCTACTGTGTACATTTTGAACCAAAAATCTACTATACTTTTTTAGCAAAATACAAAGTTACAACCCTCATAAGAATTCTTTTCCCCACAAAATTTTTAACATAAAAATCATGGATGATACAAAGTTATGAATTTCTAATAGTGTATTAGTTCATCAAGTGGCGTTATTTTTGTTTATTTGTTAGGCTAGATCCCACATGAGCAAAGTTCTCCTAAAACCAATTGGCAACTTCCCACTCTCCTCGGTATTTGAAGGTGACATTCTGGATCATGATTGTTCTCCAAACGTAAGAGTGGAGAAAGGAACAAATGTACAATAACACTTTCCATATGTAAAGATGGCTCTTTGATTTTCAGGATCTCTTAGTCTTGACTGCCCACATGTTTTAATTTAAAAGACCAGCGCACTGCTGACTGCCGCCTGCTAAATTGTCCTGACTGCCCCCACAGTTTCCCATCCCCACTGGTGATTGGACGCTCAGCAGCTAGGAAATCTTAGAAAGTTTCTATGTTTTGTTTCCTTTACCTGCCTTTGCTTCTCTTCAGTTCACTGTACAATGGGGCTTAGGCATCTGTCATTCCTTCTCCACAGATCTACGCCTCAGAGGGCTGTGCTGTGATGAACCGCAGCACCTTTGTGCTGGCAGACTGGCTGAGTTGCAGCCCTCGTTTGGAATGATACCATCTTGTCAGTGTAAAGTGTTGCCCATGTCTGGGCCAGTGAGTGCAGGAGCAAGATTCTAATGAAGGCCTTCTAGAACCCTGGAATACTATGTAGGGATCCCCCTTGTCTTGTGCCCACTAAATCACAGATTGTTCGTGGGGGTTAAATGCATGTCGAAAGAAAGTGGATCATTAGTGTGTTCTGTGTATTCCAAAGGCAATGGATTTCATTTCTAACTGTTCCATATTACTAATAAGGTATGAGTTATTGAGCGATCCAAGAATAACCAAAATGACTGCTGTATTGGTAGTCAATTTAGATGAAGATAATTCAATTTATATTATTTATTCTTTAAGATATAGGATTGAAGTCAAAGCCAAAAATAAAAAGTTGATGATCATATTTATAGTTTAAATTTTTTTAAATTAGTGACTCAATAACTTTAGAAGGCTCTTCTAATGATTTCACAATGGATTAAAACACCTAGATTTCACAATGGATTATCTCATCCAGCGCCTCTCTGTCATCAGATAGGCTAAGAATTTCTATCCTAAGAATTTCTATCCCAGGCAACTAATTTCAAAGCCAATATTTGAGAGTTAGAAGCCAGAGACACACGATGTGCAGTTTACAGTCCATGCGTTTTATCCTAATAGCCATAGACATGGAGAATTAGGAAAGATTTTAAAATTCAATCAAGTTTAGAACTAGAACTGTGTCTTTGTATCTAAACTAGTTTGATTATTTCATTATTTAGGTGATCTTTTTTGTTTTTCTTTTTAATCATGTCTTAACCTGGTAGGTTGGCTTTTTATTTACATAGGCCACATTTAATTCTTACAACATCATGCCCATGTCACACATGAGGTTAAATGACTGGCCCAAAGTCACACTGCTAATAATTAGCTCAGCTGAAATTTAAGCCCTGATCTGTTAGGGTTCAATGTCTCCATTCTTTTTACCACCCTAGATAACCACCACCAAAGCAGCCCTGCCTGTACCTGAAGGCTTTATAGAGGTTGTGTTGATAGGTTCGGTCTCCCCACCCATCACTTGTACAGCAAGAATCTGTGGGTGATTCTCCTGGAAATACTGCTCTCCTCCAGTCACAGGATCAAGCTTCTCCACTTCTCTCTTTCTTCATGTGGCTCTTTCTCAGGGGACGTCTCCTTGCTTTTCAAATTTCTATAAGCCTACTTCACTAGTGCGAGCTTCTGAGAGCAGAGCCTATGTCTTTGTTCTCTCTGGTCCTGGTATCCAAGACAGTGTCTAGCATATCATATTGTAGGTATTCTTCAAGTACTTTTTGAATTTGTAAATTGAATTGAATTGAGGCGTAACTCGTGGACACAACAGGTGGCAAGATAAAGTAGTGCAAAGAATACTGGTCAGAAAGACCACTTCAATATAAATCCAATACCAACTCAACCACTACCTTGAGCAAGTTACTTAACATTTCTGGTTCTCTGTTATCACCTCTTATAGTGTGGGAACAACTATTCTCTTATAAGATAGTTCTGAAGACCAAATGTTAAAATCTCAGTGCTTTTTAGAGAATCGGTGAAGTCCAATCTGTAGAGAGAGAAGAAAGGAGCTGTGTAAAGCAAGAATGGTTTGAAAGAATTGACCTTGAGCAGGCTCATCTTCTCTCCTAATTGGTTCGTTTTTCCTCCACCACTAATGATTTTTACCCACAAGCACCCCCAGTCTATCCATCCATTCAGTTTCCCCAAGCATCCTGTCTCCTTCCTGTCTCTCATGCCCAAAGGCCAAGTTTTGGTATTTCCACCTCTTAACCATCTATCTGAAATTGCTTTCCTCCTCTGTTCCCTCTGGCTTGACTGTATTCCAGGCCCCATCACTTCTCTCCTGGTCGCATCTAGCAGCCTCCTGGGCTTCCTACTCCTAGCTGGGCTTTTAAAACCAGCAGAGCAAAGCAAAACCTACCACCTTTCTCATCCTCAAATATTACTAGTGTAGAGCATCCACATCTAGTGGATTTTCTGGGGTATTACCGATTCCAAAAGTTCTCAGTAGAATATTTTGAAAGGAAAAAATTCTTATTTTCCAATTTTATTTTTGTCATAGTAAAAAAAAAACACTTTCATAAGCCATGTTCCCCACTTTTTTATTCAGACCATGTAATCCCCATATCCTTGAGTTGCCTTGTGCCCAAGAAAAGGGAAAGACGCTTGCTCCTCTTCCTTCTTCCAGTTCAAAAAGAGTTATCCCATCTCAGATCTCAGTCTTCAGGCTAATACTTACCAGTATATAGCTGAGGAACATTATACCATAAATAGGATGATGTAGACCGTCCTTAACACCAAACTATGATTTATAACATTGATTCTTTGGAAAAGGGCATTTGGGTTCCACATGATCATCTAACAAATGAATTTTTGTAACACAACCCATTTGTAAGTTGGAGAGTAACTTTATTAGGAAGAAAATAGTAACTCAAGAATTCTCATCCCTAACTTTAGCATTGCCAGAAAGTGCAGAATTGTGTACTAAGTAAGTGATGAGCAGAAAAGGAATACTTTCTTTAAAGCAATATTTTTTTAAATCATTTCCTTTGACTGTGTTTCAGCTATCAGCCTAATAAAATTCTGGGCATCTTTTTTTCTACATTTTATTTTCCTTTCCTTCACCAACACTCAGTAAGATTTCATTCTAGCCCTGAGAATATTATTTACTTTTCAGTAGGCTCTTGTGGTCATAAAGCATTACTCATTTCTCTGCTTTATTTCCTTGAGACACAGAGCAAACATGCAGTAAGTGACAGCTCTGTTCAAACGCTACTGTATAAAACAAGTGAGTAAGACTCGTGGCCCCTATCTCATCGTGGAGGAATGGAATGATTTCAAGACAGCACAAGACAATAAATTTAAAAAAGGAATTCTTATCTCCTGAAAATTTTCACCATAATTCCTCCAAAATGTTTTAGCACAATTTATCCTGTTTTATGGTAACTCTCAAGCTAGGAGCTCATTCTTGTTGATTCTAATGAGAAAGGGAGGTTACTGCTGTACATGATTTCATGTACTGAGATTATTAAATTATATAAGATCTCTTTTGTTCTGTGTTTGGTTTTCACTTTTATTTTAGGATTATATTAACAAATCAGATTTTGCTGAAAAATTACTTGTAGTTTTTGCCAAATGCTTCCCATGAGGAAAATGATTTTCTCTAGATGAGTAAAACTAGAGAATTCTTTCTCAGAGAGCATAAAGCAAACTGATTAAGTCAAAGAGGTGTCGTAATCCCTATGGGAAACACACATTCTTTACTTTTGAAGTATTATTCCCAGCAAAAATCCAGGAGATCTCAGAGTTACACCATGATCCATCATCATATCTGAGCTATTTGTAAGTCTCAGGTCACCATAAACACATATGAAACTCCTAATTACTGTGAATAACCCAGAATTATGTCTGTTTTATTTTTTAATACATAATAAAAAGTAGTTTAATAAAAGAGCATGTCCCGTTTGTTAAATTGACTAAATATATTTGTATACATGTTATTTTTCAATCTATCATAGTAATGTCAGATACAGTCCATTTTGAAGGATTTAAGAGTTTAAAATATGATACCTAATCTCCTAGTCGAATAAACATTTTTAAATTGAAAATACTAGAAACATATCTTCAGATTCAATTATTAGAATTTATTTAATGTTATTGAGGATTAATATAACAAAGTTAAGACTTGAGCTCTGGTGTAAGACTGCCTGGTATCAAGTGGTAGCTCTCCCACAGATGGGCTGTAAGACAATGAACAAGACACTCACCTCTTTATAAGCCTCTGGTTTTTCACTGTAAAATGAGAATGAAAACTGCCCCTGCCCTATAAGGTTGTTGGGATGATTAATACGCTTAGAAGGACCTAGCACACCGCATGTGGGAATAGGCACTGATACTATCTTAAATTAGTAATGTGCATTTCGGAGTCTTTTGGCATTATATTTGATAGTTTTTTCCTAAAATAAAACCAAATGTTAAATACTAACATTATTTGTGGTTGAAGAAATTGCTGTTTTAGCTCTTGATACTGAGATGATGGCAGGGAATTCTGCATTCCGCTTTTCACTTTGAAGAACTCAATTTTTAATAATCAACTGACACCTAAAATATGTAAGCTTTTCTAATCTGAGGTTAATCTTTGTTAACTAGATTCACAATTTTATTTCACTATTCATAAGCAAATAAGTACAGGAATGTATATAAAAAGACAAATACAGATGAAGAAGAAATTCTAGCACAGTATGTATCATCTGGTCTGGCAAACTTACACTGTTTAATAATGTTTATCCAGGGAAATTAGTTTGAATCGTTCAGGCATGCTCTAAATATGAGACAACAAATTTTACAGATAGTTGTGAGAACACACATTTTTCCAAACTCCTGATTTTCATCTGTTGTTTATAGAAACAAATAATCTAGCAACCATTACTGAAGTTGGCTGTCCTCAAACTAACTCCATGATGCAGAGTCTCACATTTCTGAGTTTAGCAATCTGGAGACATATGGGGAACGTGTGAGCTGGTCAGCAATCAGCAGTGTTTGATTCAGTTGCAGAATATCAATTAAGGGAGAGAATAGGCTAAGTTCCTTCCACTAGAGAAACGACTAGAATATTATGTCTCCCGGAGCCTACCCAGTCACAGCTGACTTGTGCCCATAAACTTGGGTTGCACGAACTTACGAGTATTAGTTCACCTACTTTGATAAGCTTTATTTTCATTAATGCACCCAAGCTGTGACTTTGCCATAATTTTCCCCATGGGTATTCATATCTGGAATGATGTGATATACACACTGATATTAGCACACTCTAACCAAATCTTGAAATCGCCCTACACTATTTACTAAAGCAGTGTGGCTGTGCTCTAAAGGTGATCCTACTGTTAAGTGACTTTGAGTGCTGAGCGTTGCTTTGTTCGTAACAGGGAAAAACACCTATCCTCTCAAATGTCTGGGTTTTGTGTAAAAAGATAGAGAGAATGAGATGGAAGAGGAGGAAGAGAGTGCGCACACGGAGAGCTTATCCCTGTTTACATTTTCATCCTGTGTCTACTGGATTGATCCCCTACTTCATGTCAGCTCACCAGGCTGACAGCAATTCTAGCAGAGAGACACAGGGTAAGAGGGACTTTGATTCGTCCCCTCCCCCTAAGTCCCTGCCTGTCATTGTCTGCTCCTGAGTAAGCAAAGTGAATATGGTCAGAGAGGTCTGAGGCTTCTGGAGCCGTGTTTTCCAATCTCAGAGGCAGACACGTTCTCATCAACAAATCCACGCGAGCATTGTATGCATTATGCCGCTTTTCACTCACAAGTTGCGTTCTTCACTAGAGAAGCACTTAGCCCAAATAAGACAATTCACCGTGGAATTGTGTGTATGTGCGTGTGTATATATGTATATTGAGTGATAGATTGAAATTTTAAAGGTTTTTTTTTAAGCCCTCATTCCTTTTTTTTTTTTTTAATGTGAAATTCCCTCCCTCCCCTTAGTTCCTCCAAAAACTGCTCTGTGATGTGATCACAAATACTCATGTGCATAAATTCCCATTATCATAATAGGAGAATTGCAGTGAGGCTTCTTCTGAAAATAAATTACTCTGTAGCATATATTAGGAGGACTAAACCCAAACAAGCTAAATTGTGTGTTCTTCCATCCTGTAAGTTAAGCATTTGAAGATACGAAACCAATTGCCTTTTTCATTTCATATGTATTTTGTTTTCTTGTTTTATTTGCATCTTATCTGGTTCATCTATTCTCTCTCTTTAAAAAAATAAATAAATAAAAGACATTTCAGTTCTTAAATTTCTTACTTTCTTCCAGTTGTCTTAATCATTCTGTTAGCTGCCCCTCTCTTTTCAACACATTGTAGCCCATGTCACTATCCACGGCTGACTTCAAACACATGAATATGGATGTCCTGAAAGGGAGGGGAGGCGCCCACCAGGGCAGATTTATCACAGGCAGTCTGACGGCAGAGAATGCTCAAAGGGTGAGGTCTGGGTCTGGATAGTACATAGCCTTGAGTTTGTCACCAACTTTGCTGTCTCCTCATTCCTAAACCAGGGACAAACTGACCAGCTCTCCTACCAATTTCCAAAGAATGGTGTTAATGCAGATGCAATAGTCTACAGGAAAGAACTTTAAGCTTTAGGAGAAAAACACATTATTAAATTCTAGGGGTTTCCAGTAAATAATCCTCATCCCAGAATTTCTGGTAAATGTTTGTCAGCAACTTTTGGATGTGTCTGTAGGTTAGTTTAAAATCTTTAACTGCTTGTCATCACAGTTTCCCTATATTCAAAAGGACTAAGGTTTCAATGCCTGCATTACAGCAGGGTTTTACCCTTAGGGATGAAGGTTACTGAGAATATTAAAATCGGCTTTAAAATGACCCAGAGGTGTCTGTGCCTCTCCTGCTCCCTGTCGGGGAAGCACCACTGTCATTGATTCAAGGGTACACGGTCAGCTACTGAAGAATTACCTTTGATGACATCTGGATTAATTAAAAATTATATAAAATCTTAATGTATTTCAAAAACTTAGCTTTGAGGGGTTTTCTTTTGAATTCACTGCGAGCTTGAGTTTGTGAGTCAAACAGATATATTAAAATATCTCTAAGTTAAGGTTGAAACTTGTTTAAGATTATGCTTGGCATGAAAAGCATAAACCAGCCTACCTCCTTTGTGACTGTATCAGACAAATGCTTTTTATGAGCCTGTGCATTTTATCTTCTCTAGGGCCAACTCCATTCAGCTTTTTACTGATTTATAAGAGAGATCCTCACATATAAGAGTTGATATTTGACCAAGGAAAGAGGTTCATAAGAATTTTATTCATTTTTCAGATGCATATATTTCTTTTCCAATGTACCTTTTCCACTGTTGTCTATCAGGAATGGTAATTTTTTATATCAATTCCAGCATTTACATTGTTTATGCCATTTTTATGTCTTGGCTGGCTGGTAAGTGCTTGCATAGTGGACTTTTCAATGACACACAGAAAAAAGCAAACTCCCTCAAGCCAAGCGGAAAAGGATTTCAAACTCAGTGTGCATCCCTGTTAGGGGCAAGAGAGCCTATTGCAGAAACAAAGAGTGAAGAGAAAATTCTATCCTTGGAAGCTTCACAATGACACAAGCACAGCTTTTCATGTAATAGCTCAAATGTTCCCACTACAGCCATTAACAATGTAATGAAACAAATCACTTTCTATCCGTCACAATTATAATCGATGGAATCCAACTGGTCTAACCTGGGAGAAAAAGAAATCAAATCTCAAAGTGGATCCATTTTAGAAAATAGCAAAGTTTGAGGCGGTGGGGGGGGGGGCGGGCGGACAGGGGAGGGATGACATGTATTTCCCATAAACAATTTAGGCAGGCATTTGATCTATCTAAACCAATAGATTACTGTCCTGATATATCTTTCCCCTGCAATTTTCCCTTTTATTTTATTAGGCCTAGTGGAGGATTTCTGGCTGCCCATGTGAATCATAGAACGAGTTTAGGACCACACAGAAGGTAATACTGTGACAAATATAGCAAAACAGTATTAACATTGCTCTTTCTTTACAGGTAACTACTCCTGCTTTCTTTGGTATTCATTTTTCAGATTGGGTTTCTCTATTCCTACCACCTTCAGAATGTTAATAGGGGTAAGAGCTACTACAGTATTTAAGTAATAATAATGAAGACCTATACTGAGAGTAGATAACGCACGATATTAAAAAAAAGATATGTGGCCAGTGACGCTTCAGAAGTCAGTTCTGTTCTAAAACGGATGTCCATGAGTGTAGACATCTTCTCCTCTTGAAATGGAAAGAAAGAATGCAGACAGTGCTGAATTTAAACTGATTCACAGGACAAAATATACGAATTATAGCTATTACTTATTGAATACCTGTTCATGCATCAAATCAGTAGACACACATATGATCGGAATCCACACTACACTCCTTTGTTCTTAGCAGCTCACTTTAACCCCGTTTTATAGATGGAGAAACTAAGGTTTGCAAAGACTGAGTCTTCCTCAAGAGCAATTAGCTAGTTAATTGCCAGAACTGGAATTAGAATATGGGAATGACCATGTTCTACCCACGAACCAAAGTTTCTCAAGTTTGAGAATTCTTTCATGCTCAAGAATACACACGCACATCAGTTAGCTACACAGCGTTCCTGTAGTAGCAGTGCTCATCAACACCACAAAGCTTAAAATAAAGCACTGCCAGTGTGTAGAGCAATGGGCACCGATGTATTTATCAACACAGATGATAATGGGCATTAAAATCCCATAGATAATCCAGAATGGTATTTACATTATAATTGAAATGAAGATATGAAAACATAAACTGAAAAAAACCAAAAACCCAACATTGTAATGAAGTGTAACCTTTGAGAATATGTTCTACAATATTCTCAAACAATATAGAGAAACTGTGTCCTCCATCATTACTGAAGACGGAGGATGGTCAGGGCTGAGTGCTATGGCGGTGTTTTGGAAAGTCAGAGGTGAAAATGTGCTGATTCTTCTACACAGAGGCATGCTGTTTTCCTAAGAGACACACATTATGTAAAAACATTTCATCACTGACGCCTGAATTAAATAGCTGCCACCACAACCTTGGGGAAAGTGGGTTTCTATCCAAAAGGATGTGAGTGTAGCTACAAAAATCTAAGCCTGACGGTATCTTCCCTCTGTTTATCTCTCTTTTAAATAGCAGACATTCTGGGAAAGAGATGAATTTAGGAGATGGCTTGACTGGTACAGAAAGAACAAGAAGAAAAAATAAAATAAATGTTTGAGATGCAAATAAATTTAAATTATATTCATGGACAATGAAAAGCTAGTGGGTGCCTGTGATAGGAGAGGGAAGTATGTCTTACAGAGTTAGGTCAAAGAGATTATTTTGAAGTAACACATGGACTTGATTAGAAAAATGAGATGAAGCAAGGCATGAAGCGCTCTTCGAGGCCAGGAAATATGGCTTTCCTGTGTTCTCTAAAAAGGTGAGCACCTTGCCTGATGTGGGTCCTACTAAACATTAATAAATAGGATAAGAAAGTGGTTTCAATGACCCAAATTAAGAGATGACTAAACTCTGAATAATGATTTGGTGCTAGACATAGCTGATACCTAAAACATTTGGTGTACTCCAAAAATAATGATTAAACAATAACCAAAAAGGTATAGTTAATTACCTTCCTCTTGGAAAAATGACATTTAAAAGTGGTTAAAGAAAGTTTTGTGCTGGAAAAGGAAAAACTTAAGAGAATGATGACAATTCCACGGAGATGCCGGGAGATTTTCAATGCATTCAAGTTAAGGGTAGACACAAAGACTGAAATATCCCAACCTGAAAACGAGGAAGGACCTATCTATAATGAAAAAGGCCCATCCCACTAGGTAAACATCTAAGCAAAAAAAAAAAAGAGAGAGAGAGAGAGAGAGAATTACTGTATTTTTCTTTCAAGGACCAAACTACTGAATGAAGAACTCTGATGCTTAATTTTATATGTTACATTGACAGGGCTAAGAGATACCTAGATAGCTGGTAAAATGTTATTTCTGGACGTGTCTGTGAGGGTGTTTCAGAAGACAGCAGCAGTTGAATCTGTACATTGAGTAAAGAAGAATAAAGACTCGCCTTGCCGATGAAAGCATCATCCCTTTCACTGAGGACCTCGAGAACAAAAAGGCAGGGAGAGGGTGAATTTGCTCTCTTTCCTTGAGCTGCCCTTGGACATCAGTACTTCTAGTTCTTGGACTTTCAGACTTGGAACAGGATTTACAGCATTGGCTCCTTTTGTAGTGAGGCCTCCAGATTCCAACTGAATTATACCACCAGCTTTCCTGGGCTTTCACCTCACACACAGCACATCAGGAGGCTTCTTGGTCTCCATAATCATGTGAGACAATTCCCATAATAAATCTCCTTTCCTGTGTATCTCCATATCTCCTATTAGTTCTGTTTCTCTGGAGAACACTGACTATATCGACTCCACCCCCGGCTCCTGTCCACGTCATCATTCTCTTGTTTTTCTAGCACATTTTGCTTTCTAATTCAAGTCTAACTATAAAGACTAGAAAGTATTTACCAAGTGGAAGTTGGAAATGACAGATTGTACAGCAACTTGAAAATGAAAGAGATAAACAGACATCAGAAACAAACAAACAAAAACCTGTTTTCCATAGTATACAAGAGCACTAAAGAGTTGCACAGCTCATTCTGAAAATGGACGGAAGTCAGGCCAATTATTTAAATCACTAATTCTCCAATAACTCGGTTCAGGTAGACATATATAGGATAAGAAAATAAGACAAAACGGTGTTTTACAGTCATGCTTGATTGTTAGCATGTTTCAGATTTTCTGAGCTCCCTGAATTGAGGGGCAACTGCCTGTTTTGTACTCAAATCCATTATTTGTCGTCTGCTTTTATTATAATACATTTTCACATTCATTTGTTTGTATTTGAATTATGCCCATTATAATGTGGGATTTTTGAGGGCACTAGCCGTATCTTATTTATGTTTAGCCTATCCTGGGAAATAGTTGGCTTGATAATTGTTTGTTGAAATTAATTAAATCAAATTAAAATGATGTCACAGGTTTAAAATATTAACTAATCCCAATTGCTTGCTCTATGTTACCCACAGGACTTAATTATGATTCTTTTGTGGCCTCGCTACTCAGAGTGATCCACAGAACTAACGGCAATGGCATCGTGTAGGAGCTTGTTAGAAAAAAGAGACTCAATTCTGAGGCCCACCCCTGGCCTGGTGAATCAGAATCTGCATTTTTAACAAGATTCCCCAGGTGGATTATCTGCACATTTAAAGTTTGAGAAGCACTGATCGACCTATATTAACTCAGTATTCAAGTACCCATTTTTCAGTAAGTATTTGTTGTGTGTCTACTATGTGCAAAGAATGGCTCAAGGCACTACGAATAGAGTACAAAACAAGATTTACAGGTGTTATAAAGCTTGCGTTTCTAGTTGAAATGACAAATGATAAAAACTCTTTTACAATGAGTTACTTAATTAGTATAATGATAGTTCTGTTGGAGAGAAATATAGGAACTATGAGACAGATAAAGCCTGGGGAATAAAGGAAGGCTTTCCTGAGAAACTGATGTTTGAACTAACATCTGAAGAACGAATCAGAGTTAATTAGGGAAAAGCCCAATGGGATGGAGAAGGAATTCTAGGAGAGGGAACAACCTATGTGAAGACTCTGGGACAGAAAGAAATGTGGCATTTTTGGAGGAACATAGAACAGTCAATGTGACTGTAGTTCAGAGACTAAGGCAGTGAAAAGAGGTGAGACACAACTGGGATGTAGCACATTATTCAAGACCTTGAAAATAATGTTGAAGATTTTGATTTTGAACCTAAGAGCCTTGGAAAATGATTGAAAACTGTTAAGCAAGTGTGGGGACAGTGTCCCAGAGAGCAGTTTCCAGGCTCTCGGCCTCACGTGAAAAGGTGCTGGCTCGGTTATCAGATGGCCACCAGCTGTAATCAGATAGCCATCTGCTGTGGCCGGGTGGCATCAGCTGTTACTGCTTAGCCATTAGCCACTAATATAACTGCCGTGGCTACGCTAGGGGGTTGGTGGTTGGTTGGCAGAGAAGTGGCCGGCAAATTGTGGATCGTGTGGCTCCTGCTTCCTGTGTCTCTGTCACGCGGGGCGGCCTGTGGGGGTCTCTGCTCCCACTCCCCATATAAGAACGCAGGATGTGGCTAGGCCGAAAAGAAACACCCACGGAGCCATAGGTAGGGGAGTGATACCACTATAGTCTCACTGGAGGCTGGATTCACAGGACATGCAACCTGCTGTCCGCTTTTCTGTCAAACGACCAACTCTGTTCTCTACTCCCCTTGACTCTCCAACCAGCACAGCCGCGGCTGCTATATCAGGGGCCAATTGTCTAATTGGCTACAGCTGACGGCCAACTAGCCACAACCGATGGCCATCTACTACCTGAGGCAGCACCCCCCCCATGTGAGGCCGAGAGCCTGGAAACGGCTCTCTGGGGCTCTGTCCCCACAGTCTCCAACCCAGCCGCCAGCAAGAATATAAAGGTATGACTCCCCTATCCATGGCTCCGTTGGTGTTCCTTTTTGGCCTCACCATATCCTGCATTCTTGAGGGGGGAGCGGGAGCTGAGTCTCTGCATTACACATGGTGCAGCGAGCAGGGTATGGTGGTTGCTCATTTTCAGCCTCCATGTCTCCTGAGTTCACCTGCCGGGAGCGGGAGCCGAGTCCCTGCATGACAGCAAGGTAATGATATGATTTAAAAATATATATTAAAAACTCTGCTACAGTATAGAAAATAGAGGAAATTCAAGGATGAATGCAAGGAGACTGCTCTGGTTACCTATTGCTCCCTAAAAAACTACCTCTAAAACTTAGTGATTTAATGCAACTATTTTATTGAATCATATTTTCGGAATCAGTAATTTGGGAAAGATTCAGCTGGGTCGTTCTCTGATTCATGTGGTGTCAGTTGAGGCCGTGGGGGCTGAAAGATCTGCTTCCAAGATCAAATGTCCATTGCATTGGTTCTCTCTGTCTCTCTGTCTCTCTGTCTCTGTCTCTGTCTCTGTCTCTCTCTCTCTCTCTCTGTCTCTGTCTCTCTCTCTCTCTCTCTCTCTCTCTCTCTCTCTCTCTGTCTCTCTCTCTCTCTTTCCTTTTTTCTCTGTGTCTGCGTGTGTGTCTCTCTCGCTCTCTCTTTCTCACTTTCTTCGGGGTATCTTATCCTTCAGTGCCTCCCCACATGGCTTGGGCTTCTAACGGCACGGTAGACTCAAGGTTCCAAGAGTGAATGTTACAAAAACAAGTAAAAGCTGCTCATTTTTTTTAAAGACTTGAGTATGGAAATTGGCACAGCATGAATTAAAGCAGTCAGAGTCCAGGCCAGATTCATGGGGAGGAGATTTAGACTACACATCTACCCACTATGCATGAAGAAGCCAAACATTTGAAGCCATCTTTAATCTACCATAGGGAAGAAATTGACAGTTATGAGACTAGTATGGCTTTTTTTTGTCATCCCAACATCAAAATCTATTAATCTATTTCCTAATTTAGAGGAAAGCCTCATTATGTGAATCTAAAGTCAGAGTGAGTCAGATATGTCCATCCTCTGATAGCTGCGATATAGACATATTTCCTATGCTTGGCCAATCAAATATTTCCAAACAGAATTGTGACTCTGATGGAAGTGACCTTGGTTTTGCTATCTGCAGTCTTACTTTTCATGGTTTCTGTTGATATCCTGAAATCACCTCTCCAGTATTTAATCGTCAGTTACCTAGCTAGTATCTTTATATAATTTTTCTAAGTAATTCACCTAGAGTTGGTTTCTGTTGCTTGAAATATACTCATAGAATCCTGGTTAGTGGAGTAGTTCAAGCAAGAGTTAATGGTAATCTGTACTCCATGTTGGTAATGGAAAAAGGAAAGAACTTAACAGAATCAAAACGATGTTAAGGGGATCAAATTTATAGTGCTGGATGAAATATGAGGACAAGAGAAAAGATTGCCTACTATATGGATGATAGTGCAATTCACTGAGCTGTGGAACATTGAAGGAGGGTGATGTTTTAGGTCTCTCCCATATTTTAAGTTTTGATCTTACAATACCTGTGATAAATCCAAATGGAGATGCTGTGTTGGTAGTTTTATATATCATTTGTAGTTCATATATGAGGTCTGGACTAGAAATAGAAATGCAGCTGGCCCTTGAGTGATATAGGTTTGAATTGCACAGGTCCACTTATGCACAAATTTTTTTTTCAGTATATATACAGTCAACCCCCCATATGCCCAGTTTTGCATTCATGGATTCAACCAACCATAGACGGCAGACAGAATTTTCAATCAGTGATTGGGAATCGGTGGATATGGAGGGTTGATGGTACGCATTGTTCTATGTCATTTTATATAAGAGTCTTAAGCACCATGGATTTGGGTAACTTCAGTAGAGTTCTGGAACCAATCCCTCACAGATATGGAGGCATGACTGTAGTTAAATTTTGGGGGAGTTAAAAATTATATGAAGATTTTTACGTGCATAGGGGTCAGCTGCTCCTAATCTCCACTTGTTCAAGGGTCAACGGCATAGAATAATTAGCTTATAGATGTTAAATAAAGCCATGGGAATGGATGAGTGACCTTGCAATGAAAAGAAACAACTTCTTGCTCTATGTCTATTTTCTGGTCAGTAGATTTATTTGAACAGAGGATGTTCCTCTATAGCCTTGTCTCAGGTTTCTCCCCAGAAAGTCTCCTCATTGTTGTTTTGATGGAGTCCATTATGAGAGATCCAATTATCAGAGTCCAGGGGCTTCTTTTCAGAGATTCCCAAGGCCTATCATCTTTTAGGTAGCAAGAGACATACAGAGCTTAGTGCAGGAATAAGGAGAGGACCCACTCCACAGCTTTTGGCTCCCTAGGTTTCCAAACAGCACTGTGCCTAGAATCCAAGAAAGATTCTCCTGAAAACTCCCCTCAGCATTTTTGAAATTCCTAATTATGAGTCTGATAAGTACAAAATGATAAACTATTTTCTAATAATTCATAACACATCTTGTTTTTTTTTTAGAGTGGAGTACTTATTCTCTGTGAAAGAAAAGTCATAGATAAATAAATTAGGTATGCCTCATTTCACTTAGAAGGTATCAGTAGAAAGTCTGCCTAATTCCGTAGAAGGGTCACCATACACCCAAAGCATGGAGCTCAGCTCTGCATATTAAGTCCTTGATATTTTACTCCAAGTGAGGAGATTCTGGGGACTAGTTCCTGCTAACCAAATTCAAATATGATAAGTCAATATCCTAACTTATACATTTGTTTTGAGTTATAAATAGACATGTTGACTGGTGTATAGTCCTCTCTCCAGTAGAAAGGTCTTTTTGGGAAACTAAATCACTAATTAACATTTGCTTGGTGAATACAAGGGATATTTTCTAACATTTGTTTGGTGGAACACAAGTTTCAAGTCATGCTAATGACTGCTACATTCCTCTTCTTCCACAAAAGAATTTGGTGGTATAGCAAATCTGAAAAATTAAACAAATTAGAATAAATCACCCCAAAATTCAGTGTTTTAATAGCACTCTATTATCTCTCACAGTTTCTATGTGTCAGGATTTCAAAAAGGCTTGACGGCAAAGCTTGGCCTCTTTCATTCAGTGGCTGTGATGTGAAGACTGGGAGTGGAGAGTGGATGGCTTGAGAAGCTGAGTGCTGGCCAGTCATCTCTCTCTCTCTCTCTCAATATAGCTTCAGAGTTCTCCATGTGGCCTTTCTATGTCATTTGGGCTTCCTCGTAGGATGGCAACCTTATGGCACTTGAACTTTATACATTGAGGTCAGGGTTTTAGCAGGAGTATTTCACCAAATAAGGTGGAAATTGCATTACATTTTCTGATCTGGCCTTGGAAATCATGCACCATCACATCTGCTGCCTTTTGTTGGTGACAAGCAAGTCATAAGCCTCCCCTGATTTAAGGACAGGGAACAAAGACCCCCCACCTCTCAGTGGAATGGGTTTCAAAGCCACATATCATAATAACACTTGGAATGTGAGATAATGTTGCTGCTATCTTTGGAAAATATAATGCACCACATTAGCTGTGTAGCAGTGGTCATGTGACTGAGAATCTCAGAATCTCAGGTACTTCATGTTAGGGGAGGGGAGCAAAAGGAAAGAGAAGAAAGCTTCCTGATTTGGGGCCTCCACAAGTCCATTATAACATATAAAGAGCTATTAAATACAGGCGTTAATCAAGATTCACATACATACTATTCCTTCTTTGCCTCCAATCTTATTTACCTTTCTATTTCTGTATTATAAACCATTTTGAACATCTGTCTCTCATTTTTCATAATTTTAAATTCTATCTATTTGCCAGCAACTTCCAATTAATATCTCAAGCCCAGACCACTCAAACTCCAGACTCACAGATTGAATTGCATATCCCAAACTAAGCTCTTGATCTTACCCCTCAAAAGGTTAAGATCTTCTTATAAGAAAGAGTTGCAAAGCTTAGGTCTAAACTGCTTCTTTTCTGATAAATTCTGAACTGCAGAATGTACTTGTCTCAGACTTGCTTGCCCTTGGTCCACCGGTTCTCTAAGTGTGTGTCCTGATCAACAATGTCAGCATCACCTGAAAACTAGAAATGTACATTCTTAGGCCACCCAGATCGAGCCAATCAGAAATTTTGGGGGTGAGACCCAGCAATCTGTGTTTTAACAAACCCACCTTATGACTGTGCTGCACACTCAAATTTGAGAATCACTGGCTTAGGCCATCTGTTTCTGAGATCTGAGTACTGTGAACTTATCTCTTCCGTACTCTCTACGTCATATTTCTTTCTCATTTCCCTTTTATTGTGACCAACCTAATGCTTATAAACCATAAAACCTCTTCTAATGGCCAGTAGGCAGAGCAGAATCCCATTCATGTCTTTTTCATGTTGCAGCAAAAAATAAATAAATAAATAAACAAAAACAAAACAACTTTCTCTTTTTCACCTGTTTCCTGGTAGGATCCTTAACATCTCAAATTTCCTATCTTCTCAGATTTCTCTAACTCAGCTGATAAAAACTCCATTTTTCTAAGATCCTGGGTGTACCTTTCTCTTATGTGCCAAATCCAATCCACTAGGAAATTCTGTTTATTCTACCTTGAAAATAGATCCAGACTCCAACCACATTTCGCCTCCCCCCCCCAACATAATCTTCACCTGCATGACTGCCAGTGGGTCTCCCTGTATCTGTCCCGACTCCCTAAACAACTCTCATCATAGGAATCCACATTGTCCTTTTCCAACATAAATCAGATCATCACACCCCTAATTACAATCCTGTTAATACCCCCTATTTTTCTTAGAATAAAAGCCAAAGCCTTTATCATAGTCTACAAGGTGATACGTGATCACCTCTGCCTCTTATCTCTGACCTCCCCACCTGCTCACTCACTGCTCTTGACACACCGGTCATCTTGTGTTCCTCCAGAATTACCTGCCTGTCTTAGGGGAGAATGAAAACAGCCTGAAGTTTTTGGATATCTGATGTAGAGAACATAGAACGGCTGCTTGAAACAGGGAGAGGAGTTTAAACTCTAATGGAGGAGAGCACTGAATAACGACTGCAGAGTCAGAGACAAACCTAGAGCAAGTAGCACTGTAGTAATTTCCCCCAGAGCTACCTTGGTCAGACTGGGAATTAGGATGATCTTTCTGTTTTGCTCACTTCCTGTGGATTTGGTTCTATTTCGCCATTGTTTAAACACATCAGACTGTGCTTAAGCAACAAAGATGTTTTTGAGAGCTGTGTCCAATGAGAATCACAAGTAAGTATTAATTTGATTTCAATTATAAACAACTCACAACCACATGAGTGAGAGTGTATTGTATTGAAGGAAATCTCAGGTGTTGTGGTGGTCTGTCTCCTGGAGATGTTAGAGAATCCTCATTCTCTACATTTGGAATTAGATGAGTCAAAAATATGAAGATTAGGGCACTAATCTGCCATTCCTAGGTTGCTCTTTGAAAGAGCAGAAGCAAATAAAGGCTTTGATCAGTGCCTGAGTTGAAGAGCAGAACTACAGGCCTTTCATGCCCTTTCATTTGGAAAGAGTAGCCTTTCACAGCAGGGTTCAAAGCCCGGATCTTTACTCTTGGAACCTGTTTCTTGCTGAGAGCATGAGCACTCTAGCACTTTGTTTCCAAAAGGATTCATTTTGACTTTAGATGTTAGTAGTAAGTCCCTCTCTCCCTCTCTCCCTCTCTCCCTCTCTCCCTCCCTCCCTCCCTCCCTTTCTCTGCCCCCCCCCCCCCCCCCGTCTCTCTCTCTTTCTATCTCTTTCTCCACCCGCCTCCACCTCATCCATTTAAAGACAAAATTTTAAGTGACAGTCAGTTCAGTTCTACTTTATATTCCAAGAGTAGAAACGTCCATTCTGTTGGTAAAGCCTACCATCTTTCTCCCCTTTCCACCCATGTGATATATTTACTAAATCAAAGCGTAAGATATATACCTTTTTAAACCTTATTTTAACCCACAGGTCTGGGAGTCTATGAAACTTGCCTCTTCAAAAACCACAGCTACAAAAGTTGTTTCCCTGTGGCTTATTCTTCTAGGACCATGTATATTTTCTGACCAGGGGTTCCAAATTAATCAGCAATGTGTAACTTAGTTTCTTGGGAGCCCATGAGTGTTAGGTGTGGTATTAGTCATAATTGTAAAACATGAAAGTTTAGTGGGGGTGTCAGACACATAAACCATTTGTAAGTAGAACCATAGGAGGGTCTGAGAGATGCCTGGGAAGCAGGGGTACACAAGGAGCCCAGGGGGAAGGGATCAGGAAGGAAAGCAGGAGTGGAGGTGCCTCAACCGGAATGAAGGAAGCATGGAGAGGTCTTGTCAGGTCACTAAGTTAATACATTTCCTCACAGCAGCTTTCTAACTCTATTTCTGTCTTTGACCCCTCATAGCCTTTTATTTCTAAAAGGATCCACTAAGACTTAAGAAGATAATCAATCTAATTTTTGAAGGAAAAAAAAAGTAAAAACAGGTAGATTTTTAAAAAGATGATGGAGCTAGAGTTCTGGGGTTTGTAGGTTTATTTCTTTGTTGTCCTTCAGGAAAGGAAGGTAGGCAGGTTATGACAAGCTCTGTCCACCCACTGGTATTCTAGTATGGTTACCATAATATCTGAAACTGTACTCTGAAACATGAATATACTTATCTTCTTTGTAAGTAGTGATAATGCAAAGGGAAATGTGTGCTTTGTACCCTCCACACCTGGCCCAGAGCTGATGGGTTTTCAATACTCTGCTTTGTTGAATGAAAGACTACCTTGTCGCACTTTGAGCATTTATTTACTCTGGTCAAGAATGTTCATTCATGAAGACTACCTTCCCCCAAACACACACACACACACACACACACACACACACACACACACACAGACACTCCAGTATTTTTCCTAAATACTTCTAGCCCACATTTATCTTTCTCTTTTGGAATTTTTATTAGTCATTGTCGTTATTAGTGTACTGTCTCCCCTCCACCCTTACTGCACAGGGTCAATTTAGAAGTTTACATATTAAGTTTTGTTCTCTAATTGTTTCCTTTGTAAATTTCTTGTCCCTCTGATGAGATTAAGCTTCTTGAAGTCAGGAACCAACTCTCATATATATTCTCATATTCCCAGAGCATCTGGATAAGGTGGCAACGTAGGCTGTATTAACTTCATACTGTCAACAAAAAGAATTAACCTTTCATCCCAGCAACACATCTTTCAGCAAATGTTCCCTTTGCGCGGGCACATTCCTCCAAGCCCACCAGTACCTGCACACACACACACACACACTCACACACTCACACACACACGCACATGCACATGCACACTTTCTTGCACACACACGCACACTCACACAAACCCTGTCATGCATTACACAGGTGCTCAGCTTCTGCTTACAGAGCCTTAGTCTACAGGAAATGCCAAAAATATGCACTCACATGTTTCCTCCTAAACTCTGCCATATTATCATAAAACTGCTTAACTGGCCTATAAAATCAGGTATTCTTTTTTTAATGTATTTTGACAACATCCCTGATGAGGTTAATAGACTCCTACTTTACCAACGTAACTTTGGAATCAAAGAAGTTCAGAGACTTAATCGGAACATTGCAGGGTAACCCACAAAAGCTGGTAGAAACAGCTCACAGTATTGTCCTACCTGTTTAATGTTATTTGTTTAGTGTCATTTTTTAAAAATATCTTGTTGAATATATTTTAAATATTTAAAATATTCTTTGTAATATTTTAAAATTCAACATTTAACTATGAAATATAATTTCATCTGAGTAAGACTGCAAAATTACTTATTTTGGAGCCATTACAATAATATATCTGACTACATTCTGAAAACTGTAAAGTAATATACTGTAAAGTAAAAGACAGTATTATGTTTCCAAGGAAGTTTGGCCTCCCTAACAAAGTTTGTGCATGAGAATTGGTCAAAATAGAACCCATTAAATGTTGTCCCTCATTTTCAATGATATGTACAAGAAGATATAACTAATAGGAACTATCTGTGAAGTTGTAGGTGATGTGCTGACAATAAATCATAGGGTAAAATGTTCCAGTCTCTTACAAAAACTGAAATGTTGTTGTTATAAATTTTACACGGATATATAATTCATGAACTAAAAACCATATACATTTATACAAAATAATCCTTTGACCAGAACTTTCTTTTGGGTTTTTAAAATTAATCAATTAAGAATTTAAAAAAAAATCTAAATAGCACCTCTTCTGCCACCATTCAGTTCTACATTAGTAAAGAAAAGTGTAGTTTTCAACTAGTTAAACGAATGAATGAAATATTTATTCAGAGACCCCCTGAAATGTTCTAGTGACAAGTGCTGTACCTCTATATTTTCTTCCTAGTGCCAGAATTTCCTTATTTTAGGGATAAATAACCTGGTTTAAAGAGAGAATTAGCATGACAAAAACTGAAGTACTATTTTATAACCCTATTATAACTGAAATCATTGTAGGTGTCTTTCTCCAGGCCTGGAGTCATTGGGTCGGGAGGAAGGGTCATGTCCTTGTCACAGGAATCCTGCTCATGTTCCCTGCAATTACACAACCCCAGACAAGGGTATTGGGAAGACTGCAAGAACATCAACCCACAGAATTGTTCAAATGGACAGGAAACAACATTTTACAAAAACTTTCACTGCATTGAAATCACCTTAGCAGCATTTGGTTTATAGGGAGAGACATGCTTGTTCCGTGAAAGCACGTGTATTTCCCTCCATACATCCGTTCTGGGGTCTGACTCTGCCTTTGGGGTGACCTAAGGTCACCACCACGGAATGCAAAGGTCTAAACTGAATCTAACCAGAGAGTGGAGACTGCACCCCTCATCCTCATTATTATCCTCAACCAGGTAGCCAGTGTCATATTTACTTCATCTGAACCACGTAACACTCACTCAGAAGAGAGAACATTTGGGGAATTGAAGCTCACAGGGCTTTACAGCAGGTATCTCTGCTGCTGCGCCAGCAATGTTTGAAGGATAAGCGGGCACTCTGGTCCTGCCAAGAACCTTATGTAGGTAACCCATGGTTTCAAATCGGAGCATGGGGACAGTTGCTTTTGTGTTATCCCTGAATGATCAGGTTGTTATTCTTGTAAAAGGCACCTCAGAAGTCCCGGTGACATCACTTTCTCTTGCTTTGATCTGCCTCCTTTTCCTAATCTGCCTCCCACTCTCCAGGATCCCAGCTTCATTATGTTCCCACTCGCTGAGTTTCGATTAATTGTGCCTTGTGTCCAAAGTTCATAAGTTCTTTTCCATATTTGTAGTCAAGGTCAGCACAATCCATTCACCTAGACGCTTCCTCCTGGCTCACACATTACTCACAGTGGAACACTCCACAATAATCATTATTAATAAGGATCGCCCTGATCACTTTGCAGTATTCGTAGGCTGAAAGACTCACTCCCTACTGTGGGCAAGGGCAGGAAAGAAGGGGCTAGAATGATCAACTGGAAATATTTGAGGCCTCCCAAAGGCAAATGTCATCCTTTTCAAAATAAGTAGGCTAGGATTCTGTCAGTGCTCCACAGACACCCAACCAGTATCCCCTTGGACACAGATAGCTTGTTTTTGAATAGTCATCCTATTGGTGACTTGACCCAAAACTCCTTTAAGGAGCTGTCCCTTGTTCATTAGTACTCATCTTTTGTATCAAAATACGTTACCCACTTTCCTGCCCTACACAGACAAGGGTCAGCAGACTTGACATCTGGGGCTTCCAGATCATGGTCTAGGAGGGACTTGACTTCTAGAGAAGCATGGAAGATTCACCCGCTGCCCAGCACCACCCTGCCCAAAGACCAGGGTGCCATTAATTCTGTGCTTTTAAGGAATGTCACTCATTATCCTTTCTTTCTGTTTACTTGTTCCCTCAAACCATCTCCTCTGTGAAAGTGAGGATGAGATTTCTTTCTCGTCCTATTTCGATAATGGTAACTAATTAAAATCACAGGTATATTATCATGATCCAGATTGATATAAATCCTCTGCCCTCTGTAAGAGGAGATGGTTTTGATAATAAATTACATATTCCTTTTTCCACCAAATTTTTTAAAATTTGTTTTTCAATTATACTTACCATAAAATATTAGTTTCAGGTGTACCACATAGTGATTACACATTTATATTCCTTACAAAATGATCACCCTGGTAAGTCTAATACACCCTGACACCATACATAGTTATTACAGCATTATTGACTGTATTCCCTATGTTGTACTTTACATCCCCATGACTATTTTTATAACTGACAATTGGTATTTCTTAATCTCTTCCCCTTTTTCCCCCAACCCCCCCAACCCTCATCCCATCTGGCAACCAGTTTATTCTCTGTATCTATGAGTTTATTCCTGGTTTATTTGTTTGTTTATTTTATTGGATTTTTTTTTTTTTTTACATACCACATATAAGTAAGATCATATGGTATTTGTCTTGCTCAGTCTGATTTATTCCACTGAGCATAATACCCTCTAGGTCCATCCGTTTTGTTACAGATAGCAAGATTTCGTTCTTTTTTATGGCCAAGTAATATTCCATTGTATATGTGTACCACATTTTCTTTGTCTATTTACTATTGAAGGATATTTAGGTTGGTTCCATATCTTGGCTATTGTAAGTAATGCTGCAATGAACATAAGGATGCATATATCTTTTCAAATTAGAGTGTGTCTTTTTGTTGTTGTTGCTGTTGTTGGATAAATACCCAGAAGTGGAACTGTTAGGTCATTTGATAGTTCTATTTTTAATTTTTTGAAGCAACTCCATACTGTTTTCTGTAGTGGTTGCACCAATTTACTATCTCACCAACAATGCACAAGGGTTCCCTTTTCTCCACGTCCCCGCCAACACTTGTTGTTTGTTGATTTATTGTTAATATCCTTTCTGACATGTGTGAGGTGATATCTCACTGTGGTTTTTATTATAGTTTCATTTTCCTGATTATTAGTGATGTTGAGCATCTTTTCATGTGTCTGTTGGCCATCTGTATGTCCTCTTTGGAGATATGTTTACTCATGTCCTCTGCCTATTTTTTAATCACATTGTTTTTTGATATTGAACTATATGAGCTCTTTATATATTTTAGATATTAATCCCTTATTAGATATATCATTTCCAAATATCTTCTCCATTCAGTAGGTGGTCTTTTTTGTTGTTGATGGTTTCCTTTGCAGTGCAAAAGCTTTTTAGTTATTTTTGTTTTTTCTTTTAATTTTTTAAAATTTATTGGGGTGACAATTGTTAGTAAAATTACATAGATTTCAGGTGTACAATTCTGTATTACGTCATCTATAAATCACATTGTGTGTTCACCACCCAGAGTCAGTTCTCCTTCCATCACCATATATTTGATCCCCCTTACCCCCATCTCCCACCCCCCATCCTCCTTACCCTCTGGAAGCTTTTTAGTTTGATGTAGTACTAGTTATTTAGTTTTGCTTTAGTTTTTGTTGACCTAGGAGACATATTCAAATAAATATTGTTAAGACCAATGTCAAGGAGTTTATTGCCTATGTTTTCTTCTAAGAGTTTTATGGTTTCAGGTCTTACATTTAAGTCTTTAATCCATTTAAGTTTATTTTTGTATACGGTATAAGAAAGCGGTCTAGTTTCATTTTTTTGCTTGTTTCATTTCATGTTATCTGTTCAGTTTTCCCAGCACCATTTATTGAATAGACTATTTTTCCCCATTGTATATTTTTGTCCCCCTTTGTTAGATTAATTGACCATGTAGACATGGGTTTATTTCTGTGTTCTCTATTCTGTTTGATTGATCTATGTGTCTGTTTTTATGTCAGTACATGTTATTTTGATTACTATAGCTTTATAGTATAGTTTGATATCAGATAGTTGAATACCTGCAACTTTGTTCTACTTTCTTAATATTGCTATGGCTACTTGGGGTCTTTCATGGTTCCATATAAATTTTAGGGCTATTTGTTCTAGTTCTGTGAAAAATGCCATTGGTATTTTGATACAGATTGCATTGAATGTATAGATTGCTTTAGGTGGTATGGACATCTTAATGATGTTAATTCTTCCTACCCATGAGCACAGCATATCCCTCTGTTTATTTGTGTCTTCTTTATTTCTTCAATATCTTATAGTACATGTCTTAAAGGAAAAGCTTTCATCTTTCCCCCACTGGATGTAATGTTAACTGTGGATTTGTCATATATGGCCTTTATTATGTTGAGATATGTTCCTCTATCCTCACTTTGCTGTGGTTTGGCTTTGAGATTGTATCTTACAGTGGTAATGATCATAACAGAAACACTGACACATACAGGGAGCACTTTCAGCACTCCCTCAATTCTGTTGACTGTTTATCCCCAAATCTTGCATGAGATCTCAACCCCTGACTGAAACTCAGAACATCTTTCCCAGGTATCACAATGTTCTTTCCGGTGCCTAGTGTCATGATGAATTGCCAGAGCTGCCTGGCACAAAGAATCTTGTGGTTTGCTCCTCAGTTTAGCTGCATCCTGAATCAAGCCTTCCCAATCAGTTACTTTGTTACTAACCCCAAGACGCAGGGTGATTGGCAGCTGGAGTTCCTTCTAAATATTGAGACATAGATTGTAAAATTAATGGTTCCATTCCAAGTGGTCAAAAATGGATCTTTACAGTCTCTTCTTCCTGCCCTGCTCCTACCTGAGGTTACCCAGCAGGTTTGCCAAAGTTATCTTAGCCTCCCTGGGTGGAGAGGGAAAGATACCCTTAATTATAAGCGTACTCTTAACTTTTTATTCCTGTCAATTATATTCCTTTCCGAAGTCATAATTCCCCAAATCTCTTTCTTGGTCAGCAAGGATCTATAAACCAGAAAGAAATTTAGCTTCCATACCTGTACCACGCACAGCAGTTTGGCATTTGTGTATGTGCAAGGAAAGAATCACCAATCTATTGTACAGATACTGGTGTTATCTTTCAGATCTGTTAAACTCCCACATTTATGTTTTTACTGGTCTTGGTTGATAGACTGGATTCCTTAAAGCAAGGATGGCACAGTTTTTCTAGGACATTTCCTAAATGGCTGTAATTTAACCCAGGGAGTGCCGTTCTCCTTCAAATTCTATAGTCATGAAAAAGTACACTTGTCTCCTAATCCATGGGCTCCCTTTCAATCATTCCTTGGACTCAACAGAAATCCCCAATCAATGCAGCCTACACTCAGCTGTCACTTCACCTGTGGGAACATTTTGGCTAAGGAATAGTTGGGGCTCTACCAAGGGTCTCTCAGCCTCCGTCTCAACACACATGTTTGCACAAAGGTCCGTGTAGGGAGGGTGGAGAATCCCTCCTGACCAGTAGTGACTAAGCAGTGGGCAACACACAATAGAGGTTGAACTCAACTAATGCTACCACTGTGGTCAAACTGGTTGCTAGGGTTCAGTAAGACTGTCTACCAGCCTTCTCACCTATGACACTTATATCTCAGAGACTTTAGGCTCAACACAATGTACCTCAGGTAACTAACATTATGCACTTAGACTGCAAACATTTTTATCTTTTATCAGACCTTGAAGAAGAACTGGCACCAAATATTTCTCATGGATAGAATAGTTGAAACATAATTATTATTTGAGATCCATCTATAGCCTTGCTTGGCATAGGTGGGGGGCAGAATTCTAAGATGGCTCCTATGTATGTTCCTGCCCTCTGGTGTCAGGCCCTGTATAAGGTCCTCCCCTTGAGTATGGGTGGAGCTGGTAAATCTGATGGGATGTCACTCCTGTGAAAAGGTGAAGAGATTTTCCAGATTCAATTAAATTTCCAAAGTAGTTGATTCTGAGTGAATCTAAAGGTAGATTATCCTGACAGGGCCTGAGTTAATCAGGTGAGAGTTTTTAAAGAAACACTGGACTCATTGAAGAGAGAGAAGCTGTCTTGCAGGTCTTAAAGAAGCAAACTGTCTGCTGGAAACTGCCTATTGAGAGAGGTGGCCCTTAGGAAATGTTGGCTTTAATCCTTCGTCCATAGGAACTAAAAAGAGATAAAATGCTGGGAATCTGAATTCTGCCAATAACATGAGTGAGGCTGGGAGGAGACCCTAAGCTCCAGATGAGAACACATCTAGTCAACACCTTGACTGCAGCCTTGTGTGATGTTGAGCAGAGAACGCAACTAATCCATGCTTGTGAGACAATAAATACGTGCTGTTTTAAGCAGCTAAATTTGTTACACGATAATAGAAAACTAAAACAGCATACCTCTTTTTCCGTTTTTATGGACACTTCTTCCTGGGATCTCACCAGTCTCTCTGTGAGAAAAACCTGATAGAAAATGTGCAGTCCAGGTTGGAGGGTTAGAGTCTGGGATGCTGTTGTCGATTTAAACCATTTGCTTTCTGTTTCCATCTGACCAGTCCTGGACGTCAACCCAGTTTCCCAGCCACCTCCACTATCTCATTTTTCCCCCTGACATTAGGGAGGAATCCTCCAAGTCTCTTGTAATTTGCCAGCATGTACCTCCTCTCTACACTGGTAAGTAGAAGGAGCATGATTCTCAATACGGAGTGGAGAGCAGAGGAGGAGGTGGGAGACACCCCCAACTCCCTTCATCCTCATAAAGAAAAGGCCTATAAATTTCTACTCCCAACATTTATAAGGCAGTGACCAATAACTAGCCTCTCTACAGTTAATATCTAGTTTATTTAATGAGAAAGAAATTTAAACTGAGATACCATCTTGTTTCTTTCTGATTCTGGAAGATTTTAGCTTTCTCTTCTTTCAATTAGAATTTATAGTGACAACAGGGAGAATTCTGGAGGCACACATACCTCTTCAGCTTTTTAATGCTGGCCAGATCAGCCTGGCCATTCATGAGCTCCTGCCAACACTTACTTTAGTCTTTGCTATTTGTCTGAGTTCAACTACCCTACCTTACAAAATTCCTATAGCTGTATAGTAAAGTTGGAAGTCCTTTGATGTTTTCTCTGCCTGGAGATCAAGATATTGGGATATGCTTCCTCAGGTGATGACTACACTGCAGGTTTATTCTAGAATCAACAGCCTGTCTTGTCTAGGAGCCAACTGCTTTCAAATGTGCACTGATTTGTCATATGAGGTAGTATCTTCTATGCTTCCTGACGCTTGCCTGCATTTGCTGAAGCATTCTATTCTGGTAACATTACCTGTATTAGTCAGTGTTCTCCAGAGAAACAGAACCAATAGGGTATATATATATATATATATCATATTGTTATAGTATAATTCAGTCCAAGTCCCAAGGCCTGAGAACCAGGAGCCTGCTGATGTAAGTCCTAAAGTTCAAAAACCCAAGAACCAGGACCTCCTGCCCGGGGCAGGAGAAAATGGATGCTCTAGCTCGGGAAGAAGGAGAGAATTCTCCCTTCCTTTGTTTTCATTTGTTCCATTCACACACCCCTCTCCAAGGCATCGTGTAATATCTGCCCACATTGGTGAGGGGGATCTCTTTATTCAGTCTACTGAATCAAATGCTAATCTCTTCCAGAAACACCCTCACAGCAATAGCCAGAAATAATGTTTTACCAGCTATTTTGGCATCCTTTAGGCCAGTCAAGTTGAAACATAAAAGTAATCATCACATTACCCTAGTGGGTTGAATCCTTTGACACCTGCTTTGCTTTGTCCCCCAATTCCTGCACTTTGAGCATCATCTAGCATCACTTATTCTATTTCTCTTCCCAAAGCCAGATCTCTTATTGCCTTGGATTCATCCACCCGGGCCACCATATCGTTCCTGGGTGTTTTCATCTTTCTTTGGGAACAATCCACTGTTCTTTAAAATTTTCACACTTCATGAGTTTCCCTCCCCAGTATCTCCTATAGAAAATTAACAGGAATATTTTGAATAAACTTGCTTAATAAAGCATCATTCCATTCTTAAAATTTACGTTTCCTGGCAGCTTTTCTGTGATTACATTTGTCCCCGTATGATTCCTCTGGCAAGAAGAGAATATTGTGAATATCATAAATGCTTGCATTGGATCTTGTCTCCTCCTGTGGCTCATTCTGCTAACACTAAAAATCACATGGTGGCATGCTACTAACTCATCTCTGTAGTGTACTTTGTTGGGAAAATAGCTAACAGCGCAATTGTCCAAAATTCAATAATATTAAAACATGTCCTTCACAAATGTAACTGTGTCATTCCCATCCCACTATATATAAAAGGGATACCAGTCAAATCTAGAATCAGAAAGTGGGCAGGAGAACATTTGTATTCATAGCCAAATACTCTAAGAGTCAAAAGGATGATGCAATGTATTTGTTTACTGGTTCCCTTGAATTTTCTTTTAACCTTGAATGGAAATTCTGAATGCCCTACCTGCCCCATTGCTTTTCTATCTTTCTCTTCTCTGCTCCCAACCCCAGAATCCCAACTGCATGGTACTGTCATTCCACGTGCTCAAGTGAAACATTTATTTTCATCCCATTTGGCCAAGACAAACACTATCTTTTCATCCTGGTTCTTCAACATAGAGAACAAACACGACAAGCCTCTCTTGCCTATCATAGCATAACTTTAAAATGCAATGTAATATATATTCAGTGTTTCACAAGATGTTTCATAAATGACCTGTACTCACAGGGGATTAAGTATGGGAGTAATTAAAAAGGAGAAGTGGATAAAGCCATTGTTCTCCTCCAAAACTCCCCTTGTCCTGTGTACACATAAGTAGGGAATCTAAAAAATGAGGAAAGATGTCTTCACAGAAAGAAGAGGACAGCAGGAATAGCAAACACAAAATGGCAATAAAGAGTAGTCAGCTCAAGCCTGTTTTTACTCCCAGTGTGCCTCAACAAAGGACAACTCCTGCCGTGACTGTAGGAAGTGTCCACTGAGCATTTGCAGAATTGCCCCACCAATCACACACCACACCATAACTGTTAAAACACATTTTAACAGAACCTCAAGTTTGAAAAGAGACTCATAAAGTGGTTTTTGCCACAGGGAACATCTTTGAAACTCGCAGAGACAATTCCCAGATGGGTTGTCTGTAGATGCAATCTGGACTGGGGCTGTCTGTCACCTCCAGCTAGGGGACAATCTGGCAGCACACAAAAGAGCATGGAGAAAAAAGGAAGATGGAAGTAGTCAATGCAGCTCTTATTAAGTGACCATCATTTCCATCTACTTCTTCACCTTTATTTGAAAAGTCTTCCTTGTTTTGTTGCTGTTGTGTAGAGAAAATGTAAATTCAGTCTAAAAGATATTGCATCTGTTCAAATGGAGAACTGCATGTGCCCCTTGAAATTTCATGTGAAATATAAAATGTATGTGAAATATTTTGAAAAAAATACTGAATTAACTATACAGCTAAAGAATTATGTAGCATACATTACCATCAATTATTAGCATATATCATTTGGAAAATTTAATCCAAGCCAAAGCAATTTGCCACAGCAATTTATCAAGCAATAAGAAAAAAGTGCCCCCGAAAATTATGAAAGGCTATTAGCATACACAGTTTATAGATAAGAAAACTGCACCCAGAGAGACTAATTGGCCAAGATTACATTGGTGGCAGAGCCAGGATTGGAATACGTCAATGGCTCCTTGCTGCAGCCACTTTTTACAACATCATATACTTCCAATTGCTGGAAATCAAACAGTCAAACAATTGGTTGTTTTTCAACAGGTAGCAGTTGCATTGTGCAGGCAGTGTGAAAATGACATTTGCAAAAATTTATTAAGAATATAAAATTTGGAATAGAAAATTGGACAGCCACAGACCTAGTTGTACTTTCTCACACACAGCAATCCTCAGAACAGAATAAGCAATTTGGTTGGGCAGCAACTTAAAATCAATCATGCTGCCGGAAAGGACATGAAAGTTCTGTGCCTGGCACTGGGCATAGAGATGGAAAAGGCCAGGCCCTGCCCTCAGAGAAAAACTTAAAGTCTCACATATCTCTCCAGTGTTGCTTGTATTTTGTGTCCTTCGGGCCTAGGAGTATACATATGCAAAGATCCAAATAAAGAACAAAATATTATTTTAAAATTTTTCTTTATATCTGTGTAAAATATTTGTCATTATTTTCAGCTGTCAATTAAGTCTGCAATTTAAACATCATATATTCAAAGATTCGAACTGATATCTAACGTGCCTAAATGTAAAGTTCTATCTTCTTTGCTGATTATTCTTAATTCCCCTGACTTAATACTGGAGTGGCCTGCGGCTCAGTCTTCGGACATTTTCTTTTCTATCTACATTTATCATTCATTTCCTTAGTGATCGTATCCAATCTCATGGCTTTAAATGCCCTCTATATGCTGACAATTTGCAAATTTATAACCCCAGCCTAGAACTTTCCCCTTAAATCCAGACTCATATATCTAACTTCCTATGCGACATCTTCACTTCGATACCCACGAAAAAAATCTCAAATTTATTACTTCCAAAACCATGGCCCTGATACTCGCTGCTCTTCCTGCAGGAATACTCATTTTAGTAAATGGTAATTGCATTCTTCCAGTTGCTCTAGTTCAAACCTTGAAATCATCCTTAATTGCTTTCTTCCTCTTATTTCCCACAAATGCTCAAGATATCCTGAATGTAGTTAGGAAACATAACCTCAGTGCCCATCACTGGTCAGCACCTCCACTGCTGCCACCTTGGTTGAGGTCACAATCGGCTCCAGCCTGGATTATTTTTCCAGCATCCTATCTGGTCTCTAGGATTGCCTGCCTGCAATCTCTTATTCAGGGAAGCAACCATGGTGAGCATTCTACTCCTCTACTCAAATCCCTCCTATGGTTTCCCCTCTCACTCAGATAAAAAAAAAAAAAAAAAAAAGTCTTTACAATTACCTATGTGGCCCCACTTCCCACATTTGCTGCCCCTCTTTTCATTTTCTCTCTGACCTCATCTTTGCCTACTGCCTGACTCCTTGATCGTTGGACATCATTGGCTGGAGCTCTCCAGGTAATATTCTTCAGGGCATTTGTATAATACCTGTAGTTCTCTCTGACTGGAGGGCTATTACTCCAGATTCATTCACTTCCTTTAGGCCTTCACTCAAGTGAAAACTTCCCTGGCCGCCTTATCTAAAGTTGCAAACCATATGCCAGAATACGCACACACGCACGCACACACACGCATGCACACATACCTTCTATCACCATTTCCTCCTTTAGTTTTCTTCTTAACGAATCACTTATTTATTTTTTTAATGTGACTCCCTCAGTACGTTTTAGGGGTCAGCAAAAGATAGGCCACGGGTAGATCCAGTGTAGGGACAGAGTCCCAGAGAACAGTTTCCAGGCTGTCGACCTCAGATGGAAAGGTGCTAGCTCAGGTAGTAGATGGCCATCAGCTGTAACCAGTTAGCCATTAGCCACTAACATATCTGCCATGGCTAAGCTAGCAAGTGCGGATTGCGGTTAGCAAGTGTGGTTAGCAAGCAGATCGTGGATTGCTGATCGTGGTGATCCTACTTCCTGGGTCTCGTCTGGCCACCAGCAAGACACGGGTGCAGGAAGACCCCTCGTCGGGGTACTAGCAGATGTTTGCTTTTGTATCTCAACCAGCCCCAGCGAGAATACAGTGGTATGACTCCCCTATCTATGGCTCCATTGTTGTTCCTTTTTGGCCTCACCATGTCCTGCGTTCTTGTGTGGGGAATGGGAGCTGAGTCCCTGCATTACATCCAGCTCCTCACTTGTTTTTGTAAGTAAAGTTTTATTTAGCACAGCCATATCCATTTTTTTCATGTATTGTCTATAGTTGCTTCCATATGGCCCCCAAAGCCCCCCCCAAAAAAAGTATTATATAGCACCTTGTAGAAAAAGCTTTGCAACCTTTGTGAATATAAGCTTCAGAAGAACATGAGTTTTGTTTATTTTATTCTTTGTCACGGTAGTCAGAGTCATGCCTAGCACATGTTAGGTATTCAATAAGAATTTGTTGCCTGGTGAATAAATAAATGAATGAAATATAACTGGTTCTATATACTTTAAGAAACTTGAGAGGAGATTAAAGTTGAATTGGACTTCTATGTGACTAGGAATCTACAGCAGACATTTTGGAGTGTTTTGTTAAAGTTCTTGTTTTTCAACTAAGAAAGGCATTTTCTTTATATCATTCATTCTAAGTAACTGGTTGGTTCCTAATGTTGATTTTAAATGAAATGTAAAACAACTGGTGGAGGTATTGTTATTATGCCAATTATATTGTTTCAGAATCACACCTATTACCCATTAAACAAGCCCTTTGAGAGCAGTTATGTGGGCCTAAAATTGCTTTAGGGGTCCAATTGAAATCACCTGTGTGACCTTTTCAAGTCTGTTTGCATCTTGTTACCCACCAAGTGAGAGACAAAAGCCAAACAATTTTGAATGCAAGATTACAGCAGGTATTGGTCATGTGAGTCTAGCAAAAGATATAAGGTCTTCTCTGCCTTTATATTTTCAGACAACAAAATTACCTTTTGCTTCCAATGAAAAGATAAGGTTGAGAGTATTTTGTTTGATCTCTGGTGACACTAGAGATTTCAGTAGTAAAACCAAAACCAATGTCTCCTTTTTCTCCAGGGGAATCATTGACAGAACAATTGGCCCATAAGACCCTTCTCTTTAGAGGGAGAGGTTGAGACTCTCTCAGGCAGAAGTGTTCTCCTCTTTTTATGTGTTCATCTCAATACTCCATTCCAAAAACATGAATTTCTAGACTGATTGATGACAAAAATGACAAAACCTTGAGCAGTCTGTTAGCTTGAGCTGAAAAATGTGCTCAGCTAACTGCCTTAAACATTTAAAAATGTAACTCACTAGTGGTAGTAAAGGCTGTTAAGATTTGGGATTAATTATTCACAGTTCAACATGATTTGTGAAAAATTGTAGAACCATAGCAATTAAACTATACTTTCTACAAAACAGGCAACACATGCCTCCTGCTTTAGAAAGACTCACATTTTTACAGATTAACAAACCTCTGTACTCTACTTGGATGTATAGGTGACATCTCTCTTTGAGTCTTTAGGACCCTGGGACCTCTGGGATATGTGCTATGTCATAAACCTGAATGATGAAAAAGGAGCAGGGCTCCTTCAGCTTCTAATTGGAACCACTCAATGTGGCAAAGAAACTGAGCACCTTTTTATTGTTCCATTTAATGTTTTTGTGTCTTTTTTTTGTTTTATTTTTTGTTTTGTTTTTCACATTTAGAAATCATTATTCAGTATCCACTAAAAATGAAAAATGATAAGTACAGGGATATTTGGCATAATACATCCGGTTTGTTACCCAAGAGTTGGTGTGTGTGTGTACAAAGGTATTAGGGATGAAGTCATACCCTGGAGAGGATGCAAAAGGGAACTTATTCCTCAGTTCTGGCTGAATTCCCAGGTTTCAGCCAGTGGAGTCTACCGGAATCAGTGTAATGTTTTCTGTCATGGTTGTAAAATACTTTCAGAGAAACATAAAGTTTTTATGAGAAGAATAGTAAAAGAGATGACTTCTTCTATGCCTGGGGGTTAATATTTGTTCTTGTTGGCTCATTTGAGAATAGCAGAGGTTGAGGTGGAGAAATGAAGGCACAAAGCTTCAAGGCCCACCGTGCTGCTGCTCAGAATAAATAGTAGCTTCTAGAAAGGTGCAATTGCTCAAAATTTAGAGGCCCCAGCAAATCGCTGCATTACTAGATTGCAGCATTGGCACTTGCTGGTTTTATCTAAGTTGTAGGCCCTGTATATTTTTTACTTCCCCTTCCTTTCTTCCCACTTTTTTTCATTAAGATGATAGAATTCTTTCTCTGATGGCTTTCCAGGTTTCAAGTATTATTTATTTAGAATATCCTAATGTAATATGTCAGTGAAGTTTAGAGACCTTCCCAAAGAATAGGGATGTTAGGATGCGTATACCATATACACTGTCAAAAACTATTTTAAGTACCCTGTGTCATCAAGTAAATGCAGTTAGTTAAATTGAATTTGGAGGATTTTCTCCTCTTTGTGATTGAACAGAGAATGATTATCATACCTGTGATACTCCTGACTTCCCTTTTGTACAAGCAGAGTAGTCGTTCTGGTCTCGAAGTTTATTAGAGCTTTAAGCTGTCAAGTTATTACTGTCAGTTTCAAGAAAAGAAGGAGTTACTGATGTAAAATTAATTTATTGAATGGAATTGTTTTGCCCTCAGGGAATAACATCACCATTTAATTTAATTTCCCCATCATATTGTCTCATTTGCAGAGGAAAAAATAACTTTTCTTTTTAACAGAATAACGTGCATTATGCTGAATGCTATTCTTCATCCTTACAGGTTTTACTTGTTCTAGATCATCAGTTGTCATAACAACATGGTATAGTGTGTAGTAACGCTGGCTTGCTAAATTTGGGAAAACAGCGCTGATTTAGATATTTACTTATAAGAAAATATTAGAAGGGTTTAATAACATTTATAAAAGTTTTTCTCTAGTTACATTTTTCAATATCAGTTTCACTAGGGACTATCCTATATAAAAATGTAATTTAAAAGTATATTTATATTTTTTAAACAGCTTTGAAGTCACAAACATCTTGTCACTAGTGGCATTCTCAGTGTTTGCTGAAAGATAGAATTGTGTTCCACTGGGGTTCAGAACACTGGTGCTTGGCCTACCGTGTTTCTCCGAAAATAAGACCTAGCCGGACCATCAGCTCTAATGTGTCTTTTGGAGCAAAAATTAATATAAGACCCAGTCTTATATTATATTAATATGTTATATTAATATAAGACCATGTCTTGTAATATAATGTAATATAATATAAAATATAATGTAATATAATAAATGTAATATAATACTGGGTCTTATATTAATTTCTGTTCCAAAAGACGCATTAGAGCTGATGGTCCAGCAAGGATTCCGGGAAACACCGTAGTAGGTGGGATTGGAAGGACATAGATACAAACACCGAAGAGCCTAGTATTTCATTCACTTTTCAGGGAGAAGCCTGCAGAAACGTGGGAGGCAAAGGTGGGGTCTTGAAGAAAACTACTCTCTTGATGCCTGAAATACTAACACTCTTTTGAGTCCTGTTCCCAGAGGGTGTTCTTTGCAGACAGCAGTTAACTATTACACTAGAAAGTTCTGTCTTGTATGTGTAGATCCAAGAAAATAAGTAAACTATTCAATGAGAATATGAAACCCTTAAGGACTTCATTCCACTCTTTTTGTGTATTCTATTTAAGCAGCACAGTCTCAAAAATCTCATCTTTTCTCAAAATGAGACATAATGGAAAATCAATTATTCATTCAACAAACAGTTTTTAAACACTTATTATGTGAAATGCATAATCTTTACCTCTATGGGTTATAAAAAGATTCAGAGGGCGCAATTTCTAACCTCAGGGTTTGCAATTACATAGGAGGACAATACAATTACACCAAGAACACAGATACAGAATAGAACCTAGGAACAGAGCAGATGTCCAGGTCATGTATTCATAGGTACACCTTTACTCATTGTTAAAATATTGTGTACTTCGGGACAGGCTGGTAAATAAATGCTGTCCCAAACCCCACAAGTGCTTACCCCCACCCCAGCCAAACAGCCTTTCTTCAAGGACCTGTAGTTTTTCAACTCTTCCTCTGACAACTGAAATGTTAAAAATTTGCACAGCAAGAAGCTGTGAAGGATGCTGCCTCATTGAAGGAACCCATTCTGATTGATGAGGACCCAAATATTCTGAATATCATCTCTGGTAAAAAGTATTATTCGAGATGTAAAAGTTTGGAGCATATTGAAACTGCCAGTTATGTCATTTAATAACAGTCACATATCAGCAATTTCATATGGTTTAATCTATGTAAACCTGGGGTTATAGGCATTCAGAGGAGAGAGCGATTGTATCCTGTTGTGTTGAGAAGGCATCTTGATTCTTTCTCGGTGGCCCTCACTGAGGGCCAGCATGCCTCAGAATCACCTGTAACACTAAAGACAAAGCTTGCAGCAGGGCTGGACGGGGGCCTGACAAGTCCCATTTCTAACAAAGTTCCCAGATACTGATGCTGCTAGTCCTGGAATCACCAAGATCACAGCTACTGTACATTCTTCCTGGGAGAAAGTGTTTTTATTATGTAGTTCTTTTAAACCAATAAGAAAAAGATGAGTCTCTCAATTTAAAAATTGTGAAGATGCTAAACTTGAAAATCACAAAGGGAAAATACAAGTGAATAATTAATATAAAAAGTCAAAAATCACTAGTTATCAGAGACATGTAAATTAAAGAAACAAAGTCCCATTTTTGAATATTCAATAGCCAAGATGGGAAAACATTAATAATAACCGATGTTAAGGAAGTTAGAAAGAAGTGGAGGCTCTCATACACTGCTGGTGGAATTATAAATTGCTAAAACCTTTCTGAAAGATGATTTGGCAGCATGTATCAAAAATTACTATAATACTTATGCTCTTTGCTCAGAATTCTATCTCTAGAAATTAATGTCAAGTGTCTCATCAGAGTTGTACACTATGATTTATATATGAATGTTCATCAAAGCATTATTTACAATAAAAATTAGGAGTAACCAACCTGAATACTTGAGACATAAGAGCCACAGGGTGAAATATTGTAAACCATTAAGAAAATGTTCTTATTTATCATAAAACTTACAACCTTCCAAATGTTCATCTGTGAGGAATGATTAGATACAATAGTGATTTATCAATAAGATAGAATTCTAAGCAAGCATCTGAAAGAACATACTGTTGAAGATTAATGACCTGGAGAAGCGGTCATTGTCTAATGTTAAGTGAAAACAAGCAAAAATACAAACTATGTACAATGTGACCCAATTTTTAAAAAACTCATAAATATAAACAGAAAAAGATTGAGAGGAGTGAGTTTATGCACATTAACAGTATTCATCTTATTATAGATTATTTTTATTCCTATATATTTTTCCAATATTCTTAATAATTTTAAATAAACACATAATATTCCTAAAAGTGCTTTTGAACAGTTATTAAAAAATAAAAGTTTCAGATTTTCAATATCAAAGTTTCTTTTCAAAGGTTGTAATTGTTCTCACAGCCATTTGTGCTACCGTGTATTTATCCACCATTTACAAAGCTAAAGTTCAATTTAAAAAAAAAAAAAGATGACTGTTTCAAATAAAAAGAGAAATGGCTCAAACAATTTTTAAAAAGCAGTTCTTGTTATGAATAGTAATCCAAGCATCACTTTCCTAAAATAGAGTTTGTGTGCATAAACATCTTCTGGAAGATGGTAGGTTCCTGAGAGCTCCAGTCACTAGTTGTAGCCAGAAGGCTAAGACACAAAGGCTTTGTACTTACACAAGAGAGTCACACCTTAAGTATAGACCTGAACAGTTCTTCCTGAAGTCGCTCAGGAAAGGAGTAGCCAATGAACACTAAACAGGAGTTTAGCTGGAGCAAAATGGGAAGTCTAGAAAGTGGTAAGAACCTGCTTCGTTTGTCAGTCAGGGTCCAGGATATCCAGCATCCCTTCCTTTAGTGAACTGCCCTTCCTACCCCTCATAACTATGTAATTCTCCTGGAACTGGCAATCCCAGGACCTTCCCTTTGGTAAATGCAGAGGTAGGCACTTGACCCAAGCCTAGCTAATCAGACTCTTCTCTCTCCTAGGATACAACATCGTTGTATGAGGTCTGAAAATTAAGTTTGTGAAATTGTTGCAACAATGTTGCTAACCTTTTTTTATATCAGAGGGATTATTCATTAGAATTTGTACCAACTGGACAGACGGTTAACTAAGTTTACTATTTGGAAGTGCTGAAAAGACTGTGTGAAAAAGTTACACAAAAACAACCTGAACTTTTCACCAACAATTCATGGCTGTTGCATCACTGCAGTGCACCAGTTCACATGGCACTGTCTGGGAGGGAGTTTATAGCCAGTAAACAACTCACTGTATTGGAATACCCTCTTTACTCACCTGATCTAGCCTCCAGTGACTTCTTTCTTCACCTGAAGATAAAGGAAATATTGAAAGGAAGATATTTTGATGACATTCAGTGCATCAAGGGTAATATGATAACCAATATGATAGCTCTGATGGCCAATCCACAAAAAGAGTTCTAAAATTGCATTGAAGGGTGGACTAGGCATTGGCATCAGTGCATAGCTTCCCAAGGGGACTACTTCGAAGGTGACCATAGTGATATTCAGCCATGAGATATGCAGCACTTTTTCTAGGATAAGTTTGCAAACTTGATTGTCATACCTCGAAAGCGGGATGTTTAATGGAAGGGCTCAAAGGGATTCTGCCTGAGTTGCTACTATTTAATTCTCTACAATTGCTGTCATTCTTTAACTGAGTCCTGGTTATTTGACTACTTCTTCAGTTCTGGAAGTTACCCAATCTCCTTCCAATAAAGTCTTGTTTTTAATTATCAGTAAACATTGCTTGCAATCCATAAATGCTACCTAATGTGTAGCTGAAACTCAAAGGGTGTGGAGAGAAAAGAGAGTGGGATTGGAGGTGGAGAAGAGCAAAGGTTCTGGTGAAATCGGGTCAAATTTGTCACCTGCATCTATTAGAACATCATAGAGTATGACTGTTACAAATAGTTTCCCTATGATTGAAATATTACCACCGTCGCCACCACCGCCCTTCAACCAGCAAAGGTTCACTTCTGTCTTTAAGATCTTAGTTAAGTATTATTTCCTTAGAGAATTTTTCTGTGTCCACAGAGACAAAGTTAGGTCAGGTTCCCCAAACATCTCAAAAACAATAATTATTATAATTAAATGGTTCCCTATATATTAGGTTGGTGCAAAAGTAATTGCCATTTAAAAGGTTAAAAATAATTACAAAAACCGTAATTACTTTTGCACCAACCTAATAATTATCCAATATTTGTCCACCTTGCTATGCTATACACCCCATGACTTTCCTACCTTGGAACCATACCTTTCCTATATTACATATTGATATCATGTCCATTAGTATATATCCAGTTCCTAGCAGAAAGCCTTAAATCTAGTAGGTAGTTGAATACCTCTTGAAGGAACAAATGATCTGATGAGATAATGTATGTGAAAACCTTTGAAATAACAATATATGAGGGTGAAAACAAAGTACAGTAGAGTTCCACGTTCCATAATTAGTACACTTGTATTACTTATTTTCCCAGTATCACCACATTTCCTTCACATCACTATAAATCACTCAGTGTCAACAAGCTTAATGGCGTTTTGTTCTGGGGACTGATTTAGAAGAGGATAGTTTCAAAAGTGCAGCCTCATGGGTTCCAGTGTCTCCAAGGATAACTAGCGAAATCTTGGTGTAGCATCAGCCCTCCAGCCCCAAAGACACGCCACGTAATGCAAGGTCATATTTAAAACAGTGTATTTCTGAACAGATGCAGACATAAGACAAGTAGCTCTCTCTGCTTCTAGATTTCTACCCGTAACCCCTCTTATATGGAAGCACTGGAGTTGATACTCTTGTTGAGGCTGAGTCAGACTGATTTCTCCCCTACTACGGATCAGAAGGAAGGAAACAGGTGATATGTGCCATGGCAGATCGTGATCCAACCCATAAGGATGATGGGGAGTTAGTGTTTGTATTGGAGAGTTAGGAGAAAGAGAACTGGGAATTATTACCTGAACTGCAAGAGAATTAAATTAACACATCCAGTGTAGGAACAAAGAATATTTCACAAAAGAAACAAAATCATTAAAGATGCATCTTGCACAAGGGTCATACGCTTCTCCATTTAAGTTATGCCACTAGGAAGGCAGTAACAATATTTGTCTATGCAACAAAGATACAACTTTACAATTATTTTCATGATAAAAACAGCTTATGTCTCTTCCAACAGTCTTTTGAGGCCTCTGTTTACAAGCTCTGGGAGGAGAGCTGGAAACAATATGAAAGTTATGGGTGAGAAAAAATAAGCACAGGCATTCCTTTGAAACGTTCTTAATAAATTTTTAATTTCCAGGCTGATAGGTCTCAGAAATCAATTTAAACTATTTAACTCACCATGCAGGAATAAAATTATTAAAAAAAAAAAAAAAAAAAGGCAAGTTGAAAAATTTTGAAGGCAATGTGCAGAAAGCCTTCAGTAGACAGCAGGAAGGAATACCGCAGGCTTATAATGGGATTAGAGGGTTTTCTCTCTGGGAAAAGTGCTCACTGAAGAGTACTAAGAGGTCCAATTAAAAACACTATTATACTCTCATGAATGGTTGAGATTTCAAAAACTCATCCTACAGTAAGAGTTCCAACGATCTCATACTACTTGATCCTCACCCAGTTGACAGCATTTTTAAAAACATATCTTTAGTCCTATTTTGAAAGAAGTTTACATCGTTGGTGCTAGACTATATCTCTTCCTTTTCAGATGTGTCTGTTCCAGGATTCCCACATACTCATACATGCAAATACTCTGTTTTTTCCTATTACTACTTCAGTAAAAAGGAAAGTGTCCTTGTCATATCATAGCTTTGGTCTCTTGGATTGAGCATAAAAAAGTAGAGACATGGAGGACATTTGTAGGTTTTTTTAGGCAGTAGATAAAATCTTGACATATTTTATGCAAATGTAACCAATATGAAATGTTGTTTTTGATCATCAACCTAAATTATGGGACAGAAAGTTTTCCACTCCCAACCTATGTGTTTCCAGCTGTAATGCTGGATGGAAGGTGTAAATTTAACAAATATATCAGTTAGTTGATAGAAGTATAGTCCCTCTCAGCAATGTCTTATTCTTTGTCATATAATAAATAGTCCTTGGGTCTAATGTTTGCATTGGGAAATCAAAAGAGAACCATTGCTTCTAGTCTAGGCATCTTTGTAATTCAATTCAATTATACTTGCAAGTATTTATTGAATTTTTTCCTATGCTGAATTAAGTTAGTGTGTATTAAATAAGACCAAGAACCTTACCACTTATTGGCTTTAACTACTCATCCACCATTCACTTAGTGGTATAGAAGTAAGTAGTCATCTAATTGAGCACACAGATCTCCCCCCCTCATATATATATATATATATATATATATATATATATATATATATATATATATGTATATGTATATGTATATGTATATGTATATGTATATGTATATGTATATGTATATAAAACATATATTCCACATATGTACTTATATTCCACACATATAGTATACAGAGGGTGCCAAAAAATGTATACACATTTTAATAAAGGAAAAAACTATTAACACATTGCATACGGCGGGGTTTAAATCCCTCGTGAAGATTCTCGTGATCCGTATGCAACGTGTTAAAATTACACTGATGGTAACCACTTTGAGCACCTCTTATAATTGCAGAAGTCAAACGTGACTTGTATTCATCTTTTGTTGTTGGTATATATTGAGTATTACAATTTTAGTACAGTTTTTCCTTTCTTAAAATGCATATACATTTCTTGGCACCCTCTGTATATACACTTTTCGATTTATCTGTCTGAATATCTATTAAACATCTAATCTAAGTATCTTTCTGTCCATCTATATGAGAAGAAAGATGTGAAGAATCTTTAGAGGAAAGTTATGAAAATAAATTTTACCTGTATAGTTCCTTACCCCACCTACAACGCTTACACTCATTGACTCACACCCACATGCACACTCACACACATTTTTTTTTCTTATTTGAAGCAGCCACCACAGCTGCCAATGCCTCAGGGGCTTTAAACATCAATCAGTTTCACAGCTGGAGGCAGAGTGATCTACAGCAATAAAGCTTAAAGTGCTTCCTTTTCTGATATAATTTGATTCTTCCATTAGAGCACACATTCTTTTCATTTTTTTATTTTTTTTAAAAGCTAAAGCAAATGTTCTCTGTCCATGCCAGGGCAAAAAAAAAAAAAAAAAAAAAAAAAAGTTACCTTAAAGAGGAAGAAGGTATTCCTCACTAGTTAGGATGCTGGGTGGAGAAAATTCATCCAATATTCCGTAATTCTGCACTACTGAGCTTCTCATCTTTGTCTGTAGGATTTGTCTCTCCTACTTCCTCAGGGCTGCCAGTGACCTTGGTTCTGTTGCTCTGGGAGTGAATTCTGGTAGCTATAATAAACCAGATAACAGTGGCTTTACTGAATATGTTCTTGGATTTCTAATCCTGTAGAATTCAGTGTAATACAGAAAGTTGCTATGACAATTACTGTCATATTTTTTTCACTGGACCCAAAGTGCTTAAGTTTTAAAGTTTTTCTATCAACTAGAAATCACTCCTTTGATCACCAGTTTTAAATTATCTTAAATATGATTTATCCCTATCTTTGTCTCTGTCTCTCTGACAAGCTCACCGCAACTGTTGTTCTATAGTTTTGCAGTTTTTCATTATTATTATTGTTTTAAAAGTACTAGAAAGGGTAGAAAGTAATCTGAGTATCACCAAAGTTTGACAATGATAGTTGCAAAGAATTAGTTGTTGTTAATAAGGATATGCGTTCAAAGATTAATGGTGAGAGTGGGTCTGAATCAAACTAGGAACTACATCATGACACTTTTGTTCCTGTCTAAAAAGACTGATTGGAATACTTGGGTTTGTTTTATTTCATTTTGTTTTGTTTTGTTTTGTTTCAAAAAGGGTAGAATTTTGGCAACAAGAATCCAGATATTTTTTAGCTAAACGAGCAATCACATCTTATCTTGAAGCTGCTAGGTCAGTCCATCTGCTGCTGCCGCCACCCCTTCCAGCTGTTGGCAATATTACACTTGTGTTTGCTCTTCCATTTGATCTACTAAAGTTTCTCTCCTTTTCTCTTGTTCTATTTTAAGCTTGATCATCTCTTAGACATTTTAGATTAATCTTTATTCATGCAGTCTAACTATGTGGTATTTAGATTGCAAGAATCTGTAAAGCCAGTTTATACCAAAATTCATAATGATGAAATCTGAACTTACTAAAGCTAAAAGCGTCCTTGGAAATCCCTCACCCAACAAACAATAAACCTCCATCCTATTCCTTTTTACAGGTGAGGAATGTGAGGCTCACAAAGTTTAAATGATCAATTCAAGGACACATAGATAGTTATCAAACTGGAATTGGACCCAAATTTTCTAAATCCCTATTGCTATGGAATGAATTGCATGCTGCCCACCCCTCCATCCCCCAAAAATTATATGTTGAAGTCCTACCCCTCAGTATGACTGTATTTGGAGATAGGCACTATGAGGGGGTAATTAAGTTTAAATGAGGTCATAAGGTTAGAGCCCTAACTGATAGGGCTGACGCTTTATATGAAGAGGAAGAGACCCCAGATTTCCCTTTCTCCACCATGTCAGGACAGAGAGAGAAGGTGGCCATCCATGAGCCAAGAAGAGAGTTCTCACCAGGAACCCAACCCTGCTAGAACCTTGATTTCAGACTTCCCAGCTTCCAGAATTATGGGAAAGCGATTTTTTTCTTGTTGAGGCTGCCATGTCTATGGCATTTTGTTATGGCAGCCCAAGCTAAGACAGCCATCTTTCTCATTTTTTCTTATTTTTATGTCTGAATGCTGAGCTCAAATCTTTTATAAGAGATCCAGTTCTACCACTGCTCACTGAGTGGAGTGTGGAAGGGTCCCTGACAAAATGTGTTTATTGGCTGAGCAATCCAACCCTGACTCTGCCTGCTGCCTGTGTCCAAGCTATACTAGACAAGACTGAAAGAACCTTTGACTCCACCGGATTTGATTTTCTTGTCTGCAGGTTTTCTAGCTTCAATCTTGCACAAATAGAGCTAATTTTCATTTATTTTTATTCTGTAAGTCTCTGCTCCTTGGTTTAGTTCTTCTAGATTGGTGTGGTGACCACTGGCTTTGTTTCTTTCCCCCTTATCCTCCTTCTCCATCTTCTTCTCTTCGTGCTAGAGTGCTGCATGAATTTTTGTCAAAACTCTATAATCAATTACAGAAACTTATAAAATATTGTTTATATAAGACTTACAAGGGGACCCCTCTGTCTCTCTGAGACAAAGATAAAAGGGGAGAAAGAGAGAGAGAGAGAGAGAGAAATTGTGTTGCCATTTGAGGTAGAGAGAAGAATTAGTTTTCCCCCAGGTGCTTGCTTTGCAATCATTTTTAGGAAAACCAGTTCTTCTCATATATGAAATAAAATTTTAAGAGATCTACTTAATTGCTAGCATACATATTTATTGTTGATGGATTTTCAATTGGCTAAGGAATTTGAAGGAAAAATGAAATGTACACAGTCTTCCTAAATTTTTCCTTTGCACTCACTACCCTGCTGTACATATAGCAGTTATTATAAAGCAAGGGTCGTGCCAAATCCCTTACATCAGTTCCTTCATTTACTCTTTCCACAGCCCTCTGAGGTAGGTGCTCTTTGCTGTTTCACAAATTTAACAAATGAGGCTTGAGATGCCAATATAGAGTTATTATTTAATGACTAAATGATGGGGAAAGGAACTAACACAGGTCTATGCCTTCTCTGTGTCAAATACTTAATAGACATTACATCATTTAATTTTCACAACAATCCTGTGACATGGCTTCATCCAACAAATGAGAGAATTCAAGTCCAAGAAGTTAAGTAGCTTGGCCAAGGTCAGGCAAGGTTTCAGACACCAGGTCTCTTCCTTTTGAAGGATAATCGTCTTCAGTAGATGCTTTGGGGATTTGGAGAAAAAAATATATATATTGTATTACAATGGTTTTATCACACTTAAATTACATCCTTCCTTCAAATAAGAATTGTGAAGTACAGATCGAAGAAGTAGTTTATAGGTATTTAAGAATAAATAATTCACATCGGCCTTAATGGACATCATTCCAACACAATTTGTGTGTTGGATAAATAAGCTTCCTGCAGCACAGGACTCTTTCATGACAATTCATTTTCAGGCATTATTATGAGAAGAACCTGAATAGTTGGTTCAGGATATGGCCCAGGGCCTCTGAGCGCAGAGGTCTTGGCAGAGAGCGCCTCTGGAGTCTGCCAAGCAGAGGGATGGGGCTCTTCAGAGGCATACTGCATTTTAAAGGGAAGATGGCTTTTTTCCCCCTCTTCAGAGCATTTTCAAATCTTGGCACTAAAGAGGGGGAAAAAAGGTATGTCTTTTCTTTGAAATACTGGCTTTTTCTGAAAAGACCACCCTCTCCCCAAGCCTTGGAAACTTCAAACAGTCTGACCGAGAAGTCAGAACCCCTCTGGTTGAAGAAGCTGTTATCTTGAAAGCTGCTACAGGCTATAAGCTCTTAGAGGGTCCTGGAGCGCAGAGTCTGTTTGTATTCATTTTTAATAAGCTAAATGAAAAGTGGAAGAGAATTCTAGTGTGTGTATAAATGCATACATATGTGTATATCTATATATGCATACATTCTTGTCTTTTAACGTTGTAAATATATAACATGTAGTTAAACATGCACCTTGTGAACTAAAGCTTTATGTTAAAAAGAAACAACATTCAAATGCAAATGTAAATTTCATTTTACTTGAAAAACTGTGATTAGGCTTTTTTACTAAATATATTCTTGCAGCAAATTTCCTGTGAAATTTTAATTGGATTTCATCCTTTTTGTCTTATTTTTATGCACCTCACATTTCACTACTCAGTAAGAATTTGACACAATTTCCATGTGTTTCTCTTACCTGATATTACAGTTTAAATACATTTTAAATGCATGAATTAAAGGGCAAAATCCAAAGTCATTGACTAGGGCGAATATTAATTTTAATGCAGCATCTCTATTTTAGGCACATTCTACTTTGTGAATATTTTCTGTGTCTCCTTGGTCCAGCTAGTTGTTCTTGCTTTCTAGAGAGAAAAATTCCCAAATTATACATATACACCCACATATGTACTTTACTGTCTTCTAAATGCATAGAGAGGAAAAATAATGGCCAGAACATTGAATTACAGCCCAGAGTGTTTTGTTTTCCTGCAGTTCCCACAACTACACCCCTCCAGGAGTACCAGTGTCTTGAATAGTAGCATAATGTATCTTTTGGCTACATCTGACACAATTAGGACAGTACATCCCTTCAACCACTTTCTACCCCAAAAATGGATGTGGCAACTGATTTCACACAGATGTAGCCTAAAACCCCTGGCCTCAGTGGAACTGCTTTTTGACCCAGGGCTCATTTAATGACTTTTATGATGCCCATGCGAACCAACCAAGCCATTCTGACACAAACACAAAGGAATATAATGAGTCAAGTCCCCATGGGATGACCCTTCACCAAGGACAGATGTGACAAAAAGGATATATGCAGCCTTCTTCCACCCTTCAGGTGAATAAACCAGTGTTGTATCTTATACACTTCAGAGAGTCCCCAGTAAAACAGAGTCCCACTTGCCTCAGCAGTGATTAGCTTAATAACATATCTATGGGTTAACATTTCCTCCTACTGGGTGTCACATTATGCCCGTGGCTCTCAGCTGTGAGTGATTTTGCTCCCCCCCCTCCCATTTCTTGAGGATACTTGGCAATGTCAGGAGACAGTTTTGATTGATATCTAGTGAGTAGAGGCCAGGATGCTGCTAAAATTCCTACAATATATACAACAGCCCCTACAACAAGCAATTATCTGGCCCCAAATAAAAGGCTCTGCTTTTTAGAGAAAGTCAGACTAAGACAGAGGTTACTGGGTTCTACCTATATCATCAATATCTTCTACAAAGCATTTTGATATATATATATATATATATATATATATATATATATATGCATCAAAATGTATACATATTTTAAGGAAAAAACTGTATTAATATATACTGAGAACAAAAGACGAATACAAGTCATGTTTGACTTCTGCAATTACAAGAGGAGCTCAAAGTGGTTACCATCAGCGTCCAGACACTTCTGGTTACAGAGAACTACAGCTTGAGCAACGTTGACCAAAATGTTAACATTTCTTAAAATGTGTATACATTTATATGGCACCCACAGTATATATAGATATTAAATATATTATATGTGTATATGTTTGCACATGCACGTGTATATCTGTGCATATCAGCTATCAGCTGAACTTGTCTTCTTAGACTTGTCAAGAAAAATTCCACTTGCCCTTTTAATTTGATACAAACAGGTTTTTGGGGGGGAGAGCTGAATTAAAATTTAATGACACTTGGAAAAAGGAGGCTGAAAACAAGCAATTTAAGCTTCACAGTAATTGGGTCCGGACAGTAATGAAGCCAAAGTTTACACAAAGCTTTCCATGACTCAAATCTCTTCTTTTTATAAATGGTAACTCCAATTTTTGAGGGAAATAGTAATAAGTTTTTCCTCGCTGAACTGTGAGTTCTTTGGAGACAGGGTCTTGTTTCATCTTTGAATTTGTCCGTTTTCAGTTTATCTCTGCCCAGCAAATGTCCAACTGGTTATTAAATTTGTGGCAAAACTTAGTTTATGCCCCAGTTCCTTGATTCTTAATGCACTGTTATTTTCAAGGAATGTGGATGGCCTGGGACATTTAGCCTAAGAAGGACCAATTAGACAAATCAATCAATCTGTAGCCGTTTTAAAGTAGCATTTCTGTGTCAACCCTAAAGATGCATTTCCCATTTTTCTATCATTTTAGAGAGTTTGGCAAATTCATTTCAATCAACTTTTCTGTTTGAGCATTATCATCAGGTCAGTCTTGTTTTCTGCACTTTAAAAGACACATCTTGAAACCCATTGAGTTTTTTTCTACTTCTCCGGAGGCAAGACCACAAAATGATCTCTGGTAAGGCATTTGGTTCATTTCAGATATGGGTTAAATTTCTGAAATCTTTAAACCCCTCTGAATCTACAAAATTAGCCAAAATAAAACATACAAACAAACAAAACAAACTTGCCAAAAGCATTCTGATATTCTGAACAGAGATCTCTTCCCCTTGTCATTCTATTCATCTTAAAATTTCAGTAAAATTAAGGGGAGAGAAAGTTCCTCAAATTTTGTTAAATTTAAGTTTAAATGTGAGCATTTCTAGTTCAACTAAACCCAGTTCCTCATTTCAGGAATCAAACCATTTAACTTCTCTATGGGGCGACTTAGAAGAGCCTTCACTGATCACGATTAGATTGTGTTGCTTCCTCTGAGCAGAATTTTCTTTAATTATAGAGCATTGGCATCACTGCCTTACACTTCTTCTTGTGGTTTCTAAATAGCCAATCATAGCATTAGTGTCAGACCCAGCACAGGTGCAAGAGGAGAATAAGAACATAGGTAATTGAGCAAATTATAATTTCTCATGCTTACAATGCACCTTCTCAAAGAACAGAGATGGTATGTGAACTTGAATGAACATCTGACTTCACTTCTGCCCAATGACCTATGGCCTTGACCCTCTTAGCCTTCTTTTAACCAAGGAGTGACAATAATATGCATATAGTATTCATTCTCCTGAAACATTAGCAAAGGTTTAGAGAATCAATGGTTCAAAAGCATCCATCCTAAGGAGGGAAAAAATGTCTTGGAAATGTGTAATAGTTTTATTAATTCACCTTATTTTTAATGAATCATTAAAACTGAGCTCAGAGCAACCGACCTGTTGTGGATTCTTGCTTCAAGCTTTCTCTATGCTCCACACCCTGAACCGGAAACTTTGTTGAGAATGACTGTGAATCCAGTTTTCAGATTCGTTAATCACACTCCCTGCCACATATGCTTTTTGATGTGCTATGATGCTGAATGAGATTCCCATATTTATGCAAAATATTAGCAGAACTTTTTTTATTGAAGATGGGCTTTATTAATCTTAATAAATCATAGTTTGTCGGGTCCTTTCTGACTGCTTCTCAAGTAAAATGGGGCTTGACTGTGCAGTAACAGTGTTTGTGTCATGCTTGAATTGTTTAAGGTGAGGCTTTGAGTAGTTTTATTGCTTTTGTTTATATAGGTAAACCCAATCTGCGCATTTGAAATGATTGATGAACTGCAGCCTCACTTGGAGTGTTTGTCATCACTCATGTGCTGAAGTGACATTTCTTTATGTATTTTGGCATAAACATATGCAACTACTGGCAAAGCATTTGACCCTAGAGTCTGACTATTTGTCATTCTAATCTGTTTTTGCCCAAAGTCAGGCAAGTTACTCTATATTCTATCTTCACGCACATTGCTAATTATTCATCAGACAGTAAAATAGTCTCGTGTCTGGGATTGCATAAATTGCTGAATGTGCGATCTTCATTTCTCCAGCCAGGCATCTAGCTACTATGCAGAAAAATAAATAAAGTTGAGGTGCATGTAAATGTCAAGGGAGACAACCATATTGAACTACAATAGCTTTTCAGGCAATTTTGCAGCTTCTATCAATGAAAATTAAAAAAAAAAGAAAAAAGAAAATGCCATGAGTGTGAAATTTAGCAAATCAAATGTAGGCAAAGATTAAGCAAAATTCATTAAATGTGACTACCTCGGAATATAATTTTCCTGTAATGGGTCTTCATTGAAAAGCAAGTAACCAATAACTCCGATCATGTGGACAGAGATAAATGAAAGGCTTCCTAACCTCCAGGCTCAGAGTTCAAACTCTATGTTGGGTTGTTTGAAAACTTGTGATTGTTTATTGGTGAAAATGTCAGAAAAATAATTAAAGTGTGAAGTAATTTTCTAAGGAAAGCAATCACACCTCATTTGGAGATCTTGGCTATGGTTGCATTCCTGTAAGTTCTGAGTGAGCAACAACAGAGGGGAGGAGAAGAAGGGGTGGGGAGGAGTGAACCAGTTTCAAAACACTTTAATAAGAGAAACCAAAATAAGTGACATTTTTATTATCTGGTTCATGGAGTGTAGTGAAGAGGCAAATGGTTAAAATTTCAAAGGGAAATCAGAGCTAACAATTCTAGACAGGATACGGGACATAGTTCTTAGGATATAGACATTAATGAGATAGAAGAAAATGTGCGCACTTTTTAGGCCATAAAAGTATTTTACTTACCATCAATCAATTTTAAGCTAACTATTCAACTCTGGTTAGTTGGCAAGGAGACAGACACACTGGCTTGGGCTCAGAGATTTGAAGTCCTCATCTGTAGTTGGCTCTGCTCAGTAGTGTGATATTCGAGATGACGTGTCCATCCTCCCTCTTTGGTAATCAAGATGACACACTGGTCCTCTTATGAAATGGGTCTTGTTAGTAGCTCAACTATGGAGAACACGCCTTTCAGTAAATTGAGAAAAGGTTAAAAAATAGCATCGGAGGATAGTAGCCACCGAGTCTGTAACCAAGATGCACATTGGAGGCACCACAAATCCTTACACGTGTAAAATGTACTATTTTTAGGTTAATTTGATTTGAATGTTACAGTTCAGGCAGGTAGTGTAGGAATTTCTTTTTTACTTTGATTTTCTTTTGTCTCCAGATTGGCTCTTTGTTTTATTAACTTTGGTATACTATATTATAATTCAGAGTACTTGCAGTCCTCCCCTGGGTTGGATTTTACTTTCCCATGATTTCAGATTTAGTCATTTAACTGGCAGTGCCCCTCCCAGAAAAAGGATTCTATGTCAGAAGAGGCCACATAATTTCCTTTGGCCAATGAAATGTGCGCAGAGTGGCATGTGACATATCAAAAGTTTTGAAAATCGTTCTGTGTGTCTATCACATTCTTATCCCTCTTCTGCTAGTCTGGCAATAGTCCAATAAAGGGACACTCCATCTGCGTGGGTCCTGGAACAAGAAGAGGAGCAGAGCCACAACTGACCCACAATAGACATGGAACATGAACATGAAGGAGACCTCTGTGCTATGTTGCTAAGATTTGGGTGTTGTTTCTTATCGCAAGCGGTAACATAGCCTAGGTTGATTTTTCTCCTAAAGATTTGGCAATCTTCTGTAAATCAGAAATATTTATGGAAATATTCATCAGAGACTCTTCATGTTTTTTCCTCTATTGAGTAAATCTGGTTCATTTCATAATCATTAAATATTTAACACTGCCAGGTAGTGTGGAAAACAACCAAGAAGGCATACACCATAATCCTGGCCTTCAAGGCCCTTAACATTTTAGTCATTATTTGCAGTCCCTATTGAAGGACATATTTCTCTGACTCTTGGGACACAGGCACCAGAATGATACACACATTCACACATATATGTGAATTATAATTATAAATCTGATTTCCAGAAGCCACAAAGCACACTCTGACTACTATATTTCCACCTCAATAGACTCATCGCATGGGAGGTACCTTCTGAGATAGCTGACATTTATGCAGACTAGTCACTGCTAAACTCCATGCTAAGCACTTCCACATTTTACCCCATATAATCCTTACCACTGCCCAGTGAAATAGACGTTACAGTCCAGATGTTACAAATGAGCTCTGCCTGAGGGCCAAAGACTTAGAAGCAGTGAGTGAGAAATCCACTCTAGATGTGCTGGCCTCAGCTCAGGTCTCTTTCCTCTACATAACCTCGATGTGAAACGCATGTTTCATAGTGATAATGTACTGGCAACTGCCAACACACTGCAGTCTATGAGAACTTAGCTACAGTCTTTTCTTAGTTGCTCTGAAGCTCTGTCCCCTTGTTCCTCTCTGGCATTTTGTTCATTCATAATCATCACATTTAGACAATGAATTTATATAATGAATTTCTTCATGTCTTATTCTGATGGACATGGGAGCATCGGGAGAACCTAGAAAGCGCCTTTCTCTCCATTTCCTTCTTCCTATCAGAGACAATTGATCCAATGCCAATGAGCAATAACATCTAAGCACTATCGACACTAGGAGCCATGTTCCATTTCCTGTTGTTGAAATCCTACTACTTATGCATCAATATCTTCTTGGCTTGGTCTTGTTTTTTTTTTTTTTTTTTAAACCTCCAGTGTATAGCTTGTACTAATTTGCATGGTTGCATTGAAATAATGAGGACAATAATTAGAGTCCCAAACATTATGAATCAGAGGATTCACATCAAATAACTAATGCAATCAGAGGTATCAAGGAAGAGCATGCCCAAGACCACTGTTATAACACACTGCATGTGACCATGGACTGAAAGTGGACATGCCCTTCTGTTCAGTATTAGACAAAGCATTAGAATATCCTTTGTGTTTTGGGCTCTGAAGCATAGAGGTTACACAGTCAGAATATAGTATGTAGTATAGAATCAAGTCTAAAATTCCGTGAAAAATGGAATGCAATGACTAAAGTTTCATCCCTTTGTAATTATAACTTGGACATCCCCTCAAAATAATGAAGTCTGGTGTCAAAAAGACTGTAGCAAGCCATCTTTTGAAAGATGATCAAGTCCCTCAGTCCTTCCTCTTACTTTTGTTGTTTCTTATGCTCTGAGTTTTATTAATATGAAATTAGGATCATACTATCTGTATTACTGCAACTTCTTCTGTGCACCTATAATGTAGATCTTTTTGCATAAGATAATCTGGCACTCAGATTATTACTGAAAAAGAAGAATGATTTTTATATGAGTGCATATACATGAGTATGTGCAACAAATTGGACTACAACTTGTTACCCAGGGTTATGTGTTGAGAATATGTGAGATTAAAAAAAATTCTAGTGATTGAGTCAACGTGTTTGACTGAGTGCCTAGCCTATGCTAGGCTCACTTTTAGGAGTTGTGGATAAAGTAGTGAATAAAATATAGTCTCTATTTCACAAACTGATATTCTAATGGGAAATTTGACAATAAATACATGAGAAAAATATACTTAAATATTTTGCAAAATAGCAAATACTAATTACTGGGAAAATTTTAAAGATAAAGGGATAGAAAATGCAGATGTTATTTTAAATACTGTGGTCAGGGAAAGTCTAACTTAGGATACACTTTTGAACAAAAAGTTTTAAGTGGAGTAAGAACGACAACTGTAGATTCAAGTGTCCATTGATGGTTTGGATAACAGTTCCTTCTTATCTGTAAATTAACTGTTCTTTCTTTCTTCTACCTTTTCCCTTTCTTACCTTCTTGTATTTTCCCAATTCTGTTGTTATACTCTAAATACTAACTTTTATTTTGTTGGGTTTTCAATACTAACATAAAATCATTCAGATAATGATGGCTTCTCTTCAAAGATTAGAAATACTTTACACTCTATCATTTATATTGTGAATTCTCTTCAGATAACCTCTCAGAAGTAACAAAATTTTTGTCAGCAGATAGTCACCTAAAATATTTTTTCCTTGAATTAAGAGATGTTTCATTCTTCCATATAGAGATGATTTATCAGCCAACTTTTCCTCTAAATTACTAAACCAATTCAGGGGAGATGAAAGAATGTATTTTTTAAGGTAAACACAGAGAGGAAAATCAGAAAGAAATTGACAGCCTAGTGAGACAAAAAGGTATATTCATTAAAGAAAAGCCTTTTAAGAAAAACTTGCAATGTTATTTCTTTGAAAAACTACTTTTCTGTCACAGCTGTGTGGCTACGCATATGGCTAACGCTACCTGCAGTGACTCACTTTTAGGGCACGTAGCTCTGTGTAGCCATGGTACACAGAGTCACTCTTTAAGTCCACATCTCTTTTCATCCTAAGGCTGGAGCAGGAAGGAGGTGGGGGAGAGTCACTGCATAGGATGGGGAGGCATGAGCGTCTGTGCTGGTTTTGCACTCTCTGAATGAATGAGCTTGGACACATTACTTTACACAGTGTCTTGATTTCTTCCAGTACAAATGGAGATAACAATGCTTACCTCATGGGGTTTTTATAAGGATTACCTAAGCTAAAGTACATAAAGCACACACCATGGAGCATGGCATGTGGTCAGCACTCAGTAATTATAAGGTCTAATTATTAGTGTGACCCCATTTTTCCTTTCCTCTTTATTTATCCTCTGATGTATATTGAAGTACAGGCAAAAGATATACTTAAAAGAGATGAACAATTGGAGATAACTAACAGGCACCATGCAGTAATCATCTGTCATCTTCAAAACTTTGAAATTCTAAGCTCTGGTTACCACTGAAGTCTGGGTCTTGCCAAGGACAGCAGCTGTATAAATGCTCATCAAGCAAAACGGAAGAACACATCTACCTGCATGGAGGTGAACCATGCCAGATTGGTTTACCTATCTGAATGTACATTATATTGAGCACAGAAGAAGGTGTAGATAAAACCATCATAGTTTAGACCCCACCAAGAAAGGCTTCTTGAAGATGGTAGTCTACAAATGTTGCACTTTTTGAGTCAGGAGAGGGAGAGGAAGGTGAAGCTGTGGTCCAGCAGCCTGCACAGAGACTGGATTTTAGGGGGGATTTGCCCTATGTTTTAAAAGGAGTTCAAACTGACATTTTCCAATCTTTATTTTGGTTTTCTAAATATGAAAAAAAAGTTAAATAAAATTATACTGTTTATTTATAAAATATTATTGTCAGTCTCTCCCAGTTAGGTGTAAAAATATATGAAGGCAGTGCCTGTATTGGCAAATCACCAGAGCCTAAAATAGTACCATAAACCTATTTTAAGGCATTCCATAAAAAATTGTAATTTTGGATGAAAATATAGGTGTGTATACATATACATATACAAATAAAATAATAGCCAGATGAGGAAATGTCTTTTTTTTAAATCCTCCTTTCATATTTAGGACTGTGCCTGGAGCCCAATGAACATTTAATATGTGAATATATTTAAGAACTTTAACTTAAGATGTAGCCTTGACTGAAGAATGGTCCTCTTTTCTCTAGGAAAATTGGTCTATTCAACCAAGGATGCAGCTTCAAGAAGATAATAAACAGAGCCATGGAACCCCGAAAAGATGTCACAGTCAGATTGCTCTCACATTCAGCATATGTGCTTAGAGACACCCTTCAGACGACGTGTTGTCTAAACTCCCACTCAACTTGCAAGACTCTCCTCAGTTCTGGAAGATGAGTATCCATGTGAACACATTGTATGAAGAGAAGCTCATCAATTTTAGAGCCAGCTCATTGAATGTTTGGAAATCTATCATTATTACAGTTTTCCTCCATCTGTGGGGTTGAAAGCTGCTTCCTAACTAGTAACCACTGCCCGTTGTTATTCCCCCAGAAGCAACAGAATCAACTTTATTATCTCTTAAATATGGAAGAAAAGATTGTCCTCTTTATGTAGTTTCTCTACTTCTACTCCTTTTCTTATCTCTTATTCAGAAAAAAATGTGTTTGATGATTCATGTACTACATAAGTAGAATGTAATGCATGTGACCATTCACAATACTATAGCAAGGAACAAGAGAGGAAAATATGAAAACTGTCCTATTTCACATCTATTATTTCAAATGAATTCTCACCATCACCCTATGAAGAGGCCATTATCAGACAATTTTAAGGATTAGGAAACTGAGGCAAAGAGACGTTACATACCGTGAAAAGCTAAGCTGGAATTTGAAACCAAAAATAGCTGACTTGGAAAATATGTTTTGTGTTGTTCAGATACAATGTGGTATCTCTGTAGTTTTTAGATCAAAGCAATTTATTTTCTCTGAATGAAAATAACTTTATATTCCTCAGTGGTAAGGAGTTTACATATTTCAAAATGAACTAGCCCTACTGGCTTGTGGCTTGGTTAGTTAAAGTTGTAAATGGTGTAAAGTATGACTAACATGAGCAGGGGTCGTTGAGGAGTGATAAAAAACATGAGCAGAACGTTGCAGGCACTGCCCGGCAAACTCTCTTAATTGGTTTTCAACAGTTCTATAAGAACCTAGGAAATACAGAACATTCACACAGACAAGTCCACTCTCAAGGACAATGAATGAGAACAAAGACATCGGATATGTGCCTTGGTCCTCAGCAGACTGAGCCTGAAGTCTGAGAATACAACATTAATAAGCCGAGTACTCACACACATTTCATGATCTATTCGCCTATTATATGTAAACTTGCATACTTTGAAAAACAATTTAAGTGTCTTTGCATAAAAAATATAAGTATGAGAAAACCATTAAGATAAAGATAAATGCATCAGAGTCAGGAAGTGCAGGAGGGAACATAATCATACCAGAAATGACGAGTAACAATCTCTGTGTGCACCACATTTAGCTCTGAGCTCCCTGGCATCCCAGACAGAATCAGTGAACAAGAAGCAACCAATGTGATGTTTGAATGTGGAGCAGAGGCTGTGGTCGGTCTTTTCCTTGTCTGCTGATTCACGTGAGAGGAACAGCAAGAGTGTCTTAAAAGCAGGTCATTCTGGACTAAGCTGGATCGTGCAGACTTGCCCCCCGGGGATCTTTCACACAGGTTGATACTCAGAGAGTAGCTGTCTGTAATACTTTTGTAAATGACCTGATATGAATTTATTATTCAGTGAATTCATCAACAAGTATTTATTGAACCTCAGCTAAATGCCAGGCACAATTCCTCTCTCTTTAAGGCACACAGTTGATATAAACAGTGCTTGATTATCTCCCAAATGGCAGCTATAACTCAGGGCTTTCCAACAAATTTTCTTTAAAGAATCTCTTCTGAAATGTGCACTGCACATGCACATGCTCAGAAACCCAATAGTGACAGAGCAGTGAAGGAGGCAGGGGGTTCTGCTCGCCCACAGCCCATATCCTAATGATATTGTTGAACCCATGTCATGGAAGTCAATAAACAGGAATGATTCCAAGTCGAGGTTCTCAAAGGATTTAAGCTCAAATCTTGAGTCTCTCTCTCTCTTTCTCTCAACTAACTGTATTGATCATTTAACAAAACTGCTCCAGACCTCAGTTCCTATTAAGTAAAATAGGGCTGTTGTAAGGATTAAATATGATAATAAACAATGGTTGGCACAAAGTAAGTGCTCATTACAGGGTGGGTAGCATTGTAGTACAGATAAAGAAACAGAAATCCAGGAAACAAAAATAATTGCCTAAAGTCACAGCTAGCAAATGGCATGACTTGGATTCATATCCAAATAGCATGACACAAGATCCTGTCATCTTCACCAGTAAGCAGTGAAAGACAAGGTCATAAAAAGTCTGAGCCAGATCTTAAAGTCTCTGGAATAATAAGCTAAAAAAAAAAAAAAAAAAGAACTTAGCAATTAGGAGATTAAAGATTTGGGGGAATCATATCAGTGAAATGACAAAATGTTCTAGAATGACTGCTTTTCTGGCAATATAAAGAATGATTGAAAGGAAAGTTAACAGGGATTTAAGATTTATTTAGATTTAGATTTCAACTTTGAAAATGGAAAAAGCTTGCTGCCATGGCTCAAAATAAGATCCAGTTATTGAAAGGTTAATTTTAGTGGACCAGAGAGAAAGAACTAGGTCCTAACATTAGTCATTCTCAGGAATGGAAGCATCTCTGGAGACTGGAGAGCAGGGCCTGACGGATGCTCAGGCTGGCCAGGACAGCTTAGCATGTAGGGTCAGAGGCATGCGGGCCCTTGGTGATTCTCAACCACAGAGCCATCCATTTCTTAACTTTTGTATCTCACTTCTCTCATCTGTAAAACAGGGAGCAGAAAAGTACCTACTTCAGAGGGTTACTGTGAGGTTTTAAATAGTTAATGTCTGAAAAGTGCTTAGAGCAGTGACTGCTATATAGTATGTGCTCAATAAATCCCAACTCTTATTGCTACTAAGAGTAGGCTTATGACTTTGGGAAAGTTAAGCTCTTTGAACTTCAGTTTCCACAGCTGTTAAAATGAAGACTATACTGTAATTACTCAGTTCTATGAAAAATTTTCCCCACATTTTAGTTATATCATTGGGATGAACCTTATAGTCCGTGTGTATATTTGATATACAGCTTTTCCCTGAAAAAAAAATGCTATTATTAAAAGTATTGGATGTCATAATCAGTGGCATCATAGTGTCAAGGAAATAGTGAAATGCTTATCTTGCATGGTTCTTGAGTAGCTAAAAATATGCCCCAAGGCCTAGCACAGAGAATGCTAGCTTCTCTCTTTTTGGTTCTTTAGTCGTTTGTGGTTTCGGAACCTCACACTTCCAATCCATTGTTGTATGAGCATTTACATACCATCTTCATTTATCTCTATTTGAAATCAAGTATTCATTTGTTGTGTCTGTCCTTTCAGAATTAGACTAAGATATACTCTTCCCTCCCCCTCACCTTATAATGTATTTCAGGACAGTAATCCTGAGAATCTGTACTTGGCAACTTCATGAAGGCTTTAGCAACACAGAACTTAAGAGCCAAGGTTTCTGAATAAGACAGAATGTCAACATTTTCTTATGCAGGTTCGTAACAATGAGATAAACTTGAAAGGCTGTTTGAAAACTAAGTAATATGCTTACTACTTAACACAGTACCTGGCTTACAGTAAGGCCTCAGCAAATGATAACATTCATTTATATACAAGGGATGCCAAAAAGAAAAAGTATACACATGACTTATATTCATCTTTTGTTATCAGTATATACTGAGTATTACAAGTTTAATATATTTATTTCCTTTCTTAAAATGTGTATACATTTTTTTGGCATCCTCTGTATCACAACAATCACAAGTTCTTTACTGTTTATAACCAACAAAATTACGAGCATAAAAATTCCTATGTAAAATAAACATTTCACAAAAAATTCACAGATTATTTAATACAATCTGCTTTAAATGATCTCACAAATTATTCATTTCAATGCACAAATTGCCTTATTCTAAGGTCCAGGATATACCTGTACCAAAATATGAAATTTAAAAATATGAAAAACTCATTTTAATTCATATCAATAAAATACACTCAAACAAAGGAAAGGCATATTATACTCTATCTCGATGATGAAACATTAGCAAATGTCAAGGTTCAGGATACCTTCTGTTGACACAACTGCACAAAATATGGGAAAAAAACATAAAACGACTAAGAAGAAATTTCATTCAATGCTAAGTGCATTTCTGAAATGGATATTCGTGTCTACAGTACAAAACAGGGCTTTAGCATCATAAACTAAAGCTAGAGTTCCCCAGTTCCTGTAGGAATCCAGGGAAGAAATATACGGTCTATATGCACATCACGTGTAAGAGTTTTCCTGATTATATAAGTGAAATGTGAAAAAAGGTCACAGAACTGAGTGAAGCCACGAGTCACCATTCCTGGAGGGAGGAGGAAGGGTGAGGCTGCTACTGCATCTCATCCCTAAGCCATTTAAAATTTCACAGAATTCCCCTTTATCTCTCACGATCTAGTTATTAAGGTGATGATCGGACTAAACAGGATAACTAGTAGAACTTCTCCACTAAGTAAAGATATTTTTGAGAATGAATAACTGATAATAATAATTGTAATCAACATTATTAAGTGCTTACTATGTGGAAGTCCTGTGCTAATTAAGCTCTTCTCCTGTGTAATTGGTCAGGGAGCCAGCCTTGTTCATCCTTACGCTCCCAGCATATAGCACTCATTTAGTACATAAAAGGCATTCTATTAACTTTTTTTCAATGAAAACAATGATTTTATCTACATAAAAATGACATTAAAGACTGTCACATTTCCTTAGTATTTTTGAAATAACTCCATACTCGTAATTACTATTTACCATTCTCCAACTTTTTTTTTTTTTTGCTTAAGTAGTAAGAGTTCATTTTAGAAAATTGTTTTGCTCAACAATTATAAGCAAACAAATCACCTTCTTTTGAAATGTTACTCCATTCAGAATCTTTTGTATTCAACGTCCTTTTATATTTTAATCTTAAAAATGATTCTCTCTGGATATGAATATATTCTCAAAATGTTATCTGTATATAGGCCATTAGAAAATCCCCCTTTTCCTTAACTTTAATTATTGTTGAGTTTTCTGGAGGTCATTTTCATCTCTTTTGTAAATTTAAGTAGAGTGTTATATTTTCTTTCCCTTTCATCTCTTGTAGCTCCCTAGATCCCCACAGTTTTTCAAAAATAACTGTAAATGATGCACTTAGCATGCTTGCCAGTTTCTTTCATCCCACAGATAGAAGGTGTATCATCTGGACCTGCTGATTTGTAGATACGCCGACTTTCCAAGGACTCACTTAGCTTGCTTTTGTAGATAGCTATTTTTACAAGATCTTCATTACTTCCTGATTACACAATATTTTTCTTCTTTTATTCTTTCCAAAGACCAATTTATGAGATAAGTTCAAGGCCTCAGACATGTTAAAGTTATCATTAATTTCAAGATGCTGCACATTTATGAGCCCATTGGTCACAGCATTGATTGTGTCCCTACTGTGTTCAGAGCACTTTACTAACCAAAGCTAAGAACAGCTGGAGGCTTTTCTCCCCAAGAGCCTCTTCTCCTTATTACAACTTCTTTGTTACTTTTGTCTCATGTTATCTTTCACTGTAGTTTCTTACTCACACAACACATCAGTTTGGGTGTATTATCTTCTTCTCAATTTACAATGCAGATTACATGCTCCTCTTAATTTTAAGAATACTATCAGAAAGCACCTTCAATGTTTATATATTTAGGCTCCACTGTATTTATGGAATTTTTGAAGTTACTCTGTGTCACATGCTCATTTGTTGTACAATGTTTTCCAAAATCTGACTCATTGATAGTTATTAACTTATTCATCTAATATAGATATCTTGATTGGAATAGCGTACTAGCAATGGAGTTGACAAGTAGGTTTGGCCTTATTGTTATCCTAGATGGACCACGATGGTAGAGTTAATTAATAATATAGCTGACTCTATTTCTGTTCCTGGATGATTTTGAAATATGTTATGACTACTAATACACTAACATTTTATAGGAATTCGAACTCGCATTGTGACATTTGGAAATCAGTTAACTACAGACGCTTATATTCAGACATACACTGTACATTACTTTTTTACACAATAAAATGGAAGCAACAGGTGACTGTCCATCTTAAGTGGAGTACTCTAATGGCTCCATTTACAAGGCAATGGCTGCTTTGATTAATGCTTGAGTTTCCATGGCACATTTCTTACTTTACTTTGGAATATTTGGAGGTATAAACAAGAGTAAGACACTTTGTTCATTTTATTTTTGTTAAAATCTCAAGTGCTTTATTTTTTTATACCCACTGTTTTAATTATCTCTTTATAACATAATTACATCATTAGACAAAACACTTTTAACTCTTCAAACATTGGAGAAGCACTGGGTCAAATTAACTGAGATAAATGGTTCTTAAGAAAGCAGTTGTTTAATAAGACCCTGTTTAATGTAGGTCTTACTTTATCTAGGAAGCCAATTCAGGTACTCAGACTCTGGCAGGAAGTGCTGGTGGGCTCTTCTTGGCTCAGCCCCTCCTGTGTGTCAGCAAAGCACTGCCTAATGTCACACAGAGAGCAGGCCTCAGGCTCACATCTGTCAGATTTAGGTTCCAAAGGTTCTGCTCCTTATTTTTTGAAACTGAACAAATTACATTATCTTTCTGAGTTTCACAACTTACATATGTGAAATGAACAATGTTACTTATCGTCGTTTGAGATTTCATGTGGTATCATATGTACAGCTCAGCATGAAATTGGGTACCAATTTAATTTATCCATAAATTTATGTAAAGAAATGAAAACAGAAGCAAGTTTACTCCTGGAAAATCAAGCTTGTATACAATGATCTATATACATAATACCAACATAAATATATATACAGTACATTTATAACCAGTATTTTAATACGATACCTTTACTTATATCTTGCTAAGTTGCAAAATGTTTCTTTACTATCCCCTCTTCCTTGAATTTCTCTCTTTTATAAGTGTAGGAATATGAGAATGATGTTGAAGGCAGGATAAAGATCAAATTAATACAACATGGAAAATGAGAAAAAGAAGATTACTGTTTCTCAATAATTGTCACACTTATTTTTCAGTCTAAAGGCTAAGTGGTCAGTCTGTGTATTGGCAAGTGAATTTGTTATTCCCACTAATTAATTAAGACTTAAGACAAGCACAAATAGAACTTATGTCCTGGTGTTAGACCCCTTTGACGTTTAAAATCTTATTTTTGTGTTTTCCTTCTATTCCGATCTGTGTTGGTCAGGTTCAGTATCCCCACCCCAAACATACCCCACACTCATGCTTCATCTGTGAATGTTGTTCCCACTCTCAGGAAGACGCTCTGGAACTAAGTCTCCAGGCCCCCGTTATTCATTTGCTCACTCTTAATTTAAGCTTAACTCCTTTAATAAGCCTGGCCTGAAGTCCCCAAGTCCACTTAGAAATTCCTTTTTCTTCATTTCTGTAGATTCTCTATTATAACATCCTTAGGTACAGAAGAGTATTTTTTTTTCTGATGAGACCAGCATGCTGCCTGTCACACAGTTCCTCAGTTAATATCCACTAATGAATGAACAGATATTTATTTCCTTATAACAATGCCGATGTGATAAATGCCAAGTAATAATTGCTACTAGATACAGAGCTCATAATAAACTGAAACTCTACAAGGTAATTTCTAGTCACTGTTCTACTTAATCTTTAGCACAACTGTATACAATTGGCATTATTATCCTTACTTTATAGATGAGACACTGCGATTCAGAAAGGTTAAATAATTTGCACAAAGTCGCATAGCCAGTACGTGGTCGTGTGGAAAAGCAAACCCAAGTTGTCCTGGGTCCAAAGTCTTAGTGCTTAACTACGAAGTACTGTAGAGGGTTGTCAGTCTTCTCACCTCTACTTCTCTAAGCTACTTCTTAAAGAAAAGCCCTGTGTTCCAACTGCACAGACTTCAGTTATAGCAATTGTCTTTGGTTTACCTTAATTCTTTCTATTACTACTGAGTTCTATTACTACGAAACCATATGTTCTATAGGTGATGTTACTCTCCCAAGTGGCTTACTTTGAGTTTTAGCATGCTCAACTACATCTCTCTGGAGCTTTAGTCTGAAACCAGAATCTGTTTAAGACTGAGTATCCCCTGGAAGAATTCCTGCCATTACTCAGTGACATTCTTCCATATGTTTGCCCATCAATGCCTCCAATGCAAAGGTGTCTGCCCCTAGAATTAAGCATAGTTTAAGCATCTGGGGGATTTGTTCTTTCACTGTCTCAAACTCACCTTAAGTATATTTTAACATTACAGTTTATTGCATGAATTTATATCTGTAGCCTAACAAGGTTGAAGTAATTGTATTAGCTCCCAACTTACTGAGCTCTTACTCTATGATGGGCACTATAGGAAGTGTTCTACATACATTATCTAATTTAAACTTCATGACCTCTCTCTAAGGTGATGCTAGTACTGAACTCATCCTACCCAGGAGAAAAATTAGGTAACTGGCCCAAGGTTGCAAAGCCAACGAGTGAAACATGTAGATTTCTACCAATGTGCTGTCTATTGCTAACGTCTGAACTCTTAATCACTGCTCTATTACCTCCAAACATAACTACTTATGCTGAAAGTATAAGGATTAACAGAATTCTCAGCAGTCATATTTTTAGTGACAACTTTTAGTCAAAAGCTCTGAGTAGGGATGTCAGATCATAAGACTTACGTATCTATAGGAAACTTAGACATAGGAGAAAATCCTGTTTACCAACCTTCTTGTTATCAATGGCTCCTATTAGTATATATTGTTTATCGTTAATATACTAACTGGAAGTAATTATAGTTCAAAGCAAATAAAGCTTATAGCTTTGAGCTTCTGCAATCCAAACACAACAATGCAAATGATTTAGCTGTGGGATAGTGTTGACAAGTGCTTACAGAACCATTACTACACTGGGAGAGACAGTCTCAGCAGAAATGTCTGGGGGACCCCAGAAGAGCATGATTAATCTAATCCATTTTCTTTCAAACAGAATGTTTCCTATTTTAAAAGATTCTGAAATAAATCCCCCACTGCCCAATATCAAATGCAATTATTTATGTATTGATTTTAAATAAATGAAGCCAAGAGCCATAAGTGTAAAGGTTTTGAGCTACTGGGTGGGCCTATCATTCAGAGGCCCTCTGCTGAAAAGGTCAGGAAAAGCTGTCCGGCACATTTTAAAGACGGTCTTAGCTTTATCTGCATATGCTTTAGAAACCTGATTATTCAAGGGCATAGCACTGAATGAAACTCTTCTTCTTTTTGTTCTACCCCACCTTATTTTCAAATGTGATCCCTTTTTGTTTCAGTTTACAATTACATTACATAGATAGGGAATTTATAGAGTATTTCTGGGGTGCTAAAATGAGCCACTTTCCATAAAGATGTACTCACAGTGAACCAAATAAAAGTGACACAACAAATGTATGTCTGAAAACATCGAATTTTGTTATTTTCTCGAAATAGAATGGTCAGTTGTGTCTTAAGGTTGAATTAAATGCTGCATCTCAGTGTTAAAATAAATGAGCTGAAGAACACATTGCTTTTCAATGTTGTTATCTGTGAGATACAATTGCTTTCCTGGAAAAATTCCTGTGGGAGTCTCACTTGTTTATAAATATGTTTTCTTTATAGATATTAAAGTTTCGTTAATCTTTTACATTTTGTAAATTTTTGTTAAAATTAGTACTTGAGAAAAGGACTTTTAAAAAATGTGAGATAATGCATGGAAAGTTGTTAATATTTCTTTTGTCATGATAGATGAATGGATGGACGGATGAATGGATGGATAGATAGATATCAGCAGACAGACTGATCTTTCTATTTGGTGTCCTTTTCAATAATTTTCTTCATCTAATCAATAGCTTACTAAAGAAGTAGGAGGCTATTGCACAGGATTTTTAATTGGTCAATTTCTACTTCTAAAAATCTTCAATACTTTCGTAATTCTCCCCTTTCAATTCTCAAGGTTACATTTGCAATTTGCTACATTATTGAGGTCATTCAAAATAATATATAGACACCTTAGTATTTTCTATTCTTCATTGATGGCTTTACTGTCCTTTCTCCTGATTTGCTCTAACAGAGCTCACTTAGAAGCATTCTGTGCGCGTCTGGCTTCACTTCTGTTTTGCAGCAGCAGCTGCTTGTCTCTTAAGCGTTCCTCCCACTTCAGCTTTGCACACCGGAGTGCGCGTTATGAGATCACCACTGTACCAATAAATGAAAACCTTCAGTGTTAGTTCTGAAACAGCAAAAATCAATCAATCAACACAAGTCACTTGAATTGGAAAGAGGTTGATTCTTTGAAATCTTCAGTAGCCAGCCAGTGGTTCTTTTGTCAGCTTTGTGCTTTTTCTCTGGAGGTCTGGACTTGATATCCTGACCCTTCCCATTTCTTCCTTTTCTTTCAGGAGTTAGGGGAATTGGAGAAATTACCTGGATCATCAACTGGGATGGAGGGAAAGAGGAATGTGGGTCCATAACGGCAAAGCAAGATGCTTTTCTGTGTGTGTGTGTGTGTGTGTGTGTGTGTGTGTTAAAATGACTAAATCACTGTCTGACTATGATGATGGCACATGTAGAGACATCAACACAATGAGGCAAGAAATCTCGTGATAAAAGCAACATTTTAATTAGGGTCAGGGAATTTGAATTTATAGCTTTTCTTTTCATCCAAATCCTTTCTGAGATCTACAAAACTTCTCATAAACTGCTGGAGGAGGAGGAAATAGGTACAACTAATTTGAATATTTACATCCTAATGTTGAGCATTTATATTACCCAGCAATTCCACTCTTATACATATCCTAGACTCTTTAAAGCAGCACTATTCATAATAGCAAAACTTAATGAAATGACTTTCAAATGTGAAAAAATAAATTAATTGTGGTACAGTCACACAAAATATTACACCATAGTCAAAACAAATGAAACACTAACAAGCATCAGTGTGAGTTAATTTTAGAATAAATTATTGAGTGGAAAAAAGAAATCCAAAGGTAGAACATTATCTTTAAAAAACTAAAATAAAAAAGTATACTCTTATATGGTACAAATATAAATGACATGAAGACTATAAACATGAAATGTTGGGAGTAATAAATTTGAGATTCAAGATAAGGGTTACCACCGGTGAAAGAGACATTGGGATAAGATGAGGAACCATATGATTAGAAATCTTTTAGTTACCATGGCTGTGCGCAAAAAAAAAAAAAATTAACCCCCAAAATTTAGTGTAATAAAACAGTCATTTATCATGCTCATGGTTTATGTGGACCACAAACGTGGACATGACACAGCAGGATGGTTTGTCTGTTTCATAGTGACTGCAACCTCAGGTGGAAAACTTCAAGGGGACAGAATCATCTGAAGGCACATTCACTTACTCACAGATCTGGTGATTGATGCTGGTTATTATTTGGGGCAATCAGTTCCTCTGCAAGTGGACCTGTCTGTTGGAACTCTGTATGGTATAGTTTGAGCTTTCTGATAGCATGGTAGCTTGGCTTCAAGGGCAAGTATCTCCATAGAGACCACTGGAATCTAGAGAGTTTTTGACTTAGCCTTAGAAGTTAGGCAGCATCACCACATTTTAGCAACCAAGGGTGTCACTAATTTCCAACTAGGCTCAAGGGGAGGGAAATAGACTCTTTTTCAACATCTTTACGCCAACACAAAGTTTTGGAAAAGCCTGGGGGATAAGAAATATTGCTTTGATCATTTTTGAAAAATACATTCTGCCACAGTCCACCCTCTAACCACAAAATTTACATCTTTACCACATATAAAATACACTCACCACCTCCTCAAGATCATCTCAAAATCTCAGCCCATTACAGCATCAGGCTCAGGCTCAAAAATGAAAATGTCATCGTTCAGATCAGGTGCAGTGTAAATGAGACATAAAGATGATGTTACTGAGAAAACTTAGAGACTCCAAAGATTAGGAACAAACTATTACTATAATGTATTAATGCCTGAAAGACATATATGAGGCCTATATATAAAAACCCATAAGGAGTAGGGACAGAACTAAGGGTCATATGTAAGTGGTAAAGTGGGCTCAGGGGAGTAATAGTGAAGTCAGAGGGAAGAAGGGAAAGAGAGAGGAATGGCCACAGACCCACGCACAATGTTTAGAGGGCAAGATGACTCCCACTGGGTCTGGCCAAGGGGAACCTAAGGAAACAGACTGGGTCTGAGTGTGGCAACAGCATGCAGTGGCAGTCATAGATGCTGGTCTGTCTGGTTTAGAGCAGTGTAGTTCCCACTGAGGGTGTGGCTCATGACCAAGGAGTTGGGACCCCACTGGGGCTGTCCAGTTTCATGACAGGTTTCAATCAAAGAAGGGAGACTCAGCGAGAGCCAGTCTCAAGTCCAGCGATTCTTCTCTAACGCTTCTTGACCCTGTGCAGCTTGCCTTCATGTGTTCCCATCACTGCCCATCACAGCACTTGTCCCACTGTATTGCAGTTGCTTATTTACTGTCAGAAACTCAAACTGAAGGCAACAACACGTACATCTTGTTCATTGTCATATCCCAGAGCTTTACCTACTATGAGCTACTAACTCAAGCTTAATAAGTGTAGCTTAATAAATATAAGTTAACTGAGAGAAAGCTGTAAATCTACAGTGCAATTAACTAGGGACTGTGGGGTTTGGGGGTTAATGGAGTGTGAGAAGGAGAGTGGGAAAGTATAGGTATGATTTAGGTGGGAGCTCATGTTGACTGAGTGAAAGCTGGAAAAATAGAGTTAAGCTTCAGCAAGGGTGCCCACAGTTGTTGGGTGTGTGCGTGCGCGCACGCGCCTGTGTGTGTGTGTGTGTGTAAATGCATTTGTGAAATGTGAAGAAGTTTGCTTTGGGGGACATGGGGAGGATGATCAAGGTGCATATTATGCTCAGCAAACAGAGGAAGATTGATTCCAAATTCTATGTATTTGACAAAATTTGCTCAGGCATAAGATGATATACATGATTCCATTGGTGATTACACTCAAGATCTTGAGAAAACCACAAACATACTGTTCCAAATACAGCAACCACATACCTTAGATCTCCTCTTTTGGTGTACTTAAGGAAATTGACCTTATATATTTGGGTGTTCACAAATGAGATGCTATCAAGAAAACTTGGGAGGAGACTCTAAAAGTTGCCATAAAACTTCATTGTAATTTCCTATTGCCTGAAGATTGTGTAAGCGGTATACCTATATATTCAAAATCAATAATATGTCAAGGAAAACCCATATTTATAAGCCTGGTAAATGTATACAGTGCATATTATGCAGTAAAACTCATTATTAGAAACATAAATGAGATAGGAGTCCTCGTTACATCCCAGAAAATGGTATTGTCACTGTCAGCACAGGATGAGTATAAATTAGCCAGCAAGGTATGGAAGTTACTAAATTACCAGGGATCTGATTTTCCCATCATTGACCCAAAGGTTTAGAGATATATCATGAATGACCATTCTCAGATGTTTTATTTATTTATAAACTAAAATCAAAGGCTGTACAAAAAGACCGTTCGGTATTAAAATAACAGTAAAAAAAAAGAAGGCACTCATATTCTTCCTTTGAACTATTAATATGACATCAGAAAAATTTGATGAAAGAAACATGCAAATTGTACCTTTTCCCACAGGAGTCTGACTGACTGTGGATATCTGGGTAAACATAGTCCTGATTATTCTTCTCCATAACACAAAAATTCTCCTGACACCATCTGTCTGTCCTCACCTACCAAACATATCTGCTCCATTCTGAGAAAATGTCTCTCAGCAACTTTCTTCTCATAAAACAAAGTTATGAAAATAAACTAGCATAATTCATGAACATTTCACCAGTCTGAAGCAACATGTGCAAAATAAAAATAAAATTTGGAAAACCACATCTCAGGGAAAGCACAAATTCAAACCACGGAGAAAAAGAGAGAGGGAGAGAGACAGAGAGAGAGAGAGAGAGAGAGAGAGAGAGAGAGAGAGAGAGAGAGAGAGAAGTAAAAAAAAAAGAAAGACAGACAGCCTCATAATAATTTTAAAAGTTTCTTCAGTTGAAATAGCTAGGCGGGCTCACTTGCTTCTCAAGCCTGAGGTTGGGAGGATATAACCTTTTTTTGCATTACATGAAATAGCTTCTCCTCAAAAAAAAAAAAAAAAAAAAAAAAATTCACACTTGCTACATAGTCCTTTTGGTTATCCTTGAAGCACAATAGGAAGACAGTCAAGACCCTCGAAAAAATACATTTGAGTGAACTGAATGACTTTAAAGGAAATCAGAAAATGACCTCCAGAGCAGTAATCTTCATAGAGATATTTATATTTTAATATTGCAGGAAATTTTGCTGCTTATCAAAGCTGGAAAGTAAAAGCACTGGCTGGGATTGAGCTTCCTATCTCCTGGGGAAAGTCTTTCGCCACACTTACTTAGTTTTTCATTAATCCTGACTGGAGGCGCATCTCCTTTCTGGTGATTTATGTCACTTTTCTTGCTCCTGACAGCACATGTGATGTTTTTTAAAGAGTAGAAACAACCCAGTCCTGTCTTTAAGAAGCTTACACTCTAGTTCAGGAACTTTCAAGCTCTTCCTCTCCACTCTGAGAAATGTGTTTTATATCACAACTGAGTAGACCTACACACACACACACACACACACACACACACACACACACACACCTAAGAGAATATTTGTATTTATTTTTCTGGGTTAAAGAATAACAGGTAACAATGAAATTTCATTAAAAATAGGAGGGTTAAGAGAAAATTCCTCCCCCAATATTCCCTTGATTGCGTGTATACCATGTAAATAAATATATAAATCAGGGAGCTGAAAATATTATTTAAATGATTGTAATCTTATAACCTTTGAAAATTAAATGAAGGGAACAAAATTGTCCTATCATTTATTGAGTGTGTACTATGTGGTTGACACTATATTGGGAAATTCACATATACTATTTTGTTTAGACTTCATAACAAGACTATGACCTGGGTATATTAATTGTCCATTTCAGAGGTAGAAAAGCAAATATTCAGAGAAGTGAAGTGACTTGCTCCAGGTCACAATACCACAGCAGTAGAGAAAGACTCCAGACTGCCTGGCTCTAAGACATCTGCATGGAGCCTATCCCAACAGCCCATAAGCATCAGAGTAGCAGATGGTCACATGTAAATCACGTACACGCATACATCAAGTTGCATCTGTAAAATAGGTATAAACATGTTTACCCCAACAATAATGTCTGTCATGCATCCCCAAACAAAAACCATAGAAAAGTCAGCCTGAAAGAGGAGCGATAATAAGGCCAATATGTGTTACAGCTGACACACCTAAAGTGTGTCAACCACGACACAGAACTCTTCATTTCAGGAACCCATGTCTCTTGCAACATTTTTTTGTTGTTGAGATTTTATAGTTGTATCATATATGAAAGAATAAGACTTCAATTTTATTCAAAATCTCTCTCCCTCTCTCTCTCACACACACACACAAACATACACACACACACACACACAACTACACACGTGCACCTCTTTCATCCTCTTTTCCTTACTCATTTTGAGCAAGGTGAGTTGTCACATGCTCCTAGTGTCCTTTTCTTATGGGATTTTTTTCATTGATGCATTGACTACCCCATGTGATTGTTTTTAAGAAAATATACAAGCTTGCAAAAGCCCTCATTTAAAAAACACATCGTAAAATATTTTTCATTAAAAAAGAAAATCTCTCTTTTTGAGGTCAATTAGACAAGTTGTGCTAATTAATAGAAAAGATTCGGATTTTATATTTTCTGTTTCCATCAGGATTAAATTAGACTGGCCCATCGATACAGCCGCAAGTTGTGATATCGAGGTGAATGCCACAGATTCAATTCTAAATCTAAGCTCAAATGCAAATTGAATGGGTGTCTTTTAATGGATTTACTGTTGTTCCTAATTATTCAAAAAAGAAATGTGTTCTCCAGGCAATTCATAATCACCTATGAATTCATCCCTTCTATTTTTTCATTTCTTCCTTTCTTCTTTCCTCCCTCCCTCCATCCTCTTCTCTTTTCGGTTTATAGAAATCATATTTGTAGACAAGGGAAGAACTCTGTTGGTATATGGGGGCGTAATTTAATTATGCAAAGCAGGAAGATGCTCTTTATATTTGGTCTTCTGGGCTTGAAACAATGTCATTAATCAGACTCTCATAAGAATTATTTCAGATTTTTCAAAACATCAGCTGTCCTGTTTGTGTTCCTCACATAAATTCTAAACCTTTTTTCTTCCTACCTTGTATCCAGCAAGCAATGATTAGGAACTGTTGAAATCTTTACATTATCTTAGTAATGTGCCAATTAAAGGAGGTGTTTTATCCAGATTACAAAGATTTGTCCGGGGTGGCCCCCACTTTGTTAAGGCTGTTTTGTGGACATCTTCATAATTAATGGAAAAATCATTAGGAATTCAGTCTTTATTAACCCCTATAGCTGCAGGGGCCCATTTCATCTTAATTGCATTCATTTGGCACTGGCAGTATTATACAGCATAATCACTAATAAATGATCTTTTAATTTGTACCAATCAACGGAGCTTGCTTTCATGCCAATATTCCTGTTTCTTTGATGTTGACCTGTCTTGATTTTTGATCATTTGGGCTTAAGATGATTTACTGGAAAATCAATATCAATACCAGTACTGCTTGTATTCATACATCTGTGGTTAGGTTCTATTTGAGTGTATTTTGATTGAAATAAGTAGTGCTTGATTACCCATTCAGATGAGGGGGGAAAAGAAACATAATCAAGTTGGGAAATCTGGTACTGTATTCTTATTCAAAGGAAAATAATTAGAAACTGTAGGAAAACTGAGGATTCGGGAAAGCAGTAGAGGTAACACTTCAGATGCCACTAATTAAGCAACTTTGTCCGCCATCTCCTAAAGGCCTTCACCAATAGCGCAATATACTATTACCCATTAGCAAGGCCAATGGGGGCTTTGGTTACACTTGTTAATGGGAAACCCCGAGACAGTTTCTCTCATTATCCCCCTGTCAGCACTGTCTTTGCAGTGCAAAGTGGTCGTCATTGTTCTGTGGGTCAGCTAACCAGAAACCAAGCTACTGTAAAGAAACATTCTGCAGCTAATTGAAAATGACTGAAAAATCCCCTTATCATCCAGTCACCTCTCTTTATTTGTGGAACAATGGAACATATATGGACTATATCAGGAAAAAGGCAAGTTCAGGCTATGACATTGAATTTTTCCTGACTAATACAACTACAAAGAAGTCTTTGAAGATAATTCCAGGGGGAAAATCCACTCACTTTTTTTTTTCTTTTAAAGATAATGACAGTCAGACATAAGTTAGTGGAGAATATTGCATTTGCTGTTCTGAGGAGTACTTTCTGTTTATATGACTCCCTTCACTAGAGAAACTCAAAGCTTTTCCCATGGAACTGCTGAAATCCTCATTATCCTAATGAGCGAATGGCACAAAACTGGAAGAGCCACAAGGAACATGAAGCGTAATCACATATTCTAAGTAGGGCTGTTTTCCTGGACTCTTAAAGACAATTTAGTATAAGGTGTATCTCACTTCAACTCAAAACCTGGAAATATACATTTATAGAAAAACCAAACTAGGTTTTTTTATACTTGAAGGAAAGGGGAAAGAATTAGGACAGGAATAATTCCTATATTTAGACTACTTTGCAAAAGGATTCGATTCATTGTTCTTTCCTTTAAATCATACGATTGCAAAGTACATTTAAAATTTGATTTAAATAAATATTTAAAATGATAGACAAAACATAATGATCACATAGCTTAAATAAAGAATGCTTAATTTGGGTATGTGTAGGAGCTTCCTGTTTTATCATCTCGAGGAAGACACAGCCATGCCCCACGTTGCTAGAGCAGGCTAGGACAACCAACCGTGCAGTATCATTCATTCATCATTTCCTTCAATCAGCATTTATTGGACACTGCTCTATTTCAAGCAAGGGTGCCAGGCATTAAAGATACAAAATGAATTAGATATGACACTTTAAGGAATCCACAGTCTAGTGGAGGAAATAATAACACACATTTATAATTACATTACAGTGTAGTAAGTGAAACAAACTATGCATAGCAAACTATACATAAAAAGGAGGACAGATAACTAAGGCCAATTGGCAGGGTTAGGAAAGGTTTGTATGAAGAAGTAACATATCAGCTGAGTTTTAAACATGAGCAAATATTACCTGAGCAGTGTTGGGAGCAAGGAGGGGTAGTCTTTGAGCACATATCAGGGGCACAATGAGCACAGATGAGAAACAATAAGTGATATGTTGTGTGTAGAGTATTATAAGCAAACAGTTCAGTCAGATGGAAAATAGAGATAAAAGAGACTGGAGAGGTAGGCAGGCACCAGATTCCTGCCTCCTCTGAATTCACCCTATAAGACATAACAAATAGAAGAGTCAGCTTTGCATTTAGGTAGAACACTCTTGGTCACTAAGTGGAAGGCAAAAGTTCTGAGGGAAGGACCAGAGATACAGCTATTAGCATACTATTTCACTAATCCAGAAAAGATGAAAAAGCTTGAACTTAATAGTAAATGTGGGAGACATCAGTTTACAATGGGAAACCATTAAAGACAAGCATGAGTAAGATTCTTGGGTAGGGTGTCCATAGTAAAAAGAGTAGTGTGCTATGGATAGAACTACTTGTAGAATATGAAAGTGGTACTGGTAAGTAAAGAAAAGGAATTCACAAAGGAATCAAAGTAGGACACTTGGAGATATAAGAAAAACTAAGAGTGTGAGGTATGGTAAATTCCGATGAGATATAGACTTTCAACAAAGAACATGTAATCAACCTTGCCAAAAATGAAAAGATACACTCAAGTAAAGCCTTTAGAATATTTATTGCACTTAAATTTTAGGCGTTATTAGTAACTTAATAAGAAGAATTTTATGGGAGTTGAGAGGGTAAAGACCTGAAGGTAAGGCACAAAAGAGGTGGCAATTGTTGGTGGGGACAAGTCTTTCAAGGAATTTGGATAAAAAAGCAAAGATCAAGGTCATTCAGTGGGTAATTAGGGATAGTGAATCAAGGGAACGCTTTATAGGATGGGAGAAACTTGAGTGTGTTTTCAGGAAAAGGTTCTGTCTATATAATACAGAAGAGGCTGAAGATTAAGCTAAGAGTAGGAATAAAAAGAAACTGAGGTGCTGGGGAAAGAGCAGTTCAGATGATCAATATGGAACCCAGTCATCATGGATGAGAAAATGAAATAGGCCAAATTATATACAATAAATAAGAGGGTTTCAACGAGGTCAAAAGGTGCTGACGATAGTAATACAGGGAAGGAGCTAGAAAGATAGGAATTATCCTTAGGGAGCCAGATCCTTTCTAGACCTTTAAAGAGCAGTATCATTCATTAAAGATGGTCTGTTAGGTGTTAGATAATGCACAACTGTTTTGAGGACTTCAAAGGAACTTAGATGAATTAGGCAAGTCCAAGTTCTTGACTTCACCCAGGCTTATTTACATCCCCTGTGATCTAAATCTCTAGAAGATTCTAGAATAAATGGGCCCCCTGCATTTTGGCCATCAAAGTCAATTAAGGACCAATTAGTTTAGATCATTATATTAAAAAATTTTTTTCTAGCTTCATGAGATATCAATCAGGGGCATACCCCCCTCAAAAAAAAAAAAAAAAAAAGAAAGAAAGCCTTAAGTAACCTTAAAAAAAACAACAACACTGGGTTAAACTCAATTAGCAGATTAGCAGGCACTTAGTTTTTACTGAAAGATTTTCCAAAGCATTTAATAAGCTTCTGAACATTGTGATTCTCCAAGAAGAGGGTAGGAGAGTATAGTCTACAGGTTGATGATAGGTAACCCATTTCAATCCATAGAACCCCTCTAACTCATTGTGGTGGAAACACTGCACTGAGTTTTCATCAAACAATGAAATCTTTTGATTTGAAATTCTGGCTACTTTCACTTTAGCTTTAAATTTCATTTTGAGTTAGTGAAGTAGTACAAGTTAGTTAACTACATTAATTTGTCTTAATTTTACTAACCTGTTGACCTCATTAAATATGTATTATGTGTGTGTTGTGTGCTTACTACTGTGCTGAGAGGTAGCAAGCAAGGAAATCTGAGTTGGTCCTTGGTGCTACGCTCTGGACTGGGAGCGATGGGAAACTGCACATTAAAAGTGTTTCTGACTTTTCCTCTCAGGATAAATGCTTTTATGTACCAGCCCACCACAGGATTTTTACCATAATATTCATTCCTGTGAAATCTTTTTCTGCACGTTTATTATTCCTGGCATGAATGATACTTATGTCTATTCTGAATTTGTTCTCTTTTCATTTCCATTTATGTTCTCCTGGTCCTGTCTTCTTGTGCCACACTGAAAATAGCAGTTCATATTGGTATTATCTGTGCATTTAAAAATTTAAATACTCGACTGAATCTACTCCAGTGATTTTTTTTTTTAACTAGATTTCACACTTTCAGGTTTTCTGGTCCGTCCTCAGACTTCATATCTTCAACCTTGTCACATTTTCAAGCACAGCAATATCTTCTGCAATTTACTTAGCTTGACATGGTCTCTGAAGAGTACCATCAACTCAAGGTCTCACATTCTTATACATATGCTCTAATTATCTAGATATGCTTGTCTTTGAAATCACTTTCTAAAGTTCTATGGAAAAGTCATCCTGCATTTTTGAGGTTCTATATCTCTCCAAAATGCATTTAAAAGTTCTGGTTTTCTTAGTAACAAAATCAAGACTTTGCTATTTTTAAGTTATGCCTTTAAATATTCCTTTTAAAAGCTTGATTAAAAAGTATGCTGTTACTTGAGCTTTATTATTTCCTTCAATGTCATAACGGCTCATCTGAGGTTATGTTAAAAATGTGGCACTACCTCACTGATGAAGTTCTTGAAAATTATGCTTTCTGTCACTAAAACATACACTGTCATCACTATTATTGAAAGGTTTTTCAGTACAACAAAAACCACACTTAACTAGAAATTTCAAAAAAACAACAACACATAATTCCTATCCATTCAGCATTGTCCTATTGTCTCTAAAAATTCTGATATTTAGAATGAAATATCAATTAAAAATTAGAAAAACCACCTACCAGCCCACCCTTCTACACCTATAAAAATAAAACAATTACAAAACTTGGAACTTCAGCCATTTTCATTATTAGACTGCTTCCCCACAATATGGAATTATTTAAAACAGACAAACCAACACACAAAAAGCCACAAAATAAAAACAAAACATAGTGTTAGAGGACACTGTCAAAAATGAAGCATGGTTATCCATAAGGGATTATGGTAAGATTTTTCATATATGTTTACACTTTTGGATTTCTGATCCTTTTGCTATGGCATTTTAAAAAGCAGGATAGAAATGTGATGACTTTTTCATTTATTTTATTTATTTGATCACATATCACTCAACACGCTTTCAAGCCCATAAAATACAATAAAAGATATCATCTTCCCAAAAGCCTCTGGAGAGCAAGGTAAGGCACACTCCACCCAAGCTTCTCCTTAAAGCAACCACAAGGCGTTGCCTCTGCCTCGTCTTCTTGGAGAGAGCTGCTTACTTCCTTGCTTATTTGCCCCGTGCCTGACCAGTGGAAAAATAACTTTTCCAGGGCATCCTTCTGTAGTTCTGAGTGATTTGATCTTTCTTTGTGACCTGGGCCATGCCATCCCAATATAAGAAGCAGCAAATTGAAGTCAGGTGCATATTGGAATGAAACTCTCATTTTAAGAAGAAATTCAGATCTATTTAGCTTGACCTTGGAACTTGAATTAAATCTTTAGACACTCAACTTTCTCCAGGGAAGTGTGAGGTTTATAAGAATGTGAGTGTATTAAAGCTAGTCTGGCTCTGATCTACGTACCAAGTTGGTTAATTTTTCATTTAAAGGACAAAGGGTTTCACTGGAACTAATTTAACTGACTTAATTTGTGATATTCACATACCAGTTTATATTCTAAACCAGGAGAGGTTTTTTAAAACCATTAACATGTCATTAAAAAAACATAATATGTTCACTGATTGATGTTTTGAAGGCAGCCACAGTTGCCTATGGCTGGGGACTTCTGACATGGTTCATTTTTTACCTTTGGTACTAACCAATTGTGTGACCCTATATGAGGTGCTCCATCTTTCTCTGATTCACTCTCTGACTAATAAACTGGGGTTGTAATAATTCCCTTTTCTATCTTCCTCAAAGGAGTATACTGAGAATTAACGAGTTAAAGGTCAAAAATACATCAAAATAATCAGTGAAAAAGCAACATATTAGGACCTTTATGTTATGGAAACATATTTGAAATGTATTTTTTTAATCAGAAAAGATTACTGCTCTGAGATTTACCATGTGAGTCAATAGAATAAATTGGCTTGATTTGTCCTTTATCTGTTAGTGTATGTGTATTTGTAGGATTCCATAATTAACAAAACTTAAAAAAAAGAAAAAAAAATCAAGTGCACACATGGATATCACATTCACAATATTCCGAAATATTTTTTTTCAATATTTTTTAACTGTTCAAAACTTAACCAGTGCCAGAAACTTCTCTGGATTAACCCTGCTTCATTCCATCTGTTTTGTACTTTGTTGCTTGAATAGCAATATTTACATTAATTTCATTCTGTAAGAATTTCATGAGTTTTAAAGCCACTTCCTATAATTGTTCTTTCCTCCTATCAGTTTATATAGCCTCTATGTCAGAGACTGTGTATCTGTTTACTTTATCTTTCCTCAGTGCACCCATGACAAGACCACAGTAACAGTCAAGAAAGGATGTTTGTTTTTTACATACAAGTATTTGATATGTGGTTCCTATCTCATCTTATTTTTTTACCTATCTTTATAAAATACTGTGGATTGCACTATGATAAAAACCAAAGGGCTACTTGTGAATACTTACAAGTTCACAAGTGTGATTTTGTTACACTTAAGATAAAGGACGTAAAGTTTTATGCAATCTTATTTGTAATTGTATTGCTGATAAAACACAAAAAGACATAAAACACAAAAAATGATAATTATATTACCCATTGAAGATTATAATATTTTCAATATGAATCTTGCTGCCTTCAAAACAAAGAAATATGTGGATATTGAAAAGAAAGGAGCTTCCAAGAGAGGGGAATGAGGCATAGGGAAGAAAGTGATAGAAGTACAATAATACTTTAATTTTCAAGGGATGAATTCAGCACCATCTATTCATACATAAGGTAAATGATTAGTATTTTAAGTATCTATAAAACAAGCTCTCAACATATTCTTTTTTGTTTTATCTTTTTATTTTCCATTTTAAATGTATTGCTTCATTATAAAGATCTGCATAGAAAAAAATTTTTCTAGGGCTAAATAATAAGAGGAATACCTGACACTATTTCTTTTGCCACTAAAAACGTTGGAGAATTTTCCTAGAATGAGTTATTCAATAAAACAAAAAGAAAGAAGCTCTCAGGCTGGAGCACTACTTTCACCCTTCTCTAACCAGTTTACTTTACAAGTCCATTTTCTCTTAAATAGTCTCCAAGTCTGTAGCTCTCAGAATGAGCTTGCTGTATGGAGTTTCAAATATATGTTGGTGCCATAACCATCATGAGTAACAACACTGATAAGATGGAGAGAAAATGTTTCTGAGTATTATTCCAAAATAATAGACAAGGGTCATTCTCCAATTCTAACCTGTATTTTCTGAAATTCGTTCAGTTCGTAAAGTTTTGAAACATATTTGCATAAAATTGGGCAAAGCATTCTCTTACTTTCCTCTGTATATGTGGTTATATCAAAATTCTTGTTTCTAATGTTTATTTTGTCTGTTTCAACCACTCCTAATTTTCCCTTTGACCAGCCGTTGACGTATCAATTTTATTTGTTTTTTCTTTTTTCAAAGGGCAAGCTTTTTTATCTGTTCTGCAATTTCAACTTTTTCTATCAATTTATCTTTTCATTTTATCTCAATTAATTATTTCCTTCTTTTTTAGTCATCTTTCTCTAATTCCTAAATATTAATGCTCCAGATTTTCTTCTGAGCGTAGCTTTAGTCATGTCCTACAGGTTCTGCAATACAGTATATTTATACAATTTTATTTTCTGTACAGTCTCCAATTTAGTATGTAGTTTCTTCTTCTCTGTTTTAAAATTTTCTTTTCTTGTATTTTTAAAAAGACTTTATATTTAAAATTTTCCAAGTTGGAATTTTTGACTATGACTTTATTATTAATTTCTAGTTATTAATTTTAGTATTAATTTTATTATTAATAAAATACTAGTTCTAGTATTAATTTTATTAATTTTATTTTATTATATTGTAATCATAGAATGTAGTCAATAGTAGTTGTACATTTTTAATTGTAGTTTTTCTCTATTATCTAATATTTAAGTAATATTTGTATATATTCAATGGGCACAAAACTAAGTAATTTTAAATACAGAATTACCCCCTCACTAATCATTTTATGTAGATCCTGATAGTTATGCTTATTTTTTATCTACGTGACTTGCTAGGGGGCCAAAGTATGTTCTTATAATTCCTTATGATTCTGACAATTTTTGCTTTATACATTTTGGTGCTATATCATTTGACACATTTTATTACAGTTGTGTTTTTATTATGACTCATATGACTTATCATTACAAAGTTGGTTTTTTATAATGCATTTTTCATATTAAACCATTTTAGAAGTTGAGGTCCTGGCTTTCTCTCTTCTCTTCTTTTTCCTCCTCTTCTACTGCTTTGGCATTTTTTCCATTCCTTTTACTTTCCACCTACCTGAGATATTCTGTTTATTTGGTATATTATACATTGCATAAAATTGAATTACATTATGCCATCCAACAAAACTGTCTTTTTATAGATAAATGCATTGCACTTATAGTTTACTATAACAGATGTTCTGTCTTAAGTTTATTATTTTATGTAATGATTTTTGTTGTTATTATTTTTAAACCTCCCTCCGCCCTCTCCCCCCCCCCCCCAACTTTTTAAGTATATACAGAAGGTTTTATTTTTGGACTGATTTTAACACAGTGAAGAGTATAAATAAAAAGAACTTGCTCAATATCTTTTTTGTTGAATGAAGAACAAAAATGAATAGAACACTATTCACTGATTTAACAACCTTCAAGTATATATGCTCACTGTCAATAACATTTTATCTTTCTCCAACAACCTTACATAAAGAAAATGAGTACCCTTACATTTTCTTCTATCTCCCCTTTCTGACAATCTTCTATTTTTGCTTAGATATATTATTTTTAAAATGTCAAAGTTTCATTTGGCTCTATACCTATAATTTCTAATAGTTCTTTTACACCATAGCTTTCTTAGTCTCAAGTTCTTGATTTTAATTCGTGGCTATTTTCATTAAATAATTATTTTCAAAAAGGCCTTGAAATTTCTTATTTTGGAGATTCTTTCAGGTTTTGAACATCTTTCTGTTACTTTCATGCATATACCACAATTTGACTGGTCATAACATTTTTGGGTCAACTTTTTAAGTTGTTCTTGTAATATGTTCTGAATATTCGTTCATTGTTTTTAGAAATTTAATGTGCCTGTGGACAATTTTGGCCATTGCTTCTATAAATTATTTAATATTTCTGGTTATTTTCCCACAGGAATAAACTCTTTGCTTTTGCAGTTAAATTCATCTATGGGAATCTATCTGATTGTTTTAAATATGTGATTTTTCTCCAAGAAATCTCACATGACAATCAGATTTCTTACTTCCTATTTTTTTAAGAAAGTTTTCTTCTTTTACAACTTTGTTATTTCCACTTGCTTTGCTATTTTTTTTTAGAAATATTAATATGTATGCATGGGATATCCTTTAGCTTTCTCTAATATCTATAATGTTCCCTTTAATTCTTTTTTCCTCTTGGTTCTTTACATTCTTTCTTACACAATAATTTTTCAAGCGTGAACTACATGACACTTTGCAGCAGTATCTATTATGTTTCTTTAGGCATCATTTTGCCATTTTAATTTATGAAATGGTCTTATTGTTTGACTCAGTTTCTTTTCTGAGCTCTGTTAGCTTATGCATTACATTATTCTAGAGTGTTATCATTGTTCCTTTTTGCTCAGTATTTTTTTTTCTCCTTAAATTTATGAGAAACTTATTATTTGCTGGAGATTTTCTTTTTTTTTTTTGTACTTTTTTTTTAATCTGCACTAGTTTTGTTATATTCCTCTCCTTATTTTGATGGTATGTATACAGACAGAGTCTCCTATGAAGTTCTTTTTGAGTGTTAGTCCTGTTTAAAAGGGGCAGCTTTATTCAAGCCTAAAATTTCTTCAAGAATAATGTGGGAGGAATGGGGAAAATGGCGTGAGTTGACAAGCAGCTGTGCACGTGTGTGTGTGTGTGTGTGTGTGTGTGTGTTAGTAATTTATGGCTTATTTAACTGTTTGCCTTCAAGCCCTTTCTCAAAAACCCAGTTTTAAGAGGAAATAAAGAAGTGATGTATTTATCATTTATCTTACAAAACTTTATACCTGTATTATTCATAAATATGTTAATACAATTTGAGTCAACTAACATGTTTTAGACACTTATTTAATTTTCATGTTGTTATGTACAAGATCCTATAGAGTCTATTTCATGTTTAAGAGTATCCATAATTTTGTGACTTAATGGAAAATAACACTGACTATCACCCATGAGACCTGGGTTTCAGATGTAGCTTTGCCTAAACTAAGATTATTTTTTCTTTAAGTTTGAGAAAATTAATTAAATTCTCTATGCCTCTGGTTCCTGAGAAGTTTAGGTAAGACAATCACTAATTCTTTACAAATTGAAGTCTCTTGATACTAGAGATACAGAAAGCTACTTAAATCTTTGGAAAGATTTTATCCAATCTATTATTATAATCATCAACAAAATCAATGAAAAATATGAAACTTTTACTTACACATTTAAACAATTCTGTACTCAGAAAATATGTGGTTATGTTTTCCTCACTTATTGCTGGCCATGTTTACATGTCTTGGAAATGCCACATCACAGAGGATATCAGTAGAGTAAGAAAGCTTTGTTGAAGTTTGGACTTATCTGTATTTTCTCTACAGGGATTTATCTTTTTGCCTTCTCCCCTGGGGGGAGAATCAAAGTAAGTCAACAATTGTATTTTTTAAATTGTAACCAGTGATCCTTCTTTGCTCAAATGAATATTGACATCAAAATTCAGAGAAAAAATACATATTGCTGTTGAAAAGTAGACCATGAATTGGAATTATTTGCCTTAAACTGTAACTGCCTTTGTGTTTTTGTGTTTTCATTTTGCAATATCTTACAGTGTCTTACATATGATTGAAAATATATATATATATTTTTAAACCACAAAAAAGACAACTAATAAAAGACTAACATTTTACTTACCCTGAAAGCTATCAGAGAAAGAAATTACAAAAGAAAAACCCATAATTTGATGGGAAAGAAGGATAAGAAAAAGCAAAGAGATTCTGATGGGTCACTTTCTCATACACAAGCATTTAGTCTACAGTAATCTTTCAGGACTGTCAGATATGATTGAAAGATAATGCAAGATTTTTTCTTGCCACAATTTATAGCATGTATCCATTAGGAATAATTATGGTTGCATGATTTTGCTAGCTGTTATCTCTACAAGTGTTACTAATGGTTTTATCAATTACTCCCTGTCCAATAACTGCATGGTTGTAACCTAATTTAAAGACACTCTATCACCAGGCTGATTTGTGTAGTAGTAAATGACAGCATTTGAGACACCAGCCAAATGACTCACTTCAGTGACTTAGTTAGTCTCTAATAATTAACAATTAGTAGGTACCTAGAGAAAGCTCAAGAGACTAGAGCTCCCATGTTTCTTTTCCTTATCTAAATACAAGAAGTTCGAGAGACTTCAGTGATTCATATTAATAAAATTGAAGGCCTCTATGGGTTTGGCGAACATGTGTATATAAAAGCTGTTAATAATTCCTATTTAAAATGAAGAAAACCAGGGGTGATACATGTTCATAAGGCTATGTCTTACTGCACTGGAATTGGTAATAAGACCCACAAGTGGAAAAATTACTCTCTAAGTATTTTTTCCAGGCATGTTAGTGCTTCAGTTCAGAAGTAAAGTCAATGTGCTAAAAGGGGAATAGTGTTGGCAAATTGTGCTATTTCTTGAACTTTAAAGGGAAAATGCTGGATGTGCAAAAAAACGCACTTCATTACAGATCATTAGTGGGAACTTTATATACAGCTGAAGGCTGAGAAAGGTATTGCCTGCTTAGAAGTAGCTGGGAAGAATTTTGAAATCCACCCCCCCCCCCTTTTTTAATGAATGTAAAAGATGATTTTTTTTTCCTTTAAAGATCTTATCTCTAAGGGTTCTTTAAAAGAAACCGGCCCATTTTGAAAGCCTAAATAAGAGTCTGAATTTCAAGCCTTAAGTGGCCTACATTTTCTGAAAGTAGTTTGGTTTCTCAGGGTGAAAGATAGCGAACATGAAATATGAAAGTGAGGAGCGAGGCGCTTGTCCTGTGCTGCCCTTCTACAGACTTCATTAGTATATTTGGATCTACCCTGATGAGACCAAGTTGCTTTGGGAGAATTCATCAATAAGGTGATAGTGTCAGACCTTAGTACCCTCCACCCTTCGGGTAAACCATGAACCAAAGAAGACAATTTACAAGTAGAGGGATCTGGTAGGATGATGAAGGGCTTCATTCAACACTATCAAGACATCCCCAGTGGTAACAGAAGACCCCAATCTGTAGAGAAACATGGGTACTGTGCTTCATTCTGTACCTATGAAGAACAGGTGAGCTGAGCCAACTACAAAGACACATCACAGCCTTGAACTTTTAGGAATGTTGTGGAAAAGTAGTCTTTTAAAACATCTTTACACTGACAAGCAAGCCTATTCTGATCATTGCCACAGTCACAGCTAGTTTATGTTCCTTGCTAATTCCTGATGGACCTTTGTAACCCCAATTCCTTTGGCTTGTTCCACAAATGTGTTAAAGAAATCAAATCTGTCAATGAGCTGAAAACCTAGGTCCCCAGCCACTTCTTGCTATAGAGTATCATTTCTTGCACACATATTTGTCACCATTCTGTACTAATCACAAAAGAAATCAGTGGAAAGGAAGAAAATAAATCACTGAGGATCTGATCTTCTCCTCAACGAGATCAAAATGACCAATTTACAGAGATGGGTTTCTCTAATTTTCCCTTGTGGTGATGAGGTTATGAAATAGTCATAATAGAACTGCCCTCTCTGGAAACTGCTAAAAAAACTTCAGCCATAATAGAAGGGCAAGGACCCATGGTGTTTCTTACAATGGAATTGAAGCCCCACCCCTCCTTACCCAGTCTTATTTGCATATTCTTTTGAAAACCACACATTGAGTATCTATAGCCCCAGCTGATGTCATCGGGCACAGCATGCAGCCACTAGAAGTGGGACAATTATAATTTTTGTAGCTGATTAATCATCATGAAAAAGTAACAGTCAATTGACTCAATCATACATCCATGGTGATTAATCACACTTCACTTGTGTGTTGTTTTTTTTTTTTCCCCAAGTATTTTACTGACAGTGCAGATGTTGGTTGATTTTTCTCCTTTAGCCTTTTACTTGGTCACAGATGTTAAGTAATCACCTTGTCCTGATACTTGACTTATCCATAATCTGCGGTATTACAAACCCTTAAAAGAAAATGTGTTCTTTTCTTAGAAATCAAATGGTAACATAGTTATTACCTTAAAAAAAAATCAGGTTAATCAATATGTGAAATAGCCATAATTGTACTCTGTAATCACAGATGTTTCTTTTAATAATCATGCTACTCCCCCATTTGTTCCCAATGGCATGATTACTGATAAAACATTGGGAAAGAGGAATGTTTGTCTTTCCTCCTCCAAGTGTTAATAGCTCAATTCCATTTAGATTTAATACAAAACTAGAAGATCTAATCCAGATTCATAAAAGACCTCACCTGGTTGCATTTCATTTCTGGGGCAGATATAATTTACTCCAGAAAAAAGAACAAACATCATACAATGCTCTCAAATTGAGCACAGCACTATTTGAAGCGTCTCAGTTACTAGCCCATAAGACATGCTGAAATTATTCCACTAGTGCCATATTTATAAAATTGTCACATATGAATTGTTGATATTTAAGAAGCAATTACAAACGCACCAGTCTGTTGGTAAAAGAGCAATATTCAGGGACTATTCTAAATGATTATGACTCAATTAAATCACTTTTAGGGACAAGTGATGACCTAGCTTGTATTCATGGCAACAGAAATGCTTCACTTCAGGCTTCTTTTGTAGTAGTGGGATTAGTGGGTGAGGTGTGTCGAAGATATGCTGTAGTCAAGCTGTAGCAGATGAACTTGCCTATCTAATTTCGCAAATAGAAATTCCTGATCCTGAGGCAGAAGCAACGTAGCCATCACAAAGTGATGCCCCACACCACTCCCCACACTAGCCCCCATGATTTCAGACTCCCCAGTCTTAGAAGAAGGTGTCATCTCCCAATACTCACCTTCAGATAATCTTTGAGATCATTTCCGGTGTAAAAAATTGCTTTCATGCCAAGATAACGCAGCGGCATTGAGTTCTGTCCTGGGTGACTGTCTTGATACTGTTAATAAAGAGCCTTGGGTTGGATATAATTGTTAATAAACTAATTCTAAAAATCCACTCAAATGTCACTTATAATCAGGATTTTCTGCTTGGTTAGAACCCCTGGGGAAACGTTTAAAGCTGTGAATCTTGTAAGCGATGGCAAGAATGAACATAAGAAGGTAGAGGGCCACCATTGCTTAGTTGTTTAAAATGATCACATGTGATGAAACTCGGAAATACTTGCAGATGTGAGAACCACAGAAGAAATAAAGGATAGAGAGACGAACTGGTATGAAACTCTCCAACTAAAATCAGTCTTTGGATGTGCCAGAGGGTGAGGTGAAAAGATGTTATGACTTGTAATTTATAGCAGGAACATCAAGGCACAGAAGATAATATAAAAGCATTTCAGTGAGGAGATACCCATGACATGAAACTATTTAAAACAATTAATCAAAAAAGCCTAATTATTCAATTAGATGGATAAATGAATCTTCTTAAAGTGGATATGCAAAAAAGAGAGTGATGATGAAATCTTTTAAAGGGAAATGAGTGTAACAAATCAGCTAAATATGATCTCTTAAAAAATTGTGAATAATAAGTCACTGATTATGTTTTAATTGGGCTTTAGCTTTATTATAATTGAGGACACTCATTATCTTGTTTTATTGTATTTATGATTTTAATATTCATACCATTTGGTACTTTATCTTTGTATACTTTCTGCCAGTGCTTGTTGCACTTCCTGGCTGATTAGTGCCTGGGTCAGTGTGAAGTGAATACAGATGTCTCAATAATGATCGGCAGGAGCGTTGGGCTGATTTTCAGTGTTTGAAGGTCTTCTATAAAGTCGTCCTTTGTGCAATTGTGAGGGTTATTTTTCTCCCTTTTCTTTTTTTTTTTTTTTTTTTCTCTCTCTCTCAACATGAGCAGCTCTGTTGGTAAGAGTCCTCTAACAGGAAACTGTTTTTCACTCTGAAGGGGATCAAGGGACTTTGTTTTGGGGTATGATAAGTGTTTCTAAATGAGGACTTTATACATGCACATTTATCCTGTCTTGGGAAAAATAAACTATGTTTTATGCAAGCAGGAACATCTAACTGAAAACTCAAGCTCTTTATCTGAGGGTAAAACTGAGGGCAAAACAGGCTCTCAGACTTGTAACTTCCAGACGATGGTATAAACCACTCTTTGTTCACAGAGAAGGCCAGTTGAGCCAAAGATTATTTCCAAGTTTTTGTCAATCACTTTGCCCTGTAAAAGGTGCACACATGGCTGATTGCTTACACACTCAATATCAGCCAAAAGGTGCAGTCAGAATGGGTCGGCAACTGTTCAGCTGCCGTATATGTACAGAGAGCTTTAAATGGGCCTTTGAGAAGCAGAGGGTAACCATTTCATGCTTGTGTGTGGGATTCTTGTGAACCCAAGTGATATGTGAGTATTTAATCCATTTTTAAAAATTTTTGAATGAGTCGGTGGCAAGAATTATATTTAGGATTTTTTTTAGGCCCATAGCTTTGCTGCTGGTTATACTGACATTAGGGGGTAAATAAAGAGATGTACTTTATTTTGTCCCATTGCCAGATAAATGCAATATTTTCCAGACAATCCTCCTCTTAGAAAAATTAACTTAATTAATAAAATAAATAACAAGAGATTGAATAAATAAATTTGAAGTAAAACACCCACACATCTGACACCCTCTGTGATTCTGAGTGCTCTAGTCTGCCTTATCATTTCTCTAAATGCAGCAATAAAGATTATTATATGATAACTTGAACATAACTCTTTATTGACACATATATTTTTATGATTATAGTTTAAAAAAGAAAAATTTACTTTTAATATTAGATCACAGTGTGTGTTTTCTAAGGCTCGTTTTCTACATAGTAGATTTTAGGCAAGTACTCGTATTTTAATTAGGCTTTTTCAACTTCAGCTTTATTGACCTTTGGAGCTAGAAAGTTCTTTGTTGGGAGAGGCTGTGTGCTGTGCACTGTTGGATGTTTAGCAGCATCCCTGGATCCACCCACCAGATGCCAGTAGCACCCCCGTCCCCTCAGTTATGACAATCAAAAATGTCACATTGCCAAATGTCCCTGGAGGGGCAGTTGAGAGCTATTGCTTTAAAGCCTTAGCTGACAGTAAAACATTCTTAATACAAAGATAGTCCACAATAATAAAGAAATGGACAATTACAAAAACAGGCCATTGATCATATATGCTGAAATTGGGAGGTGTTGGACAATTTTCAGCTCAGTTTGCTTATAATAATGAGTATTATCATCCACGATATTTTTAATTTTTCCCAAAGATGAAAAGAAATATTAAAAGAAGCTATGATGTTTTAACTTCAAAAATATATATAAATTTACTGGAATAATAATAACAATGATAAGAACAACAACAATAAAAGTAGCATCCATTTATGAAACAGTGCCAAACAACCTCACATCCATGATATCACTGAGGTCATTTTACCATGAACAGCTTCTTGGGGTAACAAGCCCAGGTCACCCTGCTTAATCAATGTGTATTCCCTGCTCCAGTGCTGGTTTGGTGACTAGAGACTGTGTAACAAAGGGACTAGCACCATCTTTCAAGGATGTCTGTATAAGGGTTCTTGGATCAACACCATGTGTTTAACTGACTATTATGACTTCAGTGTTTCCATTTTGAAGGTGCAGAGATCAAATTATTTAACCTGTGATTCTGAAAGCAAAGAAGGATTATTAAAGAAGAATAAAGACTCCTTATATATGATTTAACAGTTCATATACACATGTATATCACTAATTGTAGGATGTCCAGCACAGATAGGATTTCCACTTTACCTATGTTGGATCAAAGTTTTCCACTGGGGGAGAGAGCCAATGGCATATCCAGTGCTGGCCTTACACGGTGTCCTCTCTCTATCCTATGCACATTCTCCGCAGAACTGATAGCTCCTTCAGCTACCATTATTTTACTTATTCTGGTTTAAAAAAGATATTAAAAGCAACACATTTTTCTCCTTAACTTCTTTTTAGCTGCCAGTGAGATTCATTATTCATCTAGCTGAGTGTTCTTAAAATTCTTTAGCTTTCTATATGTTGTATGTTTCCCTCCTACCCTGTCTTCCTATGTCTTATAATTGCTGAATTAAGGTCACCAGTACCCATTTTTCATTCTATTTACTTCTCAAGACTTGACTTCCCTTGGAACCTTTGCTCCTAAAGATAAGTTCCTTGTCCTTTAAGAGTTTGAGTCACTAGATGTAAAAGTAAGTAAACTCCACGCATCTCACATGAAATTTTTCACCCTGATGTTTCCTAGACAGCTATTGCCCATTCTGTTATGAGTCACTGTTGGTTACATATAAGTTTTCTCCTTGTGATCTTATCCCTTGACCACGAGTATGAGATCTGTGTACTGTGCCCCACGGTTTTCGTTGGGAATAAAAAGCTTCTGAATGGAGTGACTTGAGAAATGTTAACACCCAAGAAGTAAAGGAAATGAGTCCAAGATTTTGCACAGAAAAGAAACCATCAACAAAATAAAGAGGCAACCAGCTAAATGAGAGAAGATTTTTGCTAACAACACCTCCGATAAGGGGCTAATATCCAAAATATACAAGGAACTCATGAAATTCAACAACAAAAAAAAACAAACCAATTGAAAAATGAGCAGAGGAACTGAAGAGACATTTCTCCAAAGAGGACATACAAATGGCCAATATAGACATATGAAAAAATGCTCAACATCACTAATCATCAGAGAAATACAAATAAAAACCACAATGAGATATCACCTCACCCCAGTCAGAATGGCTATCATCAACAAGACAAATAGTAAGAAGTGTTGGAGAGGCTGTGGAGGAAAAGGAACCCTCATACACTGTTGGTGGGAATGCAGACTGGTGCAGCAGCTATGGAAGGCAGTGTGGAGGTTCCTCAAAAAACTAAGAGTAGAATTACCATATGACTCAGCAATCCCTCTCCTGGGTATCTACCCCCAAATTTTGAAAACATTTATCCATAAAGACAAGTGTGCTCCAATGTTCATTGCAGCTTTGTTTACAGTGGCCAAGACATAGAAACAACCAAAGTGTCCTTCGATAGATGAATGGATAAAGAAGTTGTGGTATATATACACAATGGAATACTAGTCTGCCATAAGAAAAGATAAAATAGTACCATTTGCAACAACATGGCTGAATCTTGAGATTATAATTCTAAGCATAATAAGTCAGACAGATAAAGTAGAAACCATATGATTTCACTAATGTGTGGTATATAAAACTGAAAACAAAACAACAAGACAAACAAATGAAGAAACAAAAACTCATAGACACAGACAATAGTTCAGTGGTTACCAAAGAGTAAGGGGGAAAGAGGGTGGTAGATGATGTAAAGGGGATCCAATATACTGTGATGGAAAGAGAATTAACTCTGGGTGGTGAACACACAATGTGATATATAGATGATGTATTACAGAATTGTACACCTGAAATCTATGTAACTTTACTAATAATTATCACCCCAATAAATTTAATTTAAAAAAGAAAGATGCAAAAGCGGCAAATTGCCTTTACACATCTCCCTTTTAAGTGTTTAAGACTTTTAACTACTGCTGTCATATTGAGTCTTACTTTAGTAGAAAATACTTTTTCCTGTTCAAACATATTATTGGAAGTGTATATTAATTACTTAAATCTAAGGCTAATATGCATTTTCCATATACATGAAAGGTGGAGAAATCTATTCTCAAATTTTCATGAAGATATTTTTGACATTCGATTCAGAAGCCCATTTCATAATTATATGCCAATCATTTTGATAAAGAATTTTATTATTTTCCCTTATGAGATAATGTATATCAACATGTAAATTCAGATGATACACTTCAAAAGTACAAAAATAAAACTAGTATTTTAAGTGGTTTGCTATTCTTTTCTGAAATTAAATTCAGAATAAAAAGTAAATGACATAAAATTATACACACATTAGCAGAATTATAAAAGGAGTTAAAAAGAAGAAATGTTCACAGAGTCAACCATCACATTAAATTTTTTTTTTTTGCTGGGTTAGCTGAAAGACCATGAAAAAAATCCACCTGCCATTCAGTTTAATTTCTTGTGTTTAGAGCTCTACAGCATTCTGTGTAAAACTAATCAATAAAAAGGATTTATGAGACCTTGAAATAGAACAGTCGAAAGGAGGAAATTATAGTCAGTTTTAGTTATTAAAGATTTTTGCCACTAAATTTTGTATAAGGGAAACATTATACATCTTTTTTGGCTGAAACGGGACATTTATCAAATGCATGGATTGGGGAGACAATTGTGCTTAGACCCACTGTAATGTGTCTTTATTTGTTGCTCACCATTTATTGTTGGCTGTAGTGAGGTAGGCCTACACAGAAGGGAAACATGATCGGGGAAACTATGTTTAAAAAAAACAAACAGTAGAAACAGTGAGCCATGACCTAAACAAAAGAGAAAAAAAAGTATTTGTGAATTCAGATCAGGTCCATATTAAAATCTTTGATGGACTATTTTTAAAAGAATAAGGACAATGAAACATGGAAACGGAGAGAGGATGTAAGAAGGAAGAACCCAAACTCATTATCTCCTCAAATGGCTACTGACTATTATGGAATCAAAACTTAGCTCTGATCATACTCAGAGACCAAGTCATTACCGATTTTCATTTATTTTTGGTATCATAAGATTTATAGGACTACGGACATTTCTGAAAATAGTTATACATGAACTATGTAACATTGCTGCTTAGTGACAATGAGTTTGGAGAGATTGCCTTAAACCACTTGGGTACCATGTACATTGTCTTGAGACTTTTATTTAGATACATTCCTTAGCAGGGTAATTAGAGAAAATTCAAGAATTTAGCTTTTGTTTGATGAAATACAAATGACAGATGGAAAATTGCAATATTTTGAAAAGAAAAAATGCAATGATGCACAGAACATAAGATGCTATAATAATAATGGTACTTAGCATTTACACTGAGTTCTTCATCTGCAAAGTACTTTACAAACAACCAATTAAGCCTCATAACACTCCTGAGAGACAGGTAAGTGTCATTACTGCCATTCTACAGATGGGGAAAATGAGGCATGGAGGTTAAGTATCTTTGCCTAAGGCTATTGGAAATAAATAGCAACACCTGGATTAAGTTTTCAGCACTCATTACTACCCGGATAAAAGAGCAGGGGACCAGTATTCTTTAAACCAAAACAGTGAAGCTTTTAGTGCTAAATATATATTTTTTCCTTTTGAAAAGATTAATATGTCATTCAGTTAACGCTGATTTTCTCATAATTTGAAATACTTGCCTTCAGAAAACAATAACCTGTTCCCTGTTCCTTTTTTTTTCCTTATTCATTCATCTTGCTGTCTCTGCAATTATCCCCAAAGAATGCTTTTTCTGAATGACTAGGTGATGAGGGCCTTTACAGTCAGTGTCACCTGGTGGCAAAGCATTGAGACTCAGCTTTCATTTTACATTAATGTTGCAAATCATATTTATGGGCTTCACTTCAAAATTATGACGACTTCTCATTTCTGATGGGTAATAATTGTTGGCAGTTTCAAAATCCTATACAATATGAGGAAAAAAATAAGTAGATTTTATTATTTTCTACTTGTTAACTTTCTCCATAATGCTGAATCCCAAAATTATTGTTCAAGCTGTAGAATGTCACTGAAGAAACAATTCTCAGCATGAAAGCAATCACCCAGTAGATTGCTTATTTTTGAAAGTTTTGCTACTGCTTACTTTTAGAAGCCACCCAGTTTTTACTGAATGTTCTGCAGAGTCGGAAGCACACTGGAAAATAGCAGAAATTTTAGTACAAGCTTCCTTTTCTTTCTCTTTGGAAGATCAGTGAGGTCAATGACCATGTTTTCATACATACTTGTTAATTCCTAGCCCCTAGGATCGTACACACCGACTGAGGGAAAAGGATTTGAAATAAGAGTGAGCAATGTCCTAACAATACTGGGAAGTAAATACACGCCATATTCTGCTATGAAATAAATATGTTGAAGAAATATAGAAAGGAACAGAGATTACTTTTGTCTGTTCATGTACTGAAAACAGTACTTATTAAATTGTTTCTGATTCATACATGTGTCCAGGATTTGAAGAATTTGATTCTGAAAATTATTCCTGTAAACTTATTTTGTTAAAGTTCCAAACAGTGAAAATGTTCTAAACTTAGAATGTGATGATGTACAACTGCAAATACACTAAAACCATGGATTCGAACACTTTGCACTGTAAATTTTATGCTATGTGAATTAGTATAGCTCAATAAAGGTTAAAAAAACAAAAGGTCAGAAAATGCCACTTCTCCCCTTCAAAGCTGATCTGTTTTAGCTTGCAAGAATTATGATCTATCAGTTTAGAACATACTCTTCAGAGAATTTTAAAGGTATTGTTTTTTTCTTCTCACTTTGTTTCTGTTGACTCTGCAGAAACCATTTGGGTGCCCAGCTGCTGTCCCTTCTCTACACTTATGTGTATCCCACCCAGTGGGAACACTGTTGAGAAAAACACTGCCGCGATACCATCTAAACTGACATGGGTCCTAAACCCACTAAGAGTGAAACTATAACCCACTCAAAGGAAACTACGGCTTATGAGAAAGACGGACTAATTTCTCTGTCCTCACTGTTGCACAGAAGATTGGAATCTGTATGTTGTTACAATTTGATTCCCTCGGAGTTCAGGGTTCCACCTTGATTCCTTCTGGTTAGTGTCAAAGCTAGTTTTTCTGTCTGTAGAAGACTACAGTGGGCAGGGACCAACCATATCGTTAATGATCTGTAAATCCCATAGAAATAATATAATGAATATAGTGAATATTGCTAAATAAATCTGTGAAATTTGGAAATTAGACTGAGTCACTAGTTTCATCATTTCTTTTTCCTTTGCTTCTCCATATCTTGTTGCCAATAATCTATGAAAACATCATTGTAATGACTACAGAATATTCTAGAAAGTGAATATACCATGATTTATCCAGTCATTTTTTTATTAGCATGCAGTTAGTGTGATTCCAATTTTTCACTAATATGCACAGTATCTTCTTAAATAACTTATTTATAAGTTTTGTTCTAAGTCTATTATTTCATATGTAACCTAACATTAAAATTTTACTGTACTAAAGTCTGTATGTAAATTATTCTAATCCTTTGTAATGATTGCCAAAAGTCCTTAGTATGTTTGACCAATTACAGTATCATGTCCAAATGTATGAGAGCTTTCCTCTACCTTTATCTTTGGCATTTTTGCATTCCAATTTCTTTCAAGTAAATAATTCATTTAAAGTACTTTTTATAGTGCCTCATAAATTGGAAGGTATTATACATAATGGTATTATTATAAATTTATATATATATATATATATATATATATATATATATATATATATATTTAGGTACTAGGAAAAATAATGGTATGTGTCTTATGGATGATTCTTAAATTTGTCTTTTTATCATTATTAGTGAATTGAAAAATGTCTTATATTTATTTTTTGTATTTGTTCCATGAATATTTTAATGTCTTTTATTTATTTTTTATTGGGATATTTCTCTTTTTATCTAGATTTTAAGCATTTTTAAGTGTAGTAATAATAACCTGCTGTTATTTTTGTTTTAAATATTTCAACAGTTGCCTTTTAATTACTTAGGATAGTTTTGATATAAAAGTTTAAAATCATTAATGAAATACATCTATCGTTTAAAACTTCTTATGTCTACCATTTTTATACTTAGAATAGCTTTTCCTAAAGTATATTTTCTGAAATACGAGGCTTTGACAAGTTTTGTTAAATAAATAAATTTATATGGCCTAATAAGTTTGGAGAAAATGAAGATGTATAAATTTAAGTAGTTTATTTCATGTTTTTTGTGCTTTTAGGAAGTTACTGAGCATTTGAAGCTCCAATGAGGGAATAAAGTATAAAGCATTTATACAATATATTTGACCATGAATGCCTTTGTTCGTAGAGCATGCCAGAAGGGTCAATATGTCTCAGAACACACTTTAGATGACCCTATATGGAAACTATTTGCCTATCTGAAGATCACTGTTAAGAAGTTAAACCATACTTTCTCTTAGTTTTTAAAAGCCTTATTATTTATTTAACTATTTTTCCAATAAGGTGTTTATTTAATATATGTTGTAGGGTGAGCCTCTAACATTTTTCACCCAATAATCAATTCTCCCAGTACTTTAAAAAAAAATTGGCTTATGATATACTCTCTCTTTTGCCATGATATAATTCATATATAGTGTGTTGAAGTAACATCTGTTCTGTTAATCTTACTAATCATCAACCGAAACCAGAGATTATTTTAGCATAACAATATAGTTACATCTCTTAATATATTTAAATATGTTATTTATTTTTCCCCATGATGTTCATAGATATTTTGCCTATTTATTCTCCTAAATAAACTTCAGGATTGTTTTATCATGATCTCAAATAACATTTTATTAATTCTATAATTAATTTGGAAAAAACAATTTGTATGTTTTACAAAATCCAGTGTTACATCATGAAAATACAGTTTGTGTTCCTATTGTATTAAAGTCTTTATTTATATTGCCTAAGAAAGTATTTTAATACCCCTCATGTAGATTATGTGCATTTCTTAATAAGGTATTTCTATTATATAAATAGTACCTTTTTTCATTATGTTCTCTAATTGGTTATTGCTGCTATAACGAAAAACTATCAACATTTGCCATTTAATTTGTATCCAATTATTGTAATAAACTTTAATATTAAATCTAAGAGTTTTGTAGATGATTCTCTTGAGTTTTCCATTTAAATAGTCATATTGTCTGCAAACAATAACAAAAACTTGCCTTTTCTTATTTCAGTATTATGTTTTATTGCCTTAGCAAAGAAGTCTATCTGTGTTAATCAATATGGGTAATAACAAAATTCTCATTTTTAGTTAAATATAATACTGGCTCTTTTTAAGGTAATTTGAAATACATATGTATGATCCTTTTATTCCTAATTTTGTAGAAATTATTTTTTTTTAATGAGACATGAGTGTGGAATGCTATTAAAGTCATTTTTTATCAACAAATAAGAGAGCAAAAGAAATACTATGTGATTTGTTTTTGTATTTATCTGTCTATCCATACACACACATATATATATGAAATTATAAATTAAACTATTTATATATAGTTGTATCTGTCATATATACAACACACACAAACACACACACTTATGTCTAATGTTAGTAAAAAGACTAACATTCCTGTGCTAAATTCTCTCTGGTTATGAATTAAAACAACTAAGAGGACGTATCTTGGTACTTAATGCCGACTGCCACACAATTTTCTTATGTGATTTCAGATTTCTGTAATTATTTTCAGATTCTCCTTGGGATCAGGATAATTTTCTCTTTACCTCTTTATTTCTTTTTTTTTTTTCAATTAGACCTTGTGTTGTATTTCTGTTTATTTTGTCCTCCTTCCTATTCTCAAATCAGAGTGATCCAGAATCAGTGTTTGCCATGTGACAAAGTATCAATTTCCTTTGAAATTGCTCATGGCCCACCAAGTGCTAACTGAATCATCTTTTGTTATCTGCCTATTTAACATCTACAATGAGCAGCCATAAATCAAGGTCTAATAAAAGTTTATCTAGTTCAGTTCTTCCAGCCTAAAATGGAACCGTTTTCCAACTCCTTTGCTAGAATCTCTGACACCCTAGACCTGAAGGAGAGGAAAATTCTATATTGTACTGCTTTAGGAGCTTCTGCTTGTAGACCATTTATGCTCCCACACCTGTAGGATAATATCTTTTAAGATGTAACTCCCTGTGTTAGCCTGGCACTACCTGCACAGGTGATTTATTAGAACTGTGTTCTACGTATGAATGTTCAACGATGTATATGGTCGCATTGGCTCTGAGACGTAAGGACCAATGGTCAAGAACCAGAGAGAGACCTCTGGAGTTAAGGGTGGCCCCCAACTGGCAGCCAGTAAGGAAATAGGAGCTGCAATCACAAGAGAGTGGATTCTATCAACAACTTGAAATACCCTGGAATGAAAGTTTCTCCCAGAGTCTCTAGATAAGAGCTCTGACCTGCCAATACCTTGACTTTGGTCCTGGGAGACCCTCAGGGGAAAATCAGCTCACCCAAGCTATGCTGGGACTTCTGACCTTCCAAAACTAGAAGACACTAAATTTGTGCTAAGAAAGCCTCTAAGTTTGTGGTGTCAGGCCCATATTTTTTGGAGGTTTTCCTTATATCCTACTGCTCCCCTTCTTAAAATAGGCATTACTTCCAATAAATCTCTTGCAATTAAAAAAAAACCTTGACGGAAATCTGGGGGTGGGGGTGATGAGAATGCCTTGGGACCTTAAGAAGCAACACTTTCACATTATAAGGATGACTGCTCAGTGTTCTGTTAGATACTGACCTGGAGTCTCTACACTGTTGTGTATGCAGGGAGGAAAAAATGAGGTGTCTTCCTATTTTTTTTTTTCAAGAAACAGGACTCCTTCACTGTAGGGAAGAAGTTGGAGACCATTAATTATTTTTCTCATACTATTTCATTCCTCTGCTAGTCAGTGGAAACTCCTCTCCAACCATGACTCAAGCACTATACTCTTCTAATCTTAATTTTCCAGGTTTCTGTGAGTTTACATCTTTTTTTCTGTTTTCATAGAAATTTATTGGGGGATTTGAAGACACTCAGTGAAGACCTACTCTGTGTTGCTCGTTGAGTAGAAATCTGTGAAAACATTTTTTCAAGTGAGGATAAAGCTCACAAAAATAAGCCAGAAGTAGTTGAGCCTATATTGTTCTGGAACATTTTAATCCTTTTTATAAAAGAAAAAATAAAAATCAAACAAAATCCTTTAATCAGATACTTGGAAACTTCTACCTTAATTCATGTAATGATCACATGATGAAATACTTCAGAAAAAATACTATGAAGCTGTTTAGACCACATAGATTTCTCAAAATAAGTATTTAAGACAATAAAAAAGATAAATATAATGTACCATTAAGTACTATTCAAAATTTTTATTATCTAGGTACACAATATTTTTTTTATTCTAAAAAAAAAAGGCTTATAAAGTTGTTGGCTAAAAATCTATTTATTTGACACTTTTTGAAAGAATCCCCAAGAGATTTTGTAAATTGCCAATCTATCACTACACACTTGTATTACTATGGGCTCTCCAGAGAAACAGAATCAATAGAAGATAGGTAGATACATAGATAGAAAGATAGATAGATAGATAGATAGATAGATAGATAGATAGATAGATAGATAGATAGATAGATGATAGATAGGTAGGTAGATAGATAGATAGATAGATAGATAGATAGATAGATAGATAGATAGATAGATAGACAGATAGACAGACATAGACACACTGTAGGAAACTGACTCATATGATTATGGAATCTGAGAAGTCCAATATCTGCAGTTGGTTGGCTGGAGGCCCAGGTATAGTTTCTGTCTGAATCCAAAGGCCTGAGAACAAGGAGAGCCAATGGCAAAAGTTCTGGTCTGAGTCTGACTGCAAAGGCAGCAAAAGACTGATGTCCCAGTTCAAAGACAGTGAGGCAGAGAGAAAGAATTATTTATTACTCAGTTTTTTATTCCAATTAGGTCTTCAACAGAGTTGAAGAGGACCACCCACTTTGTGGAGGGCAATGTGTTTTACTCAGTCTCATCGAGAAACACTCTTGCAGACATGCCAGAATAATGTTTCACCAAATATCTGAGCACCCCATGGCCCAGTCCAGTTGATACATAAAAATGACTATTACAACACACCATTTTCAGTGCTATAACTTAGATTAGTATAATAACTGAAGATAATACATTAAAAGTCACTTGACAAATTTAAAATAATTTAATCCTATACCTTCTAATGCCATGGTTTTATTTAACAGGATGCCATTTATTTGTTATAAACAAAGTATATGGAGTAAAATGTATTTTGGTTCCTTTCAAAGTTCATGGCTATTGTGAATTTCTCTTTCTATGAGGCAATTTCCTTAAAAGTTCACTGGAACTCTACTGCTTCTTCATTGAGTCTTAATGGGAAAAATTCAACACACGCCTGACCTGACATCTCCCAAACCTTCCATACAACTTTTTCATGATTTGGGAATAAATCGTATAAAGCATTACTCAGGAAAAAACCTTTTTATTCATCTCACCATATGTAAAATGTATAAATTAATGATGTGGTATCAAAATGTTCTAAAAGGCTTCCTGGAAAATGTACCACAGGAGAGCCTTAACACAGTATAATCCCTTTATCTTTATTTTATCAATAGGGAAATGTAGTCTTGGAGATGTGAAATAATTTTACTGTATATTTATTCTTAAACAAGTAGTTACTAATTTTAAAAAATATATTTTAATATATTTAATTTAAATATTATATTTAAATATATTTAAAACAACAGCATGCATCAGTTAAATATTTGAGCTACAGATGCTAAAACATAATCTTCTTACTTTTCCCTCCAAAAAGGTGACTTAATTAACTAACTAATTAATTAATACACAAGGAATATAAAACACAATTTAAGATGACAACTGAGGCAAGGGAGCATTTAAAGCTGAAGGGAAATTGGTCATGATTTAATTTGAAGATAGTGAACTATAGACACTGAAATTGAGAAATCAGATATATCTATCTTCAACAAAGTAAATAAACTCTGCAATAAAACAGTATTTTTTATTAATGAACATAAAACAATTTGTAACCTACTTTATGTTATTATAATACAAGTATCTAATGATAGTGTATAGATAAAGTTCCACTTTATTTTCATATCCTCTGTCATCTCAAAACCTCCCCAAAATACTTTGCAAATATAAATTTACTAATTCATTCAAAAGTGTTAGACTTTCAGTCAATTGTCTATAGACAAGATCCCCTCACTCTACTCACACTTTTTTTTTTTTTTTAATTAAATTTATTGGGGTGACAATTGTTAGTAAAATCACATAGATTTCAGGTGTACAATTCTGTATTACATCATCTATAAATCCCATTGTGTGTTCATCACCCAGAGTCAGTTCTCCTTCCATCACCATATATTCGATCCCCCTTACCCTCATCTCCCACCCCCAACCCCCACTTTTAATGGAATCAACCCACTGAATTGAGACCCATTAATCTGCTCTCCACATTTCTCAATGATGTCTATACAGTTGTCGTTTATCAAAATAGATGAAAAGGATCACAATGTTTCTTATATATTTCACATGAAATGTAAGCACAACTTGATCAGAAGCCATTTTCTTTTTCTTAGTGATCAGAAGCCTTTTTTTTTTTCTAAGCACAACTTGATCAGAAGCCATTTTTTTTTTCTTATATGGCTATAGCCATTGCAGGATTATCTCAGCTTCTGGCTCTATCCCTTTGCCTTCAAGATGAATGATGCCACTGTTTCATGCAGACAGCTCATCTACAACCACCCTATCTGTGCCAGTTAGAGCCAGCAGTTACCAAATCCCACAGGTATATGTTTGCTTAGAAATTCTTGACAATGTACTCTGCCTTCTTTATCCTTCTCACTTCTGATATACAGTACTCATCTTTCTGAGCAATGGAGTTAACCCAACAGAGATAGCTCCATCATCTATATACATTTGGTGATGTGCATTTTTGTTTATGTAGCTTAGGTTTATATAGACAATGAAGAGAGTTTTAAAGAACATGGATATAATATCAATGTTACATCTGTCTCCATTGCACAATAGGCTGGACCTCACAATGACTATGCAAACTTTTCAAGGGTCTTGGGGCTGGCTGGCGTACTGATGCCATTCTTTGGTAGCTAGTTTTCTCGGTAATACACTCTCAGTCGAGAAGTGGTCAAGAAATATAACATTGTATATGTATAGTTTGCATAGTGAACATTATGTTCTTGAAAGTGATTGACTTAGAATATCTGGACTTCTAAATTGGGTTAATATCTGGAACATTTCCCATAACACTTTCTATGTGTGCTGCATCAAATTGGATTATTTGTAAAATCTCACTACATTTACTCTTGAATTTGATTATTGAAGATCAGTGTATCTCCATAGCAAATATCAACCTAATATAGAAAGTTACTTCTTTTCAAAATCAGATATTCATTGGATTACAGAAATCACTATCGTCTATGTGGAATTCAGATTTCCCCTCTAAGCACTGATCCAACAGAACTCAAACTAAACTTTTAAAAGAATCACTGCAAGCTCAACTTTATAACTGAACACAGGGAAGTATTACTTAATTTCGTTGGATAAGTAACTCTACCTGCACATATTATTTTTAAACCAATGCAATAATTCTTCTTAGAGCAATATCTCACACTTGGTTGGTCCTGAAGCATTTACAGTTGGGATCTATTGGATATAGAATTGAAAACATCTTTTATAATTAAACAAACATCAGTTTGTTTCTCACCTCCTTCAGGGCTCATCTTGGCTCAGCTGTGCTCTCCAGATTCAGAGTAAGATGAGAAATGGACCTAGTGCTCTTGCTAAGGTAGAACCACTAAATTTTCAACATTGACTACTTCTTGAGAAACATACTATTAAATTAGAAACATAGTATTATACCTATAATTATAAATTAATAGCATGTTCTGGGATGCTGATTGCTTATAACACATCAAAATCAAGTTTAAAAAACCACTTAATTGAAGGTGTATAGTCTGAAGTTGTATTTTCTGGGATTCAGAAGAAATTGCATAGATTGATTATAAATGCCAAGTTTTATTAAAAACACAGACTTCTGGACAACATCCTGTCATCTTTCCAAAAGACAGACATAAGGTAGCTCATTTTAGACTCATTGTTCCAACAATCACTTACTGAGTGTCCACTCTGTATATGAAGAAATTTTAAACAGTGGGTTTGACAATATCTTGTTATTATTACATCTCCAATAAAAATTTTGAAACTCTGTTTTCATGTACAATGAAGAATAGTTAATATTTCCATTTTGAGCTATTTGTTGGTAGGAATTGTTACATATCCATTCTTTTCAGGTGTACATTTACTGCAAGATAGACTTCATGGCTAAAAATTTTTTTTTACTTAATTTTAAATGACAAGTTATTCATGCTAATTCCAGTTATCCTAAATGCCTTCAGGATTCATGGACTTGATAGTTTCTTGGTACCTCTAAGGAATCATCGACAGCTTGGAAAGGAATTGTCCTATAGGTATTAAATAAAATGATGACACTATCTTCTTAGAGAGGTACTTTAGTACATATTTAAGGGTGCGGGTGCTAGAACAAGCCTTTCTGAGGTCAAATCCAGCAAACTGTGTGACATTGGGCAAGTTGTTTACCTCTCTACACTTCAGCTTCTTGGGCTATAAAGTGGGGTTAATAATAGTGCCCAATTCACTGGGTTGTTTTAGGATCAAGTAAGTTAATACATACTTGTATAAAGCACTTAGAATAATGAGAGGCACATAAAGTACTCGATAGATGTGAATTTGTAATCTTATCAATCCCACCTTCCCACGGTTAATCAGTAGCTCTGAATGGAAGGAAGGTCTATTTGAAGATCAGAACCAGGAGGGTGTTGCAAGACCCGTTCTCCTGTGCAGCCGCAGACTGACCTAAGCTAGAGATGCTAAGGGTACCCACAACTGAAATCTGCCAGGCCACATTGGCTTCAGTTCCCCTGTTTAGTTTGCTACTTTGCTTTATTCAAAACAGCCTCAGATGGTAATGCATCCATCATTCTGCCCATTCCCCTACTCACTGTGCCTCATACTAATCATTTAACTCCAAGATGCTCTAAGGCTCTGGAATCCTTAAAAATTAACTCCTTTACAGATTCTTCTCTGAGTGTCTCATGGAACAAATTATACAGTAAAGAAATTAGTTGTTCATTGAAATTTAAAGCCGGCAATTAATTTACTTAATCTCAAACTATTTAGTTAAGCTTTATTGTCCACATGAGTTGTGCTTGATCATAAACTCTTCAGAAATAAAACCGAGAGAAACTGCAGATCAGTCTGGTTAATTTAGAATATTCATTAGGAAGATTCTATAAAAAAATGTAATTTACTATAAATTAAGATACAGATCAAACACTGTATGTAGTTTAAATGGATAGAGAAACTCTTTAATAATATATCTGATGCCAAGATTAACCTCATCTCTCTATTCAAATTCTTTGACATGGAATTATAATTTGAGGTTCCAGAGAGTGAAAAAATGATGTCTTCAAAGTTGCTGAACATTAAAGAATCAAATGGTTGGAATAATGTAACTTGAGAAGTTATTTCGGGCCACACTTAAAATGTCCCAGGCAAATGCAAATGTATGTGAATCTTAACTATTAGGGAAGCTCCCTAACTCCAAATCCAGAATAAGAGAGTGATAATTCCACGAGGCAATGGTTCTTCACTTTTTATAAAATTTCCTGACTGCCTAGGAAATTCACAGGCTAAAATTTGTCTTTTTGAAAACTTTCTCTATCAGCCATTCAGTTTTTCATTGCTTTCATACCGATTAGCTTTTGGAATGTTGACAATGGATTTGGGTGGGATTGATTCTACTCTATGGGATTTCTATAAAATGCATTCTGTTCTCCCTGTTGTCCATTTGGTCGCAGAGGTACAGAAGTTTCTCCACTTGGACAACAGAATAAAAAAGGATTGAGTACCCTAGGGAACAATATACTAGCCATGAAGAAAAGAGTTGTCCAAGATAAAGTATTTTTATTCTGTAAAAGATACTAAACATAGTTGATGCTTAAAGATTTGCTACTAGGTTGTAGCAGGTTCTTCTTTCCCCCCTCCAGTTTAATTAGTTTAGAGTGATAAGAAGGCATCTGAAAAAGACGGCTTGAAGATTTGTTATTTTAATTAGCCAAGTATATAAAGAGGAAAACCATCATCTAACATGAAGAAAACTGAAGGCAACTTAAGCAATATCAAGAGGAGATAAGACCATTTCACCAACAACATGAGGCTAAATTAAGAGTCTTATGGGCTAATGCAGACTCATAAAACAGCTGCACTGTTCTCTGCCTTTGTACATGAGAAAAATACTCACATACTGGTGTCCCTGCAAAGTACCACATGGACTTTATACTGAAGCTACCTGGAAAACTTCAAATGGTAAGGAGAAACACCATGGCAACTGCCCAAAATGTGTGCATTGTATATGCCAGTTTATAAATGATTTAGAGCATAAATACTATTTAAAAGGGAGTGGACTAGAAGTGAAATATATTATTGTATTGTCAAACCCATGCATTTAGAAAGAACTTGAAGTTTCTTATGACTAGAACGTCAAATAGTTCACATGAGGTAGACTGAGATTTTATGTGCATAATTTTAGATGGATTATCATAGATATGTTTTTCATATTTGGCCCAGGTTTTTTTTGGCTCAGATGTTTTAAGTGCTTTGTGGGCATAGCGTCTGCATTAACAGTGTGCAATGTCTATTTTGTGATATGTTATTAGTATTATCAATTGAAACTCAGGCAAACTTTTATATGAAATGAAGGCGAGATATGAAAATCGTCACTATCTTTTAACTGTTAACCCAGGCCTGAGGTAGTCTGCATAAGCATCTCCTCTGCTCTTCTAGAGATAGCTGTTTTTCTACCTCCGCTCTCTAATTACACCTTCTGGGAGACAGGAATTTGTACCATTTTGCCCTTCATTTGCATCATCACAGCAACTCTAGCCTTCATGTCCCTCTGCCTGATAAGTCGCAGGGTTTGGTTTCTGCTCACTGATTATTCAGCCAGGCTCGCCTCTCCTTGGAAAGCTCCAAGGACGTTGCTATTCTTTTTTCAGGCTTACAGCACACACTTGAAAAGACCCGTCTTGCCTTCCTTCCTGCTTGTACAGTGGTGCATAACATCCTCTCAGCCAAGTTTCACCTTTCTGAAGACTGGAGTGTGCCTCCATAAGGACTAACTGCACAGACTTCTTGTTGGAGGCTGAACACATCCTTGCATTCACCTGAGAATTAACCCTCAAGAAGCATGCCTTGCAGCTTCCCTGTGGGTCCGGCTTTCAGAGCAGATTCATTATTTTCCATATTTGGCAGAAGTAGAAAGATATTCAGTGTCTATCCTAGGGCTATGTGAGTATGCTTTCTCAGTATGTATACATCTAGGGCATTTAATCAACTACTTGTTTGAAGTGTCCCATTGATCATAAAACGATGCTGAATCTAGAGTATTTGTTAAGCTTATAAATTGCTACATAGATGTTAGATAGGACTGCTCTAAAAACTACAAAAGAACTAACTGAAATTCTAAGGAAATCAGGTTGATGTAGTATAAAATCTTTGGAGACTGTCAATTAGTTATCTGAGAATTTACATAATGGGAGTGGTTAAACTGGATGATTTAACAGAAACATTTAGATCACTGTGGCTATATCTGAGTGATTCATAGAATTCAGGCAAAGCATCCAGGAAAGTGACATAAAGTCCAATTTCTTATGGGAGTTATGATTTGGCCGGATACAATGCTCATAGAGTTTGGTTTTTAGATACTTTTGAAGTTGAAGACAAAATTTCCAAACAAACTCTATTTGCCCGAAATGATTTTTCTCCTCTGTATTATTGATTGTAAATTAAGAAACTGATCAAACTAGGTCTAGTCTCACCAATCATGAAACTTTTGCCTGAAAATTGCCCTATAGTTGATCAGAATTGAAAAGGAGAGAATGAAAAGAAATCATTCTGCCTAAAAATTGAACCATGCAGATAGCCAATAGGATACAGTATAATAGTTTCATCAGATGTTACTTTAAATGCATTTCTAGCATACATTAACTTCGCACCTTTGCAAGGTAAAGATATAAATTAAGTATGCTAGAATCTAATGCATTGTAATGATTTGTAATCATAATTTGACAAATCACAAATCATCATTCAGTGGCATATTTCTTAGAGGTTTCACTAAGATTAAGCAAACAGATAATAATAGCAAGAAAAAAAATGATTACCTGAAGTAAACAAACTTGGAGAACATTTCAGTTGTTTGAAGCCAGTTACTGAGGCCCAAATAAGCCTTTTCTTTTTTGTACTAAATATTATATTTCCTTAAATTATTATAAACTAGGGACCTTTCCTGAATATTAGGGTTTAAAGTATACTCTTCTTTCACTAGGCCTTTTAGTTCTTTGTCACATCTTTAATTTTCTGTAGTATGAGTTATCATTTTAAGCATATAGCTAACAGCACCCCATGTAGATTATATGCTCCTTAAATGCAGGAACAAAGAGATAGAGAAAGATTGTACTCTACTTACCTTCCAATGACAAATTTCTATGTGCACTTGCATGACTCTGTTCCACACAAATCACCCCATACTTGCGACTGATTTGACCTTGTCACAGAGATTCAGGGTAGGACAATGGAAAATCACTAGGTCTGGATTAAGTAAGGCTAATTCCAGATACAAAGGAATCTTTAGTAAATTACAGACAGCTAAAATTCAGACATCAGAAAATGTGTTGGACTCAAGACTTCATATGCTCTTTGGGAAGTTAAAAATGTTAGTAAAAACATAACTATACTATTTGAAGTTGACATATATCCTAGTAGTGGAAAATTTTTGTAAATTTATTTTTCTACTGTTTAAAAACCCTTATTTCAAGAAGTGTAGATTACTGAATGTCAACCAATAAGGGAATGGTTAAATAAATTTTGGTAAATAATTACAATGGAACGCTACACAGACTTAGAAAAATGTGGTTATTGTGTGTACATTGACATGAAAGCATGTTCATGACACATTTGTAAATGAAAAAAATATATTTGTTTTATAATATTTATTATATATGATCCTATTTTGTTAACAGATATAATTGTTACAATACGGGAACTACAAGGCATGTGAAAATACTAATAATCCAGGTTTTTTGGTGAGAGGTTAGGTAGTCAGGTAAATCTTCCCAGAATAAGGCACGTTTAAGCGAGAAATGAAGAATGGATAGGAGTTAAACTGAAGAAGGAAAGGCAATGACGGGAGAATATTCTAAGGAGAGAGAAAATGAATATATTTGAATATTTGAGATATCAAAAGAAGTCGGAATGTAGATTATAAAGTATGGATTATGAATGGACACTGTAAGAGATGAGCCAGATTGCAGAAGATGCTGTACAGTGTATTATTGACTTTGGCTTTATTCTAAGAGCCATTGAAGGGCTTTCCACTTCACTGGGGAGTGATATAATAAGACTTAAATCAGAAATACCACTGTACTTGCTACCTAGACAATAGAATGGAGAAAAGCAAGTGTAGAAAATGGAGAACAGTTTCGAAGAATTTGTGGTAATCTAGGCAAGAGATAGTTCTGGACTCAATTAAAGTCTACCAATGGTGTTGAGAAAACTGCCTGAACTCGTGAGCTTGTTAAGAGATAGAACTACAAGCCATTCACTGAAATAAGTCACCAAGGAGGAGGAGAAGTTTTCATGAGTAGCTGAGGAATTCAGTTGGATCCCTGAGGTTTAGGTGCCTATGGGACATCCGCTTGGAGATGGGCAGTGGACAAATGGAGAGATGAACGCAAAACTTAGGAGAGACATCTGAACTGAGCATGCTCATTTGAGATTATTCATATGTGGACTGTAGTGAGAACCCAACCTCACTCGGGGGGACTGGGTATGATATGAGAAGAGCCTTGGTAGAGATTACTGATCATACCAAATTTGGGGGGCTTGGAGGCAGAAAAGAATTTACCAGAGGAGAATTGGGGGGGGCGGCAAATCAAAGAAAAACCAGGTGGTCACATGATCAAAATAAATTAACACCTTAATAATCTTTAGCTATTATTAATGGACAACCATAAAACAGGATGATTCATGGGACAGTTCTCTAATCACTGGAAAGCGTTAAATGAGTCTTTACCTAATCTTCTGTAGTATCACAGCAGGTAAGATGCCAGGTAAATAGTATTATATATCCTAGTATGGCCCCATTACACAAACTCAGCTTATTCACATAATCTGCTGACAGGTGAACATAAAAACTCATCACAAACATGGCTCCTATCTCTGGCATTAGTCCAAATATATTTCTGTTTGCTTACTCTAATCTATTGTGCATTGTTCTCACTTTCCATGATTCTCCAACCCCATCTTCCCTCCAGTAATTTGGATCCTCATATTTGTTCGCACTGCTTGATGACTGTTGGACATGCTTTTCTGGCTCACCATTGGTACTCCTTTTTTAATACAGTCTCTTTTGTTTACCTGTATGTTAATTAATGGAACACTAACTTCTATCAGAAGTAAACTCTTAAAATTTCAAAGGTTTCACTCAAAATAAGTTTACTACTAACTCACATAATAATGACACAGTGTCTTGCTGGTAAGTGGCTTACTTCAACATGGTGAAACACGGACTCAGGTTTTTTCCACTCTGTTGCTCTGTAATCCCCTAGGGACTCAGAGTACTCTGCAACCCATTGCTAGCAGGGGAAAGGGAGCAGTGACTCTACTTATGGGAGGAAGAGTATGAAATTTGGTATAAAGTAAAATGGCTTTTGTATAGTCAATTTCCACCAGTAAATATATGTGTTTATAGACCAATTGCCACCAGCTATTAGTTGAGGTCTCCTGGGCATTAATTCTCTCTGGCATCAAGCCAGCCATATGTGTGAGCGCAAAGACTTTATTTTCATGCAAAGAGATGTAGATGCTGGCAGCTGGAAATCAGGGCCAGCATGCTTTAAAACAGTCTGTTCCAAACAGTATGGACAATCCTCAACAAAATAAAAATAAAACTATCGTATGATCCAGCAATCCCAGGTCTGGGAATAGATACAAAGGAAACAAAAACATTAACTAGAAAAGATATCTGCACTCCAATATTCATAGCAGCATTATTTGTAATAGCCAAGACATCGAAACAACCTAACTGTCCATCAGTGGATGAGTGGATAATAAAGTTGTGGTACACACACACACACACACAAAATGGAATATTATTCAGCAACAACAAAAAAGGAAATTTGCACCAATATGGATGAACCTTGGTGATATTATGCTAAGTAAAATAAGTCAGACAGAGAAAGACAAATACTATATGATCTCATTTATATGTGGAATCTTAAAAAAAAACAACTCATAGAAAAAGAGATCAGACTTATGGTTACCAGAGGTGGAGGGGAGAGAGAGGGGGAATCGGAAGAATGTGGTCAAAAGGTACAAACTTCCATTTTTAAAACAGATAAATACTAGGGATGTAATGTACAACATATGACTATAGTCAACACTGCTGTATAGTATATATGAAAGTTGTTAAGAGAGTTCTCATCACAAGAAAAAATTGTTTTTTTTTCTTTTTATTGTATTTACATGAGATGATAAATGCTAACTAAACTTATTGTACTATTTATTTCACAATAGATATAAGTCAAATGACTATGATGTATGCCTTAAACTTATACAGTAATGTATGTCAGTTATATTTTAATACAACTGGGAAAAGATGGTTTGTTCCAAAGAAACGTAGGTGGGATAGTGCCAGTGTCTGCTTATCAGCTTATCACTTACAGTAATAATTTCTATAGGGTCATGCAAGCTGCCAGCATATAAACTACAAAAATTCAGGGGCTCAACACAATGAGGTTTGTTTGCACTCACATAGAAAAGCCATATAGTGCTTCTAGTCAGTGGGCAGCATTCCTCCTATTGTTGGTGTCAGGGAATGATGTCTCTACCATCTTTTGACACAACTATCGCACAGTGTTTCAAATCCTCTGTGCCCAGTAGCAGAAAGAAAATAAAGCACAGAGAGAGAACATTCACTTGGTTTAGAGGGGACCCACATCATTTTTGTTCACATTTCATTGTCAGGCACTAGTCATACGGCAACACTTAGAAGCAACAGGGGCTGAGAAATAACTGAGGCTGGGCACTTGCTTTCCAGCAATGACTCAGAGCTATGGAACTCTAAGCCTGGAAACCACGTGTAAGAGATACTTCTACTTTGAACTCTGTGACGAGAGCCTATTAGAAAAGTCCGCATAGGAATTGGATCCAAATATGCCCTGATCTCTTTGAGCACAGTATCCTTGAACTCAGCACTTAGTAATACTTGATGCAATTGGGACTCATCCATAGAAGAAACTGAAATAGTTAAGCAAACACATTTTTCAAAGTTGGGTGAATGAACATTCCTCTGCATACTTGTTCTAAACCTTGAAGCAGAATATTACACACAGAACTGAATTTCCATATGTGGGAACTGTAAAATTGCTATTTGCAAGTCATGTTCATTTGTATACCAGAAACCTGCCAGTGATGCACCCAAAATTCATTTGTAGCTGCTATTCATAGTAATATCAACTTTCAAGTTTTTATGTAAAATAGCAAAGTAGAGCTACTGGTGTAATAGTAGCTAACATATTTATTCATTCATACATGAATGTTTATTTGCTCCTTGTAGAAAAAATATATTAGGACTTATATTTAACATTAGATAGAAGAAAACTCTGAGGAGGACTGAGGAAAGACTTAGGTTGAATATCTAGTAAAAACTGAAGATGAGACTGCCAGATGGCTCAGTTGGTTAAAGCATGAACTCTGAACAACAGGGTTGCCGGTTTGATGCCCACATGGGTCAGTGAGCTGCACCCTCCACACCTAGATTGAAGACAATGCCGCTGAGCTTCCGGAAGGGTGGTTGGATGGCTCAGTTGGTTAGAGGGTGAGCTCTCCGCAAGGTTGCTGGTTCAATTCCCACATGGGATGGCCCCTGCAACTAAAGATTGAACATGGAAAGTGGACTTGGAGCTGAGCTGCGCCCTCCACAACTAGACTGAAGGACAACGACTTGGAGCTGATGGACCCTGGAGAAACACACTGTTCCCCAACATTCCCCAATAAAATAAAATAAAATAAAAAGAATAGCCACAAAATAAAAAAGTCTTTGCATAGTTAAACAAAATAGACTCCATTAAAATAAAATAAAAAATAAAAAAACTGAAGAAACACATTAATTACTATTTAGACTCTTCCCAAATATCTGTATATTTGATGTTATGTCCACAAAAGTAAAGAGTCTTACATGCACAGAGGATCATCTTCGCTTCTAACCATAACCATAACCATCACTACAACTGCTCAGTGAGCAGAGTTCTAGCTTGGAAATGGCACACTCAACATAACCTGGGAGTGTGTGTATACAGAGGTTGGCAAACAATTCCCAAAGGGCTATGGTGACGTGGTAAAGGATTGTCCTGCTACGTAATTTGTGAGTAAATTATAGATATTTTTTTCTTATCTGGATATTTCCTTTCTTAAGCAAACTATACTTTTATAATTAGAAATAGAATTGAGAGATACTTCCAGTTTCAGCTTTGACATATAATAAACTTGAAAGTTGTTGCTCTCATCTTTATATCATATGGGGAATTTTAAATAACTAATAAATATGTTAAGAATTCTAATAAAAAAGTAGACAAGATTCAGAAATAGATGGGTAATGTAGGCACAAAGGAGGAAACTAAGAAAAAAATTAAAAGAAATACTAGAAATCAAAATATAGTAGCAGAAATGAAACCTTCAACAGACTTATTGGTAGACCCAACACAGCAAAGGGTAGAATGAATGAACTTGAAGATAGGTCAATTGAAACTTCTTAAAATAAAATTCAAGGAGAAAAAAGAATTTTAAAAAATGAGAACATAATGCAAGAACTCTAGGACAATGATACATGAATCATTAAAATACCAGATGAGAAAAAAAAACACAAAAAAAAAACAGAGAAACAAGTATATGAAGTAATAATGGCTGAAAACTTTTCAAAACTAATGACAGACTCAAAACAATAGATCCAGGAAGCGCAGAGAACACCAAGCAGGATGTCTACCAAAAAAATAAAAATAAATAAAATAATGATATATACACAGAGTCAGAAAACTAAAGACAAAGACAAATTTTTGAAGAAAGCAAGGGGAAAGAATACCTTACCTATAGAGACACGTAGATAAAAAAGAAAATAGATTTCTCATTAGAAAACATGCAAGCAAGAAGAGAGTAGAGAGAGATCTTTAAAATGTTGAAAGAAAAACCATCAACCTAGGTTTATATATCCATCACAATGTTCCTTCAAAAGGAAAGAAGAAATGAAGACTTGTCAGACAAAAAAAAAATGAGGGAATTGATTGTTAATAGACTTATCCTTGCCAAAAAATATTTTTAAGTTAAAAGATCTTCAGGCAGAAGAAAAATGTTGGCAAAAAACATGAATCTTCAAAAAATAAAGGCAGAACATTAGAGAAGGAATGGCTAAAAGTAAAACAAAACATTTTATTTTTCCTATTTTAATTTATCTAAAATATAACCTTTTAAAGCCATAATAGTAATAATATATTCAGTAACTGCAGCATATGGACAACTAAAAGTAATCACAGTAATGTCATAAGGGATGAGAGAGAGAAATTGGGAATAGTCAGTATTCTGTGTGTACTTATACCACACATGAAGTAAAACAGTGTTATGTGAAGGTGAACTTAGATTACTTAAAAAGAAATATTGTAAACCATGGTGCAACCACTAAATTGTTTTTAAGGGAAGTATAAATGATATTCAGAGAGAAGATCAAATAAATCATATAACCTGTTCAATTAAATGGCTCCTCATTTCCTTCAGATTAAAAGTCAAAGTAAACCCATACCGTGGCTACAAGTTCGTATAAGATCTGATTCCTCATTTCCTTATCTCTTATAACCGCACCCCACATGCTCAACCCACTCCATTCCACCCTCTTATTGCTTGAGTATCATAGACTCTTTCCCACCTCACAGCTTCTGTGCTTGCTGATTCCTGTACCTGAAACTCTTTCCCCAGATATTGCAGGCCTTATTCTCCCATCTCTTTCAGTTTAAATGTCACCTTATCAGTGAGGACTTCCATGATGATTCTTTATAAAACTGTAACCCTTCTACCTTCTCCTTCCAGCACTCCTATTCTCCTCACCTGCTTTATTTTTTCCACACTACTAATCACTATCTGAATATGATACAATTTAATGATTTATTTGTTTTCCCCTCTCTAGCCCCATCCTTCCTTCTCCCACTAATAAAAGCTTAGTAGTTCAGGGATATTGACTGTTTAGTTCACTGCTGTATTTCAGATATCTAGAACATGGCTAAGTACACACATAGTATGAATTCCTGAATGAGTGAATAATTATTATAATTTTCACCATCCACTTTTCTCTCCTTTCTTTCTAAAACTCCAGACACATAACATAGACATTCAGGATGACTTTTGTTTCTTCTCATATCTTCATTTCTTTGTCTTTTAATTTTATGAAACATTTTTCAATTTTATCTTCCAAAGCTTGTATTAAACTATTTGTTTTGTCAGTCATACTTTAAGTTTCCCCAAAGGTTTTGTACTCTGATTGTAGCTTATTTACAACATTCATTATTATTTAGGATATAATATCTTCTCAAATCTCTCCAAGGATTCTCTTTGGATATTTGCCTTTTTATTTTTTCAGTTCTGACTTTATTCCTTAAATCATCTGTTAACTCCATTGTCATTTTTTTCCTGCTTGTATATAAATTTGAAACAAAAAAGCCAATAAATTTCTACAATAAAGTATTATTTGTATTGATAATGATATCTAAGTGGTAGGTTTACAGATAGGTTGCCAATAACCGTGTGTATGTGGTTTTTACTTCTGCTTATCTATAGTTTCTTATTTTCTCAATGAGCAGATACTACTACTCTAATGGCAAATATTATAAACAAACATAAAAAAGAGCAAACTGAGGGGGAAGTTTGTGCAAAAGGAAAAAACAGATAAATAGGATAGGCTGAGGCCTCTGGGAAGAAAAAGATAGACTGAAAGATACAGGAACATCAGACATGACTCTAAAAAGAAAACCCTGAGTGGTTCTGGTGTCCAGGAAGAACAAAAGCTTACATTCCTAATCACCATCTCCTTGTATGCTCTGAGAGTCGTCGCGCTGTGTTATAATCACTATATTACATCCACTATCTCGAATAGAGCATTTTTTGTAAATAGTTCTTTTCCCAGGGCTTCTGTTCTAACTCCCTCTCCTGGGGAGAAACCCTTGGGAAGACAACTGAGTTATGTTTGCATTTGTTTCAGTCACGTGGTACCACCCTTCTCTGCTGCGCCATTCAGGCACTACTGGAAGAAGATCTTCCATGCTCTGGGCTTGCTCAATTGGCTTCTCCCCCTGCCCTAGACCCTGGCATATATGAATATATCAAGAGTCAAAGTCTTTTGGCGGGAGAATTCGATGGCTCAAGCTATTGAGCTTACTGGGATCTGGCTTTAAAACTTAAACATTTATCCACTCAGACTATCCGAGGTGAATTCAAAAGGGAAGAAAGTAAAAGTTTATTTAGACACATTGAATCAGATTTGTGCTTCACAGCAAAATTTAGAAGTTCTCCACTTGCTAGCAGAATTGGTAGGTAATACAATACAAACTTACATTTTGGGGTAGAGGCAATTTTCTTTGAAAATAAAAAAGTCCAAAATCCTAAATCTTTGTTATTTTAATACAGAAGAACATGTAAGAGCAGTAGTGGAAAGAGGTAAAATATGTCAGGCCACCTAGCACAGTGAGTGCCTGGTTCAGAGTAGATACTAAGTACATTTTTCTTAAATCTGAATATCATCCAGGCCTCTAATGCCACAGAGGAGGAAACCAAGGCTTGGAGACATTAATTGGCTTACCAAAGGGAAATAAATGATATTTCCCTTTTGCCAGGACTAGAGCCTAAACTTACAAGCAAATTTCTAAATCAAATATGAAAATTTCTAATCATTTTTAGCAGGGAAATTTTCAAATCATGATTTTCCCCCAAAAAGCATCCTGCCATATGTGATTACACATGCAATCAGCTTCATAATGAATAGTATTACAGTAGTAGCCAAACAGTCCAATGTGTGTGCACTTAGATATTAGCTACTTTTAAAAAAAACACCTTTATTATAATTTGCATGCAAATTAAGTGTAATTTGCATGCAATAAATGCACCCATTTCAAATATAAAGTTTAATGAGTTTTGCAAAGGCATACATCTGTATAATTACAACCACAATCAAGATTTAAAGATTTCTGTCACACACACACCCCAAATTTCCTCCTGCCTCTCTCTAGTCAATTCCCTCTCCCCTGCCTCAGCCCCAACCAACCAATGATCTGCTTTCCATCACCATAGATTATAATTGCCTGTTCCAGAATTTCATATAAATTGAATTATACAATATCTGTCTGTTTGGCATCATTTGCTAAGCTTAATGTTGAAATTCATTCACCTGTATTTCTTTTTCTTGCTGAGTAGTATTCTATTATATATGGATATGCTAAATTTGTTTTTCCATTCATGTCTTAATGGACATTTAAAATTATTTCCAGATTTGGGTTATTATGAATAAAGCTTTTATCAACACTCCTATATGGACATTGTTTTCCTTTCTCTTAGCAAATTACTGGTAGTAAAGTTGCTGGGTCAAAAATTAAGTGCACATTAAACTTTATAAGAAATTGACAAATAGTTCTCCAAAGTAGTGGTGCCATTTTACATTTCCACTAGCCAAGTATGAGAGTTCTAGTTACTCTGTAATTTTGTTAATAGTTAGCATTTCAGTCTTTTTAATTTTAGTCATTCTAGTAGGTGTGTAGTGGTAGCTCACTGTGGTTTGAACCTGCATTTCTCCGATGACTACCAATGATGAGCAAATTTTCATGTGTTTATTGGTCATTTGTATATCTTGCTTTGGAAAATCAGTTAAATCTTCGGCCCAATTTTCTATCTGGGCTGTTTATCTTATTATTATTAAGTTGTAATAATTCTTTATAAATCCTGATACAGTCCTTTATCAGATATGTGAACTGCAAATATATGTATTGCAAAGCTTAGTTCATGCCTTGCCTTTTATTTTCTGACTTACGTATTTTGAAAGGCATAGTTTTTAATTTTAATGAACTACAATATATCATTTTCTGTTTGTTTGTTTGTTTTACAGTTTGTGCTTTTTGTGTCATCTCTATGAAATCCTTATCCCCAGGACACAAAGATTTTCTCCAACATTTTCCTTTACAAGCTTTATGGTTTTAACTCTCGCATTTATGTCTCTGATCAGTTTTGAGTTAGATCTGTGTATAATGGTAAGTCAACATTTAATTTCCCCCATTAGAATATTCAGCACCATACATTGAAAAGGCTGTTCTTTCCCCCATTGAATTGCTTTAACATCTTTGTCAAAAATCACCTGACCACATATCTGTGGTTCTAGCTCTGGCCTCTGTTCCATTGTTCTATATATCTATCTTCATGCTAACCACACTGTCTTGATTACTGCATTTTTACAGCACAGTATGAAGGAAGGAGAGACGTTGCTTACAAGAAAGGAAGGAAAGAAGGGAATTTTTCTGGCAGGAAATGGTGCTAGTTTCCACATAGCAAAAGTAACAATATCATCGCTAATTCAGAATAAGAACATTTCAACTGTTCCTATTTTTAATTAATAATTGAATATTTGTGAAGTATTTCTCTGTTCTCTGTGTAAAACATATATGCTGGGCACAGTATAAAGGCATTTAGTTGCTCCTATTGTCATAATTAGTGACTTTTCTCTTGTTGCTAACTTCTTTTGCGGTCTTTTATTGATACTTTTTAGGATTAATCAAATCAATCAGTTAGCACTTTCATAATGAGATAAAAATATTTTTTCCAATATGCAACTCTATTTAGAATGTGAAAAGTTCTTGGATAAAGTAATTTGTATTTGTTATAAGTTTAAACAGTGTGCTGACATAGTTTTCAAATGTTTTGATTAAACTGAGGACTATATGGGTGACTGAAACTAACATTTTTGATCATGTACTATTTGCCAGGTAATATATACTTCACATGACAATCCAACAAATAACGGCTATGATTTATTTAGTGCCTATTATGTTCTTGAAATTATTCCACTTAATTTCTATAACAATCCTGCAAGCTAAATACTACTATTCCCATTGCACATGCAAGACCACTAAAGTTAATGTGCCCTACTAGGAAGCAGTGGAAATGCCCTAAAATCTATTCTTATTTGGCCTTCAAGCCCAGAATCTTCCCACTTCCTATATCACATTCACATAACCCATGACAATATTTTATACATTGCACGAATGTCAGGGCAGAATCTAAAGTTCAAGTGGCAGTTTGAGCACTTCAAGCAAGTCCATTAGCTTTCTCCCAGCGACACTAGATCAACATCAGTTTCCTCTTCCATGGAATCAGAAGAAAAAAAAATAGACTGGGGATTAATAGAATTTAATTTGAGAGAGTATGCCTTTACCTTTACTAGGCTAATGGTCTTCATCTAAATAATTAACAGTGAGACACACAAGAGAGATTGTCCAAGGCGAGACGGCAGAGCAAGGAAATAATAGTGACATATGTATTATGCAATACAATAGTCAAAGGAGATAATATTATAATTTAAGAAAATCCACTCAGGGCAGGTATCATTACTTTGGAGATAGAAAAAACAAAGATCTGAGAAGCTAATTCATTTAGCCAAAGTCTTACAAGGAAGGAAGCTAGAAGACTAAACTGGGTGCTTTGCACTGGCACTAGAAACAAATGGGACACTGAGGGAAAGTTGGAGGAAAAAAGAGTGATTTGCGAGGTGAGGGAGCAAGGAGGAGAGTGGGTAGGTAGGTGTAAGATCACTTAATTATTCTTTCGGATGAACTCAACTCACTGATCTTATATCCCTGTTCTTGCTGCTCTGGCACGTACATACAACTAATTCATTTTCTTTTATCTAAGATTTTAAAGTACCTCTGAGAAAGACTGGGGTATACAAATCAAATTAGAATCACAATAGGTTGGGAACTGATCCAAGGACTTAATATAGGACCTAAATAATAGAAAGTAAAAATAGGAAAAAACTGAGGTGGTTTGCATTCCTATGTCTTATGAATAAAACTACAATAATGACATCATCTCTTGTTCTTTAAGCTGTTAACATTTTGACTTTAAGAAGTAGAGAATGGTCTTTCAAAATAGTTTGCCAATGTGATACACAGACCTTGGGTCTTCTCTTAGGATGGCACCCATTTTCTCCACCTCAATCTGTCTCAGATTCTAAAGGGGGATTAAATGGAATTTTACACACACACACACACACACACACACACACACACACACACACACAGCCTTCAGGGTTGGATTTTGTTTATATGGCTAAATCCCAGTGTCTTGATTCTGCTTTTAGATCCTTATCTCAGAAACTTTGTATGTTAAGCTATTTCAATATAAATGACTAATCAGGGAGTCTTGATCAGGGGGTCTCAAATGTAAGTGCTTCCAGGGGTCAGACATGCTCTAATTATAAGAAGCATGATAGAGAACTGCAGCAATTGTGTCACATATAAAAGCTTTCTAATTTTATCTCTTTTAAAGACTGTCCTTGCTAAACAAAACACACCTATAGACCCAATTTGAGACCTCTGGGTGAGATTAACTGTTTTGATCAATTGACTGCCATATTTAGAAGGAGATGTCTAATTTGAAAGATTTAACATCAAGGAGACCTTTAATAAATCATTTGATTGTATAATTGTGTATGTTTTATATGAGAAACTCAGAATCTGCATAGCTGATAGAAACGAGGAGAAATACGTCAAACATATTTATTTATTCAACAGCAAACAACAAGACTAACTGATCTTTTGGACAAAATTGACAAGTTGTTGAACCAAATTGATAGGTTACTTGTGTTTAAATGATCCAATAGCTACCTACATAAATTCAGCTTTTAAAGACAGCTTTTTTACAATTTTTCAGGTATTTGGTCAGTGTTGGGTGAAGCTCACCCAAATTATAAAAAATTAACTGTCGCTTGACAATCAGATAAAACTTTCCTCAGTATATAAATGTTTAACATACTTTTTATTTCCTAAGAATGAGATTATGTTTGTAATGGACTAGGTAACAGGGAAAAGAGCTTTTGATCTCAAAAGACCAAGAGTCTGTGAACTTAAATATTCTATCTGACATGTCATTTTAAAAAGCAGTGGGCAAAAAGTTATCCTAGATTCTCAATTTCAAATCTGAAAAGTCAGTAAACTTGTGGTTCAGATGAAAGTTTTAGTGGCATATAACCTCTGTTGATTTTCAGGTGTTAAAAGCAGTGGGAATATATATCATCTTGATACTGACTCAAGCTGCTGAATTTAAATGGTCATTGACCAGATACCTGATTTAAGAGATTCCATTTTTACAGACATACATGTTCTTCTCTTCTGCAGGGAAATAGGCTTTAAAGCCAAGAGATATCAAGTGAATAACACTCCATAAACCAATATTCTTAATAGACTAATCTGATTGTCAATCAAGTTTTGCACCTATCTGAATAAACATTTGACATTTTGCCTATATTCATTTATCATGGGTCTAAAAATAGATTTAATTTAATAACGTCAGTGTTCAACTTGTCCAATGTTTGGATCTTATTCCAGGGGGAACAATGCTTGTAGCAATGGTAAAATTAGGAAAGTTGTTTTATGTCGCATTAGTTAACATATGCAAGCTTACTTAACATGTGGACGGCAAATAAGTATAATTACATTAAAACAAGGAGCTGTAGCGCAGAAGCAATAAAAATAGACTAGGTTGTATTATTAATTCTTGTGTTAAGGGTTTTGAGCCATGTTGATTGGCCTGAATTTTTTGATTTTGTTATGGTACAAAGGGATTGTTTGAAGTAATTTGTCCCCGAGAGAGGCTCACAATCCCAAGCGGGTTTCAATTCAGCAAAGCAAATCTAATTTTGTTTGCTTTATGCAAACCAGAAGGGGCTGTGGTTCATTCTGTTTTCACTGGAGGGGAAAGGCGCACTAATGGGACCTGCTGAAATGCATGCATTGCAAACATCATACCCCTGCATATATTAAATTTAGCTATGTGATGCACTGTGTTCATCATCTTATTGTGTACACAGATACGCTTTAGAACAAAGCCTTTTAATAGCAAGGGAACCTTACTACATTATGTCAATACTCTATTGTATTTATATTTAATGCCGCCATTGGAATACCTGCCCTTAGCTAGAGTATGTTCATGTTTGTGATCATTTTGCATTTCAGCTGCTCCTTCTGTGAACGTGAGCTGAGGCTATTATGCTGGAGCTTAAAGCCAACATCTAAAGATTAATTATATGTAGATCGATAAAGGTTTCTAATTGTCCCAGCCTTCATCCCCACATATATACCCCTTGTATACCTGAGTTAAATTAGAGAGCTGCTTACTACCTTGTTGAAAGAATATGACACAGCCCAATCCGAATCTTCAGGCTGGAAAATAAATGGAGGATAATAATATCTGCACAACAGGTAATGCTAAAGATGGTCTCCATCCCTGTGACAAATCACCATCCTCCTACTTGCTCCTCCCCCACCACCCCCAACTCACTGTGGTCTTTCTTTGACTTGCCAGTACAGCTATGCTGCCAGATACATTTGATCAAATTCATCAAAATTAGAGGGTGCATGAGATGGAAGGGAAACGAGTACATGATAGATGATAATGCAGTTATTGGCTAGGTGAATTTATTCACATAAAAATGGAATTATTTGTCAATTAAAATTGCATAATGACTGCATCTCCTGTCATGCCAGCACTGTTTTCAGTGTGTCTTTGTTTTGAAAACAGTTCCAATACTGCAAATAGACAGACACATCTCCAAACCCTTCAATTTGTCATTAGACATTTGGCGGCATGCCTACTTTGCTGTTAATTTTCCAAAACTACATTAATTTGCTGAATGACTTCTGTGAATCAGTTCACATAAAATTCAAGATGATACTTTCCACGTATCAAAGAGTGACTACAAAAAGCATAGGTTATATGTAAAAACACACTGTGTGAATCAGTTTGAATTTTGTGTTTTAAGTTCAAACATGGGTTAGCATTAATGATTTTTTTTTTCTTTCCTAATGGAAGTTGCTTAATGAAACATTACAAGGATAATCTTCCTATTGGTTTTTTTCTGCTTCTGCTTATCTGTTTCTTCAATTTACTAGTGTATACATTCTTAATTTGACTTGATTTGGAATACAAGAGAATACAGGCAGTGGAAATTCAATGGTGTAGCCAAAAATAATTGTTTAATATTGTGACATAAGGGATTTGATCCTCAAGGTATACTGTACCTGACAGTTGTGCAATTTAAACATTGAGATTTTCCCGTGCACAGAACCAAATAGCGAGATCACATGACCTTCTTAGAAGAATTTACTTGCTGACAAAAGAGGATACTTGGCTGAGAAACATTATAATAGTTGCTGGCCTCTTATAGCATAAGATAAAAAAATAATAGCACGGTCACAATTAGAAATGCTGATTTGTTTATATATGTACTTGCATTGTTTACAAAGTATATATACTCTGAAAAAAAAATGCTGCCTTGGTCTTGCCATATTATCCAAGACATTCTGACCATATATTCCAGGTAAAATCACATTTTTTATTTGAATATATACATTCAAATATATATCAATATATTCTTATTTGAATATACATATCATATATGTATATATAATACACTATATATGTATATATAGTATATGTGTCTATATTAGATATATGTATATATGTACATATGTAGTATATGTATATATATGTATGTATATATGTGTATTATACTGTACTCTGTGTTTATATAACCCTGGACATCATATGAAATATTTCATTATAATTATTTAAATAAACTATAAATTATTATACTTGAATTGGGTTAATGAAGCCATAGAAGTTGAATTAGGGGGGAAATAATTATAGGACCCCTGTAGCAGATTTCAAATCAGCTAAAATACTATAAGAAGCTTTGTCACTCTTAGCTTTAAGCCTAGAGAGGTATATGTGGCACAAATGCCCCAATGTGGAAGGATACCTAATCCATTACCACTTATCAACTCTGCCTCTGTATCTTCCCACCTTGCTCACAATTTTCTAGTCCACCTCCTCAGTTTGATGAGAACAGGAGTTTGGAAAGGGTGAGAAGAGTGGCGGCTACCATCCTGCTGTGGGGCTACACTGATGTTCAATTACTGCCAATTTAGGCTCAACATACCACACTTAATAAGATTAATGAAATATCACACTTGATGGAAATGAATAGAAACTTTTCCCAATAAACCAACTTATCCTAATAATAAATATCTTCCTAGGTTGAATTCTAATGTTGAAAAAGCAACTGGAGGAAGTAACTCTAACCCCTTAATATCCTCTTCTGGAAGGCAACACACCATGCAAATCTGCCCCTGTGCACCGTAAGTCCTAATAGACCGACATGTCTTCTTAACCTTGAAGTACTGAAGTCCGTCTCTGCTCGGCTCAGCAGCCTAAGTTTGCATGGGAAGTTAGGTCTATTCTCACAGATCTTCTACCCACTGGTGTGCTGATAAATGTTTAACAATCAGCTCTCTGGAAAACGAAGAAATACAAACAAACAAAAAAAGCAATAACTCTGATTTGTAGTGTGAGTCAATTCCAAGCTGCCAACGTGTCAGTGCGAATGAGGAGTGGGGAACAAACATGAAGCATCACACCATTCCTTCCTCTTTCCACCATATAAACACAACAGACATAAATAACCTCAAGAGCACAGATCACAGAAAAATGGAGTAAAATAAGAAGTAATGAGTTTGGATATTATCTTTCTTTTTTATATAACTTATTGAATTTTAAGTTTTATATTTTTCTATTAATTTTTAATAATGACTGTATATAACAAAAAGCTTGCAAAATCCTAAAAATTTAACAATCGGCTCTTATGAGTTAGTACTAGGCAGCCCCACACACTACCACCTCCACCCCATCTCAGCACACACAGCACACAATTAGCTTCCTGGTTCATTAACATTGATCCCGAGTTATGCCTCATCAAATGGGAAAATATTTGTCCTGGCAATAAGCAAAATAACTTCCTGTTGATCAATTGCTCCTAATATACTTGTATAGTACTGTCACCACCTGTAATTTTAGTGGTGCACTCTTTCTTTGCCATCAAAGTCTCTACTTGCACCTTTATTTTATTCAACTGCATGGGGGACATGGCCTGTGTCTGCATTCCTTTGTCTAGGAATAGTGATTCTGCACTCACACATTAGGAGAAGAGAAAGGGGGCTAATATACAACGGTATCGAGTGCTATGAAATTTTACGGATACGAGTCTGGAAAGACTGCCTGATCTGTATTTGGAACAATGCTATTTTGTTTAATTTGATATATGTGTGGGCTTTTTATTCAAATAGAGTTGAACAGTTTGTTCCAGCGGGGAAAAAGGGGCTGCTTGTTACAGAAAGGTTATTTGTCGTTCACTGTGCCATTCGGCATTCTGAAGAAAATTGTGGGGATTCTCCTTCTGGGGGCTGTCTGTGGCTGTCCTAGCCTCTGTACAAAGAGAGCAAGAAAATGTTGGAAGAAAGATCCTTGGAGGTCGATTCAGACCAGTGTTTTAGATGCCCTCAAATGAAGGTGCTTCTGGCCTTTAAAAATATTCAGTGACACATTCTATCACTCATTTTTGCTGCTAATTATACATGTTAAAGTATGAATTTGACCACTTCAAAAGGTTCAATGCCAACATCAATTAACACCTTCTGGGGGAAGAGTGTATGGAAGAACCACTAAAGAAATCTTAGCAGTATAAGTATAATTGAACTTTGATATGCTAGACAATATTTTTATTCAACATTGCTCTAAAATGCTCATTTTTACACTGTAATTGCAACTGTTTCTCTTGCTTATTTCCTTGTCTCAATACAGCCACTATCAATTTGAACTCAATTCAACTTTAGCTCATTTATAATCAATTGAAAGTTAAGGTCTACAGATTACCATACAGGTGACACTCATCTTAGGAGGTAAACATATCCTATAGAAGTCAGATGCTACCAACTCCTCTAAGATCAACAAAAGTGAAAACATCCAATTATCTGGAAAGAATACAACAGCACATCATTTACTTTTCTATTCATTCAACAAAGATTCACTAACCATACACTATTTGGCGACACTATGCTACATGCCTAAATACTAAAAAATAATCTTGCCTATTCAAACTTTTAAATAGATCCTGATACAAGTAGAATCAAATCAAATTTTTCCTCACCATTCCACTGGTGGTCCAATAAGACCAGACTGCCAATTACACTTATGCAATAGCTCATGGTTATTTGCTTTACATTTTCTGTCCTCCTCTTCTTATGGCTGTTTCTGCTACTCAGAAATGTACGGGCTTGTATCCTAGAGGTAGGACACAATTCCATGTTTTTCTGCTTACACCACCAGAATCAATGGTGTTCCCCTAGGTGCACAGTAAACATTTGTCAGATTGAACTGTGTTGTTCCTGTCCTCCATGAGCTCACCCCCACCTCCATTAAGGTAGATATGATACGTGCAGGTTCAACCACAATATCAGATAATTTATGATTTCTGCAAAATAGAAAATTCAGCCTTAAAAAAAAACAGAGAACAACTTCATCGAAGGCCAAAGATCATCAGAGTAACTCACCTGGGAGTTGGAGAGGGCATTTAAATTGGACATTGAAGGACGGTTAGAACTTAATTATGAATAGATACCTAAAACATAGATTATCATAATTTAACAGTTGTTATTGAACAAATGTGGGTATTTTAGCAGAGCAACTGTAATCCTAAATTATATGAGCTATAGAGAATAACACTAAACATAACGCACCCAGCTATTCTGGTGTTTGTTAATCCTTTCTTCCTGGCATGCAGAATATGAACGCACTTGGCGACAAAGGTTTCTGGCAGGAGGGGAGCTTTGAGCCAGGTCATCCCGATAAAGAAGGAGAATGGAAGAGAGCACCTGCGTGTAGTGAAAAGCATGAGCAAAGTAAGGGGAGGATATGAAGTCATTTTCTAGGAAGGAGGTTCAGACGAGCTTGGCAGGGGCCGAGGGACCATTTGTTATAATAAATAATGAGTTACCATTTACTGAGCAACCATCAGGTGCTGGGCATGCTGGGCAGTGCTGTGCATGCCTATTTCTAGCTTTAGGGAAACCTAGCAGGGCCGATGCTCAAGAGGAAACCGAAGCTCCAATAATTGTACTGCAACCCAATGCCAGGCTGACGAGTTTGCAAGGGGCAGAGAATGGAGGGCTGCAAATAGAATCAAAAGGAATTTGAATTTAATTTTATAAGGGAGACACAAACAAAATAGCTTCCAAGAAGCCATGAAACAGAGAAAAGCTTCAATGTCCTGGTTAGAAGGTCCCTAAGGCAGCCTGAGTTTGAGTGAAAAATGCCTGATTGTTGGTGTCGGTGTGGAATTGGACAGGAGGGATGACTCTAAGAGGAACTTGAGAGAAGGCATTGAAACTACTTGACAACAGGATTTCAGGACTAACAGAATAATAGGCAAACCCTGAAGGGTAGGAATAAAGGGTTTATCATTGTGTACATGATGTCAATTGTGTTTATTCTAACTATAAAATGTGTTGGAAGTCTTGTACATTATACAATTATAATGAATTTGATCATTGTCAAGTTAAATATCATTTCTCTACTGACATCATTAATATTTTCAGTTGTCTGGAAAATACCGACCCTCTTACCCTATTACTTGATTCTTTTGTCCCAAAAACTTATAATGAATTGTAAGTAGGACCAATAATTATGATCTCCAAAAAGGGAAACAAACTGAATAGATTTATTTGGCAGGAATTCATGCTATATGGCTTTGAAAGCCTGTGGAGTCTTCGGGAGCTCTTTGGCCAAGATGAAGGGTGTGTGCCAGACAAATGGGACTCTGTTCCAAGTACAGCTCACACAAGAGGTCTGAAAAGAGCAGACAAAGGAGGCTAAAGAGAAAAATGGAGGAAACAGTAGGGAACATAGAGATAGGGAAGGTCAGGGCACATAGAACCTGGGAGGAGGGGAATGTAGAGAGACTTCTGGAATAGACGGAGAACACAGATGATATGAGCTTAAAAATGCTTCTGTTCTATGCTCCATGGGAGAATGTAGCAAAGGGAATGAGTGACCAAAGCAAACTAGTGGTCAGGAAACAGTACGGGACCACAGTGTAACAATGGTAACAGCTAGGTGTCTTTCATCTCTCTACGTATGAAAGTGTCTTGCATACAGCAACTCTTATCTAAGTTTTACAAAAAATTTACACACATCTTGACCATCAGCCATCCTCAAAACATTCTTAAGCAGTGAGTAATCAACAATTACTGCTGATGGTAGGTGTTCTCACTTATATCTCTAGGTATCACCGGAAGGACACCAGGTTCTGTTGCTTCTCTTCCAGAGCCCCTTTCACCAAATGTGAGGTCACTCTTATAGGAAACAAGTAGGTCCACTAAAGTTCCAAAAGTTAATTAGATGGTGCTCGTAACATTATTCAGATTTTTGTCCTCCATCCAGGCATGAGAGGACATGCTCTCTATAATTTCAATGAATATATAGAGAAGATGCACACTGTTGAGAAAAGTTACACATTTTAAGAGAGGAAGCAACCCTGAAAATACAGGATCCAAAAATTTTACATCATTTTCGTCTCGATAAAATAAATGTATGTGAAGTTAAATACATAGGCGATTCTACTGTTAGTCCTGCAAGGCAGGGTTGGTAAAAAATAAATAAATAAATAAATAAATAAATAAATAAATAAATAAATAAACTGATTAAAATGTTCACCCTTCAGATTAATTCAAGACTTGATGACACTATGTCTACACAAATTAGTTTGAAAGCATTTGGCTAGCGCGATCCATATACTGGATAGCAGAACCTGTTTCATAAGTGCAGAGAGAAAAGATGGGCTACAATTTTACATGAATTATCAACATCTTTATGGAATTATCACATAAACTCTTCATGGACACACTTTCCTAAGACCACCAACTTTTCCTTTTCCTCCTTTGCTTCCTTCCTTCTTCCCTCCTTCACTCCCTACTTCCATCCCTCCCTTTCTCATTCTTTCTACGATGACAGGTGAAGTCATATGCACATTATAACAAAAATTCCTCCCCACCTTTGCAGTTAGATTACAGGACCTATTTCGTAGGAGAGAGCAGGGCTCCCCCTTTTGATGTGCTTAATTTTTGCAGTAACCGTGCCCACATGCCACTGTGCCACCGTCTGCCGAAGGAAGTCCGATGTAATTACCAGTCAGTTCCCCCATAAATAAATCTTCTAAAACAATGAGTCATGCATGTAAATATTTCCCTTGCTGAGCATATTTATTGTGTGTTGATGTTGATTGTTTAAAAAGGGGTGATGGTTCAATAAATTGAACACCTGAGCTGAGCGCTTGTAGGATGAAATTGAGAGATGGGCAGATCAATTTAGATTCACTTCTACTTTTCGATCTGTTTAATAGATTTTTAAAACGACACTTAGAGCCCCACAGAGGCAGTAGCACTTCACATCCTTCTAGCACATCCTCCCTGAGACACACCTCACTCTGGTCCTCCCAGGCTCACTGCACTTGGAAAAGCTGATGATCCCAGGAGCAGAAATTCACAGAACATGCTCCTGGCCTCCTGCTCTCTGCTGAACTGGGCGCATTTACTCAGCTGGTATTGCAAGTTTGGGGGCACGACAGTACATCTGACCCCTTTGGGGTAAAATTTGATCTGGCATTTCATTTCAAGGGCTCCGCCACCGGTCTGTCAAATCTTCATTTTGCGGGTGCCCACTAGAACTGCTGACGTTTGCCTCTAACTCCCTCGGCTTTCATCTTTCACTGGCAATAAACATGTCACCCTGCTGAGGTGAAACACAATCTGGAATTAAATTTACTGCATATAAAATATAGTGCCCTCTTTATTGGTTCAAATACTTGTCACTCATAATTTATTTGCCAGTGTATGGCCTTCATGCAGAGAGAACACTGCTATAAACAGGGAGGGGGCTTTGGTGTTCATTTTTGCTGGGATGTTTTTTTTACTTTGCATTCTTTCCCGTCCTTGGTCTTCAAATCCCACTTACTCACTTGGGCTAATCTGTTTCTCATGAAGCACCTCAAATAAAAACTGGAGCCCTTTGCCCAAGTGTGGCAAGTGTGTCACTGCAAACATTGGCGTCGAGCTTCTTGGCTGAGTTGCTGTATGTTTGCCAGGAAGTGGCAAGAGCATGGCACCTGGTAATGCTCTCCAGTGAGCAAAACCGAAATACAAACATTGGTGGGACTGGGGGGGGTGGAGGCAGGGCTGGATTTAGCCCTCGTCAGTTTCAATCTCCCACTTGCCATGCTTTCCCTTCTGGCACTCAACTTTTTCATGATTTATTCCAAATACTGTCGATCAGCTTTAACTAATACAGTTCTTGTATGAAGCACCTCTCTAATCTCTTCAAACACAGATGTGGAAGCGCGGCTTAGAGCATGGAGGCCAACAAAAGCCCTCTGCCTGTACCAGTGATTAGCTTTGATTGACACGGAACCCTCCTGCTTTCCTAGGCATCCCTAACATCCATAAATGATTGTTTTAAAATGAGACGCACAGGGTATGGTGGGCACCAGCTCCACTGATTTGCGGTACAACTATATTAGCAGACAACTCAAAGTACAAAACATGAGATACTAGATATTGAGTCTCCACCCCCTCCCACCCCACGAAAGTTATTTCTTTCTGTCCCTTTTAGGTCTGTCTCATTATAGAAAAGGTTTGAGTAGACATTAGTTTCTTATTTAGAATTGTTTAAACACACATGGATTCTTATTTCATCTTAATATCTATTTTCAACATCGTGTGGTGCCAGATTTTAAAATTTTACAGTAATGGAAATGTTAGGACTTTTATTTGTTTTTGAATTATTTTTAAATATGAGTTCAAAAATTTACATTTAACCCTTAAAAGTATTAAGGATCACTAGAAATGACTAGATGTCAGTGACACAAATCCAGATTCCCAGAGGCTACACAAATTTCATATATGTATATGAACATATATATATATATATATTGCAGTGAAATATTCTATGTTCTTACTATTATTATTTCCACCATCTTGTCTCATTCTGGGTAGTGAACCCTGGGAAACTTCCCAACTTGCCCTGGTTGTTTGGAACTGTCTCCCAAGGTGACAATGGGTGATTTATTCTTCTGATAGGAAGAATGTCCTTTGCTGGTAGAATCACTCGGGATTCTACTGATAATTCTAGGCTACCTCAAAATGGTTCTGAGAGTTTTGTTAAATCTCTGGAAATTGCTCCCAAATTGTCTAAGCTTCCAAATGCCTGGATGTAAAGTTTTCCAGATTTTAAAGATGTCATTTCTGTATTCTTACCCCCCAATAAATGTAGTCGCTTTATGACTAGCCATGGATGTGAAATGCTTCTCTCTGCCTGCTTTTTCTAAGCAGCAGCATAAGCAAAGAGAGAGACTTAGAATAGGAATTTTTGCTTCAACCAGCTATGAAATGCCTAATTTTATTTGCATCTGCACACATATGCAGTTAGATGTTTTATTCATTACTTACACACTTACTTCCAAAAGAAACTTGTGACAAGCAAAAGAAAAAAACATACTATTTTTTAGGTTTTATTTTAAGATTCAAAATGGTCTGTTAAGTTTAATATTGACTTCCAAATGTTTTCCAAACATTTTTTAAATGAGGTATATGAAGAAGCAGAATAAATAAAAGGACCATGTTAAGGTTTTAGAAAGAATGCCACCTCTTAAATGGTTTTAGGATTATAGAATCAGAGTGGAAAAATAATCCATCACATCTATATTTTTCATTTTAAGGCTGAGAAACTTAGACCCAGATAGTTTAAGTGACTTGTCCCGGATCAGTCAGTTAGTGCATGGAACAATAAATAATAAAGTCCAGTTTTTGTCTCTATTACCTTTAAGTTAAGAACATGGATGGATCTTGAGAATATAATGCTAAGCGAAAGAAGTCAGACAGAAAAAGTGGAGAACCATATAATTTCAGTGATATGTGGTATATAAACCAAAAACAACAAAAGAACAAGACAAATGAGAAACAAAAACTCATAGACACAGACAATAGTTTAGTGGTTACTAGAGGGTAAGGGGGGTGGGGGGGTGGGAGATGAGGGTAAAGGAGATCAAATATATGGTGATGGAAGGAGAACTGACTCTGGGTGGTGAACACACAATGGGATTTATAGATGACGTAATACAGAATTGTATACCTGAAATCTATGTAATTTTACTAACAATTGTCATCCCAATAAACTTTAATTTTAGAAAACAAGAACTTATGAAGTCTGAAGACTCAATTACTATTTCAAGAAATCCAATAGACTTTGAGTCTATTGTGCTTGACAGAGTGTAACTGTTGTCACGTGCACTATTCCACAAGAACCCAGTTGTGTTATAACTTCCTTCACCGATGGACACAATGAGGCTCAGAGAGAAAATTTAAGGAATAAAACAAAAAAAACAAAAAATGAGTGACCAGAATTCACACAAAGTCTGAGTGGCAGAACCTAGTTTTTAGCCAGTTCTACTGACTTGGAATCTAAGGCTCTGTGAATGGCACAGGCTTCTGAAAAGGTAAGCCACACCCATCTGGGAGAACTAGCAACATAAAGACTAATTACACCAAGTGGGAATTTCATTTCTTTGTTCATTCTCCAATTGTCCCATTGATAGGTCAGAGCTTCCCTATAGTTCTTTGATTTAATTTTTAACCATTTGTCAAGTGACTATCTGTACATTATGATTTGAATTTATTGAAATTTCTTTTAAATTTAATGATCTTGATATCCTTGAGAAAAAATCTTGAGTTTTTTCTATTACTATTTATAAAATTTCAGTAGATAATTTTGAATGTTTCATTATTACTCATTGTAATATTATTAAGTGACCAATAAAATAATCAAGTATCCACAGCATTTGTTATAATATTTGCAAATGATAGTACAAATTTTTACTTTAATTTTAGAGTATTTTTCTTGTATTGTGTTTGCTTTCTTTCACTTACAGTTTCATTTCACAGTTTTATTGAAATGTAAAACCTACCACATAAGCACTAATAAACTCAAATGTGAAAATACACATCTTCTTTGAGATTTTGTTATGTGATTATATCTGAGTATATTATTCCCAGTTGGCTATAATGAGAACTATCTTCTTTGTACAAGTGCAACTTCTATTTGAAGCATGAAATATACTACAGTGTAAAATCTATTAAATGTGTTCTTTCAAAGGGCTATTATTTCTCTTACCACTGTACATGAAGTACATTTATGTCCCCTAAACTTGGAAACACTTAAACCAGAGCAAGAGGTAGAGATTTTAGAAAGGCCAGCAGATGTGTGTTGGATAAACGCATTTGTGTATATGGTATAGCCCAGGGAGGAAAAAAAGAAAAAGAAAATCAGGGGACTGGTGACTGAGCCCAAGGGAATTGAAGGAGTGAGAGGGAAAAAAGGGTGACATCATAGAGATAGACCCAAAGGTGTGAGTGGTAATTAAGGGAGGAGAATATTTTAGTGAAGAGGGATGGCAACAGAAGCAAAAGCAGCACTGAGTTTTCAGTATGACAAGAATTGATAGTCCTTAGTTTGGGAATATTGAAAATGCCAGAGCCTTTTAGTGAAACTAGGGAAGTGGGATTCACATGGCAGTGGGTTAAGGAATGAATGAAAACCAAATAAATGGAATAAATGTAGACATTTGCTTGGTTAGATAAATATTACCTAAATAAAATAAAGCAAGGATAGGGCACAGGATCAAAAGTATGATTATGTCTTTACAATGTATTTTTAGGGAAAAAAATTATTTCTGTAAATAAAAAGTAATATATACTAATCGTAGAAAGTTTAGAGGCTATGAAAAAGAATGAACAATAAAATCAATCTAAAACCTCACGATTAAGAGATTACTACAGCAAAGTTTTGGTTTATTTCCTTTTAGATTTTGTTCTATGTAATCCTTTTATGAAGTTGAGTTCATTCTACATATACAGCTCTGTAATCTTTTCATTTACCCCTAAATTTTATTTGTATTAATGACTTTTAGAACGTGTAAATTTAGTGTACATTTTTATCTTTTGGAGAAAGAAACATCTAATGAGGGATCATTGAAGATACAAGAAAATGAGATAAAGCACGAGATTCATATCCTGACGGTGATGAAAGGCACAGGGAACATGGAAGAAAAATAAGGTGCTGACGTAGATACATTTGTAGAGAGCAAGAATCAGTGGCTGAGTGAATTTGCACACTTTTTAATGGCTGAGAGTGGAAACACTGGTGTTTAAGGCTCTTGACTATGAACAACTAAACATTGTCAGCTAGAACACAGGGCTCAGCTGAGGCTGAAAACCAGGTGACTGTAACGGGAGCAATATGCATGGGAATAGCATTTCCCCCAGTTACTCTCAGAAAACTGGGCTGGACAAGAAACTGAAGTATTGAAAAATTCTGCTTGACAGATAAGTGGAATGATGAGGATGTAAAACATTAAAAGTTCTAAAAACAAGGGTAAAATAAATGATCAAGAAGGATTCCAAGATACATAGAAAAGCAACAGGAAATAAAATGGAGGGCTCAAAGGCTGGAAAATCTCTGTGAGGTTGAAGAATCATGTGGTAGTTGCGAGACATAAAAGAATGGGAATTTTGGTCAGAATGGGATATTGGCGATAACGCCGTCTGATGAGGAATGGAACTGGGTGGTAACAAGGTCCATGTGTGCCGTAGGGGCAGAGGGCTCAAGAACAGAGATGAAAACATACTGGAATGCAACACCAAGAGTGAACCCTAATGTAAACAATGGACTTTGGGTGATAGTGATGTGTCAATGTACATTCATCAACTGTAACAAATGTGCCACTCTGGTGGGGGACGTTGATAATGGGGGAGACCATGCATGTGTTGGAATGGGATATATGGGTAATCGCTGTACCTTCCTCTCAATTTTACTGAGAATCTAAAACTGCTCTAAAATAAAGTCTATTAAAAAAGAAAGATACTGGAGAAAGGAAAATAAAAAGCCATGAATCAGAAGTCATGGGTCTGGACACGGGAATCACATAGGTTGTTGGCAAGTAGTTAATGGGAAATAAAGGAAGACTCTGAATGGGTGTCGACTGACTGGGAAGTAGTGACTAGGTGTAGTTAGATGATATTGAAAAAGAAGGTACTAGAGTGATAAAACAGCTAGGTGAAGATCACACACCAAAGGCGGTTGGAAATGTTGAGAGGTCAGAAGAATAATATTCTTAGAGGAGAGAAAAGCTTGCTCTTTTGATAAATATGTAAATGATTGAATGATTGTTTTGTCCAATAATTTTAATCATTGTCACTTTACTATGAGTTACTTCCAAATGTATCAATCTCTCCGTCCTTAAATATTTTTCAGCATGCTTCTTCTACTCAATTTCATTATCTTTCCCCCTACTTTTATATTAAATAACTTTTCTTTACCCCTTCTTTTGTAACTCTGCTGAATCAAATCCAAAACTGACTACAGGAAGCAAGAATTATGTTGTTCCTCACCAACCTGAGGACACAGGTGAGAGAAACCATACTTTGGGAACTCCCCCAAATAGAATTCATCTGTTTCATTTTGTAACATCTTTGTAGTAGGTGTGCTGTCTCAGAAAGGGGCTTATTTTCTTTATACAGAGGGTGCCAAAAATGTATACACATTTTAAGAAAGGAAAATTGTATTAAAATTTAATACTCAGTATATACCAATAAAAAAAAGATGAACACAAGTCTTGTTTGACTTCTGCAATTACAAGAGGTGCTCAAAGTGATTACCATCAGCATCAAGACACTTCTGATTACAGCAAACTACTGCTTGAGCAACGTTGACCAAAGTGTCCACTTGTATACATTTTTTTTTGGCAACTCCAGTGTATTCTGTGCAGCAATGAAAAAAATTGCTATTTATACAACCTGTAAACTTTTAAAAGTCTATTCATTTATAATTATAGTCTAATATAAATAAGGGTTGAGGATTGAAAAGAATGCTTTTCCCAAAGCTTTTCTCTTTAATTGGAGCACCACTCCAGCATGATTTCTTGTTCCTTCCCACTGTCTTGTTCCCTCTATGCATATGTTGAAACTCTCCATCAGTCTTATAAGGAACGATTTTCTTTCTGTCTCTTTCTTATTTTTTTTAAGCAGCACTGTCTCCGTGTGTTACATCCTCACATTCAGACTGCGAAACCCAGACAGAGTATATCTGATTCTAAGAGCAAGTGCCAGCCCCAGAGATATGTCTTTCTCAGTGCCTAGTCATACCTTTTTTAAAAAAAGATGATGCATTAAACCAGGAATTGGTTAAATATGGTGACGATACCAAAATTGTACCAGAATTATGGACTTTTCATCATTTAAGTTTACCAACATCCCACACGAGAGTTGAGATGATTAAAAGACCTTCACTGTATTTGCAGCCAGTATACAGTAGATGGTACTGGCTAGACAGTTTATTTAGGGGCATTTTCATTTTCATCTATAATAAAGAAAACTAAATGTGTAGTCCATGTGTAGACTCTTCAAATGACAGACCATAATCGTCCTTCTGCAGCCTTTATAATATTTGTTGTCAGGCTCTTCTGAGAGACTTGTAATAGGGTCTTGGCAAGATGCCACAGGCAAGCACTTCCACTGCAGCTGATTCATAAATGCCTTTGGGGTTGCATTACAAATCCAGTAACCCCTGAGGTCTGGTGGGAAGGTCTGCCAAGGTTCAGCTGGGATTGCCTATTAGCCCAGTGAACTCCCCTGAGCCCTAGAGACTCAAGAGTGGGTTTCATCCAAGCAACATGGGGAGGAGAGATGCGATATCATTCTCTGCTGGGTAGGTAGGTTATATACACTCCATCCCAAGGAGGATGATTTGAGGAGAAAAGTATCACAACCACTTCTTTCTTCCTGTTGCTGTAAGTACAGAAAACTATAATTTTTCATTTAAGTGATAAAGTCAATGACTGAAAGAAGCAATATCCTTATGATGTGACCTTCCTTCTTCCCATGTACATAACAAGAATGCACATGATCTGCATAGAATGAGCACTGGTTTCCCTTTTCCTTTTGTTCTTCCACTTCTGGCTGTGTGTGTGTGTGTGTGTGTGTGTGTGTAAGGTTCACATGTGAAGGAGTAATACCTATTTTGTTCACAGTGACAGCTATCTATACAATAATAATTGTGAAATGAATTATTGTGTTAGTGACTAGCTGAAAGCACATATACGTTTAAGGGGCGGGCCTCTGGGAAGATGCTCAGGTCTCTAACCTATGGGGGTGCTAAAACATCACTGAAATAGGATACATTGATTTCAATGATCAGAACTCTTGTCAGAGAGACAGGTGTCAACCCGGTGAAGGGCAGGGTGCCCCTTCTAAAGGCACAGGCTCAAGGAACAGCAGAAGGCCATCAGGGATGTGGGTTTGGCTACCTGCAGGGCAACTTTGTGGAGTGGGAAATGCAATATGGGACAAGAGCAGAATTACTCTGGACAATGGCTGAATGGCTGACCCCTTCCACCAGTGGTTCTGCTTCATCCCTCCCTCCGTCTAGAGCTTGCTCCCTCTCAGTTGCTGGAGGAGCTCGTGTGAGGAGGAAGGACCTTCAGCCCCTGTGCGCTTAAGGTGAAAAAGAGGAGGAAGTGTTGACTCTAGGGTCTTCGTGTAGCTTTGTGTTCTACCCTAACAGTTCTGTTTTTCAAACACGGTCAATACTCATATCTATTTTCCTTTCTACTTGTAAGATTTCCTTTCAGTGAAATTATATTTATCCCAACTTCATAGAACACTTTTAAATTCGCTCATAGTCTTTTTTCCACCTTTCACCCTCTGATTTGTGGTTGCCTTGGTGTCCTTCCCCTTAACTTATCTCCAGTTTACTGGCCACTATCTACTAAAGACCTGGAAAAAAACTGCTTAACTCATTTTAGCCTCAGTTTTCTCAAATGGAACATTAGATTAATAATTACTTTGTGAGGTTGTGCTGATAAGGTAATGACCTAGAAAAATAGCACAGTGGCTGTCCTCTATTAAATGCTCAGTAAATGGGAGTGAGGGATAATGATGAGGTGGAAGGGGAGGAGTAGAAGGAAGGAGGTGAGACGTAACTCTAAGGGAATGAGTTTTCATTCACAAGTGACACAGGCAACACAGCAGTCTAGACACTTTGGAACCAGCCTGGATATGTGGTTGTATCATGAGCATGTCATATCGTATTGGATTTTGGCAAAGGTTTGCAATGAGAAACCACCCTTTAGGAATAGTGCCATTAATCTCATCTGGTAGCCCTGCCAGGGGCCCTGTCACCATCCATGAGCCCTCTTGAATGCCAGGGCACTTAAGGGAACTGTTTATAAAACACTGTTGCTCTTTACTGCCTTAAAATTTTTTTTATTTTATTTTTTCCATTTTTTGCTGTTGGGGAGAAATGGATATATAAAAAATAAAACATGGATTGATTTTTTTAAAAAATCACTGCTCTGCACACAATACTGTATTCTTTTTTTGTGGGATTGCAGAACATTGATCAGATTTTACAATTTCATTAAAAACATGCCATCAGTTTTTACAAAAAAAGAAATAAATCTTTAAAAGAGATGATTGCTTAATTAATCATAGGATAAAGAGAGATTGATGCTAAGAGCTGTTTTACAGATTAAGAAAAGTAGAGCAAGGACTGGCTGGCTCTGAGAACTACAGTTATTTACTTTCAAATGAAGCATTTACTGAGATAAGCTGATTCTCCCCTTTGCTGATATTCCATTGCATTTAGGTGAACTGGGTTCAGTTTACCATGACTATTTACTAAGGTGAATTACTACTACGTAAAGCGTCACAATTCTCAGTTATGGACTTAACTCTCCTCTTAGATAAAATTATGCTTTTAATTTGCATGGTGCCCAAGGGATTTGATCAGCCCACCCTCTGTGTGCTACATTGGCACTAGGAGCTTTTCCTTTTTTTGTAAACAATGAAAATGAAGGCACAAATACAGTATGTGCTTTACCTAAAATCACGCGACCATTTAGGGCAATAAGGGAAAAAAATATAGTTCTGGCCCATGAGTTCTGTGATCCTCTACCTGGGATCTATGGAATCCTAGAAAATCATGGATCAGCTTTTAATAACTTGAGCCCTGAAATTGTAGAAATATTAAGTGACTATGTGTATGGGCATTTGGGCAGAAGAAGGGTCGCAGTTTTCATCAAAATCTCCAGCAGTCTATAACACCCAAAAGGTTAAGAGCCAAAAGTAAACTCTCCAAAAGCTAGTCTAATTCTGAGTAGGGTATCCATCTAATCTCAGGGAGATATGTAATTTAGACAGCTGCAAATCAGAAATATTTTCAGGGGCTCTGACACCATATTGACAGAAAAGACAGCTATAACACTTTGTTTCTTGAGGTCAGCTTTGTGGCTATTGTTAATTAGATGAACACCAAGCTATTTCTCCTTCATAGGTTAGCAAGGTCTAGGGCTCCTGGACCACCAAAATTAACGCTTCTGCCAGTAAAGTATATATATTTAGAATCCTGTGGCTTAGTACCACTTATTTTGTAATGTTGATATAATCAATAATAGGAACAAACATTTCTTGGATCTTATACTATGGACCAAGCTGTGAAGGATAAAAAGAAATGTAAGGTACACTCCTTGACTCTCAATTTGTACAGTTCAGCTGCAGAGAACCACATTAAATTTTAAATAATATCTGTTCTATGTAGCAGGGTAAAAAGAAAAACATTACAAAACTAATTGATAAATGAGGTGGTTATTGAGAAATATTTAGGATGCAGAAAGTAACAGAGGATTCTAATTAATGCAGGGACCAATGTATATAAACCTTTCAATGGGAATTAGGAAAATGAACATCGCACAAAAAGAGAAAAAGCAATTGAAGATAGCCTTGGCTTTCACAGAGTGAGATGGGAAATCATTGAAGGGTTCTGAGCGGAAGAGTGAAATGATCTGACATGTATTTTAATAGGACCACAATGACTCTTGATAAGAATAGCCTGAAAGGGGACAAGGTAAAGACTGATTGTAAGGGGACAGTCCTGACAGGAGGGACCCCAGAGGAGAAACCATGGCAATAGTCTACATTGAGATAATCAGGATGTGGAGTGTGTCACCAGTTAGGGAGACAGACAGATTTGTGCAAACTTTACCATCTGGATAGGAAGAGTGAGGCAGAGAGGAAATAAGAGAATCCACACATTCTTTCCTAGATGACCAACTAGATGACAGAATCATTAATTGGAATGAGAATAAAAGACAAGGAGGGAACATGGGCTATGAAGAAGAGGTGGAGAGATACGAACAAGTTGAGTTTGCTATCTCATTAAAATCTTTTTTTATTTTATTTTTTTCCATTTTTTGCTGTTGGGGAGAAATGGATATATGAAAAATAAAACATGGATTGATTTTTTAAAAAAATCACTGCTCTGCACACAATACTGTATTCTTTTTGTGTCGGTATAGGTACAAAGCATACACAGCTATTTGGGGACATTAAAATATAAAAGGGAAGGTAGTGTGATGTAAGGGGGTCAAAAGAGAAAAAAGAGTATTGTGCTCTTCTGCTGCACTTACACAATATCACCTTTGTCTAAATATACACGTGTCCAAATTAAGACTAGGCTTAACTCCTTTACTGGCCAGTCAGTGAAGATCTACTCCAGGGCCTTGGAAGTTCACCCTCAGTACTGAGTCAAATGACTTTCCATTATGTCCTGCTAGAATTGGTAGGGGGAGGGGGAGGAGGAAGGGTGGGGAGTGTGGAGAGAGAAATGCAGTATTTTCCAACTATATACAAGAACAACTCTCAATTTGACTAAAACTAAACCCGTCAACAAATTTTTATCAATCACTTCTATGCGCTAAGTTTTGTGCTTAGCACATTTTCAAGCTAACTACAGGATGTTTGGATGTTTTCATTTACTAAATTTTATAATTTCAGTGAGTGCTCAGGAGGGTGAAAAGATATACAAGAGAAAATAGCGTTATATGTATCTGCATGAGTGTACGTGCATTGTGGCCTCAACTTGGCTCTGTCCTGGGGGCATGTGGCAAGATTTCATTATGAATCAGGCTATGTTGTTTCTGGTTGTTCATTAATTAAACCTTCTGCTATAAGAATCAAAATGAATCTGTTCACTATTATTCCCACACTCATAGCCAAGGTCAGGGTTTCTGCCCTGTGACGTAAAAGACTTAGGCATTCATATTCATGTGTGGACAACAAGGTAGAAGGGAAAGAGCTGTCTTCTCCATCAGGTTTCACCCCATGCAAATGTGTTATGGGAGCATGGAGGAAATCACCCAACTTTCTGAGACCTCTCTTTCTTCATATGATAATAACAATACTTTACCTAATATTTTACTTCTGTGTGGCTGTATTGTTAATTCCTAATTATAGTTTACTTGAAAATTATAAATTAGCAGATATGCACTCTCATCAATCTATGAATTTTTCCCAGAAAGCTTTCAGTCAGGGCATATACTTCCTTTCAGAAAGTATATTAAAGCAGAAACAGTTCTTTAGGAGAAAAAAAAAAAATCCAGTATCACAGTAGAACATTTAGAGACAAGTGTAATAATGTTTTAACCTCAGAACTTTCAAAAATGTAAAAGATGCTTTATAGGGGAAATAACGAAGGCATTGATGCATTGATTCTGTAAATTAGACTAAGTGCGGGTGGCATTGTTTTGGCACAGAGAGCTGTGCAGCTTCCTCTAGCAACTCGCATGAAAAATGAAGTAAAGGTGCACAAAAGGAAGCAGAGTTGGTCAGGGCCATGCTGATGGTTTACTATTGCTATTCCTTGGAAACTTCCAGTCATTTTCATAACAGATAGTTTTAAACTCTTATTTTTAGCAATAGCTGCCAAATTCTGCAAGTCCTATAATGTTCTGCTCCCTAATTAGTTTGGAAGCCTGTAATTGTTTAAGTTTAAACCAGCCTAGAAAGGCTGCCAACTCATTTGAGCGGGAGTGAGCAGGAAAGTTGAAGAAATAGCTACATATTATCACTTGCTCATTTATTTAATTTAGTCTTTTGGTGAAATCAGGACTCTAATACTAAAAAAAAAAAAAAAATCATAACACAGAAGAGGCTTCTTTTAAAACAGCTAGGAGCTGGCTTTACTTCTTCGGACACAGCGATTTCATGTCTGAGTGGTCCTGTTGATGTTTAGAAATTGAGCACAGACTCCCTGGCATGACCCTAGGAGGTCAGGCATACTTCGGATAAAATCTACAAGGTCAGTGATAAAAAACTGCATCATGAGAGAACCATTATAATACGTTATTAATGGGATTTGGCATGTGAGTGGCTCTACTTATTGTGGTGGGCATTTTTGTATGTGTTTAACAAAAATCTGGAAAAGAAAGAAATATGTGTGTGCCAGAACAGTTAGCACTGTGTTCAGAATTTTTCAGTGCGCTCAAGAGTTTATTAGGTAATAAGATCCTACGCACGTTTCCACTTGCAATATGAAAAATGTCGAGACTGATCACGTTTCATTAATTGTCTCTGTGCATTCTCTGTATAACGTGGCTGTTTGACTGTTGTTTCCCCTACTCTAATCAGTTGTTTTTACTATAAGCACAATGAGCGAGGATATATTCAAGACCACTGCAGAATCATATAGGAAGTGGCTTATATTGGCTACAGCTACCACTTCCTGAAGGAATCATAATGGTGTTTATTTCTGAAATTTTTTTCACCAGCTCTGCCTGAATGCATGAATCAAGATATTTTATATGATTTTAGAGCCAAACTGCTCAACTTTTTATAGCATCACCACAATTTCTACTTTTCTCTGTAGCAGTTATCCTTCATCCTGGGGGCTTCCAGGAAAATAGAAAATCAGGTTGCTAAGGTTTGACTCTGTGCTGAACTGAAAATGACCGTGGGCTTATGTGAAGTTGTTCTCATTCTTTCAGTGAAATGCATCAGCTATAAAGTTAGAAACTGTGTTTCCCCACAAAGATCATGTGGAGTTTAATCTTTCCAGGTTATCATTGGATGCTTTGTAGTAAGGACCAATGCACAAAACTTTGCAAGGTGTTTGTTGATTGCATCATGATCATAGATTGCAAGATGTGTTTCACCATTCAGAAAGCAAAGATAGAACTTACTATACATGTTATTTTCAATCAACAATATGATGCGGACTTAGAATTGTCACACCGTCTAAAAGATTTCTTTTGTTGAAAGGTTTCTTCATTACAGCCCATTATTCCCAGATTTACTCACACATTGTCGTAGATTTAGTGTTTCCCCACAACCGGCAGCTCATTTAACCTCAAGACAATGAATGCCTGCAGCCCTGTATGACTCCAACTTGTCTCCATCTTCTTGATAATAAGGAATACAATTATATTGCCACTTTCCAAGATGGTCAGCCAGAGTTGAGTGGATATTGCCTCCTCTATTCCATGGCCAGCACCCCATGATCCCCTTTGATGGTCACCTCAATGTTAAAGGGTATCTTTATACAGACACCCAATCAGAAAGCCCAGCATTGACTCTTGAGGGAGACTAACTCCCATTTACCAGTATGCAGTGTGACTTTCAAGTTCATTCCATGGTTATGTGCCTCAGTTTCATCCAGGTAATACCTCTTCCTATATTGGCAACTCCCCTCACCTCTTCATCCCCTATCAAAAGCAGGTGCAAACAGCTAAGCTGAGAACGGTCACAGTCCAGTTTCTGAAATTTCAGAGTGCAAAATTGCCGGGTCGCTTAGCTCTCTGAAATGACCTTTGCCCCAGACACTTCGCCTCAATGTCATTAAACACAAGATAAAGTCTCCAGCAGGCATGCCGGCCGCATCCCCCCTGGCCGCCATTTGGGCTCCTCCAGACAAAAGGGGGCAGTGCTGAATGAGATAAAACACACCCAGAGCGCTTTGAAATCCCCAAAGACACATGCTTTATGAATACCAGACATTATTATTATCGACTCTGCTGCTGCCTGTCATGAGAAAGTCGGTCCAGGTTGAACATCTGCAGCTTCAGTGTACCCTCCACAAATGTATTTTTATTTTTTCAAGCTGTTGCCCGTTCACTTCTTGCTAATACTTCTGATCATTCTGGACCTCTTTATTTAAACCCTTGGTTAGTATTGGCACTTGTCACCCCTCTGTCTTTGCAGATGTCACTTAGGACTCTACAAATTAGCAACACAATTCAGCAACATTGAATGCCTTCTGCGTACCACCTCCCTTTTGGATAGGTTAGAATTTACCTCCACCATTTAAAAATCAACTTACTAAAGCATTATGCCACTTTCAAGCCTGCCCGAGTCAATTTTGGTAAGACTGAAAGATAAATTTTAAGAATTTGCAAATGTTTTGCTACAATCAAGCTGTGGTATACCCAGTGGGCTTGTCATCAGTTATTCTTGCATTCTGCTCTTCAACTACAAACTCTGTATAATGCTTTTTGCTTAACATGGAAATTATCAACCTATGTTATTTTTCTCTATCTACTTTTATAGTACAATTTTGCATAAATTTTGTCCCATTCTGTTACTAAGAGTTGAAGAACCTGGCCTCAAAAGCAACAGAAAGAAAATTTAAAAAACATTTTAAAAAGCTTTTTAAAAATAAAAACCCTTGAATGATTGTCAAATAATCTGATACATTTTTTAACTAATTGCCTACATACCAGCAGGCTTTTCAAGGGCTCTTCTTTGGGCTCAATTAAAAACAGGCTCTGGTTATTGTGTTTAATCTTTGTTTCGCAATGCATCAAAGACATCGTATAAAAATAAGAACAGGAGGCAGCACTTTAGTCCCACTGTCACTTCTGATCCATCCTGCTCAAATAGCAGTCTGACTTCTCAGCTAATGTGTGCTCATTCTCCCCATTCTCCCCTCCTCTGGAGCAATTCTCCCTCCCACCCAGCGATATTCTAAGGATCAGTGAGTTAATATTTCTAAACAAGGGAGCCCTGCAATGAGAGGCACTGTACCACAATCAATAATCACTTTGTTTGCAACATCTAAACCTTCTTCTATCCCTCCCCTCATCAGAGTGACCATTCTAAGAGTTATTTTTTTCCATTATTCAATCTCTTCCTGATGGTCAAATGCCTTAAGATTCAATAGGCTAATATTTTGGTCATCTACAATAGAAATCTGTGTTCCCCATATGTTGCAGAACCAGATGGTTCAGGTTGGTCTTTTATTTGTCAGGCTCAACATAAAACACTGCTCTCTCTCTCTCTCTCTCTCTCTCTCTCTCTCTCTCTCTCTCTCAGGGTTTTAACAAAGGCCATCCTGCCTCTCCCACCCCCAGCCCCCCACTCCAGGGTTTGACAACAGGCTGAACCAAGAGATGAGCAACTTCTCAGCGGCTGGCCTCCAAGGCACTCTCAGCATGGCCAGCCCCCACTTCTGTTCCTGCTGGCTTTTAATGCAGGCCCTTGATTGAGAATGGTCCAGCTGGGCATCCTGTTAGCGCCTTTAACCCATTCTTATCCATCCCACTTCTATTAGGCCTGGATCTCTTTTTTGATCAGAGCTGCCATTTTAGTGAGCCCACATTGAGCATTTACCCCTGCCCTGCTCTTTTGCACCATAAATGCCCAATCCTGACACAAACAAAACTGAAAGGAGCTAGTAATTGTGCATCTACTATGTAGCAAATGCTGAGCTAAATCTTTTTAATAGTCATGATATCCTTTAAGCCACAACAACCCAAGAGGAAATGTGATCAAGCCCATTACATAGAAAAGGAAACTGAGGCTCAGAGATATTGGATAACTAGTCACACATCTAGTACATAGCAAGACAGGATTGTCACTTATATGTGTCAGACTCCAATGCTATGCACACAGCTCCCCTTAGACTATGAGAGGCAGATATACACACATACACATAACCAATTCCAAGCATTCTTGAATCTCGGATTATTTGACTATCATCTCCAAAATTTCTAAGTTTTGCCAGAGAGGCTGTACATCTCTGAGTGAGACTCTCAGTTGTGAGGGGGAGGAAGAGCAATAACCAAGGAGGTCAGAGAAGTAACTTTCAGAAGTCACTGAAAGGTGATTGTAAAAGGGCATTGCAAAGATAGTTGTTTTGCTCTTAAAGCGATGGAGGCTTTGGTGGACTTGAAGAGAGAAGTGTCCTGATGTGGTATAGACTTTAATTAGATAACTTTGCCATTGAATTGAGAACAGACTGCAATGAGGCAAGGGCAGCGCAGGTGGGCCAGTGAGGAGGTTATTGCCATGGAGTGCAGTGAGGAAGCCACAAGATGGTGGCAGCTTGAGCCAGACTGGACGTGGTGATCGGTGGGCAGATTCCAAATATATTTGGAAGATTAAAAAAAAAATTCTGACGTACTGTCTTTCTTAGATTCTGTCGTATACTGTTCATACTGACCTCCCCAGCTAGACTTTAAGTCTTTAAAGTAGAAGCATCATGTCTTGCAGTTTCTGTTAGTGACTTTATAAATTCTCTGTTGGGTATGGTCTGAGGTATGAAGATCATTTAGTGGATGGACTGACAATTCATTTATGATTCACCCCCCCAAATTCTCTCTTCTCCCATCTACATGAGGCTCCTTGATTTCAAAGAAGACACTGTTACTGTTTTGGTATAAAGTCCAAAACTATTATTTTTGGCAGGAATATGTAGAAAACATGACCTAAGTCAATCCACTGAGAAGCCTGAAAATTGAATTAATCCTAAACAACCTATCCTCACTAGCTAACGTTCTTCACTAAATTCTACTATTCTATGGAGAACCTGTCATATACCAGATGCTCGGAATTCAAGAATGGAAATATCAGGGTCTCAGATGTCAATGATTAACAGGGAAACCAAAAGGTAATTAAATTGATCTCTCAAATACAAAGTGATAAGTTGTATAATAATATGGGACTGTATAAATTGTCAGGGCAAATACAGAAAAGGGAACATTTACCCTCTCCCTGGGCTAGGGTTAAAATGGTGTTTTCAAGTTTGTATCACTCTCCACCCACATTCCCTAATAACACACCTTTCCATGCTAGTTGCTGCTGCTCAGCATATCACTGTGGAGTATGTGAGAAACCCAAAACTCCATGACACCATAAGGAATCAACTAAAAGAGACTGAAACTTCACAGCTAGAAAAAACATTGGAGAATATCTTGTTTAACACCACATTGTATGTAAGAAGCATCTAAGACACAGAGATGTTAAGTGACTTGCTCAAGGACACACAGAGTTAGAACTTAGATTTTGGACCCCTAGTCTAATATTCTTGTGTTATTTCATAGGATATGTCAAGTACATTCCACTTTTTGTTCATTACCTTCTTCCTTTGAGTTTATTCATTAATTTGGCTTATCCTGACTCGTTCATTTATTCCAACTATGTATTCTATAACTCCTATGTACTAGGCACTTCTTTAGGTGTGCTAGTTATGAAGCCATTGACTCTCAGCTCCAAGTTCACCCTTCTATGCTCTGTTGTGTGCCATGATGCTCTTCCATTTTAAACTATCTCTGTGATAAAACAAAAACTGATATGGTTTCTATTTTCTTGACAGTCAGATCCTCATGCTCTGCTTTGTGTCTAGCACTTTTCTGGGTGTTAAATATATAAAAGTAAAGCAGACTCATTTCCTACCATCCCAAAGCCAACCGTCTAGTCTAAGCGACTGACACTAATCAATTGATTAAAAATGGCAGTGTAATTACAGACAGTGATAGTTGAGGGAAGCTGTGTCTGGTGGTAAGTGTTCAGAACATGGGCTGTGTGGTTAGAGAGAGATTTCCAGGAAAGGTGGCACCCCAGCAGACACTTGCCCCTGGAGCTGCTCAGGTCAATACATGGTGGAAGAAAGAAGGGAGGCACCATAACACACTGGAGAAGCTGAAATACAGCTAGTAGAGCTAACGTCAGAGAGTTATGCGATTTCCTTTTATTTATTTTAAGACAAAGAAATTTGGACTTCGGCTTCACAAGTACAAGCTGTAGCAAACTTTTTAATTTTGTGAGATAATCTGCTGTCTCTGAGCTGTGTGAGCCTGTTGTGTAGAATCTACATACCAGAAATGCAGGTTTTCATTAGTTTTTTTCAGGATCTTATTCTGACATGAAGTTCCTTCAAAGGTCTTTACTTACGCAGGTGTACATTCTGTAATCTATTCCAAAAGGAGCTTTGATATGAGAACATATGTGTTGATTTCATTAAGATTTAAATATGCTAACATATATTTTTTTAAATTTCAACTATTCATTAGAATACATGCAAAATTTATTCTCTTAGAGATTATTTTGGAGAAAGAAATACTGTATATGAATAATTAAAATATCCCTTTTGCATTGAAAATAGAGAGAGAGAGCAATTTGAAAGACAATGTTTAATTTAGAGGGAGACTGAAAGTTTAGAAGAGTGAGGAGGGACATGTTCCTTTCTGCTTGCCTCCTGTTTCTATCAGAAAGAAAATCTTTCCTTTGCATTTATTTCCCTATTTTAAAGTTATTTCAGACCTTTATCCCCTCTCAGGTGTCCTATTGCCTCAGCCTACAAACTGGTTTTCTTTAGTTCATACCTACAGACGTGCCCACATACCCCTTCCTCTCTCAGCCCAGTCGTCAGCTTAATGTTAATTAAAGCCTGGTTTTATATTGTACTCCTCTTTGGCTACATACCGTGTTTCCCCGAAAATAAGACCTAACTGGAAAATAAGCCCTAGCATGATTTTTCAGGATGACATCCCCTGAACATAAGCCCTAATGCGTCTTTGAGAGCAAAATTGAATATAAGATGTGGTCTTATTTTGGGGGAAGCATGATAATCAAGTCCTTCCATTAATACCATAGCATAAAAGTTTGTTTTCTTTCTTCTGTTCCTTTCTAAACTTGCTTGTGATGGTATCTTCAACATGTGCTTCCCAATATGGCTATACAGTAAACTTACCTTTAAAAAATCCTAATGTCCAAACCTCACTTCAAACCAATTAAATCAGACCCCTGGGGGTGGAACCCTAGCATCTGCATTTTTTAAAGCTCCCAGATGGCTCTACGATGCAGCCAGAATCGGGAACTACCAAATTCAAGTCTGATGTGACAGCTAAGTTGCATTACTTACCATTGCACTTTCCCACACCTCATAGGAATCGTTCTTATCTTAATATTTCATCTCACTGATATTGATTGGCATAGGTTTTGGTGAATGTTATACCTAAAGAAATCTTCTCTCTAAACATTACTTCTGCTGTAGTAAGTTTCATTAATTTTAAGAAGCTAAGACCATTAAAGAGAAGTTTGCTCCTAATTAAGGTAGCATAGGTACTTCTAAATATTTTCAATCTATCCTCCCTTGGATATTGTTTAAAGTTGGTCCTGTATCCAGAGAACCATTAGCTACTCATGTTGTACTCACTATGGTAATATACCTGTTGGATGGTTTTAGAGCACAAAAAGAGAAGTGATGTGAGCCTCTGAAACTTACGCTTACAAGTCTGGATTTTCTCATGTCTATACCTGGAGCAACAATAGTGCAAGCCGATATTAATGAATATGGAAGAATGCATTCAGTATCAGAAATGTTCAAGAACACAGTACAGCATTGAGTATAGTGCCTGGCATAGAATTGGTGATCAATTCATGTTTGCAGGGAGAATGAATGAATGGACAAATAAAGGACCCACATTGCCTGTATTTATGTCCCGTGTAGACTCATGCTCCTTATAAAATAAATTAGCTCTATGAATTTAACAAGGTCTTTAACTTTCCAGCTCATGCATAAAATTGGCAGTGGTGTGAGGAGGGAGGATGAGTTCAAAAATCCCTTCCAGCTCTAACAGGTTTTTAGTTTAGAAAGATTCTAAACAAATGAGAAGCAAAAACTCATAGACGCAGACAATGGTTTAGTGGTTACCAAAGGGTAAGGGGCTGGGGGGTGGGAGATGAGGGTAAGGGGGATCAAATATATGGTGATGGAAGGAGAACTGACTCTGGGTGGTGAACACACAATGGGATTTATAGATGATGTAATACAGAATTGTACACCTGAAATCTATGTAATTTTACTAACAATTATCACCCTAATAAATTTTTTAAAAAAAGATTCTTACTCCAATCTTATTGCTCACATGGACAAATGTTTAATGGAAAACAAATGCACATACATTGCTTAAGAAATTTGAGAGTAATCTGCATGGACCTTCTAAATTTAGTTTAGTTTTCCTTCATCTCTTTGCCATTTCCTCAACGAGATCGCACTCCATAATGTAATAGTACCACAAAAGCTAGCTGCCTCAAGCTCTGCTCTTGGGGAACCCAACCTAAGGCAGAACTACACTACATGTTTCATATATCTGCATATTTAGCAACAAAACAAAACCATCCTTTGTCAGTCTTGTCTGATATATTTGCTACAGTTGAGGGTTCTTTTTTTAACATGACCATCAACTCTAAAGTCTAATTAAGTGCTACAAAGAAGCACTAAGTGTATACTGTATCCAAGACTTTGTATTAAAAGCTTGGAATAGAAAACAAATAAGGACATGATTGAATAACTACTTTGCAATATTAAAAATGATGTTTTAAAGAAATATTTATTGACATGAGAAAATGTTCATGACATATTTTATGTAAACAAAGCATCCCACCAAAGGAGTTTTGCTTCTGCCTAGGAAGGATAAAATCACAAGAAAATGTTGTAAACATAACACAAAGCTGGACAATCTTCAAAATTCATTATTTTAGTTCATCAAAGAGCTGAGGTCACAAAGCAACAGGTGAACTGAATTTTGAAGTTTGACAAGCTCATCCAAGAAGAGAAGGGACACAAAATTGGGCACAGCATGGAGGAAGAGAAAGCCACAACAGGAGTTAGTAAGAAGAAAAGAGGTGACATTTTAGTACAATCTTAAAGACCAAGTGTATGCTATTGTTTAGAGTAGTTGGGAGCCCCAGACAGAAGGGAAGTTTCTGCCATTTACCAGCAATTTTCCATAAGCTTCCATAAGAGACTCATGAGAAACACAAGAGACACCCCCTCAGAGTTCTAATTCTGCAGGGCATGCCTAGGTTTGAGAATCAAGCAGAAGTACCTGGTGAAACACATCCATACTCTGGACCTTGCATGGTGTGGGGACAGAGCCCCGGAAAGCAGTTTCCAGGCTCTCGGCCTCACATAGAAATGTGCTGGCTCAGGTAGTAAATGGCCATCAACTGTGATTGGATGGCCATCAGCTGTGGCTAGGTGGCTGTCAGCTGTAACCAGTGAGCCATTGGCCACTAATATAACTGCCGTGGCTATGCTAGCAGAAAAATGGGGGCTAGCAAGAAGATGGTGGCTGAGCCTGCAGGCAGAGCAGTGAGGGTTGTGAACAGTGTGGCTCCTGCTTCCTGTGTCTCCAACCCAGCTGCCAGCGAGAATATAGTGGTATGACTCCCCTACCTATGGTTCCGTGGGTGTTCCTTTTTGGCCTCACCATGTCCTGTGTTCTTATGTGGGGAGCAGGAGCAGAGACCCCGCAGGCCGCCCTGCATGACACATGGGTATAAGGTATTAATTGGCTGCCACTGGGCACAAAATCCATCTGAGCTATGGACCTTCCTTTTATGTAAGACCAAAAGCAATCTACCACTGTGGGTGTGGCACTTTTCTGACACAAAGAGAAAGTCATCTGATTCTGGGGAAATAGATTCTCTGCAGGGTCCAATATCTATTAAGAAAATTAACCAAAAATAAAAATCTTTCCTACAAAGATAAGTGCAAACCCAGAAGACTTCACTTGTAAATTTTATCAAACATTTAAAGAAGAAATAATACCTATTCTACATAAACTTTTCCAGCAAATTGAAGAAGCAACAATTTCAAACTCATTTTATGAAGCAATATTACCCAAATATCAAAATCAAACAAGTATTGCATGAAAATAACACTAAATACTAATAATACACATAGACATAGACATAAAAATCTTTGTCAAAATATTACCAAATGGAACACAGCAATTAACCAAAGGATGATATAGCATGATTAACCAGAGTTTAACTCAGGAATACAAATTTGAAATCAATCATGTAATTTACCATCTCAACAGACTAAATGCAGAAGACCATGTGACTATCTCAATCGATATAGAAAAAAGAATTTGATACACTGCAACATCCTTTCATAACAAAAAAATTTTAAGACTAAAAATGGAAGAAAATTTTATAAAATTTTTGAAAGGCATCTAAAAATATTATCCACTAACATTATACCTAACAGTGAAAGATAATTTTCCCACAAGATTGAAAACAAAACAGATACTTGGTCTTGTATTATTCAAACTATATAAAGAACTCTTATCACTCAATAATACCACTTAATAAAAACATAGTCAAAAGATTTGGACATACACATCACCAAAATGTGTGTGTGTGTATTAAAACCACAATGTGATATCACTTCATTAAAATAAGTAAAATTAAAAATATTTAAAATACTAAGCATTGGCAAAGATTTAGAGCACTTAGAACTCTCATACATTGCTGGTTGTTACTTAAAACGGTATAGCTACTTAGGAAAACTCCTTGGCAGGTTTTCATAAACATAATTAAACATTTATATAATGTAGCAAATTCCATATTTACTTAATTGAAAACATATGTCCACCAAAAAAAGCTTGTACATGACTGTTTATAGCAGCTTTACTCACAATAGTCAAAATTTGAAATAATCCACATTCAACAGGGAAGTGGATATACAAATTATTATCCTTGCTTATGCATACATTTATTGATAGACTATTGATTGTTTATAGCAAAAATAATGATATATGCAGAAGTAAAATTCATGACAAGAGCACACAGAGTGGGAGTAAATGGAATTATATTTTTGCAGAGTTTAGTATTTTTCTGAAGTTGTATAATATCTGTGAGTAAACTAATAATTTAAAGATACATATTCTAATCTCTAGAGGGACCAGTAAAAAAAAAATCACGAATAGGTATATGAAAAAAGTCAATGAAAAGATAAAATTGGAAAGGGAAAAATATTTGATTGAGGCAAAAGAAAACAAGAAAGGAAGAAAACAAGAGTTGATATTACAAAAAGAAAACAAATGCTAAGATGCTACCCTTAAACCCAAGTATGCCAATGATCATAGTAAATGTAAATGGGTAAACATGTAAATTACAAAGCAAAGATTCTTGGACTGGATTAAAATGTTCAGCAAAACTAAATGATGATTATAAAACTTGTAGTAATTTATATGCATGTTAAATATAAAGAAACTGACAGGATGGAAGTAAAAGGGTGAAAAAAGATGTACAAATACTTAAACATAAGAAAGTTGGCATGGCTGTATTAATGTCAGAAAAAGTATACTTGGAGGCAAAGAGTTTTTCAAAGTTAAAGAGGGGTGTACTATACTGATAAAAGAGTCAGTTCTTCAAAAAGACAACAGAATCCTAAATGCTTGTATATCTGACATCTGAGCATTGGAATACATAAAGCAAAATTGACAAAACTAAATGGAGAAATCATAAATTCACAATTACAGTTGTACATTTTAATAGCCCTCTCTTAATAACTGACAGGGTAAGTAAAGAAAAAAATCAGGAAGAATATAAAAGATTTAAACAATTACCAACTAACTTGCCTTAATTGACACTTGAGAGCACTCTCCCAACAACTGCAGAATATACGAGGTGTGATGAAAATACCATGAATGTTTAAACTTAAAAAAAAATTATTACAGTAAAAGACACATTGTCATAATCCCCCTCAAAATATTCCCCCTCACCTCGAACACACTTATCCACAGTTCTTGCCACTTTCTGAAGCAGTTCTGGAAGTCTTCTTCATGAGTGTCTTTAGTTGTGCTATCGTGGCTGCATCAATGTCTTGAATGGATTCAAAATGTTTTCCTTTCATGGTCATTTTGATGTTGGAAAACAGCCAGGAGTCTCACAGTGCCAGATCCAGTGAAAAATGTGGATGAGGATGAACTGTAGTGTTTTTATTTGACAGAAACTGCCATCCCAGAAGCAATATGGAGTATTGTCATGATGGAGGATAAAATAAAGACATTCATGAGAGAGGACTTCCAGAACTGCTCCAGAAAGTGGCAAAAACCATGGGATAAGTGTGTTCAAAGCAAGGGGGAGTATTTTGAGGGGGATTAATGGTAATGCGTCATTTACTGTAATAATTTTTTTTTTTTAATTTAAACATTCACCATATTTGTTGATCACACCTTACATTCTTTTTAAATTTACATGGGACACTCACCAGGATAGATCATATGGTGGGTCATAAAACAAGTCTTATTAATAAAAAAGGATTAAAATCATTCAGAATATGTTCTCCAAATATTTGGAAATTAAACAACACACTTTTAAAGAACTCATGAATGAAAGAAGAAATCACAAGGAAAATTGAAAATATTTTGAACTGAATAATAATGAAAATACAAAATATCAAAACTTATGAGATAGAGCTAAAGTGCTGCTTGAAGAGAAATCTGTAGCTTTAAATGCCTATATTTAAGAAGAAAAAAGTGGACAAAAAATAAATAGATAAAATATAAAATCAGTAATGTCAAAAATTGTTTTTGTAAAATGATTGGTAAAATTTATAAACCCCTAACAAGACTCATCAAGAAAAGAGAAAACACAAAATACCAATACCAATATAAGGAATTAAAGTGGGACTTTATAACAAATTCTATAGATATAAAAATGATAATGAGATATAATGAATAAGTTTATGGCAATAAATTCAACAACTTAGATGAAATGAACAAATTCCTCAAAAACAAAATTTACTAAAGCTGGCACAACAAATAATAGAAAATCTGAACAGCCCTAGATCAGTTAAACAATTGAATTCATAATTAAAATCTTTTCACTGAGAAAACTAAAAGGCCAGATGTTTTTAGTGGTAGATTCTATCAAACATGTAAGTGAAAAGTACACCATTCCTAAATAAATTATTTCAGAAAATACAGAAGCCGGGGACATTTCCATACTTATTTTAAGTGGCCAGCAAAACACTGATCCCAAAATATTGTGAAGATATTACAAGAAAAATAAATTACAAATCAATATGTCAAATAAACATAGACCCAAAAATTCTTAACAAAATATTAGTTAATAAAATCCAGCAACATACATGAAAAGATCGTCCTTAATAACAAAGAATAGTTTATTCCAAGAATTCAAGGTTAGCTTAACATTGGAAAATCAATCAAAGTGATTCACAATAGTCACAGAATAACAGAGAAAAAAAATTGTGTATGATTTACTTAAAAATAAGATAACAATAAAAGAAAATATTAGAAGCATTTATGCTAGAATATTATCAGTAATAATTGGACCAGTGGATGGTACGATTATAAGAAATGTTTTCTATCTGTGGTTTCTGACTGTTTTCAAGCTGACTGTAAGGAATATGTGTTATATTCAAAATTTCATAAGGGCGTGTGTGTGTGTGATCAATAAGGTATTTGAATATACCTGCTCAGAGGCTAAAGCTAATAGAGACAAGTTACATAGACTGGTGATTTTAAAATTGATGAAAAGACCTTGATATTTTTCTGACCAGAGAAAGCTTGTGTTAATCTGTATTAGCCACTGATAGCTTTTAATCCTTATGTCTAGCACAGTGATATTGTTTCGGGAAAAATTTAGTTCCTTTTTTAAATTTACTCTGCTTTTCTTGTAGAAAATTACCAAGGAAAGTAAAGGCCCTCCCCACTTGTGATAGCGAACATTCTATTCGTCTCATTGGAAGAATTTTACATGTGTACCTGGCATCACCTTGGTAGCATCTAATAATAACAATCATTACCATTTGGCTGTTGTTTATTCTGACATTGCAGCACATTGGTTAAGTGAGAAAACCTACATACAAGCAGAGGAAAAACCAATGGTGTGCTTGCTATAAGCCTTTTTATTTCTGTTGAAAACTGGACACGTTACAGACTAGTGATATCAATTAATAACATAACATGAAGTCAATTCACCAGTACTTTGACTCATGCCAGGCCTCGGCCTTAAATCTGCAGATGAGTGTCAGGTCTGGATATTGTAGTGTTTTAAGAACAAAACAAATTTTAAAAACCAACTGCATTACGTTGAAAAGCGTCTTCTGTAGTGCTTTGATATGTAACTCTAACTAAAGCTCAGCATGCAAGACACTAATCTTTACTTTCATGTAATATACCACTGATGCTCCAGGAAAATAAAATTATAAGATTCTCATGTTATTCCAAACAGATTGAGAAATGTGCCAAGAGGAATTATACCTTAAAATCTTCTATTTTATTTTCCATAATAGGGGCAAGAGGAGACAATGTTTATTTAGCACATTTTTCTTTTAGAAATTGTATGTGAATTGGACTAGGAAATCTTTCATTTTCCCACATCATATTGTTTGATACTCAGGGTGTGTGTGTGCATGTGTATGTGCATGGGTGCGTGCGTCCCTGTGTGTGTGTGTGTGTGTGTGTGTGTGTGTGTGTGTGTGTGTGTGTCTTTGCATGTGCTGTCATAACCTATCTGGCCAAGCGTGGACTGTCTCTAAAGATTAAGTGCACCTATTTTGAACTGAAGGCTGCATGCCATAATTTTTAGCTAACCCGTTTCCTTCTTAGTGAAAACAGAAATAAAAATATATTGTGCACACTTCATTGCTGGAGCCTTTGACCTCAGCTGCCTGTCTAGCAGAGACTGTGATGAATGCTTTGTGTCCCTTCATTTTTAATTGCTCATAAATTGTTATCCCACGAAACACAAAACTAGCCTTGTCCTCATTTTCGTTGGGGTTGGAGGTCAGCCTAACAGTAATACAATTAAGGAGTGTCTTTGTGTGGGGGTGTGGGAGTGAGGAGGGCACTTGGGTTGCAGAAGAAGGGTAAAGAAATGTAGTCATCCTTTCTAAGGAAAACACAAAGAAAATTCCAACTTTTGAGAAAAAAAAAAATCACACATGGAGCAAATCATGCTTGTTTGACAGTTGTGTCCAAAGTGCTTTGAAGGGCATTTCTGGACAGCAAAAAGAAAGTGAATTATATTTCATGCCTGTGTCCAAGGAAAAATGTGTTTGGTGATTCATGATGTTGAGGATAAATTAATTCTGTGGAAAAAAAAGAAAAAAAAAACAAAAAAAAAACGAAAGTCTGGTTTCAGAAGTGCCATCGAAGCCCAGGTTGTTTTCAAAAGAGACTGCGTGGGGGAACCTAATGGCAGAAGTCAGCCTTTAGCTTTGTGCCACTCTCTGTCATCACCTGGGTCGCAGCTCACCGCGATTTCAACAGCTGACATCTGACTCCAGTGCACCATGGATCTTTTCTGTGAGTTTTGCAGAGTCAGTCATTGCTTTCAATTATACTCCCTCTGTTAGTAACTACGGTATGACCCTGAACAGTCATGTTGCAAGTATCAATGGAACTAAAGCTTTGAATTTCTTTTCTCATTTGTGAAAACTGTCACAACAAAGATGATTATGTGCTGTCTTTATTCTGCCTAAAATAGTTCTTAAAGCCCAGTTAGTGGCCTATTGACTAGTTTTACTATTTTGATTAAACCAAACCAGAAGCAGCATGGTCTAAATGCAAACAGAGTTGGACGTATAGTGAGACCATGCCTTTCCTTTGCCAACCAAAATTTTTCTGACTTCCTTTAATTCCCCTGTATTAGACTGTTTTCAAAATGAAAATGTATGTTCAATACTTACCTTATAAAAATATGGTGTTGGAAAGGGAACATTATATATATGCCACAGCCTTCTTTCTAAGAAAACAAGTAAAATACGTTTTGGCTATTGTTAGGATTTTTAGTCTCATTTTAATCACTTTTTTTGCTTTAATAATATTTCAAAGTACCTTTTGAACATTTTGTCAAGCTTGCTCAAATTCTGAAGGACCAAATGGTATTCCCAATATTAACTATTCCATTCATGATTTCTTGAATTTATTTGTAGCAAGTTAACTATTTTCCCAGTAGAATTTCCACTTCTCTCTGGTTTAGCTTTGACAAAATAGACAATAGCTTATTGTAGCATCAGTCACTAATTCACAAATTTCACTACATCAATTCCTTTTTCATATATTTTGAGCATTTATTATATGTCAGGCACTGTTTCATGTATTAAAGACAGAATCATAAACGAAACATAGATGGTATTCTATTTATTTGACTATTTCAGTCCAATTATGATGCCTTAACATGTAAACAAAAGAGTGATATGATACAGGCAGAAACAGCAGGGGTTCATTAATAAAATCAGTGGATTATAAGTTAGGAACTTGGAACTAGAGACCAGTTCTACCATTCCCTAGCTTTGAGATCTGGACCAAAGCTTTTATACTCTAAAAGTAAGCTCATTGCAGAAGCTAGTGATTCTAGTAGTTGATTCCCTGGATGTTGACAGTATTAGCGTTTTGTCATAAGAAGGAGGGTAGAACTAACTGGTTCCTAAGGTTCCCAGTGGTCTGAATAGCAGAAAAATCTGTGAAGAGTTTATGATGAGCGAGTTGCTGGCTGAATTCAGCAGCATACAAGTCTAAAACTGGTCATCTGTGCCCTCACCAGTAACTACTACTTGACCACAATAAGAGTCACTAAATCTTTACATGTTACCAAAAAGATGACAGTGATTCCTAGCCATAACAGAGAATGAAGTTTTATTTTTTATGTTAAAGCATTTCATAAAATCTTCCAAACTGAAAGGAAAATCCAAATGAAAGTATTAAATGCCAGATATAAGAATGAGAGGTATATAAATTTTTTCCTGATACATAAAACATAGAACGGAAGTTGTCATTTGTATTTAAACATTCCAAACATATTAGACATTAAATAGAGAGTGTATTTTGTATGTTAGTTCAGTCTCAAACAAATGGCTTAGATATTATTTAAAATAAGATTAAAATGTTTTCTAGCTGTTATTGAAATTTAACTTTTCTCGCTTTCCCTATCCAAGAAGTCTCTGGTAGATTTCTGGTATACCTTTCCTGAAGACAAAAATAACTGGATTCACACACCAACATATCTAGAACTTTCAAATGAGTAGTAGAATCAAGATAGAATCACATATATCACCACCAGATAAATGACTGTTTTCTGTTTTGTTTTGTTTTGTTTTATTATTGACTCTCTCCTCCCTATAATGTATACTTCACAAGAGTAAAGAATGTTGTTTGCTTTTTCTCCCCGATTTTGCTATATCTCATGGGCCTAGAACATTGACTGGTCCATAATAGGTGCCCAATAAACATTTATTGTATTTTGTAAAAGTGATGATTTCATGAGTGTTTGAAAGGTGTAAAGGGTGATGTATCTATATTGACATAAAATTTTGTTGGGAAATTGTGCCCCAAGTTCCCAGTCAAACCTTAATGTTCTTTTTTACTTGAGTGCCTAATATTAATGCTAACCAGACTACGAATTACAATGGGAAATTAATGAATATTTTATTTGTAATTTCTGAGCATCTTCCTCATTTTGGCCATTTCATCAAAAAGTATTGGTAGTTTATCACATGTTCATGGTTCAAACCCCACAGTAATTCAACATCTAACTTGCATTTTTCTTGGGTTGACTAACAAAAGAAAAACAGTATGATGCTAAATATGAAACGTTTCACATATGTTGACAGTGATGTCACCATGTCATTAGCTTGTTACCCAAATGAAGATGATCATATTAATTTAGGTCCTATTCTGAACTGTGAAAAATACTGTTTTGTATCAGTTGTTGAACAACTTAATTGCTAAAAATGTTACTTATCCTAAATACACTAATAATTGTGTGTCTCCCTCATAACTCTCTGGCTCTCCAGACTAGCGGGACTTTTTTAGCCATCCAGCTGGCTCAGAGTGACCTTCTGTCTTCAGTGTTTATCTGATTAGAACTTTCTGACAGAGCGGTCTTCCAGAGTATATCTTTGCTCCTCACGGTTACCAAAGGCTAGAGGTATGCATAAAAACCAGAATGTGGGTTTTGCTGAGGGAATATGTGGGCCAATTGCAAAATTTCATACAACAGCAATGTTTAAACATGAACTTGCAACAATAACTGCAATCTTAGTATTCAGTGACTCTCAAAAGTTTCCCCAAAACTTTCATAGAGGCCAAGGATACTAAATGTGTACTCCCCAAATCTGGGAACTAGTCAAAAAGCAGTGCACAATCGGAACAATTCTTTAAAATGTTTCATTTTATCTGAAATGTAGATGTGAGTGTTTGCATTCTACACCCATAACATATACACTTATTATAATATTAAATGCATTCTTCTAAGGCTTCAAAAACAATTGATGCTCCTGGGGAAGGTCCATCTTTTTCCATTAGCTTTTCCTATTCCCATCACCCTAACTATTCACCCGCATAGACATGCTCCAATTTGAGATGAATATTTAATTCTAAATAATAACAACTAAGGTTTATTGGCTTTGCCAAGGGTCTCTTGGTGCTGTCTCATAGAACCCAACTGCCATTTCATATCCCAGTTGGCTCAGAAATACATGAAAGATCAGTCTTATTCTACTCTCAGAGTTCTCTGAGTTGGCTAGCCAAAGCCCAGCTCAACTGAATGATTAGATTGTCTTTTCCCAGATTTCTCTCAATTTTTTCTTTCTTTTCCTTTTTTTTTTTTTTTTTTTTTTTTTTTCAGAAACAAGTATAGTTAAAAAGTTACTAGGAAGTCATCAGAGGGAAATCTAAGACCACGCAGGAAAATTCAGAGGTGAACAAAACAGGAAAAATTGTCTTTGTCTAATTATCAATCTTCTCCAATCTCTTGCCCATGGAAAGGAAGACTTCAGACAACCCCTCTGGAATACCACTATTTTTTCTGTATCTAATTGGGGCCAAGTCTCTCTCCACATCACAAAACTGTAAAGTATCTACACAAAAATAACAAGTGCCCTATGGTTGTTCACACTATGTTACAGAAATGTGACGCTTCAGTTTTTTGATACTCTTCATTTCTCAGCCCCTATACAATGGATGTCACTAATGTCACCTTTCAGTAAGATAGCCATGGCCAGCAGAAGGCCTGGAAATGCCAATTGTAATTAACTTTCTTTTCAAATATGTTTGACAGCTTCATGCTGAGAAGTGCTTCTTACCTTTTGAACTTTCAGATTGCTTGGCTGAGCAAAATGTGTATCATTTTCTTTTAAAATTACCTTACAAAGAGCTATGTACTATGATATTCTTGCACACGTCAGCCATTTATAAGAGATTTAGATTTTTAAACAGATTATCCTTGTTCCAAATGAGAGACCTTGCTTTTGTCTGAAGCATGGGCTATGTTCAGGTGCACAGCAGAGCCCCAGGACAAGGACATTCATATATTCATAAATGTCAAAGACGGCGACCCTTTCTCACAGGCCTATCATCCCCACTGCTCTAGAAGGGAATATTCCTAGGACCTGTGAAAGCCATCACCATGTTCTTTGGCAGTAACTAAAGATAGGAAAGAAATGCTCCTTGGGTCCAGTTTCCTACAATATGGTTATTCATCATTTTTAAAATGACATCAAAAATCAATAAAAACGGAAGAACTCTATAAATGCATCTTTTCCTAATTGAGAGGCTTAACCTGACTTTCGCAGTAAGAATAATATACCTTACTGTGACCTACTTAAAAAATGTAAAAAGTCAGTTTATGTCTGCTTGTTTCAGTCTTTCATTTGGCCTTTCTACTCTTTTTTTCATAGTGGGAGTACTTGGGTAAAAAAGAAAAAGAAAAAAAAAGAGTATAGATTCTCACCAGTATTTTGATCAAGGAGAAAGGTTTCATACTTCAATAGTGCACGTAATGGAATTGGTCAGATTTGAAGCATCGGAGCACATTTTATCTTGGATCTTTAATTTTTTACAGTTCAGCTGACAGAAATTTAACTAAAAAATGTTGGTTATATGACCAGTAAGCGGACTCCCTAAAGTAACATTTGCCTTATTTTGTTGTAGATTGTCAGTAAGAGAGTAAAATAGGCACATGTTAGTATTCTTTTGATTAATTAGAAATGATTTCAAAACCAGTTCTGTAAGACTCCCCCCACCTACCCCCAGAATACAAATGTGTCAATTACTCATAATTCTTACACAGATTGAAAACCCAGAGAATTACTGGATAAAATATATGTAAATATTTTATCCAAAATATATATATATATATATATATATATATATATATATATATATATATATATATATATTTTATCCAGACTATATATGTGTGTGTGTGTATGCAAAAGCTACATTTTAAATTATCTAACTAACCTATAATGTTAATAATATAAATATGATTTTGAAATTATAAAAGCCTTTTGGTTCAAACTCCAGGTAAAAACATGGTTCAGCTTCCTGTAAAACACTCTTGGATATTCTGTTGAGCTTACTCTTAACAAGACCTCTGAAGCTCAGGAATGGATGGTTTTCAAGTCGTCTTTTCTATTAAACTTGGAGGAAATTTAACACCATTTGTTGCTCCAGTGTAAGCAACCAAACCAAGGCAGTCAGCTGATTTGAAGAAGCTACCTAGGATGTTTATGATCCGTTTAAGAAAATGAGTCTTAAGTCTTTGAGAGCTTCAACTGGAAGTCTCCTGCCATGAAGTAATGATGTTTATGGGTCCATAAGTCTGCTTAACTGCTGTTATTAGGACTGACTGCCTCTTTCAAAGAATACGTCTGCAAGTCAGTTGGTAAAAACCATGTCTAAATCAGCACTATTACTTTATCACATACTTTTTGAGGGCAAATGTAGTAAAAGCGAGAGAGAAGAAACTTCCTCGATGTTTTAAGAGAGAAAGTGATATGAATGACACATTGCTAAAGAAATTCAGTATAAGATTGACCAAACTTCTCTGGAACCCCAAAAAGAGTTTGATTTGGATTATGAGGTTATGCATTAGTTATTTTGTTCTAAACATCCTGTTTATAAGACAATAAAATGAACTGCTCCCAAGCAGTTTCAGGGTTGAATATGACTTAACAGAGGCAAGCTGGAAAAGGCAAGGTAGCCAGTAGCTTTGAAGTGGCATGCAAATATTTTGGCAGTCATTAGCACAAGCACTTTTCCTTCCCCTACCACAAAGTAAAGAACAGAACCACACTTTGGTGACGAAGTGCGAAAGAACTTGATCTGTAAATACAATTGACACGTGGCTCATATTTAACTTCAGTTTTCGAGACTCTAATGGTGTGTTGCTTAATGCTGGGTCTTAGTAATAAATCTGTGGGCTACCTAGTACAAAACTCTGGAAAGTTTCGAATTCATTTTGATGCTATAAGAATCAGGCACATATATCTGTACCACATATCAAAAATTGAGTTATCTAAAATGCTCACCTACTCTCTGAAATCATCACAGTGCAAAGAAGCCTACATATATGCATATAATCTGTGTCCAGTGATTTCCTAGTTCACTTCCTTTTTCAATTTACATTCCACTTAGCGAGCTCACTCAGTGCCTTTTGACTGGGCACATGGAAACCCGTGTGTGATCAATTCTAGGACATGTGGGGTGTGTGTGTGTGTGTGTGTGTGTGTAAGAAAATGACTTTGGGCATACATGGAATTTCCACCTGTTACATCTAATTTTAGAGAGAAGTAAAGAAATAAAAATATAGAATTCACAAGGTCCTCTTTGTGCCAAACCCCTAGAAATTGCATAAAAGACTGGTCAAAACTATGATGGGATAAAAAACAAAGAGTCAAAGATTATTTTACAAGCAGAATAAATGAACTGGATTAGGAATAAAAGTATACACCCAACATAGCCGTGCCTATAAACTTTCAGGTGTGCTTATTTTATTCTCAAGAATAAGATTTATAGAATTGCTATACGTGTGTGTCTATAGATAGATAGATAGGTTTTGACAACTCTTAGCTGGACTGAAAACTATATACAGTTGAAGCAGTTCATTATATTTTTATTTTTAACTATGAGGTACTGTTTTTCATATCTTGACAAAATAGAAACACCTCACCCATTCCTCCTGCACTTCTCTATTGAATTGCTATCCCTGGCATACAATTGTTACATTGACTGTCACAAGTAAATCAATAGGAATTGGCATAAAAACAAAATTTTATGCTTTTCAATACTTTTTAATACGAGTACACAATGCTGAATAATAGAATTGATGGAAGGAATAAGTGAATCTACCTATATCTTGTCTTGTAACCATTTTTTCACTGACCAAATATATCAGCTAAGATGGAAATATTTGTTAACTTGAGCAGATACGTCAGCTGTATTTTCTTAGAAGGAGGAGGAGGAGAAAAAGGAGAACTCAGAGCAATTTATAAGCAGATATTATTACTTTTAACTATAGAGCTAAAAATATTGGGTGCAAGACCAGATAGCCAAATGCCAAGTGGTATTCTGTCTAAATTCAGCAAAATATAGTGTGCACCTAAATGTAAGAGACATCATGAACAGTAGACATCTATGATCATTTCCTTTTAGCATCTGGGCTAGAACTCATTTTTAAGTAAAAAGTCATCCTTACCATTTTCTAAGGGAAAGAAGTTTTATATTTCATCTTTTTTCCTCTTTCTGCCTCAGCCTTCAGGAAGCTAATTGCTTGGAGTGCATAGCTAAACTCCTCAGCTAGAGTTTTGGACTGTGCATAACCCTTATTACACGATTCCTGGACTTCTGTTCTTATTTTTAAGGTAGTCTTACATTGTGCAATTTTTTTGTAATTTTCTTCACCTTTTTTTTTTTAATTAGAGGAAATTTTAAATGCAGAGTGTTTTCTTTGCCTCTTGCTGACTTGTATTCAACAATTACCTAATATCTAGACTTGAACTGCTATAAGGCAGTTGGGGCGTCTCAAAGCTGCCTTTGCCCACACATGCTCTTCATCATACAGAGTAACTCTTAGACTATGCCTTGAAAATCTACCCAGCTTTTTCACACCAAAAAGAGTAAATAAGAGAGAACTGGGCATGAAGGTAGAGAGAAGAACCTGTATAATGTCCTTAAAGAAAGCCCCTGGATGCAGCATTCAGGAATATGACATGAAGAGGGAAATTATATTTCTGTACAAAGCCCAAACAGGGGCCCTTGCAGCCACAGGAGAAAAATTCAAGCAGGTTACTTAGATGCTTGCATTGACGGTACCATCTAGAGTTCTTCATATCTCTTTATACGTTCTCACTGCCACCACCCTAATTTTTTCTTGGTTACTTTGTTCTGGGCTATTATACTAGCCTCTAACTAGTCCTGCTCTCCACCCTCATCCCAACATATGCTACATAAAGCTGCCATGTAACCTTTTTAAATCAGAGCTATGAATAACTGACACATCAATAATTGTTCATGGCTCTCTTCTGCGTACTTAATACTTCATATTCCTAGTCTGGCTTTTGGTGTCAGGTCTAACCCATCCCCCAACCTCGCTGACATCCTCTCCTCCTCTTACACAAATGACCGCTTATCTGAATTAGTGCTCACTATTATCTTTAAAAATTCACTGTTTTCCCAGTGTCAAACTTTTTCTCACAGAGTATTGACTGCATGAAATGAACTGTATCATCATTTGTCATCTACTCAAGTTTCCATGATGCCTTTCATAATCAGTAAAAAAAAGTATTCAGTTCAAAACAGTTAACCTTTTTCTGAACTTCTATGACATGCTAGAAACCAGTGAATCAAAGATGAATGAACTACAGTCCCTAACTCAAGAACCTCAACATTCATTAGTAGAAACAAATGCATAATCATCATTAACCATGTGTTACTTCAACAAATATTTGTTGAGCACTGCTTGTAGCTGCACTCTCGTCTAGGCTCTGCGGACATAACAATAAAGATAGGCAAGGTGCCTACTCTTAAATAGCTCCCATTCTAGTAGGGGAAACATAAACACTCACAATGAATCAACTATAATATAACAGATAGCAATAAGTTTTATGCCAGTAATTATAATAGGGTGATGTGATAGAGTGACTACATGACTAATTTGTATTGGGGATAGTTACCTAAAACATGGATGATAAGGTAGTGACGTGAAGCTTGTGGGGGGGAAGCATTTGAGGCAGAGAGAACAGTTATTTTAAAAGCCATAATGCCAAAATTTGCTTGGCACATTTGGAGACCTGAAAATATCACAGTTGGTGACATAAAAGATCGCTATGGACAGTGTGGGTTGCAAGAAGCAAGAATGAAATCATAGATATTAATTATGAGGTTTTTGCTGTAATCCAGGTAAATAGCTGATAGGGGCTTAGGAAAGATAGTGGACAAGAGACGGTGAGAAGTGAACAAATTTAAGTTAAGTAGACGGTAGTCTATGAGACTTTCTGATTAGTTGGATGTGTGGAGTGACAGAGAAAATATAATCAACTTTGATGATAATACAATGTAGTAGAAGCTAATCTGAAGGTGCATGCAAATATTTAGCAGGGAGGGATTAATTCATGGGGGCTAGGGAGGAAAGTCATAAAAGAGCTCCCCTACAAACCACATTTACTATTTCAAACAACTTTGAGTCATTGATACCAACGTTTGTGCCATCTCTCCTTATATAGTATTAAAGGCAGAATATCTAACAGATATTTTTACATCCTCCACCACCCACCCCACCCTACACACACACAATTCCCAGAATAGTGCTCTATGCATAATGGCAGGCCATATAAATTCTGGATGAATACATAAAGGGACAAATGTAAACTTAAATATTAAAAGTGTGATGGTGCTATCACTGACAGAAACAAAAAACTGAAGAGAGCAAGCTGGTCTGGGAAAAGGGAGGTACAGAAAGATGTTGGTTTAGAAGTAAAGACACAATGTTTAAGAGGAAATAATTCATGATTATATTAAATTTTATTCCTGGATAATAGGAAAGTGTAGAACTGTACTATCTATTTCAGACTTACAACTTGGTAATTTGGGGTAAAGTTATGTCTTGTTAGAGGAGGAAGTCACATACTATTACGAATATGAATACAGCTAATAATAATAAAAATAATAATAATAATAGCACCTCCTCTATGCTGAACATGGTGAATGGGCATCTCCTTTAATCCTAACACAGAACTATGAGGTAGCTGTTTGTGTCAACATTTCACAGAAGACCGACCTGAACCACAGAAATGTGAAGTACGTTCCTGAGGCAACACAGCTGACAGTTGAAAAACTTGGATTCAAGCTCATTTTTAAACAGTTGCTGACTTTACCAACTTTTAACAGCACACTGTGCTTTCCTTGTAATTCTATGTATTTCTAAGACAAGGTTATTTATAAATAAATTAATTGTCTTTTTAAGATAGATGTTTGTGAAACAGAATTGTAATTCCCTACTGAATACCTTCAAGGAGTTTCTTAAATTTAAGTTCACCTCAACCTCATTTTTAATTGTTTGTATTTGAACTATATAAGCAATATACATATGTTGATTATACCTATAAACTCACTTTACAGTTTCAATTCTATGAGAGATCCACATTTATCACTCTGGTTAGGGGCACCCATTATATTATAATGGAACTCACATTTCTGCTGTCACACACCAACATCGTGGTCCAGAGTCCTAGAAAAAGACGAGAGAGGAGAATAAGTACCGTTAGTGACACCAAAGCAATGAAAATCTTTCTCTCAGATACACAGATATTGTGTCCAAAAGCAAAAGTAACCCCAAATAATTGATTTACTTCAAACAAACGCTAGGGGCTTCTAAAGATTCTTTTGCCTATATTTTCCTGGGTCATTTTAATCAAATTTGAAAATAGACCTCTATTTTTTAATAAAGGAATTTTGCCCTTGTTTCAGTAAAATGAATCTTGGTACTTAGGCAGGAATGAGGCTATTACTGTATCTTGATAATGCTAATCAACAATGTACCAGAGGAAAACGATAGCCCAGTTGCAGACTACATACAGGGAGCAGGAAGATGATGGGGCTTATTGCTTTTAAATGTCGACCCTATTTATAATGAACATTCAAAAAAAAAAGAAAAACAGGATCAAATTCCCTTTGCAAGCAACTGTGGCAATGCTGCACCCTCTTGTTTTTCAAAATGAAGATTTAAATGAAGCATACGGTCTTGGAAATAAAATGATTGAGACAAATATCTGAAGTGGGCTTTGAAAGGCATCTTGAGAAGGAGTGTCCTTGAACTTTCATGGATAAGGATCTATTCCATTTCAAATTCCAGGTATAAAGGCAATTGATAACCCTTCTTTCAGATACCTATACTATCTTGCCCTCTTTATTAGGGCAAGCTTTAAGGAAGAGATCAGAAGCATGTCTGGGCTGGTAGAAACCTTGTCAGATGTGCTCATTAGTGCCCTTTGTCATTTCCCCCACATTAGGTTCAGTCTGTAGACCCAAGATTCCCCATTCCTTTCTCTGGCCAATCTCCAGGAAAGCCTAATGGCTAAAGGGACAAGGTGTTTGGGTTCTGATACCAGTTGCCAGGCTTGATTGCTCTGCAGTGTCACTGCAGTTAAGGCTGGTATGCATTTACTCATCAAAGAGGAATTCTGATGCGTTACACCATAATTTGTATAATTAATCTTCTGAGCGTTTTTTGATATCGCATTTTTGTTGTCGTAGCTATTGTTAATAAATGCCACAGTGTTATCAATCCACATTTAGTACCAAGAGGAAACCACAATGCACATGAAAGTGGAAATGCAGACATAGCTCCACTGAAGGTGTCACTAATGAATGATGGGCAAAATGCTGTCATCTTTTGGTTATTGACAACAGTGAATGGGGGTGGAGATCTGGGCGTGGAGAATAGAGTTTGTTATTTTAAATGCAAATTCCCCAGGTTGGTGAGACCTTATAAAATAGCTTGGAGGAATGTTCTCCAGAATTTGCGGGATCTTCTTTTTTTCTTTACATTTGTTAATTTTGCTTCATGGATTATGCAACAAAGGATTTGTTCCTGTAGCTGCAAGGACTTCTCTGTGGAGTCCAGTAAGTAGAAGTGGATGCAATAATACAGCAAAGGGCTTCTTAGTTCTAGCAAAGAACAAGTGGAATCAGGTTGATGTAAACAGTCACTTCACCATGACTGTGGTTCACTCTTCCTGCCTCAGAAATACTTGAGAGCACCTTGCATTATGTTGCATTGAAATCGCGTTTCCCAGGGTAATGAATTATGTACCATTTGTACTCCAGCCTCTTTTGAGCACTCAGCTCTAAATGTTTGCATCAGTGCCAGCGAGTGTAAGGTGATCTCATTAGGGTGAGAGAGGTGGAATTTATATTAGTAGACACGGTATAATTCCCCAATAGCTTAATGTCAATCTACGATTAAAATGCTACTACACATGCCATTTCTTGGGGAAACAACAGAGCTAGAATTTGATCACATAGTCCAAAAGAAAAAAGTGATCCCCCAAGAACTTTCATGACCCAATCAACATCCTACCACAAGGCCAGTAGTCCTCACAAATGCAGCTGCTGTGAGGTAGTCCTCTTAGGTGGAGTGACTTCTATGCCACACATCTGCTGAGTCAATTGGACCTGTCATCCTCCTTTGGTGACTAGTTCTGAGGAACCAACAGTTCATATCTTGCATTTACAGGAATTGTCATAGTGGCATTTCCCAATTGAATGTTCTCTACTTGGTAGTCACTCTTAAAACACTTACTAATATATCGTCTCTTGTTTCTTAAAGAATTCAAAGGAGCTTAAAAATAGTTTGTACTTTTCCCATTTCTTGGGTGATACTAGACTAGGCTGACAGGATGTGCTGAGACCAGGCTGCTTTCTAGAATATAATATTGAGGTCTGCCTCTACTACATGATGTGAGTATATAGGGATATTGACTATGAAATTCATAGAATTATATTTTCATACCTCAAATGTACAAACTGGGTTGTGTACTGTTCTGTAAGAGTAGGTGTCTTTAAGAGGGTATTCTAAACTATTTTAGGTATACCCAATGCTTCTGTCTCATCCCTCCAAAAAAAGAGACGTAGGGTTCATCCTAAACATCTGTAATATGGCAGCAAGAAGAGATGGTGTGCTATTTTTTATCTATAGACTATTTGTAATAAATACCGTGTTTCCCCGAAAATAAGACATAGCCAGACCATCAACTGCAATGAGTCTTTTGAAGCAAAAATTAATATAAGACCCGGTGTTATGTTATGTTATGTTATGTTATGTTATGTTATGTTATGTTATGTTATGTTTTATGTTATGTTATATTATATAAGACCGGGTCTTAAATTAATTTTTGCTCCAAAAGATGCATTAGAACTGATGGTCCGGCTAGGTCTTATTTTCAGGAAAACACAGTATGTAGGTATATATGTGTGTGTGCATACTATATATATGTGCACACTATATGTATTATATATAAACTCATACGTATAGTGAGCTTTATAAATGACAGTGTCTTAGTAAATAAGCTGTTAATTTGAGGTGGACATATGTTTTGAGAACCACCACCAAAGCAATTCTGTCTTCGAATGTGTGTGTTTGTCTTGGATGATGTTAGAGTAAATGCACGAGAATGCTTGTTTCTGTGTCTTTCTGCTTCTTAAAATATAGTCTTGAAATAATGTTATGGGCAAAATGAAAGAACAAGAAATTTACAAGCATTTCACACCTCTTCCTTTTGAGCCTTTCAGTCAAATGGTAAACTAAACACGTAGCAAACAAAAATCCCATGCAAAATCAAAAGGAGATATTTAAGATAAATTTACCTAATAAAAGCAAATCCCAATCAAAAAGCCATGTGCCAAGGCGAGCTCATTTGGGGGCAGCCTCTTCTTTCCCTTTCCTATATCTAATCCCATGCATCTGTTCATTCATTTGCCCCCCTCTTTACTATGATATGGTTCCTTTAGGTTGCTTGGCAACCATTATAATGCTGCTGCACATGCGTGCTGGATAATAAATCCTATCTTGCTTTATTTTTCTCCTTCTTTAAAACTAGGAATTACAAAACAAGATATTTTCCCCCTTTTCTAATGGACAAAAAACATCTGTGAGGATTTCAAAAGCACATAAAATGCCTGCAAGGATGCAGATAAGTAATTACAATTCTTGACAAAGTGTAACTGATCATTGCCTAATGTGTCTACATGCAGTTATTATTTGCAATGGCTTCCTCTTTTAAATATGTGTACATTAATGCACATATGTCGATATATGTTTTGTGAAATTACAAAAAGAAAGGGAGAGAAAGGGAAGAAAGTGACAGCTGCTATGTCCCAAACAAAGAAAATGAAGGAAATTCTTGGAAATAATCTTGCTTTATGTATTTTTTTAAACAGTGGATGCAATAGTTAGAAGACAGGACCTGGAGTAAATCCATCCACTTTTTTCTCTAAGAAATCAGACAAAGCTTAAGGCCTTTCCCTTCCCCTCCTTGGCAAATCCGAGTGTCCTGCTGCTTTCATTTGTTTTTGATCTGCCTCATTAAAAGACTATTGATGGCTTTAACTATTGTCCTTGTTTAGGTGCTGATTTACAAGCACTAATATCTGACTGTGCGAGATTAATGGGAGTCCAGGCAGTTTACGATTATCCTGAGGTCCCTGACCACACATGTAGGGGTTTGGGTAAGGGTCATGCACTCCTATGAAAAACTCCAAAGCAGGCTTAAACCTGGGAACGTTTTAATAGGATTGAATCTGTAATAGGATTTGGCAGCTTGGCCAAAACTGGATGGTGTGGCTTGTTTGGGGTTCCTTTCTTTTCTCTCCTTTTTAGTATTTTTTTTTTTTTTTATTATAGAGTCATTATTATCTTGGAACAAAAGGGTAATATTTTATGCTGAAGTCCAAATATTGTTACTGTAGTTTAAAGGAGTCCTTTAAAAAAAAAAACTGTACAATACAGGATATTAAAAGCAAAGAATGCTGGAGCATAAAATGCTGTTCTATTATGTAGTAAATTAGAAGGTAAAAAAAATAAAAGATGGAGAGAGAAAATTTCTGTTGTGAATGGCTGTGTATTTTTGGCTAAAAATGCTTTAAGGAGTCTAAAAGCCACTGGCAACATAAGGCTATTTATAAAAGGGGCTATTTCTCCCAGGCAGACACTGCTGCCCTTCCTGGCACCGCTTTCTGCGCAATGGCACAGCACCCTGAAGCTGAATCCTCCCTGACTCAAACAAGGACACTCGGAGCCACAGCAGTAGCGTGATGCGTTTGATTTGTGAATAATACTGCAAACATGAATAAAATTCCAAGTAAAGTTACCCACTCTTGATAACGGAATTCTATCAGTGTTTCAGTTCCCATCTGAAATCTGGCACAAGCGACGTGAGCTTTGTCTACACTGCCTTCTATGTCAATTCACTTGAGTATAGTGGCTCGATTCAGGAAGAGTGGCAGTGAAATTATTTAACCTCGTGTACACTAGTCATTTGAACATTATAAGGAGGCTGTCACTTAAAGATGCCCTCATTAATTTGGGTGAACCAGAGACAGAAAGGCAAGATATACAGCCCTGGCCTAGTGGGTCACACAACTGTCCTTTATAGAACCTAACCTGTAAATCTCAATGCACAGAAGAAGTTACGGTGGCTACAAGACCTCCTATAACAGGTAATAGAAAAATAAATTGCAGATTTTGTTTTGGATAGCTTTAAAAGTCTAGATGTAGCAGAACTTTTAGGAAATCAAAACTTTAACTAAAAACCCAGAGTGTATTTATGACTTCAAAGAAATTCACTTTCACACCCAAATATGTAGCTCAGCCAAATCATTCTACTGTATTATTTGCTGTCATTCTGCTTCAGAAAGTCTCACATTTTTCAAATAGAACTATAGAGATGAAATGAACATATCATTTCAGTGTTCTTTTACAGAATCATTTTACTCTTTGTTTATTTTTATTTCCAAAGACAATCTTTCAAAACCCATTTTTTGTAGTATTGTTATAATGTTATAACAAGGATCCTTCAGCCCAAAGATCTGAGGAATTATTATTATTATTCCTTTCTAAGTACATAATACATCCTTCCTATAATATACATATCTATAAACACTATAAAATTAAGCATTTATTATCATGGTGACTATTTTCTCATTATATGGAAGGTAGTGAGTTATCCACGTCTCCCTTGCATGAGTGAAGCAATTTAGAGTGGTGATTTCAGGAGCATAGAAGCATGGATGTTATAAGAGTAATGGAAGTGTTAATAAATAATGCCAGGAAGTCTCTCTAACACAATGTTTTGACCACTGGTCAGAGCTAAGGTGATCCCAGTACCCCTACTAAGGACAAACCCCCAGGAGAGCTGCCAGCCACCACTATAAATGTTCTGGATGTATATCAACTGACGCTTTAAAAATACTCCATTCCTAATACTCTCCAAAAAATTTCCCAAGCTTAGATCCAGTTTAGTTATCAAGATGGCTGATGTTTACTACTTAAGACCAAATCCTAACAATATTTTTCATTGTTCACATTCCAAAAAGGAAGAAAACTCTATTACTTAATCCAATAGCTTGGTATGTTCTTCTGTGATTCCAAACTGCATTTAAATACCACTTGACTAATTACTTACATGTTCCCAGAAAGTAAGTGTGCTTTGAGGAATTATGACTCTCTCTTTTGCAGACCAAGAAACTAATGATGAGATCTAAAGTGGCTCAGCAAGGGCCAATAAAATAACATCTTACCTAGGAATTCTACCTGAGTTCAGCTCAGAACTGATTCAAACTTTTTAACTATGAAATGCTCTGGAAGTGAGTTATGTAACTATGGTCCTGCTTTCTGGATGCTAAGATACTAAGTTATTCCTTTAACCCTTGGAAAAGCTTTAAAAAAAATTTGGCAAAACATATCCTGAGCCCTATAAACAAACTGATTAACATCACTGCCATGAAAACATACCAATGTTTTTACACACAAAGGCCGAAATTTCATTTTACTAAAGGGCCTGATTTTGATTTTCAGAAATCTTGACTAAAATTAAAAGAAAATTTTGAAAAATTTCCGAAGCATTTCTAAGTTAGGAGACAGATCTGATGCAAAGATGATACATAGCATATGTGTGCACAAATAGAAAGATTACAAAAAGATTACAGTTGTTCAGTTATAACATTTATAAAACTAAAATAACCACATTATGGTAATCATCTTATTTGTAAAGTCTCAGAAGAGTGAAACTAAATATCCACAAAGCAAATGGGTTTTCTATGTTTCTTCAATAATATCCTTTCATGACACTTATCTGTGTCCTACATGCCAAGCACTGCCATAGAGGAGAGATGGCAATTTTCATTTGATCAGATGATTTTCAAAGAGGAAGCCTAACATATGTATTTGGGGAAAGAGGGTAGTTTTCTGTTTCTAGTTTTTGCTTTGTTTGGGTGATAAGGATATATTGTTACACTTTACTTCCTAATTTTTAAATGCAAATTGTACTTAGAACTGTGATCAAAATTATTTCTGTTTATGTTTAATTACAGTGTTCATGACGGCATGTAATAAATGTAAACATTCATCAGCTTGTATGGAAACTGCTCGTGACTACAGTGTCTGCCGTGGCTGTCATTTTCCTGATCACAGTAGTAAGTGAATCTTGGAAGAAGTGGAGGCTCCAGCCATGAAATGAGCCCAGTTCAGAAGTGATGTTATATCCATAATATATGTGCATGTTCTTCTCATAAAAAGAATCCATATAATTTAGAAGAGAAATTCTGATTAATAGGTTATTTCATTTTATTTCATTTAAAATGTCTATTCTTTGGCTTATCAAGGCATCTCTTCCAGGCAGGAAAGTAAAATGGTCAACAGGGCTTCTCCTGAAAGCAAACCAAACCACTATTCCAGAGTTTTCCAAAGAGTGAGTTGTTCTAGCCAGGTGTTCTGGGAAGGAGTAGGTGAATCTTTGGTCAAATACATTTGATGAAGTGTTTGACTAAACAAAAATTAATGAGGTTTCTTCAATACGGGTCTAGAGCCTTTAATATGCAAAGGTGCATTTTGAATTTTCCAGAGAATGATAGCATACACAGCATTTCCCACACCTATTGGACCACAGAGCCCCTTTTCACAGAACGTGGTGTGACAATGGCTGCTTTGTTTTCTGGTCCCAGGGAGGTTGTAAGCTGGTCAGAGAACTCCAATGGGAGGTTGGTGGCTGCAGTTGCAATGCAGCCTAGTCACGCAGTGACCCAGCAAGCATCACTCACTGTCTGCTGTAGGGCTGTGCCAAAGCCCCCTTGAAACCAGGATTTGAAAGAAATAGGGCATTTTCCAGAAAAGAAGAATAAAATAAGGGGCTAGAAATTGGTCTCTAGATTGTCCTCCAGCCTCCATCTCTCTTTGCTTCACATGCTGTGCTGCTCGAGAGCTCCCAAACTGCTGGGAGGGAGATCAACTCAGTGTATCAGTTTTCTCATCTCCCTGCCTAAGAGAATCTAAAGAACCTTTAAAGGGCTGGCGGTGAATAGACAGATCATGCCATAAATGTCACCATCATGCAGACCCCAGCAGGGACAGATATACGGCATGAGGCAAAAGACGGTTCTATCTGCCGCCTTTGAGAAAACGACTGCGTTCCTCAGACGGAAGCTAGATAAGAATGATGCGGCCACTAACGGGCCATTTCTGAGGGCTCACAATGAGGCTGGACCCCTGCTAAGGCCTTCACATACATGGTCTCATTTAACCCTCACAACAATGACGCCGAGGAATAAAATCCCCATTTTATACATAAGGAAGTGAGGCTTAGAGATCACAGAAGTCACCGAGCTGATGAATAGTGGAATCAGCATTTGACCGAGATCTTTCTGACTCCAAAGTATGTGGAATTAACTATTTTGCTATACAGCCTGGGTCAGCGCTTTATATCTGACTCAGCTAAAATGCAGCACAAACAAGGCACTTGCAAAAAGCCTGGTCATAACCCAGCCAACTCCTGTAAGGAACTAATCAGAAGAAATCCACTGGATGGAATAAGTTCATGTATATTTTGAATTTAATAAATAAGGATAAAGCAATTTTGAAGCACCTTTTCTTTTAAATAGATCATAGCCTTTTGTTATAAGTTTATCAGGAAAAGAAGAAAAGACGAAGAAATATGAAATGTACAGTGGCTGAAAATTTGAATATGAATATTAATTAATAAGTGGCTATTGTAGGAAGCACTTTTAAGCGCAGTTTGTAAGTTATTGCGATTATTACTTAGAATACGGTTATCAAGTGAAATACACAGCATTGCTATAACACCACATGCCCGCAACAAGGGTGACCCAACCTAAACAACAAACCTCTGCAGTCCTACTTCCATGCTTAGGCAAATTTGCAGGAAATATCACCAATAGCCCCACATCGTCTTGCACTGTGCAGTGGCCTGAAATACTGCCCAGCACCTATTCAATGACCAGCACCAATCAAGGAAATGATTGTCCATCATTATATAGGTCATTACAGATGAGTCTCATGCCATCAATCAGATCTCTTCATAGCCCCCACACATTCCTGAGGTCCTCATTCCAGAGGGAAAATGATTTCTCCAGAAAGCTCTCTCCAAAGGCTTATTTGCTCCTAATCGTCATTAGCCAAACATAAAACGATTATGATAAAGTTGTGGTTGAGCAGAAGGAGATTCAGAATTGTGTTTTGATTATTTGGATGTGTCTTTCTGCCTAAAGCATTCATTCACTTAAAGGAATTCTTGATAATAGTAAGAAAATAAATCTCACTTCTCTATATTATTTTATACTCAAAGGTTTGTTGCTATATGTATTTATGTACATCATATCTGAGGAAAGATAAAAATGTCTGGGTCCCAGCTTTATAGCCCAAGGAAAAAGTGCCTGCAGGCCCAGGAAAATGCCCACGGTTCACTTACATCGGTGTCAGGACTGCCAAGAGATGGCTTTCTGGGACTGCTCCCAGTTGGAGAAATGACACGTCACTCTTGTATCCCGGAGACAGGAGACCCCAGAACACAGGGAGATTGTGTTCTCCGTTTCCTTCTAATAACTCTAAGCTGAGAACACATATCAAATCTCCCTGTACTAGTTCAAATCCAAATGCTGTTGCTGGAATCTTTCCTCCCACTGCCACCTCCAACAGCTTCCATCACTCTCTCTCGCCCACGTTAGGTCTCAGCTCTTTGGTAACAGAGCGCGTAGACAAAACACCAAGTCGCATACCCCCATTCCTGCTCAAGTCAATTCCCAGAATGTGAATCAGTCCCAGGGTTTTCCACCAGCCCAGTGGCTGAGGTTGGGGTCTGGAGATCCTAGCAGGCATATGGATGCCTGAAGGACCTAGTCAGTCATGTGACATATAAATTGCTTACTTTCCAAATCACAGTTGCTGCAGCCCATGAGAGAACTTGTCAAGCCTGCAGGGTGCAGTGAGACAATGGAGGTTGGCTCTGATACTGTAATGGTTGCCTTTGTGTCGTACTAATTGCTTGGCCCCAATGCTTATTTGGCTCAGCAGTTGGAGGAGAGGCCTTGCTTGTGTTCCTGGTGTTTATGTGTAATCTTAGATAAATGTACAAGACTCCCCTTTCTTAATATGATGCACCTCAGAACTAAACATCTCACATGGTTACTTTAAATATATGAAGCCTGCTTATACAGAGCTAAACGAAATGAAAGTTTTAAATCATCAGTACTTTCCTATAATGAAATAGTCATGCAAACAACAAAATAAGATGAAGGAGCTTGACATCGTATATACAATTTTGGTCATTCTTAACTTTTACCACTGTAGTAAGAAATAAATTATTTTTGTATATAAATAATATACGAGTATTTGTCTCCAATAATATGGAGAATAGCCCACTGCCCTCCCATTAACCAATAGTCAGGTAGTCTCAGTAAACTAAATGGTGGTGAACAGTATTTCTAGCAGCCACTTTCAAAATTCAGCCTCATGACTGCCCTGTGTTCACAGAGAGTAAAGATGAGAGCCTGACAAGTGTCAGGACTCCACCTGGATAATGGGCCTCGATCCAATAAACTGTGTTCAATGATTTCTTCAGCGAAGTGGCCAGACTCTCACCAGACACTCTAAGCTCTTCCTTACAGCTCTACAGGGACAGCTCGGACTTCTTCATTAAATACCACAAGTTTAGCAGTAGTGATTCAGGGTTACCTATAAAAATACACTCTATTGACAAGGATTATTTACAGAGAAGGGAAGATTTCAATCTGTGGACTGTGAAAGGTATCTGGGATGCTGTCAAAAAGTGAAAATAGGCTGCCTCCCCATAAAATCAGGACAAGCACATGGCAAGCTTTCTCTTTCCTAGACAGCCTTCGCATGTAGGCATGTACTTAATTATGAACACACAGGGAGTTTGCAGATGTGGCTGTAAGATATACAAAGTTCTCTGAAGTACCTAAGAAACAAAATTGCCATGCGCATTTTAAAGAACTCTTGAGTTTGCAGTGTTCTCTTCTTTTCGTTTTAATGTGAGATTATAAGGCCAGAAGGAATGACAGAAGATAAACTTAATTTTCCCTCACTAGCTCTCGGGTTTGGACTAGTCACTTACCTCATGGAGTTATTTCAGTTGGAGAGACAGGGAGCTTCACTTTTTAGTTTCTAACAGAACAAAAAACTTGCACACTTCCCAGATTGCACTGGTAGGTGACTTTGTGACAACATTCCATGTTGCACTGAAACCACTGTATTTGTTTGCTAATGCTGTGTAACAAATTGCCAGAAAAGCAGCAGCTTAAAACAACACCCATTCATTTACTCACTGTTTCTCTATGTCAAAGTCTGAGCACAGTATCACTAGGTTCTCTGTGCAAAGTCTCACAAAGCTAAAATCAGGGTGCCAGCCATAACCATCTGGTTCCTACAGTCTTCCAGGCTCATGAGGTTGTGGCAAAATTTAGTTCGTTGTGGCTGTAGGACTGAGGTCCCTATTTTCTTGCTGGCTCTCAGCCAGGAACCAGACTCAGCTTCTAAAGGCAACTCTCATTTCTTGTAATGTGGCCTCCTGCATCTTCAAAGCCAACAACAAAGAACCTCCCTTGCATGGAATCCTTCTCACACTTTGAATCTCTTTTTTCAGGAAAGCTCTGTCCCTTTTAGGGACTTACCTGTTTAGGTCAGTTCCACCAGGGATAATCTCCCTTTCTTAAGACCTTCGAATTTAAGACCTAAATTACATCTGCAAAATTCGTCCACCATCAGAATAGTGTTTGATAGAATAACTGGGAGAAGGTGTGTATATACCACAGGGCAGAGACTTGTAGAGTCACTTGAGAATTCTACCTACCATAACTGCATAAAAGAGGCAAAGCCTTGGGATGAAACCTGACCATGACTTTCACTGTCAAGTAAATCTGCAGGAATCTACTCTGTGCCAGTTAAGAACACAGAAGTTCCCCTTTGGGGTTGGGGAGGGATGATTGCAGCTGCTGGGACTGCAGAGTACCAGTCATTTTCTATGATGAGAACAAATGCCTCTCTAGTGAGCGTGATTATGTGACACACACTGAGGCTGGGTCCCTCCTCCTAGAGGAAAGAGAAACTTAAAATCCAAATAAAAATAAATAAAAGAGTTATTTCAACCCCTTTCTTTGATGCTCTGTAAGAAGAAGCCATACTCCTCTCTCCCTAGGCATGAACTCAGTCAGTCTAGCCTTCCCTTGAACCTTGCCCCAGAACTGACTAGACATGGAAGGAAGGTAGACCCAGCTACCTGCTATCACTAAAACCTGGCTCCAAGTTATGTGTGTGAATATCTGAAAGGACACTTCAGTCTCATCTCCATGGAATGGAACTTTAGAAAGATGACTTCAGTAGGCTAGTTCTTAGGTGTAAACTGAGAGGTAGAAAGACAGAGAGAGAGAGAGAGAGAGAGAGAGAGAGAGAGAGAGAGAGAGAGAGAATTTCATGACTTAGAAGTAAACTCAGGGGCAAAATTAAAACTGAATGTCTTCCTTTTTATTATAGTAGGCTTTTGTTTTGTTCTATTTTCCTTCATTAACCAAACCTTGGAGAACTTAACCAAACCTTGGACAGCTTCAAGTTTTTTAAGTTTTTATAAGTTCTTAACCATAGCTTCAGTCTGGTGTGTGCTAAACACACTCTCCAGGGTGGTTAATTTTTCTTCATTATGAATTTTAAAATGGAAATTTTAACAGGTTAGCGCTTCTTCCCCCAATAAGAGAGCTCATTAATATGTAAAAACCTCTGTGAAGAATAACACCTTACCATGCTGGTCCTTAACGCTCCATCTCCCTGCTCGCCCACAGTCCCTGCCTTATATCACCCACTGCCACTGACTAAGGCGGGAACATACCCAGTGCTTGACTCAGTTCCAGAAAACTCAGTCTGTGACCAGAGAATAAGGAACTGGAGAGTCTTGAGGGGAAAAGAATAAAAAATGAAGATATGAAGGTACATGAGTGGCAGGGGATGAGAAGGGGGCAGAGATGGTAACCCAAGGTTCCTGGCCATGGCACTACATGTGTTCTATCCACGAAATAGTCCAGACAGGTCACAGTATTTAAGAGGACACAACTGCTGCGAGCAGGAAAACTACAATGACAATGGCTGTGTCAGATGAATGAATTACCACAGGAGAGCCCAGACATTTTGGCTATGCTGTTATCTTCGTCATGACAGTGATCCATTCTTACTCCCTCTGAACTTGCAGATAACAATACTTAATACTGAAAATAAAAATAATAGCAAACACTTATACGATGTGTGTATACTAAACCCTGCTTTATATTAATTCATGTAATCTGTACAACCACATACTGTAAGTAAAATTAATATGCTCATGTTATAGAGGAGGAAACTGAGTCCAAGATAACTTGCTCAAGGATATGTAGCTAGTACATGGTACAACCAGTTATCTGTGGACCTAGGGTTAGTTATGAATGAAATGGGGATGTGCTGCTATGGACAACCACAGTTATTTCCACAGCCCAATATCTTGCTCTGCGAGTGTACAATATTCCATAAAAGAAAATACATTAGAGAGGAGAATACTACAGATATAGAAATGGAGTAGAATAAATGGAACATGTCTCCTCCATGACAAATAGATGATACACACAGATATTAAACTGAATGTCTTCCTCTTTAGCATGGTAGGGATTATTTTTCATCATTAAATTAAACTTAGTAACTAGACGTGAATCTCAGCAACTATAAAATATGAAGTTCCACGACACCATGAGATAAGCACTATTAGTGGCCAGGAATTCGAGGTTCTGGTTCTCTTATTTGGCCATAAAAAACCAGTGTGTTAGTGTCTCAAGACCAGCTTCTATGTCTGTACAAGGGATACAATAATGCCTCACTTACTTTATGTTAGTAGGTTCTTAAGGAGGTGAAGTAAAAGATAGATGTGTGTGTGTGTTTGGAAAAGAATGAAATTCTCTGAAAGAATAGTTTCTGAAAAGTAGTTTCCAAGGATCCGTAAGGGTTTGCAAAGTTGCCTGCATTTATACAAGAGAAAGAGAGGAAATTCATGGTAGAAATGGTTCAGGACCCCATTTTCCTACATAAAGGGAGCTGGGGTCATGGAAATCTAACTGGTTCATACTAGTAATATCCATTCACAGGTGAACTGTCACAGGTAGAGAGCATATTACTGACAGCAGAGAGAATCATTATGAACAAAATGAAACCCCAGACAGGTTTCATCTGAAACATCAAGAAATTGAAAGGAAAAGAAAATACCTAAATACACTGGCTGTTGAATCTGTTTACTAGCTATGCATGTATGAAGACACTGAGCAGGGAAGAGGAAATCTGTAGTACATTGAAAAATGCAGGAACAGAGGTTAGGGGTACTGGCCCCTATACAGTTCAAAATCTGCACATAACATTGACTTCCCAAAAACTGAACTATAGTTGGCCCTTTGTATCCTTGGGTTTTGCATCTGAGGATTCAATCAACAGTATTTTTGAACCATAGTTGGGAATCGTGAATATGAAGGTCTAACTATATTAATAGCTTCCTGTTGACCAGAAGCCTTACCAAAAACATAAATAGTCCATTAACACATATTTTGTATGTTGTATGTATTATAAACTGTATTCTTACAATAAAGTAAGCTAGAGAAAAGAAAATGTTATTAAGAAAACCACAAGGAACGTACATGTATTGAAGTTATTGAAAAACATTAGTGTGTAAGTGGACCTTTGCAGTTCAAACCCAGGTTATTCAAGAGTCAGCTGTACATGTATTCTAAATGGCTATATCTTTCTAGAGTCAACAACAGAAGAAAGGTATACTTAAATTAATCACATTTTAAAGATAAAAATTTTCCATCAACCTCACCATTTACATATATAGATATTGTCTCTTTCCTGTGGGAATCAAAGTTATTTACAAATCACAAAACAGATTTTCTAATTTTCCTGTGTTTCCAGTCTGTTAAACATACAAAGGCATACAAAACCCCTAGCAATGCAATGGCCCTATCAGTTCAGGAAAAAATTTTAAAGTACATTCAATTCAACAAATGATTTTTGAGATAAGTGAGCATGATTAGTGCCCCATATGATAGATATTATGGATAATTTTTAAAAGTCTACAGGGACACAATCCAAGTAGGGTACTGACAAGATACAAAAGTAAAAATGGTACAAGAAAATAATTCTGCTACAAAAACATGGCTTTGTGGATGTAAGATGGCCTTGTGGAGGAAGAAGACATTGATCTGAGGCTTAAGATAAACTTTTACCAGGTGTAGGCTGGGATGGGGGAAGGAGGCAGGCAGATTTCCAAGATGAGAGTACATTGTGAACAAAAGTATGAAAATGGAATGGGGGAGGGCTTTTACAGGAAAAATGCAGAGCATAAAATGGATGGAAGCAGAAGTGGGAGCATAATCTTAGAGAAAAAGTTGGTAAAAGATTTTGAAAGCTGAGCTAACAATTTTGAAAAAATATTTTAACCAAACTACTGAAGAATTTTGAAAATAGCTGTGATGTAAATGGAGCTATTCTTTAGGAAGATTAATCTTGCATCACTGTAGGTTCAACTCAAACAGAGAAAAACTGAAGGTCATGCCCAGTTAAAGACTGGTCATATGGTAGGGACAAGAAGTCCTGCAAATGAAGGCAGAGTTGCAGGAACAAGAAAGACACACAATGGTGCTTGAGAAGAACAGGGAGAATTCTGCTCTGCAAGTATACAACATCTATACAGTGATAATAATGTAAATGGTACTTGCTTCTGTTCGTCTTATAATTAACTGGTAAACAAGTTATGGAAAATTATCTGTTATAAGAGAAGAAAATGTCAACATTATTGATTTTCACAATATCACAATAATGACGTTGCTGGCAGAGGTGTGGAAGTAGAAGGAGTTAGAGGTTAAAGATGGGAAAGTTGTGTGCACCAATATGGAGGTCGAGAGATACTGTCCATTTTTTATGAAACAAAAGGTGGCAGTCTAAGCAGGGTCATTGAGCGCTCCAGAGTCAACCGGGAAATATACTACACTAGTATTATATTATAGCAGCTATGTTGTGGAAAGATAGGGGAGAAGGGGTGTGAGTCATATAAATCCTCAAGGAGGTCAACGGACAACATCCAAAGTTGATAAATCAGGATATAATGGCATAAGAATATAGTAAGCACTGTGAATATTGTAAAAGGAAAAGTGAAAAATAAAAGGAGAAATGATGGGCAAGGCCAAGATGAAACAAGGGGCTGTGGCTTTTTGTCACAAATTCTTCTGTACCCATTTGATTTTTAACCATGTGCATAAATTACTTTGATTACAAATGTAAATTAAAAATCAAAACCTAATTGACGAGATTTGGCAAGAGTTTCAACAGGAAAAGAAGAGTGAGAGGTTGGCTGATTTTCCACGTCTAATTGACTGAGAGTTTGGTGAGTGGAACATGAACGTTTACTGAGGAAGTCAGGAGGAGGAAAAATTTAGAGCAAGGTGAGATATGGAGTTTGGTTCCACACATAAATTTAAAAGTTAAAATGAGTCTTAATGCAGTCATGGTGGATGCTATACAGGATTGTAGTCAAACATTTGGGCTGGGTCAAAGAAGAGATTCATTGCTTGGAGGGAATTAATTCAATCCTTAAGCAAAAGTACAGTGAGGAAAATATCAGCTTGCTTTGCTTATTTTTCAGTCCAGCATAACCCAAACTGCCAAAGAAAAAAAAGACACTGAATAATCCCATAATAGCTGAACTAAAGAGCAATACAAAACTCCCGTCTTGTGCTCTTGCTTCTGCTGAATTCAAGTCATTCAGCCTAATGCAAGCTAATAGAGGACAAAAGAGCAATGATAGAAAGAAGAGATAAAAGGAAGGGTTGTACATTTTAACTAAAGATACAAAAATTACAGCATTGCCTATTAAGTAGTACCTGTTAATTTCAGCCATTTTGAAATAATATTAAACACAAATGTAAAAATTATCCAAGGGTAAAAACGCACAATAACCTTAGACAATATTTGTCACATTGCAAAATTCTATTGGAAACTGTATTGCCAATGGGATATATAATGTTCACATAACTTTGATTAATCAATTCATATGACCAAGAATTAAATAAATTTGGACACAGCTACAATTGAGCTGACAAAATGTTTTGACAAGTCAACAGCACCCCTTTGCTATCCTGAAAGTAAAAAAGTCCTTCATTTTTTTAAGAAAGTATAAAAGACAGGTACATTACTAAGGGGAGGCAAATCCTGATAGCCAGAATGATCGTCCTGCCCAAGAAGCCTCCCTTCTTAAAATATTCTGTGTGTGGATGAAAAAAGGGTGCTGTCATAAATTATAGTTTCTAACTGAGCAGGTCATGGTGAGCAGTCACACACCAGGCTATAGCTTCTTTAGTGAAAGTTTTTTAAGTAAGCCCTGTCCACTGTTCATCGAGGTTAACACACCTTTGAAATGCCAAAGGTAACACCACCGGAAGGCTTAACCGCCTCAAGAGAGCACGTGATCTTAACTATCCTGTGATCCAATCCCCTCCTTGCTTTCTCCCACTGTCATGTAATCTTCCTTATGTTCCCTCCTTTATTTCAAATGCACAAAAGAAACTGCAAAACTGTTATTGTCAGAAGCATTTGAAATCTTGCTTCCTAGCAATTATCATCAGTTTTGGTTCAAGTAAACGCTTATAAAAACTTTCTACAGGTTTGGACATTTCTCTGTCAACAGGTGGTAGAATAATGAGTCCGACTCCGTTTATTATGTTGGGCCACTGATAGCTTTTGAGCCCTACTCTCCTCTTTCCTCTCTTTTGCCCCAAATCTGGGTGAGCTGATAACAAAACCTGAGCACTGTATGCTTTGGGGCTGGTGGAGAAGTTCAAACCATAGAAGCCTGGCCTACAGGCAAGAATCTCCAGCCTAGACTTGCCTTCTATAACTGCCGTTCAAAAAAATGCCACTCATCTCTCCTTTCACTCAAGCCATTTTGGAGTGGCTTGGGTGCCTGCTCTGCTCTCCCTAGTAAGCCTCACTATATGTGTAATAAACTTTTTCCCACTCTCTTGGTTGGTGCATGTGTAATATCATCAATCGCAATATCCAAACCAATTTGGGGTGAGGGATTGATCATGCTTTCCATGGGGCAACACCAAACAAGTGGTTTTCCATTGCCCTTAAGATAAATGACAAAATAATAATACTGGCTAACACTTACATAGTGCTTGCTATGTGCTACACATTATCCCAAGGGCTCTGTACATTGACCAATTCATTAAATTTGCATGAAAGTCCCATGAGATGGGTACTTTTATTATCAATCTCATTATAAAGCTGAAGATACTTGGATTCAGAAAGGTTAACATATGTGCCCAATGTCACACTACTAGGAAGAAGCAGAGCAGGATCTAAACCCAGGCCCTCTAGCTTGAAAAGCAATGCTTTCACTCACTTCCCTGTACTGTTGCAACTCTGAGGCATAAATGGCCTGTGAAGTCCTGACGAACCTGGCTCCTACCCACCTTTCCAGCCTCACCTCATATATTGCGCTCTCCATCTCTGCATTGCTGCCATGTGGGTCTGCTTTCAGATTGATTCTCGTGCTCACCTTGTTCCCTTTGCCACTGGGTCATGCCCCTGCTCTTTCCCCTACTCTTTCCAAAGTAGCTCTTATTCAACCTTCACCTCTTAGGAAAGCCTTTTCTGACCATCAGCCCCCCACTCCCACCTAGTCCTCAACTAGTTCAAATTTCCTTACTACGAACTTCACAACATATTGTGTACCCCTCATCTATGCTTTTATCAATATTCTAGGTTTGCCTTTATTTGTGTGACCATTTGGTTGTTTTTCTCTCTCAGTAAACCATAAGCTCGGTGACAGCAGGGACCATGTTTATTTTTACTTATTGTTACATGTTGGCAGTGCCTGGCATGGAGATAGGTCCTCTGTAAATGTTATATTTGTGGAATAAACAAATAATACAAAGTGATTTCCATTTCAGTCAGTCATATCACTGCCGATAACTAGACTTATCCATATAGTAAAAATTTAGAAGCAAATGGGTCTTGTGGATTGATGTCATTGTTCCTACTCTGGAATTGGGAATTGTAATCCTTACAGTTCCTGTAGAGTTTTCTGGAGGGGAAAGAGGAGTGTGTTTCTACTCCCTGGGTCCCTTTATAAGTCTTCAATGAAGCATCCTCACACTTCAGCAGTGCCTGACTTGGGAGGCCCACTGAGGGCTCCTTCACGGTTCAGAGTAGGGAAGAAGCCAGGGCCAAACCTGCGTCATCCATAGTGTCCTCGCCCACTCTCCGTACCCAGGCAACGGTGAGACTTTGTAGAAAAGATGAGACTTTGTCTGTAGACTGGTGTGGGGTTCAGCTACTTGAGTATCTTTTTCACTGTCACCTGAAAACACGTAGCATGAGGTGATTCCCCACCTTACTAGACTCAACAATCCAGAAGTGACGAAGAGGGAAGATAGGCTCTAAATTTAATTGAGTGTTCACTCTTTCAAGTGTTGTTTTTGAATTTTTTAATTCAAATTTTAATTGAATTTTTTAAATTCCATATTCACATCTCCTTGAAGTAATCTCTGAAGTAGCTAAGAACATCTCCGTTTCACAGATGAGAAACTGAGTAACCTAAGTTTTGTTCCCAGTAAATAGCAGTGGGTACACCAGAATTCGAACTCAGGTCTGAATGGCTCCAAATCGCATGCTCTCTCTGTCTCACCACAACGACATCATCTTGGCTCCTCAACCAAAAGAAAAGAATCTTGCTATATCTGGATACGAGGAATTAAATGCTGAAAGGAACACTTTAAACTTGTTGGCCTCATTAGCAAATTCATTTTAAGACGCCATTTTAAAATGCTGTGAAGAGATATGTTAACCTATTAAAAGAAAACCTTTCCTTTTATCATGAAATTTTTCAAATTAATAATCATTAAATAAAAAGACAGGTGGCATAATTGTTAAAGATTCTTTTGGGAAATGAAGAGAAAAAAATAAATAGATGAATGAGGAACTCTCTCTTCAAATAAGATGATGACAGAAGTCCCCATGTAACTCTTTGTTATTAGGAGGAAAGAAACCAACAGGAGAAAAATGTAAATAAAATCCTATGAGATTCGGCAATTGATCTTATGAAAGAGAATATTCCAGAAAATGTTGGAGAGAAAGAAGTAATTGAAAACTGAAAATGCATTGGGTCCTTAGGTTCTGAGCCCTAGCCTGCGAGGAGCCCTAAGTCACATGCAGTACATGTCATCAGTGGGTGTGTACTACAGAGAGCAGGACGCTGTCAGGGGACTTCACAGAGATCCTGAGTGGGAGACTCTGAGAATCGGTCTTTGACGGACTGATGAGAACCTGTCTCTGAGGGCCTGGTGGCATGCGCTATTGGCATCATTTCCTGAGCTCTTCCACTGCTAAAAGAAAGTGCAGCCTACCCGAAAGCCAACTGGTAGATGCTGAAATGTCCCCTGGATGGATCTCACTCAATCACCTGGCCTTTTCAGTAAAGGGAAACTGAAAGAGAGAAGGAACACAGACACACCAGGACCAGCACGTCTCATCATTCTGGCCTTGGGATGACAGATGAACAGGGATGTGCTGTTTGTTAAGACCAGCAATATGCTGTTCAGCCTGAGTGTAACTTGAGAGATGTCTGAGCAGATAATTAATCAGTTCTAGGTCAACCATGCCTCACAAGAGCCCCCTGTAATGCTTTTCCTTCTACCTGACTAATTTTTAGATTTGTTCTTCAAATGCAAAGGCAGTGTTTATCTTTGCATTTGAGAAGTTTCTGGCACATAATTGGTCTCTATAAATATTTATCCATTGCAAGATAAACTATAAATGAAAGTTTGTGTTCATTTAGCAAAATTTATGTAAGAGTCTTAAGAATGAAAAGCAACCGAGGTTTGATTTAGAATGACTATTAGTATCAATTGTATTCTCTATGGACAAATGTCTAATATATAGAGAGCAAACAATAATGTGGGCAGCTGACTAAGGAATCAAACCAGCAAATCTGCAAAAGAAAGATGCTTTTCCAAAAAAGCCTCATTTAGAATTAAATCTGATGCTGAAATTCTAATAAGAACTTGCTTCCATTTTGGTTAAATGACTTGGCAGTGGATATGCTTTTCCCTCAGAGAGAAGTCTATATAAAGTTGAGTGAATGTAACTTTTCACACGCAAATATTACAGCTGCAGGGAAATTCTGGTACTTTTGTACAGTGCCAGAATCTAGAGATTTATGCTAGAGTTCATGGAAACAGCTTATCCCTCATATCCAGTGCTTTCCGGAGCAGGGACATCTTAAAGTTTATAACCATGCATTAATGTTCTGCCATGAAGTGCATCCTGTGTATGGCCTATGGCCTAGCAGTCAGATGTAAACAGGGGCCCTGCGGAGCCCAAATACCTAAACGTAGGCCTCTTTTACTTGATGGTCTGTGGAGAAATTCCCATGTGGAATCAGAGAAGGAATGTATTGGTTTACCTTCAAATAGCTGACGTTTTAATGAATGCCTAGAAGGAAACAACCGGTTATAACAAAACTTCAAAAGCCAGAAAGTCTTCAGCTGTTCTTCTCACCAAGACGTGGCCCTCTCCATTCAATTTAATTGTCTTTCCCAGCTCCATCCACCAAGTTTGATTTGTTATTTTTGCATTTTCTAGTTAAGTTGGAGGGGGTGGGGGGAGGTAGAAACAGTAGAAACACAGGGGAAAAGATTAAGTGGAAAATTTACCTTTAAATTACCATAATACTAAGATGATAAATGAGTTTGTGTAAAAAGATGCCTACTCTAGAAACAGTGACATTTTTGCTTTGCACAATTAGTTTGTGGAGTGCGTGTGCATATGGACCTGGGTCCCTCTGAAGTGCAAGGGTGGTATTTTTATAAATGTCAGTTTCACTTCTCTCTATGTTGTGGACTTATGTGCTTGTCAGGATCTGGTACAAATTTGCAGAAAAGTAAACTGGACATACACAAGTAAGGCTACTTAATGCGGAGCAAATCTACAGAACTAGTTTCTCCAAGCACTGGAGGATTTTGCTTGTATGTGGATTTACAGGATTCAAAATTAGGTCCTAATAGCTTCCCCTGAGTGTGACTCAACTGGAGTGCAGCCATTTCCAATGTCTTGTTAGCCTCTGTGTGATTCTTATTTTCTCTCCACCAGTCTCATGGTCATAGACTCCTCATTATGACTATCCCAACCTGCATATTTTCATTGGGAAATACTTTATATTAGAAAATTTAGGGCCCCATCATCAAGGCTTAACGAAAGCAGACACGCTCCGCAGAACATGGAGGAATTTGCCTCCAGAGCACTCTCAGAATGGAGTCCAGATCATCATCTGAAAACATCTGCAGTCACCTGCGTGAGAAGAGCAACCAATTTCAGCAGCACGCCTAGAAAGAAGCAACAAAGGTGGCCCTCCTCACAAAAATACTTTCATAATCAACACACAGGAACACCCTTCCTTGCAGTTTAAGAAGGAGGCCGTGCAGTCCCTAGGGCCTGAGGTAGGCCTATGGAAGAGAATGGAGGCAGGGTGCCAGAAAGACCCTGACCAGGGAAATAGTGGCTGCTCTCCTTGTGGTATTGTGACAAAAGAGGGTTGATAGTCTCTAGGGCCAACAGCACTAAGCCTTCCCCAGACATTCTCTTTCTGTTAAAGTTCTTTCAGGAATTCTTGTAAAGCTACACATTTTTAATTGTTATGAATTTGAAGTTATTTGGTAGGTCACAGATTTCCATTTAGCCGGTTGCAGAAGGATTCCTAATGGAAACTATTATAATTCTTTGTTCTTAAACCAATAAAGTGTGTTCTTTCTCTCCCAGGAAGCTGATAATATGATAGGTGCAAGCTTTAAGGACTAATTATACTAAATAGCAGTGCACAACTCAAAAGAGAGAATTCATCTGTTATGGAAAATTCCCTACAGAAACATCAGAAAATTTACATGCATTGATTGCTAGTTAGCATGAGAAAGACGTTTACAAGTTGACTTCACCAAACCACAACTGTTTGCATTAGCAAGCAGGCAACATAAGCTAACTGATAAGAATTCAGTGATATTATGCAATTAATACAGTTATGTCTGTTAATTAGTGTTTTCCAACTGTCAAAGAAGATGCCTTTTAGAAGTCAAACTTATTTTGCTGATTAAAAATTAGAATCTCTCTTGTAAAAACTGAGATGGACCTTCCTTTGATCTAATTAAAGGAAGAGTTTGTATACTCCAAACTTGTGTCTCTCTGACATAAATTAACATATTCATAAATGAGATAGATGGATATTTTGCAATTAACATGGGACAAGAATAAAGCCTAATTAGTAAACATGCTTTCTTTATTAACTTGCAGGTCAAGCTCTGTTTTATTATAAACCAATAGTGATAGAATGGTGTAGTTTTGTTTTGTTTTTTTCAAAGCAAATTCCAAGGCACTCTATCACAGAAATATGACTTGTTTCTTCCTTTCCAGACACCTATTAGCTCATAATCAGAAGTATACACAAACTGCTGTTTTCTATGCCCAACTGGAGAATTTCAGGCCGAAGTAGGTTTAAGGGCTTCCTGAAAGAGTCCAGTTTTACCCTTAACACCCATTTTACGCTGCCTGTAGACACCAACGTCTCTCTTAATCCTCTCGTGGATCTGCCTTCAATTCTGTGTCTCTGCAGTTCTCATCGCATAAATTTCATGGTTAGATTTTCAGCCTAAAAGAAGCAGCTTTATCTAGACTACACACCAAGTATAAATATCTCGGTTATTGATTAGAAGCATATTGTGGTTGCTTTATTAATTTAATCTAAATAGTTCCTAAAATGTGATGTTACCTCTCTCATCCCTCAACTCCCTGTCTTCCCACCTCATCCTTTCCTGTCTTTCTGGGCTTCCAGTGAAGCCAGGGCATCCCACAGGAATCAGTGCACAGAGACTCCCAGGGACTTGCCTCCAATCCCTAGAGCATCTCAGGCACTGACTGCCAGGCTGGGGCAACCAGGAGGCTGAGCAAATTCCCGGATGAAACAAATGTTCCAGGGTGAGTCTTATCTGGTCACAGGGAAGAGTCTAGTTTAAGACTGCCAAAATCACACCAGGCACATACAGACTTTGAAGGATGCTATAGTTCAGAGAAAACCCACATCTTACAAGATAGATACCAAGCAGCTGTTTAGCATAGGTAAATGAACAAACTCTCGATTTGTATTTGCTTTCCATCAAGACACCTTACTGATCACTGATAGCAGCACTCTGCATGAGAATGTGTTTGTTCTTCCTACCTTTCTTTTCTAAAAGTTACGCTTTCTTGTTTCTCTGATTTCCTATCACCTGTGTAATCTCTACCACACAACTTCTTTATCATTCCCCATCGCTCTTTGCTTGTTGAGAGGATCTTCTCTGCCAGGTCAACGGATAAGAAATTTGTCACCTCTAGTTTCAATTGTCTACTCTGTGATCTTGGAAAAGTGTGTGGACTTCTGTGTGGCTCAGTTTCTTCATCTGTCTGATGAGGACAACCATGGTACCTGCTTGAAGTGATGTATTTAAGAAATTTAGTGAAACGCCTAGCAGATTATTAAGTACTTTATTCATGTCAGCTATTGACATTATTCTTTGAAATGTTCAAGGAGCCTAGTATAGCACTTGACACCTGTTCATTTCTCAATAAATCACTTATTAACTAATTTCTGGCCTGACAAGACCTAGGTAGAAAGACCTTGGGGTAGAAAGGACAACACATCCAATTAAACAGATGAGTGTTCACTGAGTATTTACTAATCCTCCGTACTGCAGTTTGGGGTAGAAGTGCTTCTTCTCAGTCATTTGTGGGGATCAGGGGCCGCTGAGCAGCTCTGGTGGCAGCTAAGAGCCGCACCTGGAGGGAAATGACATACTGGTAAGGTCGCTCCGGCAAGTAAGTTGATTAGCCTTGTGCTTCCAGAACATAAGCAGGCAGCTTAGTTCATTGAGGAGAACAGCTTTAAAGAACAGACATTTTTATACCACGATTTAATTTTTCTACTAAGTAAGAAAAACCTATCTCTGCTGAAGTCTGCTGCTGATCAGAATATTCTTTTGAAAATATTTCAGGACAGGGGTCAGGATAATGTCATACCAAGTTTCCAACCTCTTAACAGACATGAAATATTCATAGATTTCTATTCAGATGTGCTCCTTCCGTGGCCTCAACGCTCTTCTTTACATTCCAAATTCAACATGAAAGTTTATCTTTAGGTAGCCAACCTTTTTTCAGTGATAAAGGTCAATTATGACCTTGCTTTACTGGCAGTTATCACTGCTATCCAGGATTCATGTAATATATCCAGTAATACTTCACTGTGAATAAATGTGGCTAAAAAAAAAAAAATCACACGGGTAAAATTTATATGCAAAATGAGAAGAAAGCATCAACTTTTCCCTGCTGTTACCTTTATTTATTTGAACAAATGTCATGAGAAAAAAGAGTCTTAGACTTAATCTCCCTCAATCAATGTCAGCCACATTACTACTTAATGGGAGTTTATACTGCATAATATTATTTTCTTTGTATGAACCATTTTCTGACACCTTACATTTAGTTAAATGATTTATCCATGTACATTTTACATGAGGATAAATATGAATAATGGTTTCTGCTTATATTGAGTGGGATAAGGAAGCAACTCTACAATACAAAGTCAATTGGCTCAGCCACTCAGGCCCCGATGTCAACAGGAGTTACACATGTGTACAAAGAAAGTCTGTCTGAACAACGGTAGTGATATGAGGGATTACACATACATACATATTATTTCTTTCTTTATAGGAATAACAAAGCCTTCTCCTCTACAATGCCTTCTTACTTATCTGTCAGCACTAACTTCAGATGTATGTATACCAACATGTGGATACTTACTCTTTGACTATTTGTAAGTGCTAACTCCAGGTAAAGGTTATTGTCAAGCTGTGAAATTTACAGCTAGGGTGTTGGGTTTGGTGGGTAAGTTACAGAATAATGCTTGTTGCCTAAAAAATAATTTTGCTTATATATATCATGAATTATATTTCCATCCATAGCTTATACCTTTGTAAATTTAGAGCAAGTTCTTTTGTGATTTCTTTTTTTAGGTCACGAACTGAAAATCTACCTATTTTGAGTTTAAATTCGTAAAAACGATGATTCCCCAGAAAAAATACACAAGCTGGAAATATTTTTTAGATTCTGCTATCTGAGTTTATTACTTGTAGAGGATATTTTTACCCAAGGCTGGATAAAATCCAATCAGTCTTGTTTTTCACCATTTATAATTTATTTTTTGTTTGTTTTCTTGCTTTTTTTTTAATTAGAAAATGAATTAAAGGTATTCATTCGAAGGAAAAGTAGCAGTTCTTTCCAAATGAAGCTTCTGTGTGCTATAATGAGAGAAGCACACAATCCAAACAGCATCAAAAAGACATTCAGCCAATTCCAGTCTCATCTCCTTGGCCAGGTTTATTCTTCACGATTCCTCATGGAGCTTCAGACTGTTTCCTTTCTTTGGCATACAATCAACTAAAACAAGCCGAGATGAAGTAAGGTCTAACATTGACACAAACTTGACCAAGCAAAAATGTATTTGGAAAAGGATATGTAAATCTCTTTTCGAACAAGAACCTTCTTTATTTATACATTTCTTGTCTTTAAAGAGTATGCATTCAGTGTACCCTGCAAAGCACAACATAAATGCCAACTACACTGGAGAGCCTTTTGCTCTCTACCTAGGCAGAATTGATTGCTCTTGCATCAAGATTCTCACCACCAGGTTCTTGTACCTCTAGGTGCCACTTTCTTCATTCCTCCTTCACCTAGAATTGGTTGTTCATATACCTGACTCTGACCCTGAATCATAATCTCCTTGGTGGCCAATTCTATGTGTCTATGTATTAGTGTTTACCCGCCGTTCTGCTCCTGGAGTATGCTATCCTCTTCTAGAGACATCTCACGTGGTTGTTATTTCTCTGTCTTCTCCTACTAGATTTAGATCTTTAAAGGAGGGTAAGGAATATAGCTTCTCTTACTCATCTTTTGTTTCCTGGGCCTCATATCACCCCAAGGACAGAGTAAATGTTTGCTGAATGAATATGTGAAAAACTAAGTAATTTCTACCAATTTTTTCCAAAACCTTTAGGGGTGTCCCATAGCATTAAAAAAACAGATGTCCCCATCCCAAACCGAAGATGCAAACAAGCAACTGAACAGAAGAGGGGGAGACCAGAGGCTTTCATCAGATCAAGTCAATTTTTCCATAAATCATCCATTGCTCTTAGTTCAATGGCACTCAGAAAACTCACTATAGGTTTAACTCGGCCCTGGTTAAACCACCCTGATGTAAGAACCACACAAAGAGACTACCACACAATCTTATGAGCCACTCACCCTCTGGAACAGCCCTCTCAGGTTATATGTCTGTTAATTTTCTGTCTCTGAAAACCTGAACTCTGGCAGTCCTCTATACAACCAAAGTTCCTTCGTTGTGAAACGTAATACCCTTGACAACTTAAGATAGAGCTGTCACTTCTCCAGCAGGGGCTTCAGCCAGTTCACATGAACCCAGGCTCCTGAGCAGATTTTTTACCCTTCCTTCGCACCTCCAAATCCAACTGCAAGGCCTCTTACCTTCTCGGTAGGCAGAAGTCCCTCCCCTCCATCCCTTCCACCCTGCTCTGCTCTGTGGCAGTAACACATGCTTAAGAATAAAATCATTTGAGTTGTTCTGCTGTATGAAATGCAGGAGTCATTTCCTAAAGAATGCCAAAAGACAGCAGACTGGAACTGTGTGAGTCTGCAAAGCCATTCTCTCATTTCATGGTGCAGCAGCGTTTCAGAGGAAGCCAAGCCAGCTCTATAACTTCCCCGTGGAAGAAACCAGGTAGCAGAGAGTTAAAACACTTGCTCATTGGTTTTCCCAGATCCTATTTTAATTTGCTCCCTCTTTTTGGACAGCTCTGTGAAGGCAGTCTGGTTCGCTGCCTCGCCATACTAATGAGACTCATCCATCTGCCTCTGTCATTGCCAGCCTCTCCTTTCTGCTGGAAGTCAGAGATGAACGCTCAGGACAGGTCCTTTCTAGGCTGCAGTACTTAATCATTTCTAAACACGCTAGATGGCCTCAGGCAGTGAAGGCAACAAGCATTTAACCCAGGCTTGGCAGCTCCAGCTTCTCCACACTCTGCCTGTGAGCTCTGATAATGAAAAGTTGCTGTGCTTTTACTCTCCACTTAACCAGATGCTCTTTGCTTCTTGGGGCTAAAGGTTAAATAGATATAAGAACCCATGCTAGTTTTGAAGGCTTTTATTAGCAGTCCTTAGAGTAGTGGGAGAAGAGGGTGCTGTTGTTCCTGATCCATTTGTCCCTTAGGATTCATATTTCGGCTTGTGTCCTTGCTTTTTACTAAAGGAATGATGCCTTTCCCCATCGTGCTTTTGTTGTTGTTTTGTGGCACAAGAGTTAACAGGAAGGTTGGAGCTCTGCCACTTAATTATTTGATGTTCGGTTTTCATGGAGAGGATAGACCAAGAGGAAGATACCAACATCGCTTAACTGTGGCTACACCTTTATTAGCAATGTTGATAAAACATTTTTTTTTCCCAGAGTGGCTAGGTCCTCTGATTTATTTTTCCACTCCATCTACTGCTCCATATGTCTGTGGACTCTGCTTTTTTCCCAGAGCTCATGTTAGTATAAAGCAATTGTCTGGGATGTGTAAGAATTAAGTATCCCATCATTCAGGCTAGACATGCAATTAGAAGAGTTGCACTAATTTCCACTGCTGAGACCCTGTCACTTTAATTTATCCTTACTTTCCTGCATTTAGGCCTTTCCTGGTTGGAGGCCAAGGATTTCATACAGTTTCAGTCAATGGTACTTTGATGTAAGAACTAGAGTATGTCTAAAGTTTGGGAAAAAAGAACTGGGGCTTTACCTAGAACTGACTGAAAGAAACAAAAACCTGGTATAAAGACACTTGCCTTCTCTATGATTCTACCATGCTAGCAAAATAACGAAGAAGAGGAGTTTTCAATTCAGAAAGGTCACTGAATTATAATGTAAAGATCCAAGCATTTTTGTCGTGATATTTTTTTCTCCCTCTGATGTTATCTGCAAAACATTTTCTGTTGTTATTGATCAATATGTAAAAAGATTACTATTTATCTGATAGCTTGAACTATCATTTTGAAAGCAGAACTGAAATTTAATTACTGACTTTTTTCTTCAGTCTATATACAGCTGTGACGAGACTATCCAACTAGTTTTATAGCCACCATCAAAATCCCTTTACGTAAGTTTCAGACAAGTATAACTCAAAAATGCATGGAATGGTTCCATGACTAGGTACAAAATATCTCTTCCTGAATATCTCCCCACAGAGACATGATAAATCCTATGAGGACCAATTATCAGGCTTTCTTATGCCTTTCATGCTTTAAACCAGTCCTGAATCATGAAAAACACCCAGAGCCCAAACTAATTTTACCAAGTTTAGGGTAACAGAATTCAAGCAGCTCCAAATTCAGGTACGTAATAAGGGCTAAACTTGCCGTGATTTTGAAATAAAGACATGAAAAAGTTCAGTTACAAAGCAATTTTGCATTGAGAGAAATATTGGGAAATACATGCAGATATAGCTCCCCCCAACTGAGTTTTAAACAACTGAAATACGTATATGACCTGATTCTTTGGAATGGAGACTCTGACCCCAGATCCCTCTCTTGCTCACATGAGAGTTTTTTAGATCCTCTACAAAGAAAATTTTAATAATATTTGATAGGTTTTTCTACTCAATCTCACACTAAATATGATTATTCAATATTTTAAAACAATTTTATATGTTGTCAATTTAAAAATATGTATGTGTGTATGCATCATTATGTCATGAACATAGCAAATATATTAGTTACATATAAGCATATATTCCTACTATAAGAAAACAGAAAACATATCCAGAAACATATTCATTAATTTTTATTAATGCATAATTATTCTTGGAATATCTGTAATTATGTGATCATACCCTAAGAGTGGGCAGTAATATATTAAGATCAGTTATATTAATAAACAGAATGTCTCTACGTATGCCCCAGTAATAATATTTATGAATAAATACTTCCTCAACTGCAAAACAAACCCTGGTTAAACCCTAGAGAATTTACTCATGATGTCTGGAAGAGAAACACACAACTTTGGTTCAGAGTAACCCTCATCAAAAATGAAATAAGCAATCAGAAATCCAGATGCTGTTATTTTTAGTAGCACCTTATGTAAATTATTTTAGAAGTAAAATACACTGGAAATGTAGAACATAAATGACACAAAAAAGAATTGCTTCTAAGAAGGATGTTATTGAAAGTTTTCCTGTAAGACATTTGCAGCTCTTAAAAATCAATGGACTAATTAAAAATGGGAAAATATGGTAGCAAAAGGAAATAAAAAGAGTGGATGTGGAAAATATTAGATATCCCTGAATAATCTTAGAATCAATAAAGAGCTTCAAAAATGAAGAAAAGAGAAGGAAAAAAAATACCTCAACATATTCTCTTGGATCTCAACAACAACAAAAAAGTTTTATTTCATTTTGAAAGAACACATGAGGCCAAATTCCTGTCCTCTCTTGATTGCTTTGAATACTGTTTGCCTCCGACTTGGTTCTTAGGACCACTGGATAAACAGAATTTCTGTGCTTCAACATGCTCATACGTGCTCAATTCCTCAACCACATGGCTGTGTTACAGGGACCATTGTTTTATAACAAAATCCGTTAGGTACTTCCAGTAATTAAACTGACAGTGGCCTTTATCTTACCTAACTCAGTATCAGCAATTAGAGGGAGAGGGAATGCACTTAACAATGTTTGCCTCTGTACCTCTGGTCACCAGCGTGGATGTATATAATCCTTGTCTACCCCCTAGCTGGGCATTCTCTAACGTTAAAATCCACCTTGGCCATGTATCACGTGGGCTGGAAGGAATGGTGAAAAGTCATCTGGATAGTCAGTCCATCACCAGTCAGTTAACAAATGTTTATCAAGTGCCACAGGATCCACAGCTTGGCACTAAGCAGGAGTCTACCTCCCCGCCTTGAGGCAGGTCTGCACGTCCACCAATGGCAGGCACACGAGATTCAATTGGCACTGTCTTCTGATTTTACTTATTCAATAGCTTGTTAGTGTCTAATGTACTAAACAAACATCTCAGCACCATATAACACAACGACGCATGCAATATGTACATATGTGTGTCTATATGTGTGTATGTATAGATAGATCTATAAAACTTGGCATCTCTTCCAGGAGATATGCCAAGATATATTCACAGCTTTATATACACATGTAATTCATGTATTTCTGTGCATATGGCAGTCAGGGGAATATATCTAATCAGTAAAACATGTTTTATTCCAGATGTTTTTTAATCATATTTTCTCACTGTCACTAATAAAAAAAATCACCATAGCTGTTCTACTTGGACAGTTTCATTGGTCTTTAATCCCAAATCTCATTGAAAGAAGGGACCCGAAACATTTTATGTTTTCTAGAAGGTGACAAAAATGTTGGCATATCAGCCACTTGTGAGACGTTGTAGACAGAAAGTCCATCTTAACTCAAAGCAAGCTATAAACCAATCTAAGAGGCTTTATTTTTGATGATTTGTATTCTGTCTTCTAGATATACTTTCCAATGTTCACCTCTGTCTAGTTCTTCAATGTTGTATCTTTCCCTGTCCTCCGTATAAAGTCTGAAAGTCTCCTTGTCCTTTTCAACTAAGGAGCGCATAGACTGAATTCTGGCCTTTCTCTTCATTTTCTTCACCACATCTTTCCACTCAGTCTTTAAAGCATCACCATCACACATACCCAATGACTGTGTACATATGTCCCTCTTTTACCAACAGCCATGTATGTGGTCCCCAAATTGTACTATTTCTTCTACAATATAGCCAAAAGTCACAGTCTACTAAGACCTTACTTCCAAATGAGGGTTTCTCCATAGTTGGATTTCTATCTACCCCTCTATCCCACTTTTAATCTTTTACCCAAGAAGAGGTTTAAATGACTAAAAATTAACTATCTGTTACATGCTCCTGATTTAACATTTTTCTTTGACTGCTTGATTTTCCTTCAAAGCCATCTGACTTGTTCAGTTTCATTTCCAAAACTCTCACACCAGCTGGACAGCTCCCCCTACTCTCCCGGCCACAGTGTTGTAAACACCTATTTGTTCTCTGCACTGTTTTGCACATTCCACCATAGACAGAGGCCAGGGCTCTTCCTGTTATTCTCAGGGCAGACAGCCTCAGCAGTCCAGGTAACAAGAATGAAAGTTTTCATTTGCCTTCTAAGTCTTTACTTAACAATTACTATTCTCCAGTGATCTTCACTTGGGCGTGAAATATTCTTCCGAAGTACAAAGCAGAAATAAAAATTGAGCGCTAATTTCATGAAGTTAACATTGTGGGAGAGGAAGAGTATGTCCTATTGTGCATGCTCCTATAAACAGCTTGAAGATAGAAACTGCGCTGTAGGTTCTTGTTTTATTACCTAGGTTGAAACATGACAGCTCAACAAATATTAAACTACCACGCTGATAATTAACTGAGTGCTGTGGTGAGAGAAAGTTGCTGCTTGAAGACAACTATAAAATAATGATCCCTATCAAGAAAGCAATTTTTTTCTGATTCATTTTAAATAAACTTTGCTATTCTGATGTGATTCACACTGATTAAGCAAGGGCAAAGCTGAAAACTATTGTTAAAGGGAACCAACGGAGCAACATTTAATTAATCTGCGCAACAGCAGGAGCCAGCCCAGGCTAGTCAGAGGAAACTGAGTTCAAATTCTGCCTCCAGTATTCTGTAATCTTGGTTGGACAAGCTACTTCGTCTTTGTCTCCCTAATCCTCAGTTCCATATATGAAGAAGGAAAATAGTAACTGAAGATGAAACGTTCATGTATTTAATGCATCCAGCAGAGCACCTGTTCCAGAGAAGGCACCAAATTATTGGAAATAATTGTTGGCTATTAAAGGAAAACAGTGTTTGCAAATTTAAGATAAATGCCTTTTTCTTTTCACTAAGAGTTTACGAGTGAGAGAAGCTGGACGGGATGCATTAAAAAAAAATAAAAGGTAAGAAAATACTTTGAAATTGTGGCAATATCATTGCCAGTTCCATGCTCCGCAGGGAAAGAATATCATCCACCTCATGGAGAAAAGCAAAGCCAAGGAGCTGCAGAAGCAGCATGGATTTCTTCAGCTGACTGACAGCGTTGGGCTGAAAATTAAGACTTTCTTTTAATTAATTTTAACAGTCTAAAGTGGGGTGATTGCATGTGGCTGAAACCAAGACAAGTCAGTGCCAAAGCTGAGAGAACAGTGACCGGGCCTTTATCCCTAGCTCAGCTCACATGTGAGGCGGTCAAAGTCTGAGGGATATCTGCGCTCCAAGTTAAGATGGAATTGGTGAGTTTAAAAGAAATATTCTATCAAGGACTGGATATAAGAGGAGAGTAAAAATTCATCAATAATGAAAAAGACAATGGGAAAGATTTCAAACTTATCTAAGAGTTTACTTGAAAAGTTGACATTGAAGTTTTCATATTAAATGTAGTGACTGGTTATTGTTAAAAATCTCACCATTTTAAAAGATGTATACTGGATTTGGATAACAAAGAATGGCCCATCATGTTTTAATGCAGTGTTCTTTGTTAGAAAGCTACATGAGATGTTGTGTAAACAATGTTTAGAAGAAATTGTGTTAGTGTGTCTTTATTTTGTAAGGAAGCTGAATTTGAAAATTAAATCGATAAAAGAAAACCAAATGTGACATCCTGATTGATAACTTGAAACAACAAGAAAAAAAGGTTGTCTGTTAAAATGCTTGATATTTAAAGTTCATCTGTTGGACATAAATAACTATTTAACATCTGGAAGTTTCCCATTTTCGTCTTATACTACTGTTTCATTCAGTTTTGTTTGCTAAAGAGTACAGTCTGTCAAGATTAACCATTTCATATTTAGGTTCCCATTGAGATTCTGTTATCGATTTTAACATCTGTATTTAGATGTGCTTTGGCATAGATTTTCTGCTCTGCGGTCCAATGGTTTGTTTCTTTGTTTTACTCTTTCTTATAGAACATTTTAAACAAATACAAAAACAGAGAGAATAGTAAAAGGAACTTCCATATATCCATGACTCAGCTCCAGAAATTATTGATTTATGGCTAATTTTGTTTCATCTGCACTACCACCTGTCCCCAACTTATCCTAACGTCAGATTATTTTGAACAAATTGCAAGCATCATTTCCTTTCCTCTCTAAATATTTTAGTGCCAGTGTCTCCAAAAGAAAGGGAATCTTTTAAACATACTACAAGACTTATAACACATCTACAAAACAAAACTTTAACAGTGTCTTCTTATTCCTTTTCTAATCCCTGCAGTGATGGGTACGGATCCTTCCACATAGTAGATACCCAGTCTATGTCTATACTCTGTTCATTTTATTTTTCCACACTGTGGTAAATCCAGCAAACCTCCCCTCTATAATTTTCCTTGCCTGTCAACATCCAAGTGGAGAGTTCTGGAGAATAACCACCTGATCTGTGCCTCTGAACTGAGAACTGAGGACTGTTAAACAGTCTCCCCTGCCCCTGATCTGGCCAGACTGCATGAGCAGTCAGCCATCTAGATGTCCTTAAATGTGTTCCCAGTCTGGGGTTTCATCTCCCAAATAGACACGGACTTTAAAAAAAAAAAAAAGAAAAAATCAGTAATAGCTCCAAACCATCAAATGCAGTACTTTGCAGGAAAAAAAAAAAAAATACTCAGTAACGTTCATAAACTAACTGATAATTTCGTGAAGTGGTTTGATGTACCACTAAAAAATATAAGCAAACTTGGTTTTCAAATTCTGGTCCTACTATTTACTCCCCGCTTGGTCTTGGAAGTAGTATGCTTATAAAATGTTTAATAACAGGATTTGGGGGTGTGAAAGACCCTGATTTGTAGCATTTGCCAATTTCCCTAGTGTAAATGCTCTCAAGTTCAATGTCATGTTACCAACATGATGTCATAGAACATGGAAGCTGGAAAAAGATAAGCACAATTGGCTAATAAGCACCCCTAAGCTAATCCTGCCAGCTCCAGCCACTACTGGATCTTGGGTAAATCATACAAATTCTCTAATCCCCAGATTCATAAATTTTAAAATAGGAAAAATAATAGTACTGGCTTCATTGTGTTATTGAGAGGATTAAATGAAATACTGCATGTAAAGCTGTTATTATAGTGCCTGGAACTTATAATGTTTACTATGCATTCAAACAATGTTCGCCTTTTCTATTATTAAGTAGAATGAAAGCCAAATGTCATCAGAGATGGTTGTTTTTAAAAATAATTCTTTTGAGAGAACTTTTGACTATCCCTATACATTTTTATTAAGTAGGACACCTGAGTGGTTATCTGAAATATTTCTAAACATTAAGGCAAGAAAGTAACATCACACCACTGAATTACCCAGAGAGGGAATATGACTATATTCTGCATATTGGCATTAAAAATGAATTCAACCACAACAATTCATGGTTAAAGAGGATTTAACTCTCAGGGCAAAGCCACATTTCACTCTGATTTCTATGTCCTCAGCAATGCTGCCTTTGATGCACTACAATTATTTTTCTTCCCTGTCTTTGCTCTCAGCCATAGCCTGAATGTCACAGCACAGAAGGTGCAACTGAGGAGACACAACGATACCTTCCATTTTGAAACCCCAAATTCTGTATATGATCACTATGTACAATTCCAATGATTTCAAAATGTACGCGAGGTGGATGTTGTAGAAATACGAAACTGACTTCCTTGTAAATCCATGAGGAAGTGAAATTTGCATTTGTTAATTTTTCTCTTAAAGCACTTTTCTAAAGATGACAATTTTAAATCTTTACTGTTTACTGCAAGCCGCGGGTGGTTTATTCTCTCCCAGCTCCAAATCTGGTCTTAAAGACTTCCCTTGCTTTTGCTCTCTCCCAAGGTCTTGCTCTGCTTTATGTCTCATATATAATCCCCCTTCTTAGAAACTCACAGAATGATCTCTGCAATGACCCACGCACAGGGATGCACCCCATTCTGAACCCAGATCTCCAACACAGCAGATAGGGACGGGAATCACACATCAGTCCTGCTATGCAGCCTGCTTTTATTAACTGTACTGCAGAGGAGAGCCTAAAACCAGGACAATTTTATTTTATTTACTGATGACACGATGTCAGTAGCTTAATCAATAGATACGGGCTAGAAAGAATTATGCCAACACCTTACCCATGAGACTAAAGGTTTTAGAAGGAAAGCATATTTCGTGAATTAGGAGGAAAATTTATCAAATGAAATTTAATCCTGACACAGCACCCACTATTTAGAGGTAGGAGAAGAGAAAGTCTTAGAAATGCAACTCTCTTAGGTGTTTCCTCTAGAGACTCTTCAGGCAATAAAATAATACCTTGTGAAAAGGGATTCCCTTTGGTCCCCTCGAGGGAAAAAAATAATCCTTTCTGAAAATAGTTTCTTCTAACCATGGATGGTGTTATTTACGAAGACTTAACCTATAAAACAATATTTTCAAGTTGTTCCATAAAGAAAAATCTCACCAGATAAAGAAAAATGCAAGAAACCCAGACCCCCCCAGGGATACTGGCAAGGTGCCCTTTCTATGAAAAGTAGACCTTTCTATGAAAGTCTCCATTTCACTTTTTCAGTCACCTCTTCCTTTACCATCTCCCCAGGACTCCCCCCAAACCTCAGAGGGACGAGTAGGACTTCTCTAGGATGCCTCTGATTATGGTTTGAAGAAACAATTTGTGCTACTTGCTTTTGTTATTCCAGTTCTCTTTCTGTTGTCAAGACAGAAAATGCATCCATCACTTTTATTGCCACACAAAGCCAGCCAGGGTTCTCTGAAGCCATACAGCTGCCATTTAGCATTTTTAAAGTCAGATCTGAAAATCTGGCACCCAAATATCAATATTTGAACATTCTGTTTCCAGACTAGACATAAATCTTCTATAGCCACAATCAGCAGTGAGCTAAGTCTTGGATTGTCTTTTTGGCAAGGAGAGAACATAATCAGGACACCTCAACCCTCCTCCAATTTTGCTTTATGCAGAGACAGATCCTCATTTGAAAGCACCTTGTGGACCAGAGAGTGGGCCTTGATCACTGCTACAATGTGCTTTTCCACCGTACTGAGAGACAAAGGAGCTGGGTTTTACTCCCAAGCCCTTTGCTACTTAAATAAAGTTATTGGCTGCCTAATGAATGTAAGCTGCAGTACTCCCTGTGGTCAGAGGGGCTGTTGTTTAATGAATTGCTTAATGTGCTTGATTACTGTTACAATGTTGAATGAGGAAAAGGCAAGAGAGATTTGAAAGATTCACTGGAGGATATGATGAAAATGAATTGGATCAATAGGAACTTTATGCTCATCTCTGAATGGCACGTTATGGGCTGTATTGTTAGAGTTGGGGGATAATGCAATTTTGTGGCTTGTTGTCTTTTTATAACTCACAAATATAAATCTCCTTCGACAGTGAGTTTTAGGGCTGGCCTTCCCGGAGTTATAAATGATCCCCAGACTCTAGCCCTGGTTACTTACACGGACAGATAAATTAATTAGGAAAACTTTTATGCCAATTACTTTATGCCCTTGGCTTTCATATGTTTCTGAAGAGCAGCAGCTAATTAAAGATATGATTCATAATTACTGGTCGATCGAGTAGTTGAGTAATGGAATCAGGAACTGTTCCAAAGAAAATTATCCATCACATCATTACTAATTGTTACATAATACATAAGGATGTAGAATTCAAATAAAAAATTACTCACTTTGAAAGGATCATTCAATTTTCAAAAATTTAACAATTATAAACATGAAATGAGTTCTTGCAATGCTATATCATGTAGTAAGTTGGTGTTTTTGCATTTTTTAAGTAAATACTTCCACTAAATGAACTCAAAAAACAAAGACTCACGTGACTTCAAGTCTAAATAATCAATGAGTTCTTTCTTTTTCCTATGAAAAGTTCAAACTAAAGGAGGTAATAGTTGAAACACATTGGCTTTTCTTCTAGCCCCACCTTTAGAATTTCCTGAAACCCAGGGGGCTCAAATGGGAGGGGTTATTAAGGACTACCCATTGGCGTGCATTAGATTAGCAAAGTTCCCAGGTTCAGAAAGCCTAATAGTTGAAGAATACTGCAATCTCCCCAAAGAAGACAGTTGTCAAAGATTGTGTATATCCCCGATCTGTCCTAGTTTAGGGTAATTATGGTTCTTTGAAGGGAACACAGAACCAGAATGGTGGGTATCATCTCACACAGAGCAGAGCTTTGTGGGGAAGGAGTGAGGGGACCTGGCCCTCCAAGTGGTTCCCCCCAGGGGTTCCCCCAACCCCACCCAGCAATGGTCTGTGGCTTGCATTGGATGGAATTAGGGCCTCCCATCTGTGAGCATTCTACCAGCAAGTAGCTCCTGAGTGACTTAAAACCACCTTCCACACATCCTGAGTGCTGCGCAGAAAATCCCCTTTCCCTCTTATCTCCACTAAAGATTTCCCTGACTTCCTCTTTCTTTCTAATCTCTGACTCCAGCTCCTTTGACAATCCTGGGTGGCGTGTATAGTGACAGGACAAAAATAGCCAAGAGAAAATAGGGAAACAGTAACTGAAGGCTGCAGACCACTTCTCTCAGCTGCCAGTACTCGGTTAGTTGCAGTCTCGTTTGAAGAACCCCCTTGTCTCAGTCCCATCTCCTCCCCCAAAACCGGTTTTCACTACTTAGATCCTCCAATTAAATACCTAAGGCACAAAGATGGATATTCTATTTTAATTTACTCAAGAAAACTTAATTGCCAGACACTTTGTACGGCCCTGGAGAGAAAGACAAGAGGCAAAGTCACCAGCATCAGTACCTCCTAGCCTCCCAGAGCAACGATATGAGAAGTGCACTGACAGGGCCTCTGGAATTCAGGTAGAGAACAAAAGACAGGCAGCATTCTGGGTTGCAATGGACTTTGGACATGAAGATTGCACCAGTGAGACAGAATTAAGTAAGTTGGAAGAGACTTTGCTATATTATTAAAGACTACTCTTTGAAAAGGGATGGTTTTAATTTCCATTTGTATAATGGAAAAAAACATGGACCAAAGCATGGAGGCAGGTCATGAATTGCACTAAAAGCCATAGATGGCTGAGACTGGGGACAGCCTGAGAAAGAGGAGGCAGCGGAAGAGGATGCACAAAAATCAAAACCAATTGTCCGTTGATGGGCACTTAGCTTCCATATCTGGGCCATTATAAACAGTGCTACAACCAACATAGGGGTGTATATAGAGATAAGATCGGACGATTAAGTTCACAAACTCATCCTAGAGAAAGTGCTACATTGCTGAATATCACTATGGTCACCTTCGAAGTACTCCCCTTGGGAAGCTATGCACTGATGCCAGCACCTAGTCCACCCTTCAAAGCAATATTGGAACTCTTATTCTAGAATAGTCTGTAGTCACTTTTCTGGAAGAGCTGTGGTCATATTACCTTTGATGTCCTGAATGTCATCAAAATGTCTTCCTTTCAATATTTCAATAAAGAAAGAAGTCATTGGGGGCCAGATCACGTGAGTAGGGAGGGTGTTCCAATACAGTTATTTGTTCCCTCGTTAAAAACTCCCTCACAGACAGAGCTGCGTAAGCTGGTGCATTGTCCCATCGCAAGAGCCATGAGTTGTTGGCAAAAAGTTCAGGTCGTCTAACTTGTTCACGCAGTTTTTTTAGCTCTTCCAAATGGTAAATTTGTTTAACTGTTTGTCCAGTTAGTACAAATTCATAATGAATAATCCCTGTCATATCAAAAAAGATTAGCACCATTGTTGCAACAAGGTTGCGAACTTAATTATCAGACCTCATATCTTTTTAAATTAGTGTTTGGATTTCTTGAGATGAATACTCAGACATGGAATTGCTGGGTCATAAGGTAGTTCTAGTTTTAATTTTTTGAGAAACCTCTATACTGTTTTGTCATGCAAGGACTCATCAGCATCATACCCTGCTCGCTGCACCATGTGTCAAGCAGGGTCTCAACTCCCACTCCCCGCACAAGAACGCAGGATATGGTGAGGCCAAAAAGGAACAACAACAGAGCCATAAATAGGAGAGTCATACCACTATATTCTCGATGGCGGCTGATTGAGACACAAAAGCAAACATCCGCCAATACCCCAACAAGGGGTCTTCCTTCACCCCAGTCTCCCTGACTGCCAGACAAGACACAGGACATAGGATTAACCTGATCCACAACCCGCCATCCACACTTCTCTGCCTGCCTGCCTGCCAACCAACCAACCAACCTCCTAGCATAGCCACGGCAGTTATATTAGTGTCTAATGGCTACTGGTATCAGCTGATGGTCATCTGATTACAGCTGATGGCCATCTAATAACTGAGGCAGCACCTTTCAATGTGAGGCTGAGAGCCTAGAAACTGCTCTCTGGGACTCTGTCCCGTTTTCCATAGTGGCTGCACCAATCTGCAATCCCACCAACAGTGCACAAGGGTCCCCTTTGCTCCACATCCTCGTCAACACTTGTCTGTTGATTTATTGAAGACAGGCATTCTGACAGGTCTGAGGTGATCTCTCACTGTGGTTTAGCTTGCATTTATCTGATTATTAGTGACATTGAGCATCTTTTCAGATGTCTTTGGCCACCTGGATGTCCTCTTTAGAAAAATGTATATTGAGGTCCTCGGCCCATATTTTAATTAGATTGTTTTTTCTTTGCTGTTTGTTTGTTTGTTGGGATTTTTTTTGTGTTGAGTTGTATGTGTTCTTTATAAATTTTGGATATTAATCCCCCTTATTGACTGTATCATTGGCGAATATCTTCTCCCATTTAGTCGGATATCTTTTCGTTTTGTTGATGGTTTCCTTTGCTGTGCAAAAAGTTTTTAGTGAATTAAGTCAGACAGAGAAAGGCAAATCCCATATGATTTCACTTACATGTGGAGTCTAAAGAACAAAATAAACAAACAAAACAGAAACAGACTCATAGATACAGAAAACAAACTGAGGGTTGCCAGATGGGAGGGGAGATAGGGGGCTGGGTGAAAAAGATGAAGGGATTAAGAAGTAGAAATTGGCAGTTACAACATAGTCACAGGGTGTAAAGTACAGCACAGGGAACATAGTCAATAATATTATAACTATGTATAGTGTCAGGTGGGTACTAGGCTAATTGGGGGGATAACTTTGTAAATTATACAAATGTATAACCACTATTCTGTAAACCTGAAACTAATATAAAATAATTTTGAATGTAAAAAAAAAAAAAAAAAGTCAAAACCAAAGACCCTAACTGGAAAGTATGAGTATAAAAAGTCCTGAGCATTTATCACTCAACTAGGAGTATAGGAGCCCCCGGCCATCCACAAGCTAGTTATGGGATAGAGCTGTCAGCTGATCGGCAATGAATGTTACCTTGGGCTGGACTCCACACAGGGAAAATGTGAGTAAATACTCACTGTGGGAAGGCTAGTGTGTATTCTCTTTCTGTAGAGAGGCAAGTGCAAATAAGATGCATTCAATCTTTAATGAAGAAGAGTACTTCATGTTTTTCTTCAGGGCAGGTAGCATTTATACTAAAAGTAAGTAATAGTTCTTCAGTAGCTGGAGGCACAGACCTCAGGGCCGTTTAACTAAAGACTCCTCTAAGGAGAGGGGGTGGGACTACTTAGAAAGCAATTACTGCATAGCCAGGGTTAACGTTCCACTCTCTTGAAGAGAAGCAGCCCTCTGTTTTGAAACTGGAGATTTGACCAAGCAGCTTCAGTTGTCTTTGTGTCAGTTTCAAAGCATCATGCCTTGGCAAGAGCAGCAAGAATCAAGTGCAAAAGGAAAAAAAAAAAAAAAATTCAGACACACCACCTGCTGAGCTTTCCCAATTTAACAAACTTATGTGAGGTCTGGAGAGAGCAAATGAGTGCTTTTTGGATATCACATTAAGCCTTTATTCACTCGGTGGCAGTTTCCAAAGGCTGTTCTATTCCCAGCGTTGTTATCCCAGAGAACCTGAGGGGCACCTGCGTGGCCCATTAAGATACATTTAATCAAATGCATCCAGGCTTTGGCACAGAATTCTAGAATCAGGATTATAAAGCTGGTGTCTTCTGTTTTTGTACAACTTCTCAGCAGGCTGTCGGTTTGGAAAACGAAATTCCATGGACATTAGAAACAGTTTCCTTGACATGGGATCCAAAACACAAGGGTGCCCACCTCCAGACTAAGCCGTTTTAAATAATGATAAAGTGAGTCAACTAAAATTACCACTTCAATCCTCTTAAAACCAGAGTTATATATGAGCTGGAAGGAAGGAGCCTCAGAAAGTCTCTTGACTCAGCACAACCTTTCTTCCTCCTACCTCCTCCTCCCTTCCTGGTGGAAGCACAGACTATTAAGATAGATGGATATGCAGCAGACACACTGATTTAATTAGTATTCCCTCTACTCTATGTAAATGAGAAAAGTTGTTCCCAGATTCTGCTCTCTGAAGGAACAGATCCCCAGCTCACCAGTGATAAGCCCTCAAATAGTGCACATGTGCACTGTTCAACACTGAGTGGGAAGGGGCAATCTGTTGCCAGGATTCATGCCCAGTGCTCTCTTGGTTCCTATTTCCCAAGACGTCAGTTCTCCCACCAAGCTCAGATCAAACCCCCACGAGGAGGAGATGCTAAACACCACAGGGGAAGAGAAATAGGCCACAGTACAGCTTATAAGGGCAGGACAGACAGGGGCATCCTTGAGAGCATGGACTGCGTTTTTCTCTCCAGCTTTCCCAGTGAGGGTACCACTCATCACTTTTCAAGGTGTTGACCTTTCGCCTTCGACCTAAGCCAGGTGCTGAAGCGCAAATTTTATATTCACCTGCCTGCCATTTTCAAATCTCTGAAAGAAGTCAGTCACTGTAACAGGAAATATTTTCATGATTGTTTTAAGGACAATTTTTCCAAGAAAAAAATTAAGTTTAGGCTTGGCAAAATCTTCTTCTACGCATTTTAAAAAATTGGCATTCTCTTTTGATGGGCACTGAAAACTCAAGCACTATTTCCAAGGCTCCTGACGGTGGCCGCTCTCTCAGGAGTAATAAAATTACATGACTCTGTGCCAAGGAGGTAAATCACCAGGGAAGCCAGCTTGACAGTGTTAGAACCAGTGTCATTCAGTTGTCGACATTTCAGACATGTCACTGAGGGCCTGACCGCACAGCTGAAAGGCAGAAACACAGCAGTTTTACCCTTCTCTGCACCCTCCTGCTGTGTGATCTAAAGATAGTGATTTCACCCTTTCTATTGTGGTATGCTCAAATGCAAAAGAGTTACCAGGCGTTATTGGAATCACGGCTTAGCACTCTCTTCTTTAAATAGTTTTCTGACTCAGAAAGTCTTCTGTAGAGTGTTATTTTGAGCCAGATTCTCCCAATGTGGAAACTCCTTCGGACTGCATTAGGCTCTTGGAGGAATGAACTAACTCTTTCAGTCCTGTGGTGTCACATCTAATAACTGCTTTTGTACAATACATATATGCATGATAGCAGTTGTCTAGGCTTGACTATTAAACAGAAGAGTCATTTTTTTCTGGTGTCCACCAAACCTATGAGACCTCTTATCTTGACTGCAAGCCAGTCTAGGGCATGGTCGCAAGCAACAAACACACAAAAGTATGAAAGAGCTGAAAACATTGGAAAGAACTTCTGGTGATGGAAACTGGTGTCTGCTAGATTCTAATTCTCTAAATTAACTGGATTCTCTGAATCCTTTCCATTTTTATTGCAGAGGTGACATATGTATGATATTGAAGGGCAATTTCTTTGTCTTTTAATGTTACTTTTCAGCAGGAATATATTCATCATTCAATGGTCCCTTTTAAGATGCTAATCTTTATGGGATCTCAAACTTGGCTTAAAAGAAAAGCTCACCTTTCACAGGACTTTGGAAAGTCTTCTTTTTATAGGCATTGAGGGTGTGCAGTCAGTGAATACGCTCAGGCTTCCAGTACCACCTCTATGCTGATGACTTCCAAATTTCTATCTCCAGCCTAGACTTCTCTCCTGAACTCCAGAAGCATATATCCAACATCTTCTCTTAGATTTCTATGAACATTCCAAACTTAAGATGTCAAAAACTAAATTCCTGCTCTTAAGCCTTCCCAATCTGTTTGGCCCACCACTTTTCTCATCTCAGTAAATGGAGTATCTATCCTTCTAGTTAAGCGAAAACCATCCTTGATTTCTCTCTCTCACACTTTACATCCAATTCATCAGTAGACCCTTTTGGCTCAACTTCCAATATATATCAAGAATCCAACCCTTCCACACTGCCTCTGGTGTCATCAGAACTAGCTGCCATGTTTCTCACTTCAATAATGACGAGAACCTGCTAACTCGTCGCCCTCCCCACACTCTTGTCCCCAAAAGGCTATTCTCAACACTGCAGCCAAAAACATCCGATTAAACCTTAAATCGTGTTACTCCTCTATGACATCTTCCAATGGCTTCCTATTTCTCTCAAAGAAAAATTCAAATTTCTCAAAATGCCTACAAGACACAACAACTTGCTACCCAGCTTCTTTTATGGTCACATTCCCTACCACTCTTCCCTTCGCCTCTCCCTTCCTTCCCTCCTCTCCATATACACAGTACCTCCTCAGAGCCTTTGCAGTGGCCGTTCTCTCTACCTGGAACGCGGTTCCTCACTGATAAAAGAGATGGCTTTCTTCCTCATCTCTGCATTCTCTGCTCAAATGTCACCTCGTCAATGAAGCCACCCTGACTGACCTATCTGAACTGCAGCTCCCACCCATTCACTGCCCCACCCCATTATCCTTCCTCTGGGTACTGATTTTCCTTAATAGCTATCACCTTTCAAAATACGATAAATTTTTATTGATTATGGTGTGTTTTTTTTATTTACTGTCTCCTCCTCACCACTAGAATGTGAGTTTCCTTTGGAATAAAAATCCCTATGTTTTGGTCTATATTTTCACTTACATAAACCTAAAACCTAGAACAATACCTAGCACATGGTAGTTTCTCCGTATCTATTTGCTGAACAAAAGAATGTCTTTTTCTTTTGAAATAATTTACTTAGCAATGAAAATATTAAGTCTGTTAACACCAAAGAGTCAAAAATAGTCACTCAGGAGTAGCAACCATGTCTGTACCACAGATGCCTGATTTCTTTGTGGAATATTAATTTCCACAGAAATTAATTACTATGAACATATGAATAATGTTATTATTCATATAATACTAAAATCTGTCTTTCCCCTATCTTTCATTAAGGGTTATAAACCTCCCAACTGATGTATTTTAGTGGAGGAATAGGGAAGTGAGAGTTAGCAGATATGATTACAATTTTAAAGTATATTTAAAGCTAGGATTTTCAAAAAAATAAAATACTACTTGTAATTTCCTTACTATCTAAATAAATATTAATATGGAAAAAGTGTTGCAGTGTTAAAAAAACAAACACTTTTTCTCAGGAATCTGTTATTAATAGCAACTATTCTTGAGGAACTCAATATGAATATGAATATCAAATAGCATTTCATCCCTATAGTGAACGTTGGGCTATTAAGGAGTGGTAAATAGTAATGTCCATTTCCCTTCTAAGTCCTACGCCAACTATGAGATGGATCTTGAATATGGACAGATAGAGATCAAAATTTCAGTTTTATTTTTGGTAAAAAATATAGGGAGGACATGGTTTAACTTGTGGGTAAAATCAGGTGTCCTTCCACTGGCATACAATACACACACACACACACACACACACACACACACACACCATCTGGGACCATCTATTGAAGAAAGAGTGTGGGTCTGTGAGGTAGACATTTTTCCAAGCCAACTAAAATGGAAAACAATCCTGAGCCACAACTGTGAAGAAAGAGAGGAGTGGCTCTGAAGGCAGGTGTGGGCCTGAGCAAAGTGCGCTTATCACGTGGGCACAGGCACAGAGCAGAACACACTCATGCGAGCGCAGGCAGATTCGAAAGGGACAGGAAAGAAAGCCCAAGTCACACATGCCCAGGTCCCTCTCCCAACCTCATGGATCAATAAAGGACTCCCCTGTCCTTGGACAGAGGTTTGTGAGAGAAAGGAAAGGTAGGAAACCCTCTTCTCAGTAACCTGAAATTGTTGGAAAATTGTTCTGCTACAGTGAGAGGTAATAGAGTAAAATGAAAGCAGTCTAGTTATATATCCTCAGATTCACCAAGCAGAATCTTACTTAAGATCTCCACGTCCAAATAATGTTTTCTACCACCCTCACTTATACATGCATAGATACACAGTACTCCTTCAGATTTGAAGTAGCATATGTTTTCATTACCTTCTCTACCAGCAAACCAGTCCCCCTGAACCATCTTTTTGCTTTTCATGCCTGCTTCCAGAAACCTTACATTTTGGAGTTTCAGATGAAATATCACAACATTTGTTGTCATTGTAAAAGATCATTTAATATTCCGTGGGCACATGCCATATGTTTTGAAGGAAGATGATAAGTACTGTTTTGTCACTTTTTCTTGGCAAAATGCAAAATGGAGTGAAAACAAAGACACTTTTCACACATGAAGCTTTAAGAAAATATTGGGGAAAATATTGCAAACCGAGTTACAATGTGCCACTTCTGAATTTTATTGGTTAGAAAAGAAGTTCATAGTTATTATCCTACCACTTTACAATAGATAGCTGTTCACACACAGGCTTGGCCCACATGGCACTACATTTTACGGAAATATGGATGGTCTGTTCAGTGAATGAAAGAGGACCTGTTTTCCCAACTTATGATGAACTCAGCATAGTTATTTTCCTAAGTGAAAGCAACTACCCTTGTAGACTTACACTAGGGAGTAAATTGTGACAATGTGACACATAGGCAAGTGCTCTGCAATGGGATTAAGGTTCACACCACAGAATTAAATGTTTTAAAATAGCACAGTTAATATCCGAGGGAATAATAAAGAGAAACACCAAACAATATATTATCACCATATCATACTGGATAGAAAATCAATGGGAAAACTAGGTAACCGTTCTAGGTAGTCTGTTTACATTGTGGCAATAGTACATGGAACTGTAAACTGTATAGAGACATTAAGATTGAAATGTTCTAGTCACTCACTACAAATAAAAATCGTATGGCTGGAATTAAAGAAATAGTAATTAAAACATTTTCAAAATATGATATTTAAGTGCTTTAGGCGACACCATAACTGTATTGATCTTGAATGTTAAGGCAATACATGCAAGCACTATCAATCAAATGAGAATCATTCCTAAAGGGTTAAAGCCAACTTTGACACAGTTAGGTTCTTATTAATTTCTAAACTACTCATGTCGTTACACACTGTATTCTTAACTCAACTACACTAGAAGTATTTTAGGCCTTTGAATCATAGTTTTCCCCCAAAGTGGCTCACTGTGTGACTTCCCAGAAATGACATGTTTTGCCTTGGTTTTTCCAGCTGGAAAATGGGCTTAGATCTAAGGAAACTTCCATCTCAGTATGAACTTGTCCTGAACTCCTAAGACAACATTCCTAAATGGGACTGTTGGCACAGAGAGAGATGTAGAAGGAAGAGTATTCTGAAACAAGTATCGGAGATGAGGACGTCAGTTAAGCATACAGCAGTTCCTGCTGCGCTGAGCCCAGGAGCTGCCTGAAGACCCACACTTCTTCTCTGGGCAAAGCCTGTGAGGTGGGCTATGGGGGAAGTCATGCTTATTAGGCCAAGTGTGTCTGTCAGGAGCATTGACCTTGTAGCTCCCTGACATATATTCCATCTCTCTGGGGACTATAATTAGCCAAAAATGTGATGTCAAGGGGGAAAAAAACAATACAAAAGAAAAATGTGTTTAAACAACATAAAAATAATCATTTGTTATCATATTTCTCCAAGTAGCAAACTAAAATTGGCAACTATCAAAAAATGCCCAGGCATTGAGAGTTTAATTTTATCTCCAACAATTTGAGAACCTTAATAAAGAGCCTGAAAGAGGCAGTCTGGCTAAATGGATTTTTTTTCCTCTACCATGTACATTCAAGTGGCTGTCCTGGCCAGAGCTGACTTCTTACAAGCTGCTTTGCCAGACAAAACAGACACAGAGGCACAATCACTATGATTAGCATCACGTGAGGAATAAACAGTCTGAGGCTAAAGCAGCAGGCTCTAAATACCTTTCTAACCCAGGTACGACAAGAACACGTAAAATATCCAGACATTTGCTCAGTTACCTATGTAGGCATTTTGTCTCATACTCATCATGTCCTTTGCAGTTTTTAGAACATATACGTCTAAATAATATCAACTGTAATTTTTGTTCAGTAAAGGTTGGAGTATATTGTGTCAGGTGTAATGTGTCTCACTGAATTTTTTATAATAAGTTGGAAAGCTATGCCTATTGTTTTTGTCCCCCATTACATTTTGGAAAGGAGGGGGAAATACATATATTAGATATCTATAAGATATAACTTTAATGTAATGTATTTCATTAATGTAGTCACTTTAATGAGCAAAGCATATATTAGGTATCTAGTAGATATAACTTTAATGTATTCAGCTGTAGATGTTCTGAAATTAGAAGAAAAATCATATTTTCAGTGCTGTATTTTATAATATGGAAGGATATTCATATATATAAGCATATATATATATATATATATATATATATATATATATATATAGAATATTTAAGTGTCAATTCAAGTCACTCTTTTTAGAAATGGATCAAATCTAAAGAGCATTTTTATGTGCTCAAATTTGCATATGGTTCTCAGTTTTTTCAGCAATATTTTATAACCCATGTAGTTAAAGAGCTCCTTCTCAACTATTAGCTGATCTGAAAAAGGTTGCTACTAGAAGCACCTAAAAGGCAATCCAAGAAATCCACCTGCCTGTTAGTTCAATAGGGGAACTTCCATTCGGTTAGAATCTAATGCATACCAGTCAATTACACCCACATTCATATTCCCATCGTTTGCAAAGAGTGAATGATGATCAAAGCAGCTGTAATGCTGATAATAAATTTTGTTAGAGTTTTGATTTAAAGAAAGGGTCTGATTAACTTTTTAAATTAATAAAACTGACTTTATGAGAAAAACGACTTTGAGTAAACATATTGAATAAGAAATACATTGGGTAATAGAAACTGAATAAGTTAGCAATTCTCTTGTAAATTAATAGAAATAATTGATTCACATATTAAATTGATCTTTGATATTTTTGGGACAGAAGTAGAACAAGTTGAAATTAAAGAGAATAACCTTAAATTACTGGGCATTCTTTTCTGAAGTAAAAGATTAATCCCAAATATCTTGGGAGGGAAAAATGCATCAAAAATTGATCTTTAACTCACAAAGAGATTTTTTTTTTTTGAACTGACAAGCATAAACAATTCATCCAGGAGTATACAATATCCCTTGATTTCCAAATATCAATTGTCTAAATTCGAAATGATAATTTCATGAAAACTGGCCAGAATTTTGAGTGTATCCCAAACAGTCTTTGAAACAGCATCACCACCACCTTCCCTATTATCTAGAAAAGCTCAAATCTGTAGTTAACATGAAAGTGCTAAATGCTCAGTCTGGGGTACTGGTGATTCAATTGGGAGCTTCAAAATATAACATGATGATTTTTTTATTAAGATGGTGGAGTAGGTAAACGCTGTGCTTACCTTCTTGACAACCACATCAAAATTACAACTAAACTACAGAACAACCATCATTGAGAATTGCATGAGATCTTGCTGAACCAAAGCCTTACAACTAAGGACATATGGAAGAAGCCACCTCGAGACTGGTAGGAGGGTCAGAGATGTGGAACAGGCTGGTCCTGTGACCATTAAAAATAGGGAGGGATAGCTCAGCATCAGAAGTCCCCCATAAGGAGCAAGGGCTCCAAGCCCCACACCAGGCTCCCCAGCCCAGTGTTTCAATGCTGGGGAGATGTCATGCAGGGACTCAGCTCCCACTCCCCGCACAAGGATGCAGGATATGGTAAGGCCAAAAAGGAACAACCACGGAGCCACAGATAGGGGAGTCATACCACTATATTCTCAATGGCGGCTGGTCGAGACACAAAAACAAACGCCCTCCAATACCCCAACTAGGGGTCTTCCTGCACCCCAGTCTCACTGATGGCCAGGCAAGACACAGGAAGTAGGATCAACACCATCCACAATCCATAATCCGCTTGCTAACCGTATTTGCTAGCTGCAACCCACAGTCCGCTTCTGTGCCAACCAACCAACCCCCTAGTGTAGCCATGGCAATTATATTAGTGGCTAATGGCTAACTGGTTACAGCTAATGGCCACCCAGCCACAGCTGATAGCCATCTACTACCCGAACTAGTACCTTTCCATGTGAGTCTGAGAGCCTGGAAACTGTTCTCTGGGACTCTGTCCCCATAGGAGAGAAGTCCCCACAATTTCTGGTTGTGAAAACCAGCGAAGATTAAGGAACAGCTGGAGTCCCAGGTGCTTCTTTTTAAAAACCCGCACATGGACTTACTTGCTGATAGACTCTCTCACTCTAAATCCCAGCACTGGGGCTGCAGCCCCAAAGGTGCCAGGGACGTATGGGAAGGAACTGAGTTGCATGGTTCCAGAGTGAGTGCTGGATGGGCACTTTCTCCCAGATGAAGGAGCTGGTGAAGCCATTGTTTCTTTGTTGAGCCCTCATCCTTCTCAGTGTGCAGACACAGGCAGCCCCCATATTCAAATCTCCATCAACCTGGCCATACCCTGGAGATTCTGAAGTCCTGCCCCATCAAACTTTCAGGCACACCCAAGCCACTTCCAGTGAATTTTTCTTACAAACTGCCTGCCTTCGCTCATGCTGCAGACTTTCCTAGGGTCTCTCAAATGTTCACAAAACCCAAACAAGCAGCATCTGGCTTCAGCATGTCCTGTACGTCTGGCTGAGCAGCCCTAAGTCCGGCATTAGCAGCAGCTGGCCTTGGTTTGAGGCTTGGCCTCTGGAAGCACCTTCAAGCACATCGTGGATGGCAGCCATCTGTGGATTACTTTGTGGCTCATGCCAGGTGGCTCCAGGCAAGCACATGAGGCAGCTGAACTTGGCCTGCAGCAGGTCCCCTCCCAGGTGGCCCTGAGGATGGCATGCCCAGTGGCCAGCTTCAAAATGAATTGGAACATCACCCAGCCACTTCCAAGGACAACACACCAAAGGGCAGACTGGGCAGGCACCAGAGCCCTGCTAAAGCAAATCCTGCTCCAGAGGATCAGCCCTTCCACAGCAGCTCCTCCACTGTAGTCATGGCCAGTCATCAAAACCAATGAACCTGAGGGACAATCCCTCCCATTGACGTGCAACCAGCAACCAAGGCTCAACTATAACAGAAGGACATACACAACACATACAAGGGACACACCTGGAGCCTCTGGCTCTAGTGACTAGGGATACTGTGCTACTGGGCCCCACAGGACACCTACTACATAAGGTCACTCTACTAAGACCAGGAGAGATAGCAGCTCTACCTAATATATAGAAACAAATACAGGGAGGCAGTCAAACTGGGGAGACAAAGAAACATATCCCAAATAAAAAAACAGAAAAAGAACTAAACAAAATGGACATGTGTGCTCCAATGTTCATTGCAGCTTTATTTACGGTGGCCAAGACACGGAAACAACCAAAATGTCCTTCGATGGATGAATGGATAAAGAAGTTGTGGTATATACACACAATGGAATATTATTCAGCAGTAAGAAAAGATGAAATAGTACCATTTGTGACAACATGGAAGGATCCTGAGATTATAATGCTAAGAGAAATAAATCAGACAGAAAAAGTAGAGAACCATATGATTTCACTGATATGTGATATATAAAACTGAAAACAACAAAAGAACAAGACACACAAATGAAGAAACAAAAACTCATAGATGTAGACAATAGTTTAGGGGTTACCAGAGGGTAAGGAGGGAGGGGGCTCTAGAAAAGGGTAAACGGGGTCAAATATATGGTGATGGAAGGAGAACTGACACACAACGTGAGATATAGATAATGTATTACAGAATTGTATTCCTGAAATCTATATAATTTTACTAATGGCTGTCACCCCAATAAACTTTAATTAAAAAAAAAAAAAAAAAACGGAGACAAGCAACCTACCAGATGCAGAGTTCCAAACACTGGTTTTAAGGATGCTCAATAACCTCACGCAGAACTCCAACAAAGAGATAGGAAACATAAAAATAGCGATAAAGAACCAATCAAAAATAAAGAATACAATAACTGAAATGAAGAATATATTACAGGGAATCAACAGAAGATTAGATAAAGCAGAGGATTGAATCAGCAATTTAGAAGATAAGGTAGCAGAAAACACCCAAACATAACAGCAAAAAGAAAAAAGAATCCAGAAAAATGATGACAGTTTAAGGGGCCTCTGGGACAATATCAAGCATGCCAATATTCACATCATAGGGGTATGAGAAGGAAAAGAAAGAAGCAAGGAATTGAAAACCTATTTGAAGAAATAATGAAATAAAACTTGCCTAACCTGGCGAAGGAAATAGATATACAAGCCCAGGAAGCACAGAAAGTCCAAAACAAGTTGAATTCAAAGAGGCCCACACCAAGACACATCATAATTAAAATGCCAAAGTTTAAAGATAAAGAAAGAATCTTAAAAGAGCAAAAGAAAAGCAGTTAGTTACCTACAAGGGAGCTCCCATAAGACTGTCAGGTGATTTCGCAACAGAAACTTTGCAGGCCAGAAAGGATTGGTTTGAAATAGTCAAAGTGATGAAAGGCAAGGATCTACAATCAGGATTACTCTACCTGCCAAAACTATCATTTAGAATCGAAGGACAGATAAAGAGCTTCCCAGACAAGAAAAACCGAAAGGAGTTCATCACCACCAAACCAGTATTACAACGAATCTTAGAGGGACTTCTTTAGGATGTGTGTGTGGGGGGGGGGGGGGGCGGGGGGGGGCGGAGAGGATAAAAAGTACGAATAATAAAATGGCAAGAACCACGTATCTATCAACAATTACTTTAAATGTAAATGGATTGAATGCTCCAATCAAAACACATAGGGTGGCTGAATAGATAAGAAAATAAGACCCTTACATATGCTGCCTACAAGAGACACGCTTCAGATTAAAGGACACACACAGACTGAAAGTACAAGGATGGAAAAAGTAATTCATGAAAATAGGGGAAAAAAAAGCTGGGGTATCAATGCCTATACCAGACAAAATAGACTTTGAAACAAATCTATCACAAGGGACAAAAAAGGATCTAGTAATCCCACTCTGGGTGTTTATCCTAAGAAACCCAATTGCTATTTAGAGGGCTAGTGCTTGTACATATGTTCATTGCAGTATTATTTACAATAGCCAAGATATGAAGGCAACTTGGCTATCCTTGAATGGATAAATGGATAAAGAAGAGGTGGTACATATATAGGATGGAATATTATTCAGCTGTAAGTAAAGAATGAAATCTTGCCATTTGCAACAACATGGAAGGACCTAGAGGGGATTGTGCCAAGTGTAGTAAGTCAGACAGAGAATGACAAATGTCATATGATTTCACTTATAAGTAGAATCTAAAGAACAAAATAAACAAACAAATGAAACAGAAACAAATAGATACAGAGAACATTTTGATGGTTGCCAGATGGGAGGGGTGTTGGGAGGGGGTGAAAAAGAGGGAGGAATTAAAAAGCACAAATTGGTTGTTACACAGTAACAAGTGTAGGGTATAGTATAAGGAATATAGTCAATAATATTGTAATAATATGTATGGTGTCAGATGGGCACTAAATCTATCAAGGTGATGGATAGATGGAAGGGAGGTTGGTGGTAGGGTGAAAAGGTGAAGGGATTAAGAAATACAAATTGGAAGTTACAAAATAATTAATGGGATGTGAAGTAAAGCATGGGCAATATAATCAATAATATGATAATAACTATGTATAGTGCCAGGTGGGTACTAGCTAGTTAGGGGGATCTCTTCTTAAATTATATAAATGTCTAACCACTATGTTGTACACCTGATGTAATGTACAGCATGGGGAATACAGTCAATAATACAGTGACAGCATGGTACAGTGTCAGATGGTTGCTGGATTTATCATGGTGATCACTTCTTTAAGTATATAAATGTTGAATAACTATGGTGTACACCTGAAACTAATATAATATTTTTGTATGCTAGCTATATTTTAATAAAAATTTATAAAATACATAACATGATTCTTTTATTAAGAATCTTATTGCTTCTTATAAATAGGTTAACTATGTTTATTTCTTACCTTTTGAAGACTTTATTACTCCCGATAACATGTAATACCTTATGTAATATATGATTGCTCTTGCTACCAAGGGCTCAGTTTATCACCCAGAAGCAATTCCTACACTGGCAGAATTAGTTCAACCCAGGTGAAGATGCTTTAAGGTTTTCAGAGAGGAAATGTCACATCAGTTGAAAATATTAGTATTATCTCTTTAAATGCAATTATTCTTATTAGCTAGGCAAAGACCCTGAAGAAGAGAAGAGCTAAGTGAGAAAACAGTGTCCCTGCTGGAGTTTGAGGATGGGAGTCAGGAGAGTTGGTTCAAGCTTCAGATCTATCTCCTTTGAGATTACCCTGAGTAAAACTAAACTTCCTTTGGCCTCAATTTCCTCTTTTTTTTTAATGAGAGAGTTGGGTTAGATCAGGTATCAGCAAAGATTTTTTCTGTAAAGAGCTACACAGTAAATATTTCAGACCTTGCAAGTCACTTGATTTCTGTCACATGTTTTTTGCTTTTTTTTTTTTTCCCAAAAGTATAAAAAATTATTCTTAGTTTACAGGCCATACAAAAACAGGCGGCACGCTGGTTTTGGCCTGCAGGCCAATGTTTGCTGATCCCTGGACTAGAGGATAACAATATTTCTCATAGATCTGAAATTTAATGATGCTCTGATTAACCATGGCTTCAAATCAGTCTTCCACAGACGATGCCCAATGTTAATGCCAGGGAAGCCCGGTGACCAAAACAAGAAAATGTCAACACCATCTCAAGCATGTTTCAAACTCTCAAATTACTGCAGAACTTCAATCAAGCAAACATTTGTCAATCCTTACATTTCAGATAATTGTACACCTACACAGAGAAGGCATTATTTATTCCACATGGATGATTTCTTATCCTGAGGGATAAATATTATTTGTACAGAAACAATATAACAAGACGAAAGCAATGCATGTGTCAAATACAGCTTGCAAGATCAGCTCACCAGTATATCAACAGTACCTTACATCAACACTGGCAACATCCCAAAGTGAAAGGCAAATAAATGCCCAGTGTAGCCTCCAATCTTCTGCAGTAATGGGAGTGGATACATCTCTACTCACTAATAGCTATACTGATCCTTGGAAGCAAAGATAAATAAAAATTCTGTATATTCGTTCTATTTTTCTTAAAGAAATAGAAGGAAAACTATCATTTACGAATACCTAGTACGTGGCAATCCCTTGAAATATATCAATAGTGATAACAAATACTCATAAAGCCTTCCTATGATCCAAACATTGCTACAAATACTTTATATGTACTAACTCATTGAAACCTAAGAACTATGCGTTAAGTACTATTATCAACCCTATAAGGCAAATATTATTATCACTGTCAATTTTACAACCCAAGAAAAAAATAAAAGACTAGGGAATTTAAAGCATACAGGGCTCGGGGAGACAGGTTAGCTCAGTTGGTTAGAGTGTGGTGCTAATAACAGCAAGGTTGCCGGTTTGATCCCCACATGGGCCACTGTGAGCTGCGCCCTCCTAAATAAATAAATAAATAAATACATACATACATACATACATACATACATACATAAAATAATCATACAGGGCTAGAATCAGAGCTAGCCGCCTCAAATCTCCTTTCCGTATCTTTTTTCTTTTTTGCCTTTCTTTTATTATTTTTTTAATGAGGTGGGACAATATGCCTGCACGCATACATGCGTATATAATTACTGAAACACAGATTAGAGCTAAAATTAGAGTCTATCTAAGTCCAAATCCAAGGTTCCAGTTCCTCTCCTAATGCCAAAGGCTGGCTAATGGTCCAAATCTAAGGATTACTTGGAATACAGGTTCCTCTGTCATACAGGTTGCATGTGATTCCCAAGATAACGCCATGTTCTCCGTCAGGACTGAAATATCCACTAGGAATCATGTGCCTCTGGATCTGTCAAGAACCTCATATGGATTTTAACCCGCAGGAAGGATAACAATACCTTCAAAACTAAAGGCTACATGTGAATAACTGTTTCAATATGTACACGCTACTTTAAAATGCCTTGGTGGATTGGAAAAGCTAATGTAGTAGCTCTGACTATGTCTAATTTGAAAACAGTAAGAAACTTGGGTCCTTGGAATATCTCATTTCCCATGTGCTCAAGTAGTAAGGACTGAAAGCAACACCTCACCTCTAATATTTAGCTTAAAAACTTTACAGAGGCTAAGCTTTATATTTCAGGATCTGACTTAAGCTTAATTTCCTGTCACTGTGTAAAATAAAACTGATTACAGAGACTGCAGACATGGTGGAAAGAGGACAGGCTCTATATCCAGTCACACTGGGATTGAATCCCAACTCCATTGCATGCTATCTACATGCTTAGACATATCACTTAAACACTCTGACCCTCAGCTTCCTCATCTGTAAGGAGGGCACAAATTATTCCTGCTTTGTAGCGTTGGAGGCAATGTTGGGAGGCTGCCCAGTACATAATAGGTATTTAATAGAGCACAGCTCTTATTGATAATTAGGTATGTATGGGTTTGATATGTCATGAAAAAGGCTTAATATTTGTGTAATGCAACTAATCCTTCCTACGTCATTGGTCCAATTTTATAATTATCCACAAATAATCATTCAGTTCCCCCAAATATATGTCATGGCACAGTGTATCTTTCAAAAAGAAATATTTATTAGCTTTAAGCAGAAATACCAAAAATTGTTCTTTCTTATCTAAATGTCTACCTTCTACATACTCTGTTACCCCATACCCTTCTCTAGAACAAAAAGAAACAGAACCACCTTGCATGACAGGGCATATAAAAGCAATGGCTTCAACCTGCTGTAGAAAATGTTTATCTGAAATTTAAACTACTTCAGAATATGACTAAAACTAGTAGTAAAATTATCTGAAAAGAAAGTATAATAACAGGAAGTAACTGCTTGTGCAAATTGAGTCATCATAAAGAAAAATTACAGCTAATAGGAATTATCAATATAAAACTCCATACCAATAATTTCTCATGGACTTTGATTGCTTTTAAGAGACTATTCTGCTTCCTGACATTGTTCACCTTGTTGCATTGACTACTGGAATGCAAAGCTAAGTCATATGTTCAATCTGAGTACAATTTTAACTAAGACACTGATACAATTCTCCTCTTGCCCTTGCCCTTTCATTTAAATTGGTTTTTGTTTGGAAAATTTTTAAACCATAGAAAATTTGCAAGTACAATAGCCCCCCACCCCCCAAAAAAATAAACATTTCCCTCTGAGCCATCTGACAGTAAGTTTACCAACAAGATTCCTCATCACTTCAGAATATTTCAGTATATAATTCCTACAAACAATGACATTCTCCTATGGAACCCCAATAAAACCATCAAAATCAGGAAATTACATTAATTCATTATCATCATTAAATCCACAAATTCCACTCAAGTTTCACCCGTTGTTCCCATAACGTCTTCAGTAACAAAAGCACGTCAAAAATTCTGCATTACATTAGTTGTTATGTGTCTTTAGTCTCCTTCAGTCTCAAAGAGTTCTTCATTTCTTTCTTGACTTACACAACCTTGGCACTTGTGAATAACACATGCCAGTTTCTACGATGTCCCCCACGTTGGGTTTCTCTGCTATTTCTTTATGATTAGATTCAGGGCTTTTGTTTGTTTGTTTGTTTTTTCTTTTAGTTCAGGGAACAAATGTTACTGAAAGTATATTATATTCTTTTTGCATCTTACCAGGTGGTAGGTACATGATTTTGAACTGTTCAATTATTGATGATGTTATCTTTGTTATTTGATCAAGGTAGAGTTGGCCAAATTTCTCCTCTATGAAGTTCCTCTTTGTAATTAGTAACTATTTAAGGGGAGATACTCTGAGATGAGGTAAATATTCCATTCTTAATCACACTTTTACTCACTGATGTTAGTATCCATTGATGTTTGACAAATGGTGATTATCAAATTCAATCATTCCTTCTGCATTTACTAGTTGGGAAAGCTCTCCCTTTTCACCGTTTTTTCATTTATATATTGGTTATTGTGAGCCTCAAATTATCCCAGATTTGGCCAATGAGAGCCCTTTCAAACTGTCATCAGTGGCCTTTTGTCATTTCCTAATCATTCTTTAGTTTCTGGCACAAAAAGATGTTCCAGGGTTATCGTCTATTTGCTCAGCCTCGACAATAAAACCCGCTATGCTTCCAAGGAGCCCTGGTTCCTTTTAGTGATGAATTGTATTTAAAAAACCAAGATCTAAGCACTAAATGTGCTCCTTGTTGTTGGGTGTCATTGCTCACAGATTCATCCATATACATCTGAGTCCAATCCAACATCACAGTGTTTTCTAGTGTTTTCCTTTTCCATATATTTAACTCCATTCTCCTGTAATGAGAAACCTAGTTTTTATTACTCTTATTATATTAGCCAATATAACTAATATGTTATCCTTATTATATTTATTACTCTAATCTCTTTTTTATCTAAACATTTCCTTACCCAGAATCCACCACCTCATTCTGGGCCACAGCCTTCATCCACCAAAGGGACATCGTTATCAGTCCACACAGATTCAGACAACTCACACCCGGCTGCTTCTGCCACCACCTTCCCATCCCCACCCCCCTCATGGATACTCTGGTCAGCCCCACATGATAATGATAGATTTTTGGACTGAATTACTCAAGAGGCAAAGAAGGCAGGAAGGCAGACAGGTAGAAAGAAAAGATCTCCTTGCCCTTTTACTTAGATTTTAGGAGGCCAATGCCTTATCCGTTTGGCAACTGGGGCTTCCTTTTTACTTGGATTTTATTGTGGGTTTTGTTCTTATTTTAATAGTTTCAACACGTATATGTGTATATATGTATATCCATATCCATATACGTATATACGTGCATATATATATATATATATATATATATATATATGTGTCTGTATATCATCAACTGCCTTATGTCCTACTTAAAAGGTATAAACCACATAAAATGATGAAAACGAAAGTTTTAGTTGGAAGAATTTAAGAGCAGTTCTGAAGAGTAGGAAAGTAAGTCTTAATCAAATCTGCATTTTCAGACCAATCAGAACACGAAAGCCTATGTTCAGTAGCATGCTCTGCTCCACGAAAGTCAAGACAGATAAAAGAAATGGCCCCAGGAGCATTAGTGGCACTTTTGATTCCACGTACTTTCTTACTCACACAGATAGTGTGTACTACTTGGGTAATCTGAAGCATTTTTCTTACTGTTCCTATAAACTGATTTCATCATCCATGAAAGGGAAAGGAGTACTCCCTTGCCAATCTCACAGGAATGTCATTTTGATTCTTATAAAGCACAGATCAGAATTTCTCAGCACTAGACAGTATATTCTGGCCTAGGGCCCTGGAGACACACCATCACAAATCCATGGAATGGAGAGCCCTGCGGACTTGGGATTGAAGGAAGGAAATGTTACTCAGTCTCTTTCATGTGGTCTTGCAGCCCTATACAAGCTGTTCCTATTAAAGAGGAGGTAGTCAGGCTCTCAGTGGACATAGAGCCAGTGGTCATTGGCCTCCAACAGGAGACAGACACTGTGGTCCAGAAAAGCTGTTGGACAGGGTCCTGGACGTGCCTGCCTGCGTCCTGTCCACCAGACATATTTAGGAAAGATTGGAGCCAGCAGTCCTGCCTCTGCCTCCCTGGTCTGCATCTAAAGATGTAACGGAGAGTAATTCACTCAAACTGTCTGAGCCTAACTTCTCCATAGTATGTTATGGGATCAAATGAGATGACATATGTGGAAAGATCTAATTTATGTTAATCTTTTAATAAATATTAGTCGATTTTGAAAGTTTTTATCTGATCCTTTTTAAAATATGAACAAGGATGTTTATTGCAGCCTTATTTATGGTGGTAAATACAAAAAACACAAAACCAGAAACAAAGTGAATGCCCATCATGGGGATAATGGCTGAATAAACTCAGGTACATCCACCATGGAATATCAGGCAAATAAAAATATATATATAACAGCAAATTGAATGAAGAAGCAGGTATACCCATTTAGTTATCTTCCATTATGTAGCTATTAAAGAGATTTACAAAAAATGTAAAACTATGCCACTCTTTACGTTGATATTTGTTCTTGAAAATATAGGTATTTTTCATTAAATATATTGCGTTACATGTGTGGGTTTATAACTGTTATTTTACAAGAATTAATACATAAATATTGTGTAACAGTTCTCATCTAATGAAGATTACAAATAAACTGCAATTTTATTGAGGTATAATCGACATATAACATCATATTAGTTTCAGGTGCAAGGAAACTACACATTTAATTAGAAAAAAAGAAAAACTAGAGAATCCAATAAAAAAAAAATGTCTAATGACCTGAACAGAGAATTCACACACACACACACACACACACACACACACACACAAATCCAAATGACCACTAATTATATAAAAAGATTTCTTAACCTAACCTTGGAAGTAACATAAAGCCAATTGTTTTGCCACCAGCTATGAGGGTTTCTAGTGACTAGAAAATTATTCCCCAATGAAACTAAACCTAATTTGAATCTAGAGATAAATAAACAGAGAGCATTTTCCCAATTATTTAAACCAGAGGGTTATATTGGTTACATTGCCCCTGAATGGTAGAGCTGGAATTTAAACACACCATTAAAATAAAATAGTATCAGATGAGCAGGTGTACCAATGAACATGAGAATACATTACTTACACCCATCTACGGAAAATTCCTTACAATACTTGGCCAGCCCACCATCAAGATTTCTGTAATAAACAGAGAAAGACTGATATGTAAAAGAAATGCAATAACTACATAAATATGAGAAATCATCAATTGTTTTAGAATTGCTTTTAGCCGAAGAATCTGAGGGCTTGAGTGAGTATTTGGGGCTACAATGTATCACAGATAAGCCAGGTCAGGAAGAGAGAGGCTCCCAGGTTCCTGCCTAGCCAGGTATTACAGGAGGTTCTGCAGGTAAGAAAGAAATGATTGCCTAATCAGAGACTGCACGATGAAATTCATAGTTATTCAGCAGTATATACAACATATCCTCAGAGAAACATAATAGTGCAATATGAAATTCAGAACACAAAGTTATAAGGAAGAAGAAATTTCAGGCAGACAATAAATGATAACCACTTTGAGGCATCTTTGACCATAACTTTGGAAGCTAGAGGGTTAAAATGCCTTCAGATATCACTCGTGCCCATATATTGTGGCTGCCTAATTCATGGCTTTGAGAACCACAGCTTGCAAACATCCAGGTACCTGGGGACATTCTCTGCCATCAATTTGGGAGCAGTATTCCCTTTGCAATAAGCAGGAAATCTAGGGGAAAAATTAATGTCAGTGTATGGCCTTTACTCAGTCGAACACAGACCATCGTGCCTTGTGGTGGAAGGAGGAGACAATTCACTGCAGCTTTGGTGTGTGTGCTCCGCTCCCAGGTCTCACCACAGAAATACTTGTTCACTAAAGAAAGGCACCAAAAATGGCAAAGAGAAAGGCACCTAAGTCTCATTCTTAACTATAGTGTGCCCAGGAAGCTGTGAACCAAAATGTTTCTGTAACTGAATATTTGTATATCCTGACACTTCAAACAGCGCAGGGTAATGGTTTTTCATCCCTTGTCCAAAATCAAGGCTTGAACATGATTCTGAAGAGTTTCTAGCCTTTCCCGTCTAGAAACTCTTAGAAACAGCAGAGTGCCTGTGGTTTTAGTAATTGAAAGATACTGCACTGCACTGCACTGCAAACAAAATTTCCCTGTTCCAAAAGATGTATTTCAGGAATCCACTTAAAGATTTTTCCATTTGTTTATGCAATAAGAACTTCTATTGTGTGTGCCTGCTTTTGTACAGGAAAAATCAGTTAATCCAATCTCCTATAATTACTTCTTATCATGTACTGTATCATTGACTTTCCCTGGAAGCTACACCTAAGGTATGACTAAGTAAGAGACACCAGCTTGAGAGATCTGAATCAGGAAATACTAGGACAAATTGAGAGGGACTCCTTCTTTGTGTCTCTGCCTCACTGCTATTCAAACAGGAAATAGGATGCCTCCAATTTCACTATTACCAGTTTCAGTATCAACTTATCAAGACAATGATAGGCCCTTTACAAATGTCCCCCTAATGTTATTTTCCCAACAGGAGTAGACGCTGACCTACAGTTCTCGGAGCTATTGTAAAAGAGCGCATTGTATTTGCCTACTAACTCTGAACCTTGCTAGCTAGCTGCTTAATTTAATGTAATTGAGCCTTTACCTGAGAACTCTGATAGAATGTTTAAAACTGGACTTCCCTGTGCTCTCTCAGAATTTGGATTCATTTACATTCAACTTTTTTAATGCCTCACGTCAGTAAAGCTGATCCCAATGTTAACATTAAACGTCCTCAAGAAACTCAAGGCAGGCGCCGTAGAAAGCAGAATGGACCTGTCTGGTTATCTCTGCAAGTGATTCTGTGCTATTGGCTAGTCATGCTCTTCAGGGAAAAGACTGGACCCTTGCAAATGTGTGGTTACTGTCACAGCTGATAATTAAAAGGCCAGAGGTTTCAAAATGTCATTATTATTTTTATTGCTAGCAGTGTTGGCTCTGTCTCAGATTTCTCAAATAAGCTGCATTCTCTCATTTAAAATTCCACAACAGGCTATGTCGCAGTGTCACACTACAGGGGGAGGAGGGGTAAATGCCAGAGATGTGACATAAACAAGAAAAACATGGTTCTCAAAATGGTGGGAGAAGACATGTGGTGAGTGGGGAAAACACTCAATTTGTAATCAGGTGGTTTGGATTTAAATCCAGGCTCTGTTCTCTATTAATTAACTCCTGTCTCCAGCTTCAGTTTCTTCCTTAAAATGTGAGCAATTCAACTTAGATTTCAGGATTATTCATTTTATCACGATAAAATATGTGACAGTGTTTTGTAAATAGTTAAGCAATACACAAACACCATGTTGCTATTTTTATGGGTTTGTCGATGCTATTAAAAATTAGAAATTAAGGCCATGAAGTCATAAGATGTCAAGACTACAATATTCATTGTTGATTGTCTTGTTTTATCTAGTTGATTCATTTTATAAATGAGTCAAAGTCCTATTCAAGTTAACAATCCTTTACTGAGCTTTACTATGAGGCAGACTCTGTGCTGAAGATGGAAAACAAAGTTGATTAACAGGGATTCCCTAGAGGAGTGTCCAGTTAAGATCCAGGAGCAGGAAGCATTTGCCCAAGGTGATACAGCTAAGGGCTTAAGAACTACGAATAAAATCAATAGACTCCTCATCTCCTGAGCTCCTGCTCAGGGCACTTTGCTTTTACCACTTCTGCATTAAGGCTTTTCCACCTGCTTAAAATCACAGGTACATATTTGACTTAGGTTCTTTTACCACTTTAAAAATACTAACCACTGCTCCTCCATCCAGGCAAATGCCACTTTGTGCCTCGATCAACCTGGCCTAATCCAGACCACTACAGACAGGGCAAACACCTGGTTGGTTTTGCCTTGGTGGGCCCCCTCATCAGAGGGCCCCACATGTCTCCTGTCCCTGCCCTGCCCTTATTTTCTTCTGTTCTTCCAAATCCCTGAAAGACTCAAAGCTCTGGACCAGCCCCACTCACACATGCACACACGCGCACATGGACTTTTCCAGCCACTGGAAGTTTTTGGATTGCTTTGTATTCCTTCTCACTTTTGCACAGATCTCCCAATTCCCAGAGTGCCTTTCCCATCTTCTCTATGTGGCAAATGACTCATCTCTAAAGAATTAGGTCCAATGTCAACTCTGCCGTGATACTTTCCTAGGTTTACCTAGGCAGGGTCCTCTCCTCAGCATCGCAGAGCACTTTGTTAATACTACCATTCATTCATTCCGCAGGATGTATCGTAGTTATGTGCTGCCATGTTTGTCTTGCCCATTCATTTACTGATTCAACAAGCATTTACTGAGTTCCCATTCTTTACCAATCATTGAATTGGCACCAAGGACCCAAGAATCAAAAAGTCGAGTCTTTGTGTTTGAGGACCCTACAATTTGATTACTGATATGGGGGGCAAGATCTATGTGTGAACATCCTGGGGAGTACATTGGTGCACACTCCGGTAAGCTAGAAAGTGGCAACCAAGCTGCAGGTTTGAGTTAAATAAATGTTAAGGTTAGCATGGATATTCATACGAATATATTGAGCCCTTGATAATAATTGACAAATGATAAATATTAATTGATAATTAACAATTATCATCTCTGTAGGAGAGAAATTCTAAAATATTCATTTCTGGACCAGAGCCCTTTCTTGACTTCCACATCTGTATATTTGGTTATCTCCCAAGCATCTTCACTTGAAAGTCCCATGTTTCCTGACAGAGAATAAAAAAGCAAAATTCTGCTTAGAAATCTTTACTTTTACTCTGTTATTTGTTAGGCTGTTCCTACCACTCCCGAGTAGTTGACTAATGATTTTCTTGTTCTTCTTACTAAGTATATTAGAATATAAAGGCATTTTTTTTCCAAGGAGCTTTTTCTCTAGTGAGGTTGCATTTTTGTGTGTTCATCTTTGCATACGTTCCCATCTCTAACTAACATCCACCTGGGCTCTTCACGAGCCACACAATGCTTGGGGTTTTTTTGTATTAATCAGGGCCACTTGCCATTTACATTCAGATCACTTCCTCTCCTCACACCCCTCCCACCCCTCTTAGGGTTTTATCTATTAGGGTCTCAAGCCCTGAGGACATATTTCTCTTCTCCCTGAAGAGGTACTGAAATTTATTTTTCAAATCCTGAAGACGAATGAATGTCTGATTATTCCTCCCTTGGCTTTGTGGACTCTAAGGTGACAATTTCACTTTATCCTACAGTTCTTGCCACTAAACAAACCTTCCTTATTGGTACAAATTACCTCCAGAATCATGGTTTCCCTTGTTACTTCCTTAAATTTGTGAACAATGAAATAGTTGACAAGGCAAGTCAAGAGTTTATCAGATGATTTACATTCAGACATAAATAAGCCCAGTATAGTACCAGGTGCATTGGAGGTATCTGATAAACATCTGTAGAATTAATGAGTGAATAGGAAAAAAAAGAGTGTATAAGCCATGTGTTCTTCCTTAGTTTATCACTTGTGTGCAAATGGAACACCATGAAGGGTGAATCTGGAGAAATTAGAGCAAAACATTCATCTTCATCTTTTTTACAAGCATACCATAAAAAATATTGTCAAATGTTTTGAAGAAATCGGGATCCTTTATACATATAGAATTCTTGATTTATTAGTCAAAAACCACAAAATCAAATTTGATAATCAAAAACTTACCAGAAATACATTTGTTATAAAGTAAATTAAATTACAACATGGTTTGTTCATTAGGCAGTCCGAAACAACTCCAAATGAGCCAGCTGCTGAGTCCTGCCTCAGAATCATTGACCAAACTTTTACTGCAAAGTCACTTGATAAATAAAATATGACTCTACTCTCATTTCCTGCTACCCAAACTCCACTCCTACCAATAAATACTCACACTTCCTGACTTCATAAGAAACTACCACGCTGTCCCACTTTAGGATCAAGGGGGAAAGTCCCATTTCTCTTATGCATAGTCTCCAGCCTCATTACAGATAATTTTAGTGTGGTACTTGGAAGTGACCTTGAGGATTGATGATAAAGTAGATTGGAAGCAATGGAAGGAGAGGTGGTTGTGGTTAAAGTGCCAAGTTCAGGGGTCCAGAGATGAAGTAGTTCCTAGAAAAGTCAGGGGCAGTGAGGAGACATAATAGCTGAGTTAATGTGGAAATGAAGAAATGAAGTCTAGCATGCTATTAGGTTGATGCAAAAGCTATTGCGGTTTAAAAGGCTAAAAATAATTGCAAAAACCACAATGACTATTGCACCAACCTAATAGTATGTCCACACAGCACTGAGGTGCCAGAATAATGTCAGAATTGGAGTGGAGGAAAGAGAACCAGGCCTCAAAGTCATCGGAGAAGGAAGAGTCATGACCAGGAGACTAATTGAGGTTATCAACTAGGAGTCAGTAAAGGCTGTGAGGGGAGGGAAGGCACAAAGCCTCAGAGAATGTTTTTGTCCAAGGGTAGAAGTGTAATAACCTGGACAACACTGGAGAATGAGGAGGACACAGACGTCACCTCCCAGCTCAACACCGAGTGTGGAAAGATGAGCAGCCTCTGGTAGAGAGGAAGCATGGCCCTCTGGGGAGAGCCAGTTTGTGGTAGTGGACAAATGGCCAAAGGGCAGTAACAAAGCTGTCAGGGTGTGAGGCAGGGTGGCATTACCTGGCCTCAGTTTCCCACAGATTTAGTTTAGCAAACCCTCATGCTTGGGGGGATTCAGACCTCTCTGAGAAGAATCAACTATGCCCTAGATTGATTCAGACCCCAAGGGGATCCAGCCAGGTGGACAAACAGTTGGGTTAATTAATGTTTTAGACTTTCCCATATTCTGGAAGCAGCAGTAGCCCCTGATAGATGAGAAGCCTGTCTTGAAGGATTCTAGAAGGCACAGAACACAGAGACCTAGTGACTCCAAGTTTTGCCACCGGTGAATGGCAGGGCAGAGGCTGGGATTCCAGTCTCATGACTCTAAACCCAGTGCTCTTCCTCCCTATACAGCACTGTCTCTTCCTCTCAGTGCCTCTTCTGTTTCCACCGGCCCCTGATTTTCCCTCACCCAGAAAAACCATCCCTTTTCTTTACGCTTCTTCCCCTTCTACTCTCCACTCCGAGGGTGAGCTTAGGCTCCTGAGGGCCTATTCTGCAGCATCTGGTAACCTGTTATTTCTGCTTCTTACCTCATTTCAGCAAAGAGGGGTCAAAAAAATTATGAAAGCACATATCCAGTTATTTTAGAGATTTCATACGAGAAAGGTAATTTCAGAAAAGTCGGAAGCTGAAAGTGTATAGTATTAGATGGTTAACACTGTCATTGAAACTGGTAAATATTTTTCGGGGTCCCCCCCCCCACTGCTTTCTTTGTTTGTTTTATTTTTTAAAATAAATTCTGAAAGACAAAAGAAAGACTTGCATAAATACACATAGATGGAGAGGAAGAACCTTGAAAGAAGAGCAAATGGGCTATTGGAAGGCAGGTCTCCCAAGAATCGTTTTTAAATGACTTTTGCCCCTGGGGTGGGGGGGGGTGGTGTCTCCAGGCTCATGCTTATTCCTGTGTGGGCAAAGGGAGGACAGAGAGAGAAGTCCCTTTTAAGGGCCACCTCTCAATATGAAGGTCACATGCAAGAGTTAATTTACTCAAAATGAAGAATGAAGGCACGTAATAGAGAGGTATGTCCCTTGCTGTACCTCAGAGGGAACTGTGAAAGAAAAAAATGTGTATTTCCCCTCTCCCTGCTTCTTATAAAAAATATTCAAATGTCATATCTGCTAAATAGGCTTGATTTCATTTGAAATTGAGACTCACAACTAGCTTTCTTTATACGTTTTTAAATACCAGCACCCTTTAAAAGGCATTTAAGAACTTTTTTTTTTTTTTTTTTGCTTTTTAAATAAAATAAAAATAAAAATAGAAGTCAGAGCACAAATTATAAGGAGCTGGCACCTATGTACAAAAATAAAATAACCATACACAGATGGCATGATTTATCTCTTCTCAGAAGCTAAAAGGCATGGCTACTTAACTCTCATGCAAAAATTCCATATTAAAATAGTAAGGAAAATAGCTATATGTGGGTTTTAGTGCCATAGATGTTCAAAAGCAATTTTCAGTATTCCATAACTTCATTTTTAATACATATATTTCCCCAAATTACCCAGGAGAGCTTCCCATACTGTTCCCTAGGCACATACAAAGTTAAAATGCAAAGTTCACACATTTTGAATCAAGGGTTGGTTGGGGGAGGAGGGAGGCGGGGCCTTTGAAATTGCTTTTATAGCAAAAAAAAAAAAAAAAAAAAAAAAAAAAGTGCGTTTTTAAAAACTTCACTTGACCATGTTCTGTCTTCACTTGCCTGCCCACTGCCTCCCACTAAACTTGAGTTCAGACCAAGCATAGCAACCTCAACATGATTCTAAGCAAAGAAAAGGCTATCTTTTTTAAAAAGCTGAAAGAAATTGAGGGCCATTCTATATCATGAGCTTGAAGAATTCAGGCAATCTTTTGGTATTCCTGGTTATCTCTAAGGGTTAATTCTTCACTAAACAGGGGAGAAAGTAATGCTTTTTCCTTCTTTAAGTGTTCTGCTATCTCACCTTTCTCTTGCTTCCCATTCTCTGGCTCTTTGCAACATAGCAAGGCGATAGTTTTCCCTCCAGAAGCCACAGTATCATATACAGTAAGAAAGTAGACTAAGAGAGAGTTTCCAGTGGCCCAGCAGGCCAGATTCTACACACATACACCCAAACATGCACATACATGAAAAAGACACAGAAATACTGATTATCTTAGTCAGCAGGGGCTGCCATAAAAAAAGACCATAGACTGGGTGGCTTAAACAATACGCGTTATCTCTCTCACAGTTCTGCAGGATGGGAAGTCCAAGGTCAGGGTGTTACCATAGTTGGGTTCTGGTGAGGGCCTCTTCTTGGCTTACAGACAATGACTTCTTGCTATATCTTCACATGGGAGGAGGGGAAGGGGGAGTGGAGGGGGAGAGGGACAGAGAGAGGGAGAGGGACCCAGTCTCTTCCTTTTCTTACATACAGGGAAACTGATCAATGGGTGGGTGGGGGGCAGGGGGCTTTACACTCATGACCTCATCTAACTCCTAAGTTAGGTATCCCAAAGGCCACAGATTGGGGGCTAGGGCTTCAACATAAGAATTTTGTGGGGACAAAAACATTCAGTCTATAACACTCATCGCGATCAATACAGTAAAAGGCCCCAGTATTTTCAGATATTTACAGCTTAAGTGAACGATCTGAGTGACCCAATCTCTGCTAACAGGGATTCTATTCATTTTGCTGAGGAATCATCCAGGACTCAAGTAAACAGTCTAACCTAGAGCTGTGCCAGCCAGTGGATTTAGCAAGTGTGCCAAAGAATTGCCCAGCATACCAGCTGCTATAGAGAGCAGTCCGAGGTGCCACCACGAATGGATGTACCCCAGTCCCAGAAGTTATTAGACTGACTGGCTGAGTGATGAGTTTTGCCTAATATATTAGGATTTCTATTATACTTTTAAAATTTTACAACACACATTTTTTAAAAACAGAATATAAACGGTAGAATTTGAAAAGAGTTATTTATGAATACTGGGTTATAAGACTGTGGATATTCCTTGTATCTTTTTATAACTCCCATTTCTACGGTGCTTCATTGGGCTCTAAAGGAGCCACGGGGGCCACGTTTCCTATATTTGTGCTCGCTAGAAGCTAGAATGACCAGAGTTGGTGTGTTTACGGTGTGTAGGGAAGGAGGTAAATTCCAGATCGTATCAGTAACTTTTGTCTTAGACTCTGAGTCTTTTATATGGTATTTCCCCCACTTACTTTTTGAGATTTAGATGACATTAGGGCCATCACATATTAAAGTTAGCTTTTTAAATGCATGCGAGACAGAGACAGCAAGCTTTATGTTTTATGTAGGATGTATACAATATATTCAGATTACTTATTATAAGATCTACACATATATTTTGGCTATAAAAATATGCGGTATGACCAGTTTGGGGAATGATCACTCATGTGAAATCTTATTCTCCTTTCCTTGGGGGTGAAAGGAAAAGGGAGATAGGAAAACAAGCTTTCTCAGGCCTCACAGGGAGGGACCTCCTCCGTGTTCTTGAAGGAAGATGATCTCTCCTTTGGCCTTAGCCCAGGCTCTGCTAGAACCCAGTTCTGCAGAAGCATCTTTTTACTTTCCCTGATGTGTAATAGCTTCTGGGGGTGGAGCTGGGATAGGAATCTTTAGGCACAGATGATTCTTCTTCATAAGTGGTAGCAGAAAGAAAGATGAGAAGATGAAGATAGGACTTTCTCTCTCTTTTCATCAGCAATGAAGACAAACAAAGTACGGTGAGCTGAGACAGGGGAGTAGACACCGTGACACTGACCCATAGGTGGAATTCACTGAATGTCTTTAAAATACATATTAGCAATTATATTTCCAAGAACTCTACAAGATAGATACTATTTTCCCCATTTTACAGATAAGAAAGCTGAGGCCAAGGCAGGTCTAATACAGGCAGGGTCAGATTTAGAATTTGGGTCTATCCAACTCCGAAGTCTCCACTCATCCCCCTCTACCCTACAAATTCCCCTTAAAAAGAAGAGTGGGAAGGAAGGCAGAGTTAAGCTTTCCAGGTTAAGCCGCTCACAGTATTTTTGGGTGACACCTAGGATCTGATTATGAGCAGAAACTTAGGCAGAAATCACTAAATATGTTAAAGGAAAACAGTGATGCAACCAAATTCAAGGCCCGTCAGAGAGAGCCTCAGGGGTGGTGCTTGGGAGGATAAAGGAAGCACTGCCAGAGCTGGGATCCAGGGAGAAGGCGGCAATGCAGACCAGGCGCCACGGGCCCAAGGCCTGCCTGTGCTTGCAATGCCTGACTGTGAACATAGCCTGACTAGTGTTGTGTTGGGCAAGTGATTAAGTCAAAGTGGCATTTCAAATATTAGACCAAACATTTAGGAAAACTAACGATACGGAGGCATTTTCTGTTGCTTAAGGAATGTGATTACACATGCCATGGCTTCTAAAACAAAATTGAGCAAATCTGCCTCATCTAGGTTTCATTTAAGTGGAAATATATCAGCATATTTGCATCTTTAAAAATGGTAGTCACATCGAGGAGCCCATTGCTATAAATTGTCAAGACCGTCTTTTGTTTCGAATTTAGTAATTTATAATATGTAATGTTACTTAAAATCAACATAAAAGTTATCAATACATGAACTATGGTCCCAAATCAGGGATCAAAAATCGAAATGCCTTCATGGGTGAAAACTTAACTGGGTGAGAAGCTCTGGGTGCAGTGGGGACTTTGACGAGCTGGAGAGCGGAGAAGAGGCAGGAAATACTCAGCTTACGCCAACAGCTGTCCAGTAAAAAAAAAGGACCTAAAATTACCAGACTTTCTAATTTTGGAAAAGGAATGAAAAACTGGAAATTTACACTTTTATGTGAAGTTTTCTGATCTTAAACACTGTGTAAATCAAATGAAATATGTCTGACCCAAAGAAAAAGAAGGTAATGACCTTGTCTTGGAAACAGACTGTGTCTGAGAAACAAGGTATATAAGGGTATTTTGGAGCAAAGGGTGACACGCTGTTGTTAGAACTATGGAAAGACAACCTAGGAAGTGACAATGGGTTTGTCACGGGTGTCAACATGGCATTGTCAAGCTTCAATTTAAAGAAAATTGAATCGACTTTGCAGATGATGTGTATTTATTCCTGCTAAAATTGTGTTGATGGGATTATTTTTTATTGACTGGTTAGGGTGGCAAGCTTTGAAAACTTCAGATTTTGAAGTGAGATCAAATGAGAGAAATGACTCCATGCCAGGAAATAAAAGATCCATATTGGCCTCCTGGTCTTTTGAGAAATATCTCCGCAAACCTTGTGTCTATCTGTCATTAAAGGGTTGTGTAATTAACATATGTAAAACACCACCATGGTCCTGCTGGAAGCTAACTTCCCTCCCTGGAATCCCAGCCTCTATTTATTTACAACAAAATAAAGTGGACCCTTCTGGAAAGAAACACGGCTCTGTGGCAGCCCGAACACTGTCGCAGCGATGCTTTAAATCTTTTATATCTCCCATACCTCCGGGGGCTGGTGCTGGATGGTATTGAGCCAGGGCCCATAAATAATTTATGCTAAGTAGCAATTTAGTTGTTTGGCTTGAGGTAAAGAAATCCAAGAAATTCATAAATAAAGTTCCCATTTTTGCTTGTGTTCCAAAGTTAATTTATGTTATTCTACAATTAACTAACATAAAGGTGAAAAAATATGACAGGCCTAAGGTACAAACTCAGGCTCATAAATCTGCTCTATCTTAACTAGTGGTGCTTTAGTGATAGTCACCTATCTAGTTCCCTCCGTAGTGTGCTATTGAACAGAAACTTCCTTGATCAGATTCCCTGCTACCTTGTCAATCTGTAAAAGTCTTACAATTGTTTTAAATGGACCCCTGGGTGGGTAGAGGAAGAAAGGGACATGGGATTGGGGGTAGCTACAAAGGGAGCTTCTGACACAGTGGAAATATTTTATTTCTTTCGAAAGATATCTGAAGAATATATGACAAACACAAATAGTTGTTCACTCAAAGAATTAGAGAACCAGAGAACTGGCAGAAGGACAGTCAGCCTCTGCTGCCATAGCAGGGGTGGGTGTTCTGGGTGACAGGAGATGCCGAGAGCCTGGCAACTCAGAGAGTCTGGAGTATATAAAGAGCAAGAAGCAATTGTTGCGACATGAGTCGTGTGTCCCTCAATCAGGCACAGAGTCTAGGAAGGCCCCAGCTTCCCCCAGTAATACATGAGCTGGCATCTTGAGCACATGCTCTGCTTTCAGCCAACAATGCTAAATACATTCTTTTCAGGTTCTCACTGGCAACCGCAGCCCACAATTCTCTGCTCTTTAGCTGCTGTCCAAGGTCTGTCTGTGATAGCTGATATTTGAGATGGTTTCCCTGTGACATGTGACCTATTCTACCCCGAAGATCTTCTAAGCTTTATTCATGAAGTAAAACTAAAGAAAGTTACATACTTAGATCCCATTTATTTTTAGTGTATTCAAATATTTTCAGTAATGCCGACCATGTGCCACGAAGCAATGTGGTAGACAATGTGGACGCTACAATGAATAAATATAATCCCTGGACTTCATGAGTTTGTGGACCAAGGAGAAAGAAACAGAGCAGTAAACCAAGAGTTTCAATAGAGTGCGACAAGTGCTCGGATAAGGTGTGCACAAGGTGCCAGGGAAGCAGTGAGACCAATGTGGGAGAAGGGGGGGCAAAGGGAGAGGACGGGAAGCTTGAGTAAGTCACTGTTTTTTTGGGGTTTTTTTCAAGTACAGTTGACATACAATATTATGTTACTTGCAGGTGTACAACATAATGATTGGACATTTATACAACTTAAAAAGTGATCACCTCAATAAGTCTAGTACCCATCTGACACCATACATAGTTACTAATATTAATATTATTACATATTAATAATAATATTAACAGAACAATATTAACTATACTCCCTATGCTGTACTTTATATCGCTGTGACTGTTTTTGTAAATGCCAATTAGTACTTCTTAATCGCCTTACCTTTTTCACCCAAACCTTCAAACCCCTCCCATCTGTCAGCCATCAATTCATTCTCTGTGGTACAAATCTACAATGGAATATTACTCAGTTATAAAAAAAGAACAAAATCTTAAGTGAGGTTTAAAGGGTGGATGAGCTGAGGGAAGGAAGGGTGTGTTCAAAGGCCTGGAAGAGGAGATGAGCCTGACTCACTGAGAGACAAGAGTCTCCTGTGATTGCACATGGGTTATATCCAGTGAAATAGCAGGAGATGAGGCTAGAGAAGTAGGCATGAGAACACACAGGGAGCATAGGCTGCTTAGATTTCCTGTCACATCAATGGGAGCTATGAAAAGGGTTTTAAGCAAAAGAATGGTATAAATATATATGTGGGAATGAAAGATTATTCTACCAGAAAAATGATGACTAGATTAGATATAAACAAATTACTCTCAAAGTTCAGGAATGGAAGTGTCTTACCTCCTAGTGGCAGAGTGTTCCTCCTTCCTTTGAACAATGAAAGATGTGCAAATGGTGATGGTGATTTTTTTCTCTCTGCACTGGTTACTAACAGCCTGGAACCAAGTTGTTTGGTCAATTGCCACAGCTTTCCTCAGTCAAATTAGCTTCAAGTTTTGCTTTTTTTCTTCCTTTCTATGTATTTTATCTAATCTTATTATAATTGTGTTGTAATTTTAAGGCTCCTCAAATTTAATAGAAGGTTAGTAGATCACCTATAAATTAATACATATATATGTGTGTGTGTATATATATGTATATATATATGACATCCAGGTTATATATAAAGGTTTGTACTCCCTTCTGAAACATTACTAAAATCACAGAACAGGAATAAAAACTAAACACATGGGTTGCAAAAATAAAGGGAAAGGAAGGAATGGGGAACTAGGTGTCAATAAATTTTGAAAGACAGGAAGCAGAGGAAAGAATGGAAAGAATTGTTTCTGAATGGGGGAAGCCAAACCTTGAGCTAAAGAGGGAAATGTTTATAAGAAGCAAGAAGATTTTCCCCCCTTTACCTCAGAAAATCTGAGGAATTAGAGGTACCAGATACTGGGGAAAGGGGCATCAATAGAGATCTGTTTGAAGAACATGTAGACCTCAGGGTTCCTGAGCAGCCAGACTCCTCACTACAGGATCCTAGAAGTATATTATTTAGAGAAATTGCACCTCAGATGGTCTGGACTCAGAAATACCAAGTATAGTGGAAGGCAGGATGAAACATCATATGATAAACTAAAGGAGTATATGAACGTATGCATCCCAAAAGGTAAAGTCCCAGCTCCCTTCCTTTCCACTATTCTGTCATTAGCTAGGTATGTACAAACATTTAATCAAGAATTAAAACAATTTTCTCTGGAGAAGCTAAGATCCTGGGAAAGATACTTGTTCTGGGGGTGCCAAAAAAATATATACAAGTGGACACTTTGGTCAGCATTGCCCAAGCAGTAGTTCGCCATAATCAGAAGTGTCTGGACGCTGATGGTAACCACTTTGAGCACCTCTTGAAATTGCAGAAGTCAAACGTGACTTGTATTCATTTTTTGTTATCAGTATATATTGAGTATTACAATTTTAATACAGTTTTCCTTTCTTAAAATGTGTATACATTTTTGGGGCACCTTCTGTATTTGGGTCCTAGAGATACTTCTACTTGGAGCTTCCACATGATACTCACCAGCTGATCACTCTACATTAAAGGAAATTTACACAACTAGAGTCTCTTGAGCCTCAATTTTAAATGTGTACGAAAGCCAAGGACCACTAAACATTTGAGATATCCTCCCAAAATGACAGGGCCAAAACACAGAAACAGGAAAAAAGAAATCCAGAAGAAGCAGAGGCGATAGAGAAAGAAGAAAGAATGCATTAAAATCCATAATTAATATATAAACAAAACATATGCATTTAAGAACTAAGAATGGTATATTATTTTTATAGGAAAAATTAATGAATATGACTGTAATGTTGAGCCTTAAATATGTGGAAAAAATTAGAAAGTCAGTGAATGAATGGAAGATAGTGTTGAAAAAAATCTTTCAAAAAGCAGGATAAAGCACAAACAATAACAAAAAGAACTATGCAGTTGAAGAGGGAAAAATAAAGAAAAAATTTGGACAATCAACTCAGGAAGTCCAACATTGGAAACTAGGAGTTCCAGAAAGAGAGAAAAGATGAAATGGAAGAAAAATGCAAGGAAGTTTCTCCAAATGGAAAGAGATGGACATCACAATTAAAGGGGACCACTACTTGGCAAATTCTCTAAAACAAAGAACATACATGGCACATCATCACGTAATTTCAACAGAATGAGAATAAAGGGAAGATCCTAAGATCTCCTGGAGTGACAGGACTGGTCATTTATAAAGGATCAGTCATGTGACTCACATCTAACTTTCAGTATCCCCCTTGGAGGCCAGAAATCATTGGAACCTTGCCCTCAGAATTCTGAATCAAATGATTTTTCTTCTAGAATTTATGCCCCATCAGACCACTAAGCAAGAATGACAGCAGACTAAAGGTAATTTCAACCATGCAAGCTCTCAAAAACGTTACCTTTTCTCAGTAAGCGACTGAAGTAAGTACTATGTATTACTACAATTTAAGAGAACACCAAGAAAGGGTAACACAAGAGCTGGGGAAAAAGGCAAACAATGAAGAAATTTTTCCGAGAACAAATAGTCCAGCTTGGAGCAAGAAGTTGGAGGACTAAGGAATAAAGGCCTCCAGTAAATTATTTAATAATTAATTAATTAATTAATTAATTAAACAAGATAGGGGAAAAGTGAGAGATGTAATTGATAGATAATACGTTAGAGCATTTCGGAATAATTATTGCTAAGCATTAGATTAATTGATTAGAACATTGGGAGAAAATAGAAATAAGTATGTAGAAAATTAAACAAAATGAAACAAACTTAAAAACTTACATAGTAACATAGTATGATAGAGGTAGCAAGTTCTATGGGTAAAAAAGGAAAACCAGATCAGAATAAGGATGATTGAGGGGCTCAGGGAAGGGAGAGTGTAAAGGCCAAATTTCAGTTTCAAACAAGGCAGTTACGGAAGGCCTCATTTAGAAGGTGACATTTGAGCAATGAATACAAGAAATGAGCCTTACAGATCTGTAGGGGAAGAGAGAGCCAGAGGGAACAACCAATGCAAAGGTTCCAAGGCAAGAGCCTCCCAGGTGCATCTGAGAAAAACAGTGAACAGTTAGGAAGCCAGCATTGCTGGAATGGAGGCAAGGAAGCAAAAGGCGGTGTGTGCTAAGATCAGGGAGCTAACGGTGGGCCAGATATTCATGGCTTTGTAGACCATATGAAGGCTTTTACTGCGTTTCATGGTTTTCGCCAAGGACTGGCATGATCTAACATTCTGAAAGTGTTATTTTGGCTATTTTGTTGAGAATGTAGGTGGACAAGGGTAAAAGTGGGGAGACCAATTAGAAAGCTATAGCAATCATGTAGGTAAGAGATTTCTATGATATAGTTTTGCTTTTTCTTAGGTATTAGGGGGAAAATTCTGTGAAAAAGCTCAAATCTGTCATCTTAAACCCAGAAGTACATTTGATTTTTTTCAATTAGGTACACACGTTCCTTTGTTAAAAATATAAAACTAATAACAATTTTGTTTTAAAAACAGATGAGAAAGCTTGTTTAATGGTGGAAGCTACCCAGCAAAATAAATTAGATAACTCATCAACCCTACACCAAAATCTCAAAGAAAGCATGAAGATAAATTTAATGTCTCAAAGTACGTACTCATTCTCTAGGGGCAAAGAATATTGTAAGAAAATTGTTCTTGTTTTTTTTTAATTTTATGATTAATGGGAATCTTTCCTATATGATTTTATCATCTCCAATCAAGTGTCAGCTACCATTGCTCCAGACTAAAGTCCTTTTCAATCCTTTTAGACTTCTTGGGTAAATGCACTAGGGTTAAAGGAATTTTCTTATATCCAGTTTGAGCACAATGCACAGAATTTCCTATATACTTGTCATTATTTGAATGAAACATTTCTAGCCTGGATGGCTTAAAAGACCAATTGACCTGGGAACTTCCCTACTAAGACCACAGTTAACTTCTTTTATCTTATGCGTGTCAAAGGATCCCACGACACAGAGTTAGCTTTGGATCTAACAGCCAAAAGAAACCCATGGGCCACAGAAAAATAGAAGCCTGCCAAATTCACACCCTCCAACAGCTCAGTGCAACCAACTCAGGATTCACCTTCCCCAGGAGAACAGGGAGCCCACAGGGTAGATAGAAATGGACAGATTGCAGGTGATCTATCCCTTTTTGCACACCAGTTTTGCCTGAAAAGTTAAATCTAACACTCCATCAAGGCCAATTATGTAGCTTTATTTCCACTGCCCTCTCCCACCTCCACTCCAAAGCCAAAACTCAATGCTAATTATTTATACCTAAAGGAGTGGGAGAAATAATTATTCTGCCACCAGAAAAAAGAGATTTATGCACCTAATTGAAGTAAAATGTTTAGTATCAGAGATTTCACCCTTGTTAAATGACTTTGATCAAAAAGTAAAAATTAACTGGGACAATTATTTGGGGTTTATATTAATCACCAGAAAAAAAGAAAGGGCTGAAAAAGAAAAAAAAAACAAATCTATAACAAAACCTTCACCATTTTCCTTAAGAAGAGAATCAACTTCCACTTATTGGGGCCAAGTAAGAGTGACAGGCAGAAAGATTTTGGTAAGGTAGATCTAGAGATGCAGACGTCTAAGGTTTCTTCTACACCTGGGTCTGAAATTCAATCACTTTAATAATAATAATATGAAGAAGGAGGAGGAGGAAAAGGAAAAGGAGAAGGAGCGAGGCAACAGCAGCATCTTATGTTGGTCATCAGTTTCCATAAATTTTGAAAAAGAAAGCCAGCGCCAGCTTAGCTCAGGTAGGGAACTGGTATGCATCACCTATATCCCTATGTTGCTCATATTAAGTATCATAAGTATTACAACAACTCTGATTCTCACCAGTCATTCACTGTTTACTATGAAGACATTTCCTGAAGCATGTTACAAAGGACATACCCACTCCTACAGCACATAGATCACCGTTTATGGAGAGCTACACTATTCTCCTTAAGCTGGCTCAAGGCCCGTGCAAAAACATGCATATTAGATATTAGCATTATCTAAATAGAATGTAAAGCTGATGGGGATAAACAACTGAAGTAACCAAGTATCATGGTTACTATTCAATAATTTAACTAGTGGCTCAGTGTTTATGAAATGTGAGCTCTTAGTGCACCTCTAATCTTACTTCCCTGGGTGATTTTAGCCTGAGATGTTTCCAGCTTCATTCACTTTCTTAGAAGCAATTTTCCTAATCTGCAAAATGGAGATAAAAATGAAAAACCACCACCACTGCACACTCATACATCATGAACTATTGGGTACAAAAATTTGTTTAAATGTGATTTATAAAATATAAGCCTCTAAAATATTGACAAATATTGTAAAGTACAGTTCCATGTATAGTTTATAGTACATGGCTTTAAAAAATAACTGTACATTAATTAAGCAACCTCACGACACTTTCCGATCACTTAACTAAACGCAGTCCTGTTCTTAGACACCTATAGTACTTCAGTAGCCTGAACTAGTCAGTGCATCACCTTGCAAATGCTAACAGAGAGTATCATACACATTTGACCCATTCCTTTAAGAGGTTCCTCATACCTGTGAGATGGCATCTGCTCATCACTGTCATCATCATCTAAAAGCATTTGTTAAGTGGAGGGCTAGAGATGGTGTTCTCCTGGGTCCTATAAAAAGTGAGGTAATATCCAATTTCCTGACCTCTGGAGGCCTTCAGACCAAGGCCAAGAAAGCTTTGTATAAATTAAGCAAATGGATAAATGTATAACATTTTGCATAAGCAAAGGATAAGTAAGCAAAAGAGAAGCAAGTATGAGCCCCTGTCGGTGTTCTGCGCATTTCAACCAAGTGGAGTTGTCAGATGAGCAGGATGAGCAAACAAACCAAAAATAACCAGATTTCTCTTTTCAGCACTTTTATTGGCTTCCATGCTGTAGAGCACATAGTAATCGCCAAGTGGGAGGGAAATACAGAAATATATTTTATTCTTTAAGGAGAAAATGGAAGAAGAGTTTTGGGGTTTTACTCAATGAATCAATAAACCCTTGTAATCTTAAAAATTGTGCAGAACATTTGACTTAAACTAGCCTCCAGTAAAGAAAGCCCTTAAAACAAGGCAGAAAAGTATGAGATACTGAATTATACTAAGAAGCCAGTTTGAAAGGGACTTATTTAATGAAGCTTGTTTTAAATTCTCCATCTCTTGTAAGGATACGTGCACTTCTCAGAGTCCTTCTGTGACGGGGTTTTGTTTTTGTGAACTTAGTGAATAGGATTTAAACTTCTTAGCTTTCTTTTTTTTTTTTTTTTTTTTTTTTTTCAAAAAACTACAAACGCAATCAGTTTAAGTAGAATCCATTCAATTGGCCTCTGCTTTCTGAATGCAAGAAAGAAGCTACTTTTCCTCCCCTTCGTTTCATTCCAGCTGAGCACAGTGCAGCAAACATCTCATGCTGAAATCAGTGCCTTTTTAAAACTTCAAGGGGCTTGAAAGCTCCAAACCTGTTCAGAGGTGACAGGGCTCAGAGAGATCAGCTCAGACGCACCCGATTTGCACTTCCCTCTTCTATAAAGGATCTCAGTCCTTTATCCACAAGCCTCATTAGGAAAGTTCTCTCACTATGAACGCTGGACCAGGGCAGATCTCCTCTTTGGTATTGTAGCGTCATTCTCTGTTTCACTCACTGTAAAGAATCCCGGCCACTGGCTGAAGTCTACTGTGAGATCAAGAGAAATGAGGTTCTCTACAGTGGAGGACGGTAGTTAATTGCTCTGCCCTTGCCAAAAGCCCCCTCGCCATCCTGCCTGCCTTCACATCAGCACTGGCTTCTTTCTCTTCCCTCCAAGGGTTATCACTATTACAGAAGGAAGGGTCCTAGCTCTGTAGAGCTGCCCAACTGAGTTCAGAGAGTACGAGAGTAGAAACCTCCAAGCCACTGTTTAACCTCATGTAAAGCAAAAACTGCAGAATCCCTAACACCTTTCTGCAGGAAGCCAGTCTTTAGTTTGGGCTTCTTCCCTTCAACAGGTGGAGTTAACTCTAAAACCAGAAGCTTTTCAGAAGAGAAGAAAAAAGTAAACATTTCCATGTATTGGGTTGAAACACACCTTGCAATTAACTGCAGTGCAAGTGAAGTGTGGGCTAACTGGTTGCTTCCTAACGAGATGCATCTTGTATCTCAGGGCTTCTTCTTCTGCAAACATGCCTTCGTACTGGATGCTTTACTGTTTCTGTGTGTGTGTGTGTGTGTGTGTGTGTGTGTGTGTGTGTGTGTGTTTAAATTATTATTCAATCTCCAGGGCAGTGATGGATCACTCCAGCTCTGTTGATGAGGCTGTAATTTTTGAATTCCTAGAGAAAAATGCCTGCTTCTTAAAGGTTTGTTTAGTGGACTTTCTCCTTGGGTGCCCGAATAATCATCAATTGTTCAGTTGACTGTGTAAGGAGCCACCTTAGCTTTCACAGGTGACTAAAATAACATCCACCACTAATGACTGTCTGATAAAACAACTACTTTTTTCCCCCAGTCCTTAAATCTCACAATAGTCTCTAGCCCAGAGTAGGATTTCTGTTGGTAGAATCTTGCACCAATAGGCTCTTTTCCACCAGGCTTTCTGGTTTGGCTGAGCACTGACAGTAATGCTCTCCGCATAACTCTGTAAGTACAAACTAGCATTGTTTTAAATAGTTTTAGGAATTGTCATTCCCAAATCTAGCTGGTTTTCCACTATTATGTCTTCATATAACATCCAACTTAACCCAATTCTATGAGAGCCAAAGCTAATTTCACGGAAACTCTAAAGAAGAAGCCCCTTAAAAGAAACACTTAAGGGATGTCTCTTATAAGCAGCAATATTTAAGGACTATCAGAGATTTCAAATATAAGGTTCTTCTCCAAAATCTTTGCTCAATACGAAAATTTTGCTCATTTTAAGATTAGCATTAAATGTTTTGTTTTAACTACCCAAGACAAGGAATAGACTTTATCATTGGGAGAGAAAGGAAGACATTGTGGGTGTTCAAAGATTAGACTTAAAATACTCCACCAGCATCAGGCTTCCGAAAGCATTTTTATTTGAATGGATCTTATCTCTCTACAGTTAAGTAGTTTATCTTTCACATCATCACATACTTAATACTAAATATTACATGTTTTCATTGAAAGTGGATTTCTGCGTTTCGGGGGAGGAAGATGCCGTTGGTATATTATATAATTGTTTATGTAGTTTTAAAAGAACTTAGATCAAGTCCTGTTCACAGTGAGGTGAGCATTTCAGAGGAATAAGGATGGTCATGTTCCGTACTTCTATCAAGCCTGTTTCACTTTTTCTTTTTTTTATTAAAGTACATTCAACATAATTTACAATACTGGATACAAGAGGGAAATGTTCTGGATTTGTCTTATGGTTTTAAGGCAAAAAACTAGCCACTATAATATAGCCCTGATATACTTGATCTTGATAGGCCAGAACCAAACAACAGGCACAGAACCACTCCCTTTGGAGGCTAACGATGTAGTACAAGCCCTAATTCAAGTGCTTACAATATCCAAACACCTGCCAAATTGAATCGCTCGCTGCATTCTTATAACTAACATGTCTCTCAGATGATACTCTGCAACAAATGGCCTTGGGTTTAGTAAAAATTTAAGATGCTTTCTCTATTTATTATCCTCAACACTCAAACCTCTTCATCTCCAACTAAGAGGTCTTGAGTTAGTGTGTTAAGAAAAATATGCAACACTTCTCTGTGCGTCTCTGTCTTGGCATGCAGCCAACCCTGATTTGTCACCTGGTGTCACACAGACTTGGGTCCAGAATACCCAGGAGTCAGGAACAAAGGAGGCCATCTCCTCACACACCTGGTACTTGAGCTAAAGGGCCCCTTTTGTGTGAATTGGGTAATTGGGACAAGTGTTAGCGATGCTCTCCTATAGGCTCCTTCAAACGGACTCTCCTGAAGTATTTTCAGCAGGGAGACATTGGTATGGAGATAGGAGACTAAGAAAAATTTGTCACCCGCTCACTGCTTCAACCACTATTTACTGAATCTCGACTTAGTTTCAGGCACTGTGCTAGGCATAGAATAGCTCATTTTAAACGAATTGGACAAGGTCTCCACCCTCCCGTAGTTTACGACCTAGTAAGCAAACAAATAAATATACTCCACAATCTCAAAATGTGGCCAGTTCTGTGAAAGAAAAGAATGAGGTGCCACGAGAGATTGAAGGGTGGACCTGATTTAGACTGAAGTGATGGACGGGATATCTAATTTAGGGACCAACAGGACTGTTTGGGATTCTAGAATTAGTATCTTCCCTAATAGCCACTCTATAATTTTGCTTCAAGACTATAGTCTATGTAGCCTATTTATTAGGTTGGTGCAAAAGTCAATGTGGTGTAAAAGGTTAAAAATAATTGCAAAAACCGCAATTACTTTTACACCAGCGTAATAAATAATCCAATCTTGTCTACCTCTCTAGATTTATGTCCTTCTCACCTGGCCTCAATCTCCAGCCTCAGAAACATTGAATTTCTTGCCCTTCACAATGCTGTGTCAAGCCTCTATTGCTTAGTGTTTGCCAGCCCCACTTCTTCACTACAATGACTCCTCTTTATCTTCCACGGTTCATCTGGGATACGACTACCACTAGGAAATCTCTGATTCTTCCCATTAAAGGACCCATCATGTGGCTCAGTGCCGGGGCACATTCCCATTTGTATCCTTGTATGTCAAAATGGTTGAATATCAGCAATTCCGTATGGTTCAATCAATAAGCTATGTGAATGGCCGCTGTGCAGTGCTTTCCATTCATACAGATGACAATGTGCATGAGATTTCTGAAGTCGTACTATATGGCAGTTTTGCTTGCTGCATGGCCCTTCCCTGTGATTGCACGACACACTACACCCGCCTCTAAAATTTACCTTACCATTTTGTATAAAGTGATAAGTTCATGCCTTTCCTTCCTCAATACCCTTAACAATTATCATAGTCTTTTGTTATAACACTAAGAGTAACTATCACTTATTGAATGTTTAGCACTACCAGATCCTTTAAATACATTATCTTTAATTCTCACAACAATGTGGACAAATAAATATGTATATATTCAACTTTTACAGCTGAGAAACTCAGGTTTAAAAGTTAAATAATTTACTGAGTTCACAGCATATTAAAAGATGGCAGAGCTCAGATTTAAACAAAACTCTGTCTGATTCTAGAACCCAAATTCTTTCAGCCATGCCATGCTAGATTTCACTCTTTTCATTCATTCATTCATTCAACAAGTTTGTTTATATAGTGCTAAGCTTTATATAAATGACAAAACCTGACTTGATTTCAAGGAAATGCCAGTCTAGCAAGGAAGGCAAACACTGAACAATAAATTACAAGTGAAATAAACTAGGATAATTGTATATGGCACTGAGCTGAATGTTATGAGATAAACATGCTGATATATTATGATAGCTATCCCTAAAAAGAAATAGTATTTTTAACTTTGTTTCATTTTTAAATATTAAAAATAACCCTTCTCCCTAGTCCTTATCTTTAATCCTTCTACCTACACGGTGTCAGAATAACTAGGTTATAGTCTACATACAATTCTTACCTACTTGTGACTGAACTCAGCTCCACCACAGCACTTGCTAGTAACAAGACTAGCTTTTAGCTGCTTATGGCTGGGTTACTGCCATTTGCCACAAAAACAGATAATATTTAAAGTAATTTCTGGAAATGGGTCATTACAGGTGACAGATCCTAAGGCGTGGATGTGGCTCATTCGCAGAACGAATCCCTTGTCCTCACATGGAGTGTTGGCTGATCTCACAGTATGGTATTAAAGCAGCTGGTTGAAACTAGCCGGCTGAAACCTGGAACTCAAGCTGAAGCTTTAGGAATTTCAGTGGAAAAGTGTCAAGAGCACTATAATTTGTAGAGAATAGAATGGTGGATAAGAGTGAAGAAATCCTGTATACCTCTAAAACAAAACACAGTTGAGAATGTCCCTGGCTCAGAGGTGCTGATTTGCCAGTTTCATATCTACCTCAGCTCCCACTGATTTTCCTAGAAAGAATAATGTGTTTTACGTTTTGCTTGTTTTGCTTCCGTTTTCAACCAACAGGCTATGCACACTGCTTGACATCAAGAGAAACAGAGAATCTAAGGAGTGGTTCCACGGAGCATGAGAAAACAAATAGGAATCTCAGGAGCAGAGAATCTGGAATCAAGAGACTTTAGAAATCCTCTTCCCCAGATTTCCAAACAGTATAGGAAGCCCTTCTAAGAGATGTCTGTCCCCTACCAGAGTGATGTTAAATACTTTCACAGACAAAGAGGTCATTTACACACCATAGCTCCTACTGTGGAAAGTCCTTTTTATGCAGGCAAAGTATACCTTCTGTGACTTCAACAAATGGGACCACTTTCTGTCCTCAGAACAGTATAATCCTTGTTCCACACAACGGTTTACCTGTTTATGTACCTGCAGCATTTTTTTTCTTTAGGGTTTAGATAGATTCCATGTAGGTTTTGCTGAAATGGCTAGAGCCGTCAGACAGAAGATTATTGAGCATCTGGATCCTGAGGGAGCACACTCAAGCCAAGAGGAGTGGGTCTCCAACACTGCTCCACGAGGAACAAGGATTCAAATATTCATTAGTTGACATGGATGATATCCCACGGCACAGTTAATACACAACTCTATCCAACAATAGCAGAGTTAATGCAGTTACCTGGCAGCAAAGCATTTCCAAAAACGCTAGCCTTTCTTCTCATTGACTATTGATGACTGCAGCCCAGGGGAAAGTAGTACATTCATAAGCATCAATCAGGGCAGGAAAGGCGCCTTCCAGTCTCTTTGAAACAAGATAATGTATGTGAAAGCTCTTTGTCAACTGAAAAGCCGTATACAAATGTGAAGAATTTTTATCATTGTTTTAAAAGGAAGTTGGAATAGAATTACCGTTGTTTGTTTTAAAGTTTTCTGTGTGGCCTTACTCAATAGATACCTAACAGCCTCAATAGATACCTAAGAGCCCTGCCTCTCTTTCCATCTCTGTGTTAGATAGTAATGAAATTATTTTTAAATAGAAAGGATCAGGCTTATTGTTTGCCATGTCGGCCACACTTCTTTTTCCAAGTTTTTAAAGGCAATTTCCTTTGGTATTTCCTCAGTGCACACTTTATTCTACAATGACAGATCACAAAGACTCGTGCATAGGAGTATGAAATGTAATTCATCTGAATCAACATGAACTCCTAATCCTGTGGAAGACAGAGATGAACCATTTGTAGAGTAGCTGCTATGAGCTAAAAGTTGTACATAGATTGTCTCAATTAATCCTCACAACCACCATAGTCTTGGTTTACAGATGAGAAAGATTTAAAAACTTCCCTAAGCTTGAAAAGCTAGTAATTAGCAGAACTCAGAATTCAAACCCTATGTCTCATCCCAAATGTTTTGCTTCTGTATCTCCAAAGAAACTGTATTTGAAATGTATGGATGAAAACCAGACTATCCTTCCCATAATGGTTTTCTTATAGTCCATAAAACTATGAATTTTTAAGTACTTTATAAATGCATTTCTAGTTGATAAAACATTACATGCTATTACCTACCCTTTCTTACCCACTTAATTATATCACATTATATCGCATTTTTTACTATAGAAACTTAGAACGTTTAAGTTCTTACTATTTTGTCATTGGTAATCTTGGTAGTTGCTTTTCACTCTTAATTAAAATTTAAAATTCTGAAACTATCATACTTATTAAAAGAATTAAAAATTACCTACTTACAGAAATTGAGCATTTTTTTAAACCTTTAAAAATGTCTTCATAGCACATTGTCTTTAAAACTGTGAGGTTGGACTACCACTTCCCATAAGAAGGAATTAGCATACTTTTCTCGATTTATCCCACTAAGCACAATTAAAAACTCTGGAAATTATATATGAAACAAACATAAGGAGACTCTGATAAGTGAAGAGAAAAGACAGACCTGCTAGCAGCCTCAGAACTGAGGAACGCCATGTCAATAGCTCACTGGGCTTTTGTTTTCCCTCATGTATCCCACCTCATAATTACTACCAGGAATTCTGCTGCATCATTCCTACCAAGTGAGGTGCTGGAGAACTCAGCAATCTTGAAATATCAACAGGTATAGACAGAAAAATCCACAAAAACAACACGATGTCTCTATCCAAAAGATAAGGAAATGGACAGCCCAGCAAAACAGAAAACTTTTAGATAATAACTGTTCTGCTCCAGCAAAACACCACAGAGACAACTATGTCTCCACTCCCACCTTCACTAGCAAATGCTGAATAGAAAATGTAGACTTCAACCTTGCCAAGGTGTGATACAATTCTGCCCATGGTATTACTGAAGACCATGTGGTGAGCCTGGGAATTCTGGCCCAAATTCTAGTCAGTATAATAATGCAAGAAAATGACATAAAAGGCATACAGATCAAAAAAAAGAAGGAAAGATTGGTAACTACAATATTGCTACAGGGATATGAAAGACAGTTTGGGGAATATAATCAATAATGTAAAGATTTTGTAGGGTGTCAGATGGGTACATGTCTAATTAGGGAGACCACTTCATCGGTGGTGTAGGTGCCCATTGCAGTGTACACCTGAAGCTGAAGCTGAATAATGATGTATGTCAACTATAATTATATATATATATATATATATATATATATATATATATATATATATATGCAATATGGAGTACAGCATAAGGAATAGAGTCAATGAAATTGTAATAGTTATATACAATGTCAGAGGGGAAATAGATTGGGGGAGGAGGGTTATCACGTTGTGAGGGGTGAAATGTCTAGCTATTACATTGTTTTGTACACCTGAAACTAATAGAAGGAAAGAAAAAGAAAAAGCAAGAAATACAACTCTCCCTACGTGTACATTACATGAATATCTATATAGGAAATCCCAAAGAATCTACCCCCACTGCAAAAAAAACCTCCCAGAATTAATAAATTAGTTCAACAAGGCCACCAGAAAAACATTCAAAAATCAATTATATTTCCATATATTATGAACACCAAAATTAAAAATACAATGCTATTTTCAATTACTCAGAAAAAAATGAAATACTTGGGTGTAAACCTAACAAAACATTTACAGTAATTGTACATTGAACACTACAAAATTCTGATGGAGGACATCAAAGAATAATTTCTAAATGAACAGAAATACATACTTTGTCCATGAATTAGAAGACAACCGAGTAAAGATGTTCATTCTCTCCATATTGTATATAGATTTAATGCAATTCCTACCAAAATTCTGTGTTTATACACAGACAAGATTAATCTAACATTTTACATGGAAGAACAAAGGAACTAGAATAGCCAAAATAATTTGAAAAAGAATAAAGTAGGAAGAATTAGTTCATCCAATTTCAAGATTCTGCAGTAATCAAAACTCTGTAAAAGAGGCATAGACACATAGATCAATTAAAAAAAACCAGAAACATATTATGCCCATCTGATTTTTTTTTTTAACCTTTGACATATTTTATTGAGAAGACAAAACATTTCAGGGATGGGACCCTCCCAATTATATAAGCAGTTCATAAAAGTCTGTCTCCAGTCTAGGTTTTTAATTAAATTTATTGGGGTGACAGTGGTTAGTAAAATTATATAGGTTTCAAGTGTACCGTGTTTCCCCGAAAATAAGACCTAGCCCAACAATCAGCTTTAATGCGTCTTTTGGAGCAAAAATTAATATAAGACTTGGTCTTATATTATATTATATTACATAAGATCCGATCTTATATTATAGTAAAATAAGATCGGGTCTTATATTAATTTTTGCTCCAAAAGATGCATTAGAGCTGATTGTCCGACTAAGTCTTATTTTTTGGGGAAACACGGTACATTTCTGTAATACGTCATCTATACATTGCATTGTGTGTTTACCACCTAGAGTCAGTTCTCTTTCCATCACCGTATATTAGACCCCATTTTCCCTCTTCTACCATCTCCCCTCCCCCTTACCCTTTGGTAACCACTAAACTATTGTCTCTGTCTATGAGTATTTGTTTTTTGGTTTGTTTTGTTCCTTTGTTGTTTTCAGTTTTATATCCCACATATGACTGAAGTCATATGGTTTTCAACTTTTTCTGTCTGATTTATTTCATTTAACGTGATAATTTCATGTCACAAATAGCAGTATTCCATCTTTTCTTATGGCAAAGTAATATTCCATTGTGTATATATACCACATCTTCTTTATCCAATCATCTATTGAAGGACACTTTGGTTGTTTCCATGTCTTGGCCACTGTGAATAATGCTGCAATGAACAGAGGGATATATATATATATATATATATATATATATATATATATATATATATATATCTTTATGGATAAATGTTTTCAGATTTTTTGGGTAGATACCCAGAAGAGGGATTGCTGGGTTGTTTGGTAATTCTATTCTTAACTTTTTGGGGAATCTCCATACTGTTTTCCATAGTGATTGTACCAATTTACATTCCACCAGCAGTGTATGAGGGCTCCTTTTTCTCCACAGCCTCTCCAACATTTGTTATTCCTTGCCTTGTTGATAATAACCATTCTAACAGATGTGAAGTGGTATCTCATTGTGGTTTTGCTGTGCATTTCCCTAGTAGCTAGTGAAGTTTAGCATTTTTTCATATACTTGTTGGCCACTTATGTATCTTCTTGGGAGAAGTGTATGTTCAGGTCCTCTGCCCATCTTTTAATTAGACAGTTTGCTTTTTTTGTTGTTGAGTGATATGAGTTCTTTTTATTTTGGATATTGTCCCCTTCTCGGAGGTCCAGCTGATTTTTGACAAAGATTTGAAAGCATCAATGAAGGAAAGATAGCCTTTCAACAAATGGTAGTGAAGCAGTTGAACATCCATAGGGAAATAAATAAATAAAAACCTCAAACTAAGGTTCTCATCTTACACAAAAATTCATTCAAAACGCATAATGAACTTAAATGTAAGATATAAATCTGTAACACTTATATTCAAAACATAGGAGAAAAATCTTCAGAATATAGGGCTGGGCAAAGGTTTACTAGACTTGATAAGAAAAGCATAATCCATAAAAGGAAAAAGTGATAAATTAAACTTTACCAAAATTAAGAACTTTTGCTCTGCTTAACACCCTGTTAAGAAGAAAAGATAGACTACACATGGGGAGAACGTATTCGGAAACCACATATCCAACAAAAGAACTAGTAGCTAGAATATATAATGAGCTCTCAAACCTAAACAGCAGTAAAACAATCCAATTAGAAAATGAGCAGAAAACGTGAAGAGACATTTCACTGAAGAGGGTACAAAGAGGGCAAACAGGACATGAAAAGATGTTAAACATCACTAGCCATTATGGAAATGCAAATTAAAACTACATGAAATATCTCTACTTACCTATGAAAATGCCTGAAATAAAAAATACTGGCAATAGCAAATGTTGGTGAGGATGCAGAGAAACTGGATCGCATGTATTGCTGATGGGAATGTAAAATGGTAGACATTCTGTAACATAGTTTGTTGACAGATAAATGTGTGTGGCTAATAGAGCTACCTGAAGGATCCTTATGGTGATGGACCTGTCATTATCTTAACTGTATTGAAGTCAGCATCCTGGTTATAATATTATATTATGGTTTTGCAAGATGTTGCCATTTGGGGAAAATGGGTAAAAGACACACACATACATACACACACACACACACACACACACACACACACACACACAGAGGATCTCTCTGTTACCTCTTATAACTTCATGTAAATCTACAATTATCTCAAAAAGTTTAAAAATGGCATGATATCATTTCATGTTTTGTACTTTACATTGATATACTGATAGACATATAGCGGAAATATTTAAACTCTCAGGTCAGCTTTAAAAGACACACTTCCTTGTTAGCCTGGGATATAACGGAGAGATAACTATGAGTTAGAAGATGAGACTTTCATCATCATTAACAAACATAAAATATTATTAAAAATATGTGGTTTCAGTCTGCCAACATTTATCAAGTAGCAGCCATACGCCTGTGAGCAGGTAAAGATGGGCATAGCACGCTCCAGGCTACCAGGAATTAAGTGCCTCATAGTGAATGAAGAACACATCAAACCACACGGCTGCAAGTCTACCTTGGAGAGTGCAAGGAGCATTAACAATGCAGCCGCTAGCATTTGTTGAGCACTTGGTTTGTAGTAGGTTATGCGCCCATGTTTACATTCATTTTCTCATTAACAACCTTGAAAGTTAATTTTATAACCCACATTTTCTTGATGGAGAAACAGAAGCCATAGAGGTTGTGCAGTTCGTTCAGGAAATGAACGAAGCAGTAGTTTAAATGCAGCTGTGACTTCAGAGCAGCCTGTGCACTTCACCACAGCAGAAGTCTGTACCACACACCACATAGGGCAGAGAAGCACAAGTCTGCCACCATGGCTTGAGGGTTGAAAGGACAGAAAAGGGCCAGGAAAGATTTAAAGATGAGGCACAATTTGAGTTGGGTTTTACAAAGTGAGTAGGAGTTTAGAACGATCAATCTATTTCATGAGGGAAACAGTAACGTGATAAGAAGAGAGAAGGGAAAGTTTTCAAAGTCAGGGCCTGTTATGAGTTGAATGGTGTCCACCAAAAATTCATGTATTGAACTCCTAAGCCCTAATACTTCAGAATATGACTTTATTTGGAAATTAGGACATTGCATTAATCAGTTAAGATGAGGTCATTAAAGTGGGCCTTATATTACTGTGTCCTTAAATGAAGGGGAAATTTTGACAGAGAGATTGACATGTACGCAGGAAGAACATCATGTGCCCATGAAGGCAGAAACCAGGGTGATGCCTGTGCGAGCAAAGGAACGCCAAAGCTTGCCAGCAAACCACCAGACACTAGGAGAGAGGCATGGCACAGATTCTCCTTTACAGCCCTCAGAAGGAACTGACTGCTGACAACTTGATTTCAGACATCTGGCCTCCAGAACTGTGAGATAATAAATTTCTGTTGTTTCAAGCCATCCAGTTTACAGTATTTATTATGGGAGTCCTAGCAAACTAATACAGGCCCCAATCTTCTGGATCCCCCTAAGTTTTAGAAAGTGGGGGGAGGGTGGTCCAGAGAAGCGGTGTGCTAGACTAATTAACACCAGCTGGAGAGAAACAGTTGTTAAATTTTCAGATATTTTGCAAGCTAACCAATAAACAAAGCCATTATTCAAAATAAAATTTTATGAACTTATAAAGAAGCTATATAAAACAAAGATAATCAATACTCAAAACTCATCACCAATTAATAATTTTACATTTTACTAGGACCTATGCTTTTGAGGCTATTTACAGCCATTGTATCTGTATGATGGAAATACTACATAATTATGTGCGACTGCCCAATTCCACCATCAGGGACATCATGGAGGTAGCTTGAAATCAGCCCTAGTGGGATAATTTACACCATGAAATTCAGCAAATCAGGGCTTTGAAACCCTGGAGAACTGGTGGTTAAACATTTACCAACACTGGTCCAGAGATATTGGTGACCCATCCAGTACCACATTTGCCTCCTTTAATTGACACCAGAAATGTTTCTCTTGTCCCTCTTTACTCCATTCTTCTGAAATCTCTACTGTCTGTCTGACCACTGGATGGCTTTGGCTTCATTCTGTTTCCCCAGCACAGCCAGCTTGGCCCTGGGTGAGCCCCATTGTGTAGCTCTTGTCACTCACAGTATGAATGAATGCACAGATAAATGGCTTAATTAATTAATTAATTAATTAATTAATTAATGAACGAATGCTTCAGAAACTATGTTCAGACTATGATCATGCTACTATTGAACTTCACAACATATAGACAGGTAAAAAGGACACTATTTATGACTCAGAAGTATTAACTTTGCTCCCAGGATTTTGAGCATAACTCTTCTGATCCCAAATTGCCTTCTGGTTAAAAGAGACTCTTAATCCCCTCTCTTTACTAACCCCTGAGGATAATGTGAAGTTTAATCTTCATGAAGGCACTTTGAAAATAAGTGCTGCCATACAACCATATGGCAGTATTACTATTATTATAGTAAGCTTCAAATCCTTGAAGGCACAACTCTTGCATGCTCCCAAGAAACTAGATATACGAGTATGGTTATGATAACTTGCATAGGAAATTAGTGTAAAAATAGAAAACGCCATGTTAAATATTTATCGTGTAATTTTTTTATATAGCTGATTCGTTTTTTTTAAACAGTGACTTAAACATGATTTTATTACATCCTGTATGGATATGGTTATTAAATAATAATACAGATATAAGTTCACTGAAAAATAGCTGTATAGTTGTAGCAGTATTAAAATGTAAACTCTTAGAGGCAGACAACAAGCTTCATGGTAATTATACTTGCCATTAAATGATAATATCCAATTGGTATCTAATCTTCAGGCTACAAATAGGCGTGTAATACTGCAAATACACTCTAATTACATGGATGTTTGTCCACTGTAAAAGTAATAAGATGAACTACAAGCAGTGTTGCAAATTCCAATGAAGAATTTTATTCAGACTCTAATGAAAGATGCCAGGTGAAGTTTATGGCTTAATACCCTCCTTGTTTCTATCTTCAGTACCAATGATTTTACTATTTAGTTCCAGATGTCAAAGTTTGTATTGCAATATTATTATCATTATTTGACACTGTGTTGCTTAATGAGAACTGACCTAATATTCAACGGAAGCCAGCACAAATCTCACTTTGGAAATTGAACCAAAATATATGTTTGTCTGATAGAGATCTAATAAAGAAAAGTGACTATTTTCTCCATCTTAAATTCTTGGAAGATAATTTTATTATTTCACTCCTCTCATAAAACATGTATCTAAAGTCATAATTCTATTTTGTTATTTTGACTTCGACACAAAAGTACATTTCCTAATTGAAGTGTTTGAGTGTTGAGATAGCACTTGATACAGAACATGGTAAATATTTTGAATAAATGAACGAATGAATAGTTGAATAATAGTTTCTAAATCTAAATTTATTTCCTGCAAGTAAATGAAGTCAAATATGTTTGTCTAATTTTCTCATCGAGTTAATAAACCATTTTGGTGATTTTTGTGTATGGATTAGGTGTGTTGTATTATGAAGCCCCAGAACATTGATGTGGATAAAACGCTATGATTTTATGTATCTTAACAGAGAACCTCTGCTCTCATGACTTTAAGCCTGTGTATATACTCACATAATCCCTATCAAATTGACTGGGAGGCGATAAAGAAAAAGTAACATTAAGAATTAAGACCAAAAATAAATAAATAAATAAATAAAATAAAATAAAAATAAAAAAAGAATTAAGACCAGAGGTAGGCAGGCAAGAGGCTTGCAAGCTTGTCAATTTATGGCCTTAGAAAGTTAGGTTTTCTCTGTGCTTCCTCTATGCTTCAGAGGAAAAAGACTAAAGTCAGGTACAGTCATATACACCCCCATTATATTGATCTACCTTAAAATGATTTATTTCTAAAACAACAGTAGCTAATATTTATTGAGGATGTATTTCTCACTGTCACCCAGTGGTATCTACATGTGTGAAATGGCTTTCCCAGAATTGGACAGCTGGTGGAGCAGAGATTTGAATCCAGAGCTGATACAAGGATTGTGCTGAGCTGTAATGCCTTTCAGGGAATGATGCTGCCAGACTTCACACTAGTTTCAACCCCTCTGCCTTTAGAAGCACCTCTTTCAGCTAGATTTGCTTTCTCTTCCTCCCCTTTGACCCAAACCCCACTACCTAGAACCCACCTCATGTTCTCCCATTCCCCCAGTAATTTCATCACCCCTGCCTCCTATCTCACACCGTATTGAAAAATGTACACACACTATGCCATTACCACTTAAACAGTTCTGTTCAGTTCTCCACTTCTTGAGGCAAAAACATTGTTTTCTGATAATTCTCTCACCACCCCCACTTCTCCACCCGCCAGCACCTAACACATACAGAAATGTAGCTATTTGTTGATAGAATGATGTCTCTGAAGTTCTTAAAAGAGCTCAGAAATAGTTGGCGTACTTTCAGTATTTAAATACTGTTGCTGCGTAGTTGTTAACAGAAGCAGATGAAATCTAGTTGTTTTTTTTAATAGGACATGCACTGTAAAAGCCAAAAAGTCACTTATTACAGAAACTTCCAGGTACTGAAAGGTATGAATAAAGACGTGGCATATTTGATCCCCAGATTTTTCCTTCCTCAATATCCTGCCTTTTCCAGAAGATAAAGTGACTGGAATGTGTTGTCAGTTATCCTGAAAGATCCTCCTCATCCTGTGTTCCCGAGTCACGGCAGGGTGTGACTGCTCTGTTTCCAGGGACACCGTGTGTTCAGGATGGAATTTTAATCAGACCAAGTCCACAGAATAACCAGTCCTTGAGAAATATTTTGTTCTATACTTTTTTTTATTTGTCTTTTCCTTCTCTCTCACATTTATCATCATTTTCTGCTTGTATATATGTCCATTTGTCTTTCTTTCCTTTAATTTCTGTTCCACAGTCCCCAGATAGAAAATGAAATATTAGGTTTGTCAAGCGTATATCATTGTTTAAACGCCTGGAGATGATGGGTTAAACAGACCAATCAATGAAACAAACCTCTAGTGCATTGCAGGGGCTGCAAAGGATGTTCCCTTTGGCTCTTTAAGACCTAAGAAGTCAATAACCTATTAATATCATATTCTGCCAGTCACCTCTACACAATTCACATGTGACTTTTAGGACAAAACTTTACAGCTTGTGGGAATTAAACAAAAGAATGTTTGTGACAAAATCCAAACTGAAAATAAGACTGCAAATAAACTTAAAAAGTGAAGTGAAAATAATAATCACATGATTATAACTCTAATATGCACCAAAATTATTATAGCTACATATATCATGACTATCATAAATACATAAAATGATCCAAATTTTGAAGCAATGCACCTAGTCATGTCATTATTTTTCAGCATATTAATAAATGTACTTCCCAAAGAATCAAATGGCCAACACATAAAAAAGTAGGATCACTTTGGGGAATTTATATTAAAAAGAGATGATCGGACAGACAAAAACATTTTTTAGTTTATTTTTTCCCATTTTATATAATGAACAATCAAAATTCAAAAGCCTAAATATCAAAGAAAATATGTACAATAGCATTGCTCATTATGTACAGAGCAAAGTTGTTTAATGGATGTATCTAATAATCTTTTGTATTTATAAAATCATGCATATGTATTTATTAATATTTATATAAGATATGAGGGATGACAGCATCTGAGTTGGAAAATTAACTTACTTTCAGATGATTTACATTTGAACCTCTCTTACCTATTTGTCCCTGTTTCAGAAGTTATAAAATTACTGGAAATATTTTAATACAGCTCAGAAACTTCTCCAAACATTAACTCCTGAATTCCAAAACTGATTTTACATCGTTATTTTATACAAAATGGAAATCAATGAGTCAATATATTTTCTAGAAATAGAATTCTTCACTGTAGTATGTCTAAAGAATGAATATGTTTTGTAGCATTAGAAGAATTCCCTAGTCTTTAGTATCACCCTTTTCAAACAGAACTATTCCTAACATCATAATCAACGACCCAATTTTGGAGTGAGACAGATTTCATTTTAAACCCTGGCTCCATCACTCAGAAGTTATGTGACCTCAGCTTTTTTAATATGTAAAATGAAGATATTAACCTCTACCTTAATGGATTTGGTGAACATTAAATGAAGTGTTGTATCATAATGAATGCAGAGCGTATTGCCCAATACTGGGCACAGAGTAAGCACTTAATAAATGGAAGAGAATGGAGTTCATTCAACTAACCTCATCCATTCTAGAGCCCTGGGCATAATTTGCTTAAATACCCTTTCACAAATATGCCTTACATATCCTGAGCTCATCTACCTATCTTACCGCAGGTCTGTCATTTGAGCTGAACATTACACAGCTATTAAAGCAACCCAAGATCTCCTTTTCTTTCCTTTTGTGTTGGCACAATTAGCCATATCAAGCTTGTAGTAATGAAGATGGAGGATCAGCTCCTATTCCACATGATAGCAATGAGGCAAGCAATTGGAATGAGTCATCTTGGGGGAAAGTACTGTGCCTTGAAAGAAAGAACGTTATGGATACAATCACCCAGATTACAAGATAGATAGGTAGCTTCTCCAGCCTATGTATGTGATACTTCCAGCTTATTTCCTGAGTACCCCAATCATTTTCATTCATTCAACAAACACTTAATGAGCCCCTGCTCTGTCCGATGCCATGAAATAGGCTTGAGATTTAACTGTGAACATTACCAACATTCCCTACCCTCACAGAGTCCTAGCGCTCCCATTCTCTAGCACACCACACGTCCCTCATTTTCTAACCAAGTAAGCCTCTATCCGAGGCTTTCGTCAGTAGCTGAAGTTAGATTCTGATTTTTTAGAAAACGTTTACTATCTGGTGTCTACTTTTGTGTTTTTTTCTGTTTGTTTTTTAACCAGCTTGTCATTCACCCCACACTTTGACTGAGACACCTGAGCTACTGGTAGTTCCACTCTTTTTATTTTGTCTAAAACATAGTCCTCCACTTTAGATGCACTTTAGAAATCAGCTGGGTAGATTTTTTAAAATTTGATACTCAGCTTGCATCCCTGAGAAATTATATCAGAGTCCCAAGACCTGGGGCCAAAGCATCAATTATGTTTACATCCCTGGGTAATTCTAATGTGCAGTCAAGGTTGAGACTCTCTGCTCCAGAGTCTTCCTCTGCATGTACCACCCTTACTTCACAACTCACTTGTTGTTGCCTCCCTCCTACTGATCCAGCAACATACAGCTCAGCTATGCTTTCTCCCTATGAAGTCTTTCCTGGAGCCAACCCACTATCTAGGCTGGCATGGGGGTATGTATTGATTTTTTATAGCTGTATAACATTATCACAAACTTAACAACTAAGACAGCACTCGTGTATTAGCTCACAGTTTTGTAGTTTAGAAGTCTAAGCACAGCATGGCAGGGTGTCACAAGGTTGAAATCAAAATATTGACCAACTGTGTCCTTATTTGGAGTCTCAAATAGGGTGAGATCTATTTCCAAGCTCCCTCAGCTTGTTGGCAGAAATTATTACCTTGCAGTTGTAGGACTGTGGTTCCCATTGTCTTGCAAACTGGCATACAGGAACTGCTGTCGACTTCTAGAGGCTGCTCTCAAGTCCTTGCCATGTGACCTCTTCTATAGGACCTCTCACACTCTCAATATCTCTGACTTCAGGAAGGGCCTGGTCCTTGTTAAGGGCTAACCTGATTAGGCCAGGCCCACCTGGATAACCAACCTTTGATTAATTCAAAGTCAACTGATTAGTAACCTAACTATGCAAATGCTATCTATCCCATCATATTCATGAATTCTGCACACATTCAAAAGGAGGAGCTTATACAGGGTGTGTACACAAGAAGGTGGAGATCTTGGAAGCCATCTCTGAGTTCTTCCTACCAAGTGCCCCTCTTACAGTTCCCAAAGTGACTCTGCTTTCCAGCACTTCCCACAATGCATTGTTCCTACTTTGCCAAACATTGAATCCTAGGAGAGAAGGGACCACGTCACAGTCATATTTGTCTTCTTAGCACATAACTCAAAGCTTGGAATAAGGTAGGTGCTCACCAAGGTTTTGTCAAATATTTATGCTACAGAGTTCGTATGCATAAATCAGACATTTTGCATATTAGAAAATAGAACAAGCACAGATTTGGATAAAAACCTCATCTAGGGAAGATGCAACTAATTCAATAATTTCAAAAGTTAATAAGAGTTAACATCAAAAGCAAGCTAATAAACATAACAGTACTTTTTTCTTTGAAGATTTTTTAATTAATTTGTTTATAAAATCATTGTTGTTTCAAAATATGTATGAAGTTTTATTTGTATTTATTGCCTTTGAACCCAAAAAGCCCTCTTCCATTTTGCATGGTTTGAGGAATCAGTTTTCCCTCCACTGGCCAACATGCCAAATGTATCATCCATCTGATGCACAATAATATAAAAATTAATAACAATTAATTGATCATTATGTTATGATCATGAGGTTAAATGCACAATGCAGTTCTTCTGCCTTGAGAGTGCTTAGCACAGTGAAAATGGAGTCTTTGGCACCTGCATTGCTATTCCAGCACTTCCAAGACCCTAGCTTTGGATAAGTCACCTCTACTGTCCTGAGTACTTTCATCCCTAAAATAGAGATGGCAATACCTTTTTGAATATAGATGTAAGAATTTGAGATAAATTACGAGGAGCTGGCAAAGAATAAATAGTGATAATGTTAATAAAGTGCCAGCAATTCTCCCTATACCCATCCTACCCAACCAACATTGAGGGATTTGCTGGTGTTAAAAATAGGAAGGCCTTTCAAAGGGAGAGGCAATAAGCATTTATTTGAGATCAATAAGAATAGCTATTTGGAACACACTGATTCAGGCAGAAGCCCGAAAAGTCTTCCAATTAGGAGACAAAGACAATGGGAATTTATGAGAAGAGGAAGGGGAACAATAGAAGGAAGGCATGTCTGTCAGTGCAGATAACATAACATAGCGATATTAACTCTAAATATTATGTTAAATTTTCAGCCCAGTAATCATCAGTCCAGTAGTCACAGTAACTGCTTTCTTGTTATCTTTGCAAATAGTTCTTTTGGGGCACAATGTTGCCCCAGGCCCAGTTCAAAAGTTATTTTGTCCTATTTTAACATTGCAAAGATTTCAGGCATAATACCACAAAGCAGTTCCTCTGGCATGGCAGTTCCAACTCCATTTTAAAGTGGCTCCGTTTTTTTTGTTTGTTTGTTTGTTTGTTTTGACACTGCTGAGAAGGTAAAATATATTATGTATTATCCCTCTTCTTACACGAATATGTTGAGAGAAGGTCTATTTACCTAAAAATTTAAGCTGACCTGAAGTAAAGATAAAATTATAAATTTAGAGCTTAATCTGAGGTACCGTGTTGCCCAAAGTCTGAAAGCAGGAGAATGAGAAAAAAGTAACTAAAACTACTTTATATAAAGTTAAACAGGAGAAATTGCTCCCAATTATGTTGCTGTTAAAAAATTTTTTTCTGATGAAGGAGAACTGACTCTGGGTAGTGAGCACACAATGTAATATATAGATGATATATTACAGAATTGTACACTTGAAACCTATGTAATTTTACTAACCATTGTCAATCCAATAAATTTAATTTATTTTAAATAAATAAATAAATAAATAAATAAATAAATAAATAAATAAATCTTTCTGTTCTATAATTTAGCTCTAGACCAGCACTGTCCAATAGAAATATAATGCAAGCTACGCAGGAAATCTTAAATTTTCTTGAAGTCACATGAAAAAGTTCTTTTAACATGAAATTAATTTTAATAATCTATTTTATTTAAGGCAATATATCCAAAATATTATTCAACATGCAATCAAAATAAAAAATTATTAATGGGATATTTTAAATTTTTTAATGTCAAATGTTCAAAATCTCACATATATTTTTTACACTTATGGCATATTTCAATTTGAACTAGCCACAATTCATGCACTCAGTAACCGCATACCATGTCTGTAACTGGGTGCTTCTATGTGCATATTTATGTCTGTGTATCCTTGTGCATATGTTTTAACCTAAAGATACCTAAACCACAGGAAAAATGAAGGATGCATTTTCCCGTCACAAACGTGAAAAGGAATCTGACTCAGCTCACTAAGGTTCACCCTGGACCATTCTGCTGGATTAGAGAGCTCTATGTGATTTTTCTACCTCTCTCCCCCTCCCTTTCCCCTTCTCCTTCCTCTCCTCTCTCTCAAAATGCATGCTCAGATAAGGAAACAGGCTAAGAATTGAAGTACCCATAAAGGGACATCCTTGTGAAGGGTTTGGCACTTTTACTTACAAAAAAAAAATCACATTAAATTTTTTTTTTCATTATTTTTCTCCTCTCCCCTATAATTACCTCTAGTTTCCTCCCATACTTTTACTGATGACGCTAGCTTTGTTCTAGTGGTGTAGTGGGGGGCGGGGGGGGCCGTTAAAGAAAGGAAGATAAAGTATGGCCTTCCCTATGCCATCTTTCTGCCAAGACCAGAGTATCGTTTTGAGGGAGGAGCTGGTCCTAAAATCACAGAAGTGACCAGTAGCAGAGGCCAAGATAGTCTGCGGATGACAGGGGGAAAAGCAGGAGAGAGGCTGCTGCACTAGTGCTCTACTCCCTTTCTTCAGGGGCTTTGTAACAAGAGGCAGACACTCGGCTCTTCCTTTGTTATTATTGATACTACAACATAAGTTAGTCACTATTTACACTGAAAGGAAGGGGGCTAGTTAAATGGATGGGATAAGAATCCGTGATTCTGCCCAGTGCTAAGCCAAAATTCTTACCTTAACTCTCAGTAGACTGTGTGCCAGGAAGGCTTCCTGTATAAAGTCTGATTTGACAGAGCAGCAAAGTCTCTATGAAAAATAAGGAAATATCAGGTGCTCTAAAAATCATCTGAGAGGTAGAGAAAGTAATATTTGTCCAAGTATCCTGTTTAGCAATTTTTGAAACCTTTCCCAGCGCAGACACACACATACATGTGAACATGTAACACCCATGCCCAATAAGAAGAGACACAAAGAAATGTTACTGCGCATTAGGTAATTTAGTAGTATCTTGACATTTTTAGGCTATCAGGGTTCCATTTCCTCAATGAGAACAATGTTAATAACCCCCTAGTGATCCAATTATAAAGAATGAATACACTATGCAAAAAATAAACAAATTAAAAAAAAAAAAAAGAAAGGAAACACACAAGCTTCTTTAGCCATTGTGATCTGACCCTGTGGGAAATATGCTCCACCAAATACATATGCAGTTTAAATCAATACCTTAACCTTGAAATTAGTTAACGTGATATTTGATAAATCTTTTGCATGTGGGCATATGAACACACACACACACACACACACACACAAACATGCTTTTTATATGTGAAGATGAAACTGCCCACACTGATTGCTCCTGGTGGGTGCAAATGTCAGGTGAAAGGGCCACTGAAAGGCTAAGTATCCTGTCCACAAGTAAATATCATCCTTTCATCTGTAGCCGCAGCTGCTATTTTTCAACGCCTGAAAGAGACAAGATGACCCATAGACAAAGCTACTGCCAAACCCCCACTCTAGGACTTAGAATACTGAGAAAAAAGGCTTCACCTTGTGGAGAAGATTTTTGGGAAGATGCTAGATCAGAAGGAAGCTCTTTTTGCATAGCTTTCTGAGTAAACCGCAATTTTAAAGTATTAGTCATAATTAATACAAAAATCTATCTGTAGACAGATAAAATAAGGCTAACATCATTTCACTAGTAATCAAATAGCTGAAGTCTATCTAGTGAATTATGTTGCTGCATTAACTGAGAAAAAGGAGATGAAAAGTCTGTGATCTACTCTGGAAATATTTAGGGATCAATTTGAGGTTCCAATTCACTGAACATACCTGTAAAGTTTATTATAACTCCAAACTGCCGGTTTAAATCGGCTTCTTCCTGAAGATTGGAGTGTATAAATTGCATGGAGATGGAGAAAGAGGCGTTGTTTCTCACCAAAAATGGAGCTCAATTTCAAAGAAACTGTTCATAACTTGCATTATTCTAGCTAATAGAAGTTACCTACCACAAAAGGAGAGTGTGAAGTGTAACAATTGCAGGTCATGTGTACCCTCTGTCAAAATATTTCTCAGATTCTTATAGTTAAATATATATTCTTGATCTCATCTGTGTCCCCGTTCTATGTAAAAACTGTGTTTCCTGTGCCTTAAATATGTGAAAACTAAAAACATCGAGAATGTTTCCATGTCAGTGCATTTAACTTATTGTTAAATATTTACATTTTTCAGTAGAAGCAATAACCAAAAGGGTTAACCTATTGTGTAATGCATATTTAATGACTATTAAGCCTGTCCATTTTATGAGTGCAAGTAAATGTCTAAGTATACATCTGATAGGTTTTTATGAAGAACAGTTTCAAAAATAAAAAAAGAAACTCTAGAAATATTTTAAGTGCCATTACCCAAAAATAAAAGCACCTAATTTTAAGAATTTTCATGGATTTACCTATACTGAATATTTCACACATGTGGAATCATATAATATGTAATCTATTGCAACTGGCTTCTACAGAGGCAGAAAGTGGATTAGTGGTTACTTAGGATTTGGGAGTGATGACAGGCTAGAGGATTGGGGTTGATAAGTAAATGGTACAGTGTTTATTTTTTGAGGCGATTAAATGTTCTAAAATTGATTGTGCTGATGGTTGCATAAGTCTGTGATTACAGTAAAAACCAACAAATTGTACACTTTAAATGGCTGTATTTTATGGTGAACAATAAAGCTGTTACCAAAAAAAAGAATTATAGTGGTTTTATGAAAGAATAACCAGGGAAATTTTGAAAAATAAGACAGTGGTCTAATCTGTTCTACTAGCTATTAAAACATATTAGAAATCTACCATAATAAAAACTGCTTGGTAATCCAATTATTATTTTTCCTTTGAATGCCTTTAATTTTCAGTTGGCATTCCCATTGTCTGTTCTTCATGTCTTTGCCTCTTTTTCATGGTTTTCATTCATTTGCTGCAGCTTTTCCTCTTTGGAAGAAACTCCTTTGGGAGTCCATGAAAAATAACATAGGCTACTTCTGAGGTAGTCCAGCCTAGTAAATTACCTTTCCCTGTCACCATTGCAAAATTAACACTTTGCAATTCATAGAGTACAAGCAATGTACCTAATGTTTCAAACACGGCACCCAAGTCAGTGCAGAGTATCAAAAATATTAGAAGTAGCAATTCATCAACACTATGAGTGCCAACCAGAAAACAGTTCCTACATGATTCAGCAGCAAGCTAATTACAGGTAATTTACTGGAGTGTGTTGATCATAATGTACCGTTCTGGACAACTAGTTAACCCTCCCTCACTTCATGTAATTAAACCTGTTGTATATGTTTCATTTACCACTAAATCTTCATATTGTGTAATTCAATGGATTGATTTGGGAAGTACCAACAAGCAGTAGATTGTCATAATCAAAGATGTCTATTCTACACCAAGCTCTGTCGTCTCCAGGCTTTTGTACATGCAGTTCTCTCTATCCAGAACATAACCATTGCACACCTGGTCTCTGTCATCTTTACCTTCATATTAACTACTCATGGCTTGGGTTTCTTTCAAATATACGTAATTTATTCCATTGCATGAATTTATTTAATTTCAGAATTCATCTTTAGTCTCAAGGCAGACATGAATTACTTCAAAGCCTTTTTTATCTCCCAAACATTAAATTAATTAGTTGTGCAGATTGTCACTAGTCTCTTCTTACACAATGCCCTGTGTTTATATTTATCATAGCTTTTATCACTAGATAATGAACAGCCTCTTTGTTTCTCTATCTCTCCACTGGAGTATAAACTCCAAAGGACAAGCACTAGGCATGTCTTAACTAATGATACATTCTTAGCACCTAGAACCAATACAAACAAGCAATTCAAATTTTAGCTTCTTTGGAAATATAATGACATGAAAAACAACCCTTGACATTAAAGGTACATACCAAAAAAAAAGAAAAAGAAAAAGAAAACGGTATGCCATAGACATTTCCTTAAAATCCATCTACCTTTTTTCTTTCTAAAACCTTCATACATACTTTTTAGGGACCTCACTAGTACCCCCACTTTCCATCCTGCCCCCAAAATTTCCATTCAATTTTCAAATGTAACTTGGACCATCACTTACCTACTTAAACCCTTCATTGGCTGCTGTCCACTGAACTTAAGATAAAATATCAAGTCCTAAAAATGACTTATAAGGTCTATAAGGCAAATCTGGCCCCTGCTACCTCTTTAGCTCCATTTCTCTCTATTGAACCTAATGTTCACCAAGTGTGTTCCCAGCTCAAGTGCGGTTCCTTCTGGGCTATTTTCTATTTCTCCCACCACCATCAACACATCCATGCTGCATCTGAATGACCCATTTCCACCCTCCCACCTTGCAGATTTCAGAGACCCTGTTCTTCAATATGAAAGCAGCCTTACCTGTTATATTCTTTCATGAAACATGCATTTTTTTTTTTCCCTTCAAAGAGTTTTTCCCAGTTTGTAATTACATTTCTCTGGTAAACTTTCAGTTCTATGAGGACAGGAATCACATGTATTCTCTTTACCACCGTATCCACAGTGCTCAGCTTGGGGCCTATGTTCTGGTAAGTTCTTCGTACATGCTTTGAATGAGTGAGTAACACAGGTGGCAAATACAGGAGAGATTCAGAATACAGAGTGGTTATTGAGAGTTGACCTCGCCTGCCAAAGGAGCTAGACCATGAGTTATACTGTAAAATATGACATTTAGAAAAGTAATTTCCAGACATTAAGATTACATGGGACAATTTTTTTTAATGGAGACTTACAGAACTCTTGATTTTTCCAAGTAATACCATTAAAGCCCAAAATAATTCTAACTGAAATAGCCATCATTTTGTTTAGAAAGATATATTTTAACGCTAAAAACAGAAGAAGAAAAATAAACCTCAAAATAAAAAATAGTTCTTTAAACTCGATGAATTTAGCTTAGATGAGAAATAAATCATCCTGGGGGGTGTGTGTGTGTGTGTGTGTGTGTGTGTGTGTGTGTGTGTGTGTGTGTGTGTGTCTCAGTTCCCTTCAGAAAATTTCAGCAAGGACTTGCTCAAATCTCGGGACCAGCCCTAGGTCACCACTGACCTGGATGAGAGGAGGGGATGCAGAAGGCAGACCCAAGGCCTTAGGAGTGCTCCAGGCACATTCAGAAAATATAAATAGACATAGACAGCCATGGAGGAGAGGAAATATTAACTAGATAGACAGTACAGGCAAAAATGTCTGAACAATTTAACAAAAATGCTTCCTTTCTTCATGTTTACCTCACACATAAAAACACCAGTGTTTCCAATAAGAAGAGAGGCCAAAAGGAAAGGAGGAGGATAAGCTACTCAACTGCTTATGAGGAATATATTGAACATCTATCATGTGCCTGCACTGGATGGGGGCAGGGAGAAAGTAGGAGAAATACCGGCTATGCTACCTTCACAGCAGGACCTGGGGACAGGGTGAAGGGCAGTGAAATAGCAGTACATTGGATTCAACTGCGTCAGAGAGGCTGGAAGTAGACACAGCATTTGCAAGATTATAATTAAAATCAAGGCTACAAAACAGCAAGTGGGAGTTCTCTGCTCCTTTGTACATGCATTTCTGCTCCATGGTCCCGCCCTAAGTGCCTGGGGACTTGGGGGGAAAAGGCAGAGCTGGCTGGATGGGAACACTGAAGAGCTTCAGAGTAGACTTTTGTCCCTTTTTCTCTTCCTTATTCCATCCTAGCCCGTGCAGAGTTACAGAATGTAGAACCATACAAGGTATCTTCACCTACTTTTGAATGGCCCACCTCGCCTCAGCTGCACCAGCAAATATAAGCCTGATTCTTACATTTCTTCATCATTGTACAGAAAGGGGGAGTATAATAGTTGCCACCCACTCCCATTTATTAAAAATTAGGAAACAAAAAAAATAAGGGGGAAATCAATCCAAAACAAAATTATCAATCCAACCTAAAGTTAAAAATGAAATTCTAGTTGAGCAGCATTGGCTATTTAACTGAATATGGACTACTATTAATTTTATTACTCTATGTAATTTGCCACATTTGCAGTTTCCCCTTTTCAGAGAAATCTCCCCTTATTCTATCAGGTTCATAATGCAGAATAAAGATGTCCCTCACTTTGCCTTAAATCTCTTTTGTTCTAAATCAATTATATCCCACGTGCACTTCCACAGCTTTCTATTTATGAGAATTATTGGCTATGCCAAGAGAATGATGAGTCGGTGTTATCGTTTGCTCATTTTGAACGTGCATGGGTGCTTGTGGATGCTGAGATACAGAGCAGGTTGGTGTGTAGTCCCTCCTGGGACCATACACACCAACGCCATGAAGCCCTCCTTCTGGGCCATTTACTGTGAGTAGATTGCTCTCGGAACTGAAGTGTTTTTGTAAAGGAGAGTCCTTTGTGGGTGTGAATTACCATGTCTCAGTTCATGTTTAGAATTTAGGATATTTAGTGTTCTTCAGCCAGTGTATATACATGTTCTACTTTGAGTATTGGAAAACTTGTTTTTTAATTATTTTCTTCTCCACTCTTTTTAATGTACAAGTGGCCTCATTTCCAATGCACAGCAAGTAGGATGACTGTTGAAAAGTACTGTTTTTACCAGGTGATGCTGTCTTCAAATTGAGGAACAGGGTGGCCTCTGAAATCTGCAGGGTGAGAATGGGTCGTTCAGATGAGGCAGGGGTTGTGTTGATGGTAGTGGGAGGGGTAGAGAATAGCCCAGAAGGAGCAACACTTGTGCTGGGAACACACTTTACAGTGGTTTCTCTTGGATGAAGGCACCATGAAAATATAGAATCATGCTTACCTATTAATGTTTGTTCACTGGTTTCCTGAGTCAATGAAAATCCTATTTCAATAATGCAAACCATATATTTTATGTTTGCGCTTCTCTTTATGTAGGGCCATGCACATCTTTTTACATAGGAAATTGAAAACCACGTTCCTACCCCAAATACACATAAAGGAGAAACTAGTGAGGCTTGCCTGACTTCAGCTATGTCTTCTAATATGAAGAAGTAACAAATAGCATCAGAAAGGTATACCACAGCACTCGGGGGGAAAATGGTATGAGCTTAAATGCCCACAACTAAGGAAAGATTGGATAGATTCCACTGTGGAATATTATTATTCAGCTGCTATAAAAACAGTGATTTGGGTATGTACCTAACAAAGGGAGGTATTTGTGATAGTGTTACTATTAGGTTAAAATAAAACCATGTTTCAGAGAAATTGGTACAACGTGGCATCATTTGTGGAAAGCAAAAATATATATGCGTACATGTGTTTGTACATGCTGGTATGAGCATGGAGAAAGATCTGCAAAGAAACACACCAAGCATTTATAAGGTTGTTTTCATTGAAATGGCAATGGGGCAGAAGGTGGTAGCTTTTATATATATATATATATATATATATATATATATATATATATATATATATATACTGTGTGTGTGTATATATATATATATATATATATATATATATATGATTTCACATACTATAATCATTATGTTACTTTTCATTATAAAATAACATAATAAATATGATTTAAAAAGAAAATAGGTGCCTTATGTATTGTGGGTCTATAATAAAGTCCCAAATCAGAAGAGTTTGGCTGATTTAGAATTTGTGAATTCTAATTGCTCTAGAGGTAATATCCCAAAAATCATATTTAGATGGGAACAACCTCAAATTTTATGCCAATTTTGGTCCTGAGTAGTCTTGGGTATGATTGAAAGCTGCAGTTTTCAATACAAAGAAAGGAATTTTGATACCAGTTAAGCATTTCCCAGCTCCTGCTCTCAGGTACCTTTTGCCATGACAAGAAAAAATCAGAAGCTTGTAAATCATAACCAGAATGTTCTCATAAAATTTCTGTTCTTGGTTTTGTCTGCCAATTATCTGTCCACTGACAAAGAATTAAAAAATAGTGTAAGTGATGTGACATTTTAAAGAGCAAGAAAAATAACAGACAAGCCTGTAGTAGGCTGCCAGGTGCGCAGCTGCTAAGCACCTTTGCATCTTGTCATGAAGTGAAGTTAGGGCACCATTTCCTAACAGAGCCTCTTTCTCTGTGGACTTCTGATCTCTGCAAATTACTCTGTGATGCTTCCCCCTCTTCCGCACCACAACCTATCCCTGCTGCCCATCCCGTTTCCCCACCCTTCGCACTCACAAAAAGGCACAAAAGTCGAGTTAGTTCATGTCCTTCCTAGATGAGCTATGAACACTTACGGTTTTGCAAAAAATGAAGGAAGTGCTTTCTAAATTTTCTGCCATGGGACAGGGCATTCTGTAGTTACAAAATTATACCTTCTAGAGGTCTGAGACCTAGTCACAATGATACTCCAAGAATAAGAATTCGGCTACCAGGGTCTTCAGGAGGATTAAAACTACTCTTAGTGGGCACTGCAGCACGAGTCTAAGTTTACTGCATAGTTCATCATAATCAAGTCGAATGGAATCTTCATTTATCCAACTTTTCCTTTACTCATATATTAATGCCTCTTTGCCCTACTCCAGCAAACCCCTTGGGATGGCCGGGAGGATCATATGTGACTCATCTCTATGCAAAATCTTTTACAACAGCAGCTTGCCGTATGACCCATCCTTAATTGTAATACTTTCATCTCCTCCATCACTCACCCAGCCCTCTCTTTGCCCTACCTCTTTTCCTTTCTCCTTTTGATTTTCCCCTCTGTGCCTCATATGCTACTTGCTCATGGAGGTCTCTGTTTCTGCCCACCCCTTCTTTCTGAGGCAGCATCATCTTTGTCCTTCAACAGGACACCCCAGGTTGGGGTTCTGGGTGGACAATAAAGCCTTGATGCTGAGGTAGAGAAAGTCCTCACACAGGGAGAGGGCGATGGTCATGGGAAAAGCACTATGGCCACGTCAGTGAATTAATTTTATTTCCCATGGAGGGGAATGGACAGGTGGTTATAATGTGGGGTCATTATAACCACCATTTCCCAAAGGTCCCTACTCATATTCTTGTACATGTTATCACAAATGTGCTTACATTCCTCAAAGATTATTTTTTAAGTACTTTCAAACACTTTATATAAATGCATGTGAAAGGCAATAAACAAATAATAATTCTAGTTATTCAAAAAAGCCTTTGAGGTGTTGAAGAAGAGAGGAGAGGAGGAATTGCTGAGCTAATGAGAGCTTGCCTAGTGGACTCCTAAAGAATGGGGGTGAGGCTGAAAGTCAGGGCGTTCTCCCCTATCTGCTCCTCTGCTGCACCCCATTTCTTTACCCAGCTCACCCTGGGGTGAGTCCTTAGAAGTGCACTCAACATTGCAATGCAAGATCCTGAGACAGGGAGGTGGGGAAGCCACAGTCCTTGCCCTTGGGGTGCTTCTAATATCACTGGTAGATGGATCAAAGGATCCCCTCCATGACCCTTTAGTCAATTATTAAACACATAAAGATAGAACCTTCTCGCATCTTGGTTTTCTAACACTAAAAATGGAAGTTGTTTTTTTTCTGAGTAGCAATGTTTCATAGGCTCTAAGAATCAATAATCTATATTTTGAATACAGAGGTTCCTTAGCATTAGTTATTTTTAATTTAGAAATTATTATTTTCATTTATATTTTGGGCTTATATACTTTTATTATATATATTTATTTGGGAAATATAGTTTTAAAATCTTAATGGAGCAAATTATTTATATGAGTCATGATGACAGTTGGTGAAAATATACTATAATATGAGCAGGATGATCTTCCTATATTGCAGATGTAGGAAAGCTGTGAAGTCTTGAAAAAAACTATATTTGGTGAATAGCTCCTGGGTATGTGGGCCAATCTCAGCCAATTAGAGGCTATTCATTAAGGCCCCAAAAGTGTTGCCTGGGTAGCAGATTAATAATGTCACAGACTGTTTCAGATTTTATGACGGGGCCTATTCTTTGCCAAATGTATCACATTTGAGAGTCTGTAGCCTGCTAAGTGTATTCATTAGAAAAAATAATTATAATTTCTCAAGTTTTAGGGATTATTTTTCTGTAATTCTCCATATTTCCACTAAACTCCAATTTCTCAACAACTTTATAATACAAGATAAGGGTCTAAATTCACTAACTATGTAACACTTTAGAAAAATTTTGTATTTACTGTGTTAGCAAATGATTTAGTAAATTTGAAATGCTGCTCACAATTACAGCCATAATTTATACTTTTCTGCTTTCTGAATTTCTGTCTTCCCTTTGGCTAAAACAAGGGAGAAGTTTGAGGTCATTTGAGGGGAGAGGCTGGAATGGAGTTTGGTTTTCTGCTCTAAACTTTCCTTTCTGCTTACTTTGCTCCCTCCTTTCTCTTTTTCCCTCCTTGGTTTCATCCCTTCTCTCACTCTCTCCTCTGTATCACCACCATCAAATGTTCCCTGTCACTATCCCACATAACCTGTCATAGCAACACAAGCAAAGCATGTCTTCTGTGCCCTTCAGGAGTTGGCAGCTTAATCTAGAAGACCAAATGCGGGCACATATCCTTCCTGCTAGCATTCCTTCGCCCTACAAACATTTATTGAGCACCTACTATGTGTCGGGCTCTGTGCCAGGTTAAAAAAAAAAACAAACAAAAAAAAAACAGACAGACTCTACCCTAACAATAACAACCAAAATAAAGTAGCTAACACAGCAAAGTGTTATAATTATCAAATGTCTCATAGATCAGAGTGCTATGGAAGATCAGAAGCAAAGACATTTTAAATTGAAGGGAGAAAAGATACCATGGGAAACTATAGTTCTAACTCCATGAATATTGACATTGGTTCTATATAAATTTCAATGGTTCTATGCCCCTTTTCTACCATATGTCAGATAGCAGACATATGTTTTTGGTTAATTTGGAGTTGTCCAAAGACCTGAGTTTAAGACCCTTCATTTAGTATTAAATATGATCAGAAATTTAAAACTGCATCATAGATGTAAGTATTATTTGTCCCTAAAATGCTAAGAGCTTTTTCTAAATTTCATTTATTTGTTGTTAAAAAAAAAAAATGACATTTATGAGTCTTTGATAAAAGAGAATTATTGAGAGAGGAGGTAACAGCATCATTTTTAGGAGTCTCTGTAGTGCAACAAAACTAAAAGGGTCTGTAGTTACAACAATTAGCAGAACCAGAAAAGGAATTCCAACAGTGAATGTATTTTGTGACATTTTTCTTTCTCACAGATAGGTGGAAAACTAAGTCAAGTGACGCAGTCTTAACTATCACCAGACCTATACACACTTGACATGCATGAGATTGCCGGACACTATGTTCTTGAGATAAAAAGTTGTTTTTGGTTTTGAATTCTGACAGCTTCCTTACAGTATTTTAAAGAGCCCTTGTATAGTTTTCAAGCGAATTATTTACCAAGTAGAAATTGGAGAGGATTCAGTCTGGAAGAAGTCCATTTTAATGTAATTGTCCTGGCGTTTAGCACATCCCAGTATTTATCATCTGTTGCTTTTGCTTTGCATTCAAAGGGTGTGGATATGATGCCCTTTAAAAAAAAAAAAGCGGTATTGTGTAATACAGCAGCACTTCATTGTAATGCAGAATGCATAGCTTCAAGTGTTTGCAACACTCTCTAGCCAGTTCCTTTCACACTGAAAATAGACATAGGGCCAATGTGAATGCACGCTTTTTTTTTTTTCCAGCCTCACTAATCTTGCAGCTGACATTGTAGCAAACAATTAAGCATTCACGAAAGTTTACGAAATTTAAAGCCAAAATTGCCAGCCACTCCCTACTGATAAAATCAAAGTCACATATTTTGCCAAAAATTTCACCAAGGAAATATGGTCACTTGAAAGGGACAAACTCAATCATTGTTTAGCAGCAGAACCAGCTGGACCAACCCAGGCTGGCTATTTATTAAAATTCTTTTTTGTTGTTATTATTGTTAGAAACAGAGACATTTGGGAAAACCTCAATGGGGCTTTACCTGAAATTTTTGTCATTTGTAAAATATTATGTATTTATTTCAAAGAGATCTGTAAAAGCCACAATGACTCTCCACACAGCTTTCTTTATGCGATTATAGGGGAGAATGTTAAATGTAAGAGTTTATTTACTCTTCCAGTTCTAGAATTTCCCATTCCCAAGAGGGTTGTAAAGAGATTGTCATCAAATCTCTTTCTCTGCTGTTTTTTCAAGATCCTTTCTCTGCTGTTTTCTTCAGTCATAATGTATCCTAAGAGTGTTACACAGAAGTCTGTTTCTGGATCACAACGTGGCCAGTCCCCCAGGTGTAGACCCACTCCCGGGGCTATGTGGTCCTGAAGGTCATTGTTGGGGATCAGGTCTTCCTGCCATTTCTCTCACATGTTGGGATGACAGGCAATTTTCACCTCTGAGCTGAACTACACAACATGCCTCACTTCTGCCTTCAGTCACTTGCCCACTTTTTTCGATCATGTCAAAGGCAACCAAACCCAGCCCATGACTGACAACCCTTCAGTGGTTACACTGGCCCAGGCATAAAAGCAAAAGTACGAACCACTGTTTGGGAATTCTGGCTCCAACCCTTCTGCATCAGACAAACAGGGTTCCTCAGCACTGAAACTGCAGGAAGAGTATGAAGCACTTTCTAGATGTCCTAGTGCCCTTGGGTGTGTCTGTACATAAAGTGCCTACTACATTTTAATTGCTTTTGCCATTTTCAAACATGCTGTTGCTCCTTTCCTCAAGCAGGCCCTCCTTCTTTTCCTTCAGATCTCAGGACATTCTCTAGAAGGTTCTTTATCCTCTACTCAAGTTCTTTATCCTCTACTCAGGTTCTTTATCCTTCTACTCAATTCTGATGCCTCATCAGAATTTCAGCAGCACGTTACCTTAGATTTACGCCAATCACCATTTTAGGCATAAATCTTTTTTTTTTTTTTTTCCCAACTAAATTATATGACAGGAAGAGGTTCTATAGGTGGTTGGTATTGTAACACCTGGAATAATACATTCATTCTATTTCAGAGAACTTTGTTAATGATATTTTCCAAAGGTTCCCTCTAAATGGAAGAACAAATACATTGATCCAAAATTGATGGTATTGTAATGACCCTAAAATTTTCCCGTGGAAATCATATAAAAATGGGTGGCTTGTAGAATAAGGAAAGGTACTCACTGAGTGTGCATTTTTTGGAGTATGTGTGTGATCTGAAATTATCATCAATGTCATTATCCCTCAATCCTGACTCTGTCTGTGTTCTTGGAAAATTTGGTTTACTTACCTTCACTTTCTTTCAGCTTGCCCATTTTGGGAAAAAGAAATTAAAACGTACCTTTCCCAGAAATGTGGTGACACATTATAGTTTTGGAAAAGTATTTAAATAATCAAAATGCTCATTGTTATTTCCCGAAGGCATTTCAACAAAAACAAGATGACTTACTCCTGTTGAATTTACTTCACTGTATAACTACTTGTCTACCAAATTTGAAGTTCTCAGCCATTCCATGTGAGACTGAATCCCTGTCCGTTGGTTAGTTCTCTTTCACATTATCAAGTCGAGAGAGCCTGTTAACAGGCCATCTAGCTACTGCCAAGGCATTAAAAGATTTTATCTTTTTAAATCATTCTCTGCATTCTGCATGTAACAATTTATTTGTTGTATTTTTTTTTTCCACAGAACACTTACAGAGCTCTAATGGCATTAGATACCCGACATTCAATAGGTAGGATGGCACTTGGTGGCACTGGCCCCCCTATTCAATAAGAATACTGTTTGGTTCTTTTTCATTTTAATTGCTGGAATGGCTGTGGATATAAGTTGCTCCGCACAAAAGGGTGACAAATAATGATGAAAGACACCAGAGTGCTCTCATGTGTGGCTTCGTCAAGAAGGAGAAAAGAGATTATTGCAGCTGAACTGATCACATAGAATTTGCTGGGCCTTCCTTTACCCTCCGCCCCCACCCCCATCGCCATCACGTCCCTCTACTAAAATGTGGTTCTTACAGGCTACGAAGGATCCAGTTGAATAACACACCAAAATTGATCCTATTAACAATGATCTTTAGAATGTTCAAGGACATAACACCGCTTTTGTGAGATTTCAACATACGCATTCTCAAATCCTTAAAGGAGCAAATTGTTTCTGGTTCTGTCGTTTTCCTCCTAGGGAACTGTTGCCGGAAAACAGAGCCTTTTGCAGAGGGGAGGAGAGGAGGGTTTCAAACAATGCTCACGCAGGTCTTCCCAGCAACTGAGACAGCACTTATATTTTTAATTAACATTTTAATCCTTTAAAATCATTTAATACTAGGCAAATATGTTAATGCTGCAAAAATCAATGCTAAGAAGAGTGTCAGAAGGGATAATAGGTAAAATTAATTATTTTATGATCTACCAGGTTTTTGATTGTTCTTTTGCTTAAAAAAAAAAAAAAAAAAAAAAGTCCTTCATTATTCTTACAGGGAATATTAGCTGTCTTTAAGGAACGAATGTGTCCCAAATTACTGAACATTTATGTCCCTGATAGCCTGGATATTTCACCCCCTTTTCTGGTGGTGAAGTGGTTCTGTTCAGCAGACTGAGGATACCTGGCCTACTTCCTCCCGCTGGGGTCCCTTCTCCTTTTCCTCCTTTTTCCTCCCCTCCTCGTTTTAGGGAATTATCTCTACTCTGTAGTTTTCCAATGTCTGCATCCCATGCCCTCCCTGGGCGATGCTTCCAGCTCAGTGTCCCCCACTCTCTGTAGCCAGCTTTCAGGCACTGAGCTCTGTGGCCCTAACTCCTGGACCTTGCCTCAAAGTTTCTTTAGTAGTTCTCTAACTTAAGCCATTAGACACATCCTATTAATGACTAGAATTCATAACAGGATAAATAATTGTGCATATTGTGCAAACATTTCAGCAATGGGATGCTGGCTGTTTCATACCCTGTTTTTAGATCTTTCAAAATAGAAACTCTCTCTTCCTTAATCTCTCTGTTTCGTTTCCAATCAAGCCATTACTTACAGATATTTTCAACAGTACATGGGGAGAATTATACACAAAAACTTGGGCTTTATAGTCATAATATGCTACCAGTGGTTGCAGAATCCAGAGAAATTTCACTGATGGCTATAGATAAAGGTTGTGGTTTTGAACTTGTCTCAATGGACACTTTATGAATAACACCAGTGGTGACTATTCTACATTAAAGGAGAATGCTTATAATTAGGGTTGGACACACATGTTAATAAATGAGTTGCAGCTATGTCTTCCCACAATAGAGCCCCATCATTTCCATCAGGGAATCAGAGTCAGAGAAATGTTTTCCTTCATTAAATTCTACTCATTCTGTGTTGGCTTTTAAGTTCTTCAAAATCTAGGCAGCAGAAGATTGATTTGGAATAAGTGCAGCCTCTCTACACCCCTTCCCAAGCTAAATTCTGAGAATAGGAAAAATGATGGGCCTTAATCATTTTCTCTAACGACAAGGTCCCTTTGTGTGACAATATGGCTTTTTACTGAAGGGTTCAACAGTGGGGGAGGATTCAAGTCTGTGTACAGATGAAGACCCCAGTGGCAGACAAAATGAGGTTTAACATCTTAGAGCTACAAGAATTCATTTTTTTATTTTAAGTTAGAAAGTGGATAATGAAGAAGAATCTGATTGGAATTGAGACGGGAGCTCTCAGATTTAAGAAAGCACCTTCCCATCACAGGCAAATCCTCTGCATTTTGCTGTGAGATGGCAGAAAAGCCCTCCAATGGAAACCCCTGTTTATCCTGACTCGCAACGGTTCATTTCTGGGATGACCGGTTTGGAGGTTTCCAATCACCTCCTGCAAATAATATTTTAGGTTTAAAAAGCACATAAACATATATATATAGTTGCTGATAATGAATTAATTAAGCAGCTTCTTTTTTGTCTGTTTTTATAATATATTCAGCCAAAGAGAACAATTAAGAATGAAGGATTTGCTGTTGATCAGACTTTCCCAATTTCCACAAGCTAAAGTAGGAAACATGAGAAGACTTCGTAGGTTGTAATAAACCATAAGACAATGAAAGCTGCCATCAGCATTCGCTCTCCTATTGCTTTGGTCAGACACTTTTCTTTTTGAAAAAGAAAACTGGGTTTGTGGTTGAGGTTGTTGCCGTAGTTTTTAATGGGATCTTTCAAATTCTAACCCCTAATGTAGCTGGTCAATAGAACCAGAGCACTTCTAGTAAGTGTTCATATGAGATTTGCTTACATGTTTAAATTTCAATTTTTTCCTACGAAAAGGAAAAAACAAACAAACACTGTTGATCTGAATAGTTTAAAATCATTTTTATTGCAAGTGGGAGGGACAGCTCTTCATGTCAAGGAAAGGTCTTTTTTGAAGCCTCTGAAGAGTCCGGCATTTTATTCTTACGTCCCATGTACAGTGGGAGGGAAATTGAGAAGTTTGAATGGGAACTGAAAGAACTGTTCATTGTGTAGCTCACTCTCTCCTGATGTGGTATGTGTTCCGAGAAAGAGGACAGGCACTGAGACTAAACACAAAAATCAAAATGGATTGTACTCCGCCTTCAGTAAACAGCATGGCACAAAAGTCCATTGTGCTATGAGATAACTGCTAAGATGAATGGAGTTGGCTGTCACGGAGGTGATTGTGGGGCCGGTCTCTATTGGATCACAGTCCAGGGCTGAATTCCTTTCTGGTTCATCAGGGTCTGTTGGTACCACAGGAAGTGTCATGATCCTTTTTTTCACTAGGGCCAGATGGTGTCCTTTTTGAGGCCTTACTAATGCCCAGTTTTCCACATGTAAAACTCCTGGGAAAATGACCTAACTCACAGCTGCTTAGTGAGGCTTGAGCAGATCTTTAGAAAGACTTCTGTCAAGAGCAAGAAGATTGTACCACTAGCAGGATAAAGGGGGAGGCTGTGGCCAGAAATGTATCAATTACAAACTATTTTTAAACTACTATCATAATTTGACTTGTGATTTGCACACGGTATGTCTTCATAGGTAGAGGCTGAAAGAGTAGTTCACAAAAGCTACTAATTGCTCGGGATGATGATTGTTTTCCTGACAGAAGTTTTACCTTCCTCGAGAGCAGATGGCCTGAATAAGAAAAGAAAATGTGGTCCAGAAGGGTCGGGAAAGGACAAAAAGTGAAAGATTCCCTAGATAGCTGCAAGGAGCCTGGGGAGAGGGGAGGGACTTGGTGTTAAAAAGAGCTGGAAAAAGTGGAAACTTCTGATGTATGTGGGTTGTGTTTACCAATGAATTGAATGACTGCCAAGGGTGAACGACTGCAGGTGTGATATTTAGAAAACAAGATGCCTTTTCTATTAACTGAGTTATAGTGAGAAGACATTTAAGTTGTTATAAGGGTCAGTAAGATTCCTACTAAATGTTACTGTAGGACTTTCCCCCCACCCCAGAAAGCACTAGTAACAATTACCTTTGTGATAAAAGCTACTCTTAATAGCGGCTTTGAATCCTTGCTTATTTCTGTGTGTTGAGTGGTAGTTGAGTCTTATATGTACATGTGTGCACGTGTGTGTGTATTTTTCCCTTTGTGAGACTATGTTTTACCTTGATTGTTGTTTTCACCTGTTTAAAATGGCTTTTTTAAACTATTGAAGTTTTCCTTACCATTTTAATTAATGTGTGACAAATGAAAGATTTTTCATGTTATGTTTGAATGGCATGTTGAAATTTTTTTTCTAAATCTAAAGCCATGTAAAAACAGGTTCGTATTTTTGTGTTCCAAACTGTGACCAAAAAATTAATACCATTTCATTGCAGACAAGTGATGTATAAAATAATTATCATAGGGATTTATGTCTATAAAGTTCCTTTTTTTCCAAGTCTCTAATATTTATGCAAATATGCTTAACTTTCAGGTCATAAAAATCTAATACTGTATTACTGGAGAGAAGAAGCAAAATTAATGTAAAACATTTGACTTGTGTTTTCAATTAAGGGTCTAACATTAAGTCTATGAAAGAAACGTCTCATTCACTTATCTTAAACCTAACAATAGCTGTGTAGCAAATGCCAGGTCAGTAGCATGAGAAGGAAGCAATACCTTTGCAATTTTTATTCTATCTGAGATTTTTTTATAAAAGCACACAAGATGGTGATTAGCTATCTTTACTGCTCAGAACCTAAAAAGCATCAATATCTATAATTGCAGATTATTGACTTAATTGTTTGTGCCTATTTCCCAGAACTTTGTGTCCCTTATGTAACTGAGTACAGCTATGCCAGGATGTGAATTGTCATAAAGTAAAGCAACATCCATTAAAACATTTTAGTGAAAGGCTGCAACCTAAAAAGATGATTGATATTTTGTTCAAGTGGTACCGGTTTTGTTCACACTTAAAATGCCCATCTCCATGGGGATCTTGGTATTGTACGTTTAGGACACGAATCTGAGAGGATAGAAGAGAAGGAGGTACATTGTCTTCTGGTTAACAACCAGCAGCATTAGAACAAAAACCCAAAAAGTTATTCAAGGCTTAATTTGTTTGCTTGTTTTTTCTTTCTTTTTAAACAATAATAGCTTCAATACGATTCTGATTAGTATTGGTTTCCTTTTTGTTTTATTAAAAACAGTATATACACATAAGATTCATATTGTACAGTTGAGGAGCCCTAGAGCTAGAACCAGCATTTCCTCTGCTGGGTCAGTTACATACAGCCTGGCTTTTAGCAAAAACTAGCCTTCTGTCTCCTTCTTTTCAAGGGCAGGGTTATGTTTTGTTGTGGCACAAAGAAATCCTTCCCTCCCCTGTGCACAAAGCCTCACAGCACTGGCTTTCCTTTATCACTGCTCTTTTCTTTCTCCGAATGCTATATTTTTTATTTACATAAGAATTCTTGTAGTTGTTTTATTTACATATGTATTCATTCATTTTGGATAAGTGAAAGGAAGTGAGGAAACCCTAAACTCAAAAGCACATCTTAACAAAGACTAAAAACTATCTCTAGCTGTCAGTGTCTCAGAAAGTAACTCTAATCTTACTTTTATTTGTCTTAATTCTTGATTCTCACTCTTCATATCTTGGGTAGAAATTTAGAGGGTTTTCAGCGTCTTCCCAAAAGTTGATTTGATGCTAGGTAGTTTTGTTATGTGGTGACAAGGAGGGAGAGAAGGGTGGCATTTAAAGAAAGGCTCTCTGATTTGGGAGATACTGTTCAGTTATCACAATGGATCATCAAAGAAAAAAAAAACTATGTTGAGACTCACATGAGTGAGCATGATAGCTTTATCTTTGAATTTTTAAGATGTGACTGGTAAAAAGCAAAGGATATTCTTTTATAACAATCAAAAATTAATCTTTAACATTACGATTTAAATAAATTCTGACTTTTTTTCAAGAATATTCATTCAACCTACAGAGTTTGAAAATTCAAATTGGTCAGTACAATATTAATTTATAGCAGAAACTAGAGACTCCATGGTTTTGGGGGTTTTTTTGTTTGGTTGGTTTTTTCAATATTTAACTTCTGGGGGGTGGGGAGAGACGCTCTTGTTGAAAGTTTTCATGTCATCTTTCAAACAAAGACTTTTTAGTCTTGAAAAAAAAATCCCTTTCATTCATTTTTGTATTGTGAGAATGTGCAAAATATACTCCATTTATTTTTAAAAGGTGTACTAAATAATATGATCATCCTTCTTGCCCCCTCGGGCTTCCCATGTGATTGAAAATGGTGACTTCTCGAAATTTAACCTAAAAACTATTGGAATGTTCCAGACAAAATTTTACTCACCTTTTTGTTGTTGTTCTATCAACAAATATTACTGGAGTTCCTGCATATCCAGGAAACTAGGCCAGACATGAGCAGTACAAAGGAATAATCAGACCTAGACCCTCTTCTACAAGGTGTGTGGGAACCCTTGATGATAAGTCCATTAGGGAAACACAGTACCGCAGATAGACTGGAGGAGCTAGAAGGGCCTCCTGCGTACTAGTATCCCAATCGCATCACATTCTTTTTTCATCCTTTAAGTTCTTGAAGATGTAAGGCTGTATATACAGTAGGAATTCAACAAATGTTAATTGTATTTTTAAATTCTAGTTATTGTCACTCAGTGCACCACTAAAAACATCTCACTTGAATCATTTTTCACAATATTCCTGGTCAAGTTTGCTGTTGCTGCTGCTGCTGTTTTTAATCTGTTTTCTGGATTTTCGGAATGCTCCAAAATCTTTGTATTCAAATTGCAAAACTACTTTCAGTAGTTTAAAATTACAGACTTGTTATTGCACTCTGGGTTGTGAAAGGGTCTGAAACCTCGGTCACCTGATCAGTCTTTAACTCATGTATCTCTCATTTCACACGTTCACTTGTAAGTTTGTTAACTAAGGGTACCATTCAGAAACCCCTCATGATATGAGCATCCTTAAGAAGGAAAGGATTATAAATTCACAGATATTTGCAGCTGGAAGGAAATTTCAAGATCATTCAACAATCTCCTTCTAATAAAAGAAAAGCCAAAGGAAAGAAGCCACTTTATTTTACTCATCTACAGCATTCGAAGCACAGTAAAGTAATCATAAATATCGGAAACTTTGTGCCTAGTATCATGTGAAGAATTTTGTACACATTATCTCATTCTTACCATAAAAAGTGAGATGGTACTCATTTCTGTGTTTTTGCAGATGAGAAAACTGAGACTTAGAGGTTCAGTAATGTGTTCAGGTCCCACAGCCAGCAAAGAGTAAGCAATGACACAGATCTCAGTCCAAAGCTTAAGTTCCCGTCCCCGCTCATTATTACTGGTGTATATGATTTTCCAGTCAGTGTAAGTAAATAGTGTTGAATTTATAATATTTAAACTCCCTGATTGATGGGCTTAATAAACACAGAAAGAAAGAGGGAGGGAGGGAGGGAGGGAGGGAGGGAGGGAGGGAGGGAGGGAGGGAGGGAGGGAGGGAGAGAGGGAGAGAGGGAGGGAGCAAGGATAGAAGGAAACCTCAGTTCAAAATTTTGAGTACTTTAACTTCCATGATTTCTAATTTCCATCCTTTGCTTTCAGTCCAATATTACAATTTTTAAAACCATGTTCTACCAGATTATTATTCAATGACTCTTAATTAGTAAGCTCAGAAGATTAAGTAAACTGTATCAGGTCAATAGGATAAAAGTTATTATGCAATATAAAAAGCTTCCTAATATTGATCTAAATGTATTAATACTGATATCTCAACAGGCACTAGAAAAATCACATTAAAGGCCTAACTATATAAACATTACAAACTTTATAGTTCAATAATCTAAATGTACTTTGCAAATCAAATACATTATCTTCTTCACAATGGATAAATATTACAATTTATTAACTAAAGGTTTTTTAAAAAAAACCCATTGGCTTAAGTATTTAAGAGCCTATTTCTATGCGTGGGTAAATTCATTTTTTTATTTTTGTTTTTTAACTAGTTTATTTTGAAAATAATACTTTGTTCAATGTTTAGTATACATGTTTGAAATAGTGTAATATATTAATCTTTAAAAATAAACAAGATCCACAGATTCTTCTAGTAATTTTTCATGGTACAAGCTGTATAACATTATATATTAAGATTTTGTTACAATACAGAGCACTGACGAACACTTTGTCACAAACAACAATGGGCTTTTCTCCCCACAGATCTTCTTTATAAAGCATTTTAAAATTGTCTAACAGGTCTCTAATTCATTATTGTTATTATCTTAACTTAAATAAACTACTACTTTTAAATTCATGATTATTGCCATTATTTAATAATTAATTCTGTACTCTGCCTTAAGTACCTACTATGTGCATGACTCTGAGCCAGGAACTACAGTACAATCAGACACAAGAATCAATATTAAGTTTCCTTTTTCCTTTGGGGGCTGATTTGCTGGTCCTTACAGTTTTAAATGTTTCAAATTTATAGTGATTTAAGGAGAAAATGACAAAACTAGCAATCAATTCTTTAGCATTTGTTTCAGTTCAGGCTTTACCTCAAGTCAAACTTTTTACAAAGGTTTCTTATTGAGTACACTTAACTTGTTTGGTGTTACAGACTTAGTTTGAAATGCTTCCTTTAAAAGAGGAAATATGCTGTTTGAATTAAGATAACTTTAGAACATCTGTCCCATGATACTATTAACTAAAAAAGAATTTTATAAAATCAGACCAGTAGTCCTGCCTAATTTCTAGCTCTATCCATGTTTTCGTCAGACGCTCTCCACACAAATTTTTGCGTCCTTGTGAAAGCAAAACAAATATTTTTCCTTTAAATAACTTCTTAGGTGACACTTTTAAGCAGGATTATAGAAACCTTAGCTCTAATTGTGGCAGTTAAAAGATGGACAAGCTTACGCCAATTATACTCAGTGCAAAGAACTATGTAACTTGAAGAAAACAACCATGCCGAAAGGCCAATGGAATTGAGATGTCTTCACCTAAAAAAAAGGAGAAAACTGGGGAAGAGGGCTAATGACTATCTTCAGGAATATGCAGAGTGTTAAGGAAGGATCCAGATGCATACTTATTTTCAAGTAAAGAAAAGACAAAGAGCAAATAGACTGAAATTTCAAAAGAGAAAATTTAATTAGAGATCAGATATAATATCTTGGTTGTAGGATAATAAAATACTATGACAGATTAAATTACGAGGTATTTTGAAAACTCTATTTCTTAAGGCCTTGATCCATTTAGGAGCAGAGAAGTAAACCAGACAAACAAGTCAACAAAAGAATTACGTAAAATACAGATTATCTGCCAGTAAGTTTCCCTCCTAATAGGATCTGAGAGAAAATATTCTTGTTTTATATTAATGATATCTACAGGTCTTTCTTTCCTCTCATGCATTACATGCATTACTGTTACTGAAAGTCTGACCAAACTATTATTCATGCATGGGTAAGGATTCAAAATTTGACCATAAATGTTTTGCTTCCCTGCTTGTCATGTAAGTGGAGGCTCCATTGATGTGTCTCTGATTTCCATTTAGCCTATCAGTAATTGTAAACTCCTCCCTAAAATCCCCATGCTAAAAGGTCTCTATAGTTAAAAAGAGCCATGTTTTTCCAGAGTCTTTCATTATTCTTGAATCACACAATTCCAAAGATCAGCTAAGCTGGCAGTGATGTAGAAAAGGGATTCTCAAAAGTTTCCACCAATGAATTCTTGTATCGGTCAATGTCTCGCTAAGAAACAAGAAACCACTTTAGATACTTCAACTACCAGGATTTTAACACAGGGAGTGAATTACGGACTAATTGGAAGAAGTGGAAGAACGAGAATATGAGCGGGAACTAGAAGAGGTACAAGGCAAAAGACGGTTTTTACCTAAAGATTAGGAAGCTGCTACCGTCTCTGGGATGACGGCCACGCGTCCACACCCACTGCTGAGGTATCTGGAGGCACGGCCTTTGCCACTGCTGCTGCTGGAATCACATTGCTGCCACAGGGAAAGAAACTAAGAATCTGAACTCCCATGGAGGCTGCTGAAGCCCATAACCATTTGCAATCACTCCTCAGTCACCAGCCACTGCCGCTGATGAAAACTGATGGAAAAAAAGAAGAGCTTTTTCCTTCCCCTCACCTTCAGTGAGGAAGTACAAGACACTGGCCAAAACCTAATAGCAAGCTAAGTGAAAGGAACTGGGAACATAAGTTTGCGGAGTTCCAACTCCAGTGATGCAAAAGACAGTATGAAACACCAACTGTGTGTCTGAGGGCGAGCTAATGCCCACCACAATGCCTGTTACCTATTGTGCCCTAGGGATAGTCATCAAATAAACAATTGATGGAAGGAAGGAATTTTCAGACATAAATAGAACACTGTCATTTCTTTTTATCTCTTAGTCATATGATTTCTATTTCCCCCCAAATGTTTTGAGGTTGTTTATTATAAAAGATACCTATACCATCAGACAATTAAAATAAACATAAATTATAATATTCACTTAATAAGGGAATCAAGAAGACAATTTTAGAAGAAAGCTGAGTTACAATTAGTCAAGGTGTTAGATTGTTTACTGGTGCCAGTGTAGGCTTGCCAGGTAAAACACAGAACACCCAGTTAAATTGGAATTGTACGTAGGACACCCTTACCCTTAAGAAAAAAGAAAATCATTGTTTATCTGAAATTGAAGTTTAACTGTATCTGTATTTTTATCTGCTACATTTGGCAACCCTATTCCAAAGGATACCAGATTCTTTATTTTATTCTGTTTCTTGTTATTGAACATCACATCATGAGACAACCCACGTGCAGAATGTAATAGCAGAACTTATTTATGACCAAACAGCTCTATGTTACTATGTGACATTTTCTTATATGCCTGTAAGACCTTCATGCTGGGATCTCTCCAAAGGGAGAAAAAAATAACACATTTAATAACATTTTATATTTTTCAAATAATTTCACATACATCCTCATTTAAAACATATTATAATCCTATGAGATCAGCCAAACTATTCTTCTGTTTCAAAATGTTTAAATGTGATTCTAAAAGTTGAAGTAACTCGTTCAAAGTCAGAGGACGAGCGTATCTTCTGCCCTTTCAATGTCCTTTCCCTTACCTCCATGAACTTTCTGCATGCAGCCTGATGTTTTAAAATACACTACAAACACAAATGTTAGGGCCTAGCAGAAAAAGACATCCTAAGAGGCTGAACTAAACATTAAAGGAAAAGTCATTCTACCTGCTTTATCTTAGTGGTAGGTTTGATTGGCTGATCACTTGCATACCTTCACGCCTAGATCTTTCTCAGAGTCAACAGGCCTTGCTCTAGGAGTTGAGGATACAAAGATAAATCAGACATTGTCCGTGAAATTGTGAACTTGCAGTCTAAGGGGAAGATAATGCTTATTAACAGCAAGTAGAATTACTAAACCCTTCCAACATATGTTGCTAGAGAAACATAAACAGGACATTGTTGACTAAAATGGCATTTAAGCTCCCTGAGGAGTCCTATCTGCCTGATTTTATTCATCATCTCAATATTCTTGTAGGTATAAAGACATTGTTGATGACTGCGTATATGCATATATACACACATACACATATATTCCTTAACTACTGATGTATTTCAGAAACAAGATTAATACCCACTCTGTAGATCAACTGTGCAATGATGGGTTTGTGTGTGTGTGATTATTATAGTTTGGACAGTGAAATTTCACCCATGGTATGTCAGAACAGTTTTATGATGAATCTCTACTGTATTCCATGTACTACCGTTCAGAATCAGAGCTCTCACAGGGACTTCCAGAGGTCATCTCCTCTATTCTACTGGCCTCAGGCAAAGCTACTTCCAATAAGCAAGGACAGTGTTCTATTCCTTTTCTTAAGAATTACCACATAGTGATTTGGTCTGCCTCCTCCACAGCGATTCTCATTTCAATACAGATTATTTTGGAAATCCAGATTTCTTTTACAAATATGAAAGCTTTCACCACCTCCAATAATTTAAAAGAAACCACATTTGTAGGCTTGCACTACCATTGCAGACTTCTGCTTCACCAAAATCTATTCTATAACAAAGGATCATGACCAAGTTTTTTTGATAAAGTTTTTCTATTGCAATTCAATGAGGGTTACTCATTCCAGGTTAGCTTTCTTTGGATGGCCCATGTGTGATTAAACAAATGTTTCTTCCCTTTGATAAACTTTCCTTTGTATAATCATCTTATGTTCACCCACGTTTATCGGTATAAACGATTGATTTAAAATTTTATAAAGTATTTACATTTTGGTCACATCTTGTTGAGCTAAATCAGTACTTTTTTTTTTCTCATTTCCTAGGTAGATTGCATCTGATCTGTGGGTAAACACAGAAGAGTTGCCCCCTCTTCCCAGGCTTTATAATGAGAATATTCTGTCTGATCAGGTGCATGCACCCAGCTGTCATTTGCAGCCTGACCTGTAGGTCAGGGGTGATGTGAGCTGGCTCAGGGATGCATACAAATCACATCCTCTTGTCTGTCTGTTTTGTTGACTGGTTCTCCTCAGGGTCGTGGCTATCTTAAGTAGCAGCCTGAAGGATAAAGTGTGCCCTGTCTGAGCTTTAAAACTTTGACTGTGGACCAATTGTATCTGACATACAGCAGCATGAGGTTTGGTTTAGCCTTTGGACTTGGAACAAATCACTGGCTATCAGTGGCTGATAGTGACATGCAGTTTACTGAATCTCTCCTGCTTTCTGACAGCTCTACACAGGGAAGAAATGGTTGTTTTTAAGTTGAGGAGTTAGTATTTCAAAATATAAAATATACTCTGCATAAAATTTTCTACATGAAAACAAAATTACTAAATTATACCTATATTTTAAAAAGGAAGTATTTTATTTCAAGACTCTGATTTCAACATGAAACACATAGGCTATAAGAAGGCACATTTATGATAGAATTCAGTAGGGCTCTGGGACATAGGAGGTTGTTAAATGTTTTCAATGAGGTCTTGTTGTATTGACTTGATACATAAAAGTTATAACTTTTTCTGCTTGCACTTAATGTACCTAATAAGAGGCAACTTTAACGTCTTTAATCACTGAATGTATTTATTATAATGAGAGACAAGTGTAATGCTTTTCCAGTGTTATTCTACCTAGCACAAAATTTGTTAATATCAGATCGAATGAGAGTTTATCTCTAGTCTGCTTCAATAATTATGAAATGTTAACATATTTCAATTTTTAGAAATTTGAATCCTCCTCCCTCTCATATGTAAAGACATCATACCAGTTTCTAAGAGGAACATAGAAAAACAAATAAATGATGTGATTAGTGCCCTCAAAACGCTTACAATCTAGCAAGGGAGATAAAACATAAAACAAAACCATCTGTCATAAGTACAATAAAAATTCATGGGAGCTTAGGAGAGACTGTTTACTTCCAAGTAGACTTGGAGGAAATGACAAGATTTCCAAAGATGAAAATGAGGGATGAGCCAGAGAGAACATTCCAGGAGGGAACAAGGTAAATACTTAGGAATGTAGCTTAGAGCAGAGAGTACGTGAGGAGGTCAAGACGGGGTGAGGACACTGTGCTCCAGGAAAAATAAAGTGCCAATAATTGGAAAGTGCGGGTGGTTAGGAGACTAAGTTAGGGAAACCTGCAACAGGCCAGAAGAGAAAGTAAAATGTCCTCAACGAGGGCTACTGCAGCCATAATGGAGAAGAGAGAATGATTTCCAAGAAGCATTTCAGACATGAAGTGAATGTGATTCTTGTTTGGAAAAGGGGAGTAAACTTTCCTTGGAGTACGTTCCCTTACACGCACGTAGGCACACATTGTCTTTGTGTCTTTCCAGGACTGAAACAGCTTACGGAGCAAAGATCTGTTATAGGATTTATTACAATGTTAACTCTTCCATCACGCCTGCTAGACTGAGCTCCTTCACAGACCCACTCTGCCTCATTTGTCTTTAACTCCAGGATGGTATATGATTGATAAACGAGTATTATTTAAATGAATGGATGAATACCACATTTCAATATTTTGTTTCTGGGCCAATGAAAAATTATGACATCTTTGATAAAGATAAAAAAACACACACAGAAAGGGGAACAGGTTTATCAGGAGCTATGAATTCAGTTCTAGACCTCTCCTCTCATGCCAGGGCCCCAGAAACAGTCATCATGAGACTTCAAAGCAGCTTTTTTCATCAGGTTTTGGATTATTTACTATATCAATTATGCATGAATGACAGTTCAGTAATCCATTACTCTGAGATGTGTAGCTCAGTCTCCATGTCAATTGGCATTGTAACTTTTTTTATTGATATTTATAGTGAAATTACATTACAATATCAACGATACATATAGAGTGAGTTGAGATTCAAACATACATCTAAGTTTCTAAATACTTAGGCTTCAAAAGCAAAAGTGAAGAGAAAAACATGCAGTCTCAAAGGTTCTAGATTGAGCTCCTATGAACGTGGGCCAGATTAAAATAAGTAGGTTCCCAATATTCCATGTCATCTAGTTTTCTTATGTTTATATTTTCAGCAAACTGCTCCCCAACTGTGGTGTGTGCAGGCACACACAAGCACTACATGTCAGAATACAAATTTATAATATGAAGAACGCTTATAAGAGGAAAAACTTGATACTTTGTATTCAGAACAGTTGTATTAAGTATGTTTTTAAGTCTAATTTGTATCTTTTCAGTCTTATCACTTTTGGTGTCAGAGTTCTGTTATATGAACTTACGAAGTTATGTAAGGAAGGCTAAGTCATGCGATATTTTTCATGGTCTAGAAAGTACTATAGCTGAGTTCACTCTAGAGCCATATATCAATTTTTGGAAAGGTGTGGGGAGAGAGAGAGAGAGAGAGAGAGAGAGAGAGAGAGAGAGAGAGAGAGAGAGAGAGATTGTGCTTCAGAAGGTGAACTGTAAGAATGAATTTATAGATTATCTTTTTTCTGGCTTCCCACTGGAGAACACAGGGAACACTGGAGAGAAGATGGAGCTAACCTCCTTATGGGTCACTATGGGCAGCCGTCAGCACCTGGCCCCCTTTATGTTCAGGTTCTAATAATTGTTCCCTTCTTTTGCCATTTCAGGCTTAGGGATGATAATGATACCTTGTATTTCTAGCCTTAGGGTATGGCACTATCCCTTATAAACACTTTCTCTTTATAAATGTTCTCTTCATTAAACTCTTCCTGAATTATCCCAATTTGACTATCCTATCTCATTCCTAAGGGAACACTAATTGATACAGTAGGCATAAGAGATTGAATGTACTGGTTTCATGAACTTCTACAATTTTATTCACATTTAAATTTCACTCATATTGAAAATATTTTGGGCTTTAACCCATGAATGAAATTGTTTAACAAAATAACCCCTTTCCATTCATCTGTGAATAAAAGAAAAATTATTAGAAAAATCTCAAAAGAATATGTGCCAACTGGAGTCTCATGGTCAACTGTTAATCAGCTAATTGGAAAGAAAAAGCATGAATACTAAAAATATAGCAAAATGGACAATTAAAAGTACAATTTTTTAAAATACAATTCAGTATCATATAGTATATGACTTATTTCCTTCTATGTATGGGTCTCTCACTTTTGGAATCACTCCTCTTCTCTATTTCATTCCCTTTAATATCTCAATCAATCTCCTGACTTTAAATATGATCTCAACTCTTCTAGATGGCATGAAGTGGGTAAGTAAAAACCAGCATTCCACCAAAAACTGCTATGAAAGCCAAAAGAAAAAAGAAAATTCAGAAAGTATCTGTTGGGAGGCAGCAGAGAGCTGCTGAGGCAACAAGAACTGAAGGTGCTAAAAACTTCGAAAAGATTAGAACTTCCTAAAAGTGAGCTGACTTCCTTAGCCACTTACTGTGGCCCATGTGTCACTTTTGAGCAACAAGGAGGCTTAGAATGAGACCTTTGTATCTACAGGGGGGAGGGTTTCTAGAGGAAAGGGAAACTAGCAGAGGTTTGGCAGAGTTTTGGGGGAAGTCATGCACATGGCTGGTTATCTCTTCAAAATATTTTTTGAATTGTCTGAATGGGGCAAGAAGTCCAAAAGTTAAGCAGAAAGCCTCTGAAAAGCAGAGCACAACAGACTCACAAGATAAAGGTTAGAGTTTGGGACCTGTCGGGGGAGGATCAGGGGTGAGCTAGAGAGAGACTGAGCCTTATGAGGACCTCAATTCAGCCTGTTCAGTTACCAGGCTATTGGCCTAGGCAAGGATGGGTGAATCCCCTCTGGAGGAATACAACATCATCTGCAGCCTCTGAAATGTGTTTTTTTAAATTCATAATACCGAGCATCCAACTGAAAAAGACTAAAAATCTCAAAATAAAATACAACATCATTTTAAAAGAGAAAGAAATAAAGCAGAGCCAAGAGAAACAAGACCTTAGAGGATTATATTGGAGTTAGGTGAAAAAAAAAAATCTTTACATACCATCTATGATTATTCTTAAATCTGTATCACCAGTCTAGATAGCTCCCTTAGACTCCAGACTTATATACAGAACTATCTACTTCACATCTTGAGTTAGATGGCCAATTCAAACCTAACATGTACAAAATAAAATTCCTGATCCTATGACTCATTTCTTTCAAAGTCATTCTCATTTCAGTAAGTAGCAATGGCATCTTTCCAATCGTCAAGACAAAAACTTTGAAGTCATTTTTAAATGTCCTCTTTCTCTCCTACCCCACATCAAATAAATCAAAAAATTCTATTTGCTTTCTTTCAGACTATATGTAAAATCCTACCATGTTTTGCTACCTTCATTGCTATTTCCTTGGTCTAAACTACAATGTTTTGCCTGTATGCCTATATACTAAGTGCAATAACCCCCTTCTCATCTTCTGTTTCTTCCTTTGCCCTCTATGAACTATTCTTAATGCAGAAGCTAGAATAGGCCACCTAATATAGAAGTGAGATTATCAACTCCTCTGCTCAAAAACGTCTAATGATTTCCCATACAAATTAGAAGGAACTCCATTATGCTCTAGTAACAAACAACCTCCAAATCTCATTGCCTTAAAATAACACAAGCTTATTGCTTATTCACATTAGCTACCTATGATAGATGAAATAAACACTCTACTTCATATTATTTCATCTTGGACACCCCAGAATTCAGGTCACTGTAGGAGCCAACAACTCTAATGTTGTCAGTTACAGTTCAGAGGAAGTGGAAAGAAAGGTGAGGCTCACATGAGTTTTCCGGAGTCACAATGTCACTGCTGCTCATATTCCATTGGCCAAAGCCAGTCATATGGCAGTCCATAGCCTATAAGGTTTAATGCTCTACATTATCTTCTTCCTGTGCCACTTTAGCTGTCTCATGTTATCTTACCCTCAATAGACTGCTCCAGTCACAGTAGTCTCTTTGGTGTTCCTCAAACATACCACACAAGATCCTGACTTAGAACTTGTTCTACCTTCATCATTGGGGCCATCTTCTCCCAGAAATCCCTTCACTGAATCTTTTAGGTCTTCGTTCAAAATTGCCTTCTCACAAGAACTTCCCTTACCATTCTATTTTAAATTTCAGTTCTTAATATCAACCCCATAACGCCCTATGCCCTTTCTCTTCCTCATTTTGCTCCAAAGGACTTACCATCATGAAATACTATATATATATTACTTTATTATCTGTCTCCCTTCACTAAAATATAAGCAACATGAAGGCAGGATTTTTTTTTTCAGCTAATTTGTGCCCAGAACCCCCAGGAATGCCTGAAACATAATGGGTGCTAAATAAATATTTGTTGCATAAATATAATGCCCCACCTTATCTTTATAGGACTTTAAAATATGCAAATCATTCTGATATACATCTTCTCATTTAATATTTACAATCACATACAGAAGTACTAGCATGTGGATATTTTTTTTAAAACTGTCTTAATGAGATGCCATATGTGTAAATTGGGCCAGTGCAGTCTAAAGTACCCATGGCTAATCACCAAGTTTAATATAGTGAGAAATGGGTGAGAAGGATAGCTCAAATCATCTACTAAAATGTAAACATTTTACTGCCTGCACATCTCTAATAAGAATTGATGTGGTGTGTCATCTGTAATTTAATCACCAGCATTACATCTTGATAGCAAACTAGGATCACTAGACTATCCCTACAAAGTTAGATTACCACCACACATACAAAATATACACTGAATTTGGGTAGTATTTCATGTGTGACACAAGATGATAAATGGAAAGAATTCAAACTTAAAGTAGCACTCTTATTGCTGATCCTATCATGACTCTAAATTTTAGTGCTTACTGCACTGTATCACCTGTCTGGTTCAACCTCACCATGAATATCTGGACATAGGCACATATTAAGTCCTAAGTTTTATTTCTGGATTTAATATTATTTTATTTACTTAGTGTGTTTTCATTGTACTGAGGAATTTTGTCAGGATTCATGATATAAAGACAGTAGAAATAATTTGTCTAAACAACAGCACTTTAAGAGACACAGTACTTCTTTGTAATTATAGATTGAAATACTTCCATTTTTAAAATATCTCAAAAGAAGTTGGGGTTATTTTGCTGAAGAAGTTAACAAATTTTGCATGTATTAGGTTGGTGCAAAAGTAATTGCAGTTTAAAAAGTTAACAAAAATTTCAAAAACCGCAATAACTTTTGCACCAACCTAATATATTCTGTATAAAGGCTTTTTGTTGATTTCTTTGACTCCTTGTATATAACAGAGCAACAGAATCTATCTAAATGCAGAAGCTGGACAAAAAAAATGAGCAATCATACACACACACACACACACACACACACACAGGTATTTACCAGGCTAGTTTGATCTTCTGAGGAGTTAATGATTTGTTTCATTGTTTTACTTTTACACAAAGGCTATGTTCTTCAGCAACATAAAACTAGACTGCAGTATATATGACATTAAATAGTTGCCATAAGTGGGGTCAGTGGTTTATACTCCATATAGGCCACAACTTTGTGTGCAAATAAATAAGAAATTAAGTAAATATATTATTTACTGATCAAGTGGAAAATTAAATGATTATTAAAAATACACTGCACAATGTGGGCTTTTCCTTATGGTTCTTTCATATGTGGTATTTCGCTGCTCTAGCGTTGTGTGAGCCTCAGTACCATGGACAGCATTCTTAGTTTCCGTATGAATACATGTTTCTCTAATAGGAATTAATAGTGGATTCTAAAAGGCGCATTATAGGCAATGTCATTTTATGTTTGTTCCATTACTAATAAATTAAAAATCAATTATCATTAAAAGCCTTCACAAATTCACAGAGGACTTTAGAGTACTAACATACCAGTTTCTTTCTTGAATGGATGTCAAACATTTTGAACATAAAATGATATCGGATCACTTCTCAAATTGTGTATCTATTATACTTATGATCAAATAACCATTTCTAGAGGAAGATTATTTGATTTTCCATACAAGGAAAACCTGAATATTCAGTTGTTTGCTAACTTGTTTTTGGGGGGAGGAGGGGTGAAGAAAGAGGGTCGCACATCATTTCTTCGACTTCTTTCACCATCATTTTATTGTAGCAACACAAACATGTTTTTAAACATAAAGTGATCTCCGATCACTTCTCCCATTGTGCATCTATTATACTTTTTCTGATACTGATTATATGATGCAGTTTTCTCTCCGTGGTTCAAATAATTGTCTAAAAGTGAACTTTTTCTGAGCTTACAGAATCAGGTATTCTAATCACAAATCCCAGGTAGGAAAGCTGATGTTTGATAATCCCCATCACAGCTCTGGTGGTGTTTGCATGAGAGCATGTTAGCATTAATGTATTTGTCCTCACATTTAATTCAAAGCGTCTTCCACAGACACCATTAATAGTATTTTGCCAGCACTTTCAAATGACTTCTAATGTAATTTAAATCAATTCAATTTAAGAGCCATTTATTGTGCAAAGATCTGCACTTTGTGTATTTTGGGTGATACAAAGGCATGGTCCCTATTCTAAAGGATATTTTGGTCTATCAAGGAAAATGGCTGTGCGAATCACTCGCATGACATAAGGGAGATTATAAAAAGTGTTATAATTGAGGCTGGCACAGTTCTAGGGGGCCACAAAGGAGATGGATGGGTTCTGACAGGGATTTTTAAAAAAACAGGAAAAGTTTCAAGGAACTGATTAAAGATTTGAAGGAAAAATAGAATTTCAATAGCCACAGATATTGAGGGTAGAAGAATGAGTTACAAAAAAACAGATTCCAAGTTTCAGATATGAAATGAAGGTGCAGAGACAGTGGTATACAGAATGTGAAGGAAACGGGCACTCCTTTGTCAGGCACACTGGATGGGAACATGACTCTCCTGGAAGATACACCTAGAAAGGTAAATTGGGTCGGCCCAGGGAAAGTTTTGAATCTTCAACTAGAATTTAAATTCTATTCTTTAGGCAATGCAGTTATTGGTGATTTGGGGAGGTCATTGTGATAAAAAAAAAATCAGGCTAGCATTGCACAATGGATTAATTGGAGAGGCAGAGAGAATTTTGATGTGTAAGCTGAAGGAGAAGTTTTGAAAGATGCGTGTAATTCTGACACTAGGAGATTGAGAGAGCAACACTGAAATGCTCAGATGTAAGGAACACTAGCAGAGGAACAGGTATAGATGGGAAGATAATGACTTCAGTTTCAGACTTTTGAGTTTCAAGTGACAGCCAACATCTCTGCAAAAACAGCTCATGGGCTTTATAAAATAACTATCTCCAGAAGGACTAATTAATCACAAGTATTTTTAGATAATTTTTTTCCCTAAGGAATGAAAGACAAGTTTGTACCATTTCTGGAACTTACCAATAGAAATTACCAATTTAAAAAAATGATCTGTAGTAGAAACTTTGGGAGATGCTTCTTAAGAAAACTTCTTTTCAGAAAAGTGATGCAAGTTACATTATAGAATTTTTGAAATTTTATATTGAAAAATAGACCGAAACAATGCACTTTGTTTCATAGCTCAGAGACAATGACTATTGACCTTGTGGGTTCAAGTATTTGCTCAAGTATTTGTCCATGAGGAAATATTCATGTGTCCATGCAAGTGTGGGCTCATGCATGCATGTATACACATGTACATTCATTTTAAACATAAATCATATTGTAGAATTTTGTGATCTTCTTTATTCACTTAATGTATTATATGTATTTTTCTTGACATTAAATAAATGTCTATAGTTTTGTTTGTTTTTAAAAAAATAGACTTTTTTAGGGCAGTTTTAAATTTACAGAAAAGTTAGGCAGAAAGTATGGAATATTCCCGTATACCCTCAGCGCTCTCTCTCTCTCTCTCTCTCTCTCTCTCTCTCTCTCTCTCACACACACACACACACACACACACACACACACACACACAGTTTCCCTAATTATTATCTTGCATTAATCTGATACAGTTATTATAATTGATAACAGCCATAAATTTTGTCTTAGCCCTACAGCCCACACCTCAAACCACAATGAGAGAATAAATGTAAGGTCACAATTTCAGCAAAAAATTGTGTTTTTCCAACTGTGGCTTTGGTTCTGCCTTCTATCATAAAATTGCCAGCTGCTTTTGTCTAGTCTCCCAAATACTTCAAGGAGCCCAAAGATGGCATCTTACACATATCCAGGAGTATATCAAAGGATAATTTACCATAATTAAAATGGCCTTATCCCAGGGAACTCTAGAGTAATCAAACAATAAAAAAAATTGGTAAATGCTATTAACCATCTTAATAGGTTATAGGCAAAAAATGATACAACCATCTCAACAAATTCAGAAAAGTCATTAAATAAACTTCAACTTCTGATCATTAAAAAAAATCTTTACTATAATAGGAAGAAATTTACCTGATTAATGGTAAATTAATGGCAAATTCATATATATATATATATATATATATATATATATATATATATATATATACACACACACACACACACACACACATATATATGAAAAAATTCACAAACATCAACTATCAAAAACATTCACCTAAAAGTGAGGAACAAGACAAAAATATCCAATATCACCAGTTTTTCAACACTGCTCTGGAAATCCCAGCAAGCATAGTGCATACAAGAAAATCATTTGAGGTATAAAGAATGGAAAGAAAGGCTTGAAACTGTCAATATTCACATATTGTATGGTCATCTACACAGAGAACTTGAAAGGATCTGTAACCTGATAATTAAAAATAAAAGTTTAGCAAGAAGGCTAGTAATCGAGGAAATACAAACCAAACCAAACAATGTCAATTTTCATCTGGCAAATATCTATAAAATGGTACCATCCTGTATTAGCTAAGGCATAAGAAAAGGGATAAGCTCATGAACATACGCTGAGAAAGCTATTCGCTACAACTTTTTCCAGTGGGTAATTTGACAACATACATTAAGAGATTTAAACCAAAGAACGCTTTTACCACTCTTCCATTTCTGGAAATTTAAACTAAGGACATAATTAAAGATATGCACAAAAAAACTTGTTCAGGGATGTTGATCATGGCATTATTTAGAAGAAAAAAGGATACAACTAACAAAAATAACCAAAAATATGATACAGATGTGCTAAACATTCTTGGATGTTTATTGAGCAGCCATTCTCTTCTTGTTCAGTGCTAATAGAACCCCAATTGGAGCCCCAATTAGATCCCCGTATCGGGCAGCCAGAGGCTTCAATGAGGATGAACCCTCTCTAGTCAGGATTCATAAAGCCTGTCAGAATGACACCATTTCCATTGATTTTGAATGAGCATGTGACTTGTTTCTGGCCAATGAAACATGAGAACGGTCTGCCTCTGGAGAAGCTTCCTATGCTCTTATAAAGGCCATTTGTCAGGGATTTTGTTTTCTTCTTGTAGGCATTGATATGTCTGCATATAATGGCTGGAACCTTGTCAATGTCTTGGAACCATGACAGCATCTAGCCCTGTACAATAAGTCCATATGCTGAGAGGAGAAGAAAAGGGAGACGGAAAGAACGTGGGTCTTTGATGCTGTTGTTGAGTTGCTGGATTAATCCACTTTAAAACAAATCTACCTAAAAAAATTCTTAGTATGTGAAATAAAAAGTCTCCTGATTGTTACGGCCACTTTTAATTCGCTTTTTTGGTTACCTAAAGTCAAAAGTAAACTAACTGAAACACATGATTATATAATTTATAATGCAACCATAAAAAACGTATGCTTTCATTAAAACTTATTGTTTCAAAAGTTATTTAATAATAGCTATTTAATGATCTTCGTGATCTAGTGTTAAAATTTTTTTAAAGCTCTTATTTGAAGCAAGCTAAGTAATCTTTAAAACTCCCTGGTAGAATCATCATCCCTGTTTTATAGATGAGGAAAATAAAATTGAGAGAGGATAAGAGATTTCCTTGGGTTCAGACCGCTAGTAAATGGCAGAGCAAGAATTGGAATGCTGGTGGTGTGACCCTGACGTCCCACTCATAACCTCTGTGCAGTACTGCTTGTCACTATACTATATGTCTCTAAAAGTAGGCATGGCATGATCCTGAGTGTCTTTGTTTTATACAGATGACACATATGCGTAGAGTAAAGGAATGAAAGTAAACACACTAAATTTAAAATGTAGCCATGTATAGGTATTGGGATTGTGAGAGATTCTCATTTGACTCTCTGAGCATTTCTTTGTTTTTCCAGATGTTCTGCAATAAACAAATATAAGTTTTATATTAAATAACATGTCAGATAAAATGCTACCTGGAAAAAAAATGTAAACACCACATGGAAGGTTCACATTTAAAAGAAAAAAACATATTTTGAATAGTTAACTTTTTATAACATTGAAAATAATAGATTTTTTAAATTATTATATAAAGTATAATTAAACTGCAATAAAAGTTGCCAAAATTTATTTACAAATGAGAATAATTATGTCATATCTAGAAAGTGGAAAGATGGGCAAAACACATTATAAATTGTCATGTACTAAATACATATTTTATATTGAAATATAATTGACATATAACATGGTATAAGTTGAAGGTATACAATATGTTGATTTGATACATTTATATATTGCAATATGATTATCATAACATTAGCCAATACCTCTACAACATCACATAATTATCATTTCTTTTATTGTAACATTTAAAGTCTAGTCTCTTAGAATTGTAAAGTATATAATACAGTATTGTTGACTATTATCACAATGCTGTATATTAGATCTCCAGAAATTATTCATCTTCTAGTTGCAAATTTGTACTCTTTAAGCAACATCTCCTCAATTACCCCACCCCCTAGTTCCTGGTAACCACTGTTCTACTTTCTGTTTCATGAATTCAGTTTTTTTAGATTCCACATTTAAATGATATCATACAGTATTTATATTTCTCTGTCTGACTTCTCTCACTTATCATAATGCCCTCAGAGTCCAACCATGTTGTCACAAATGGCAGGATTGCCTTCTTTCTCTGGATGAATAATATTACATTGTACATATATATCACATCTTCTTTATTCATTCCACTGACTGATACCGAGGTTGTTTCCATATCTTGGCTACTGTGAAGAACGCTGCAACAAACATGGGAGTGCAGATATCTTTTCATGATAGTAATTTGTTTCTTTTGGATATATATCACCAGACATAGAATTGCTGGATCATATGGTAATTCTATTTTTAATTTTTTTAAAAACCTGTATACTGTTTTCCATAGTGACTGAACCAATTTACATTTCCACCAACGCTGTGCACAGTGGTTCCCTTTTCTCTACATCCTCGCCAACACATCTCTTGACTTTTTGATGGTAGTCATTTTAACAGGTATGAGGTGATATCTCAAGTGGTTTCATTTGGGATATGACACCAAAATCCAAAGTAACAAAAGTAAAAATCAACATGTAGGACTACATCCAAACAAATACACATTTTTAATCATAATTTTATAGGATTATTTTTTCTTGTTGAAGAATCTTTGGGAAAATTTGGTTGTGCCTATCTTTAAGAAAGCAAACTTAATTTGGTCAAGTCTTTGGAAATAATAATCACCACCTGAATTATAGTGACGCCTATTTTTTCATAATTAAATGTCCACTTTAAGTTTTTAAACTTAAAGTAACAATCATAATGACCAGCACTTAGACGGTGCTTACTATGTGTCAAACGTTATTCTAAAGATTTCCATGTATTAATTTATTTAATATTCTCAACGACTCTAGATAGGTAAATACTATTAATAGATTCTATTATTATCCCCATGTTACAGATGAAGAAACTGAGGCACACAGAGGTGAAGTAACTTGACCAATGTCACTGAATTAGTATAAATGGAAGACCAGGTTGAATCTGAGCAGCCTACATCCAGAATCCCTGATTATAACTACTGCATATTGTTTTCTCTTTTACCAAATTGACTTTTTTATTGGAGTTTATTTGATTGCCAAACTCAAATGGCTAGCCTTCATAATCATCTAGGTTCATTTAGCAACCTCTAAGTAGCTTTTTCATTTCTAAATAGCATTGTGTAGAACAAAGGACTGAAAATAACAAGTGAGCAAGAAATCTGTAACTTCAGATTTATGGATTGTGTCGACTATCAAGGGGTCAAATTAGATACTGGAAATTCAATGTCCTTGAAATATTAAAGCACTACCTTAAAATAAATGTGGGTTTTTATTTACAAGTCATGGATAAATTAAAGAATCTATTTTTAAAGGCAGTACTGTATTACTTACATATATTACTTTTTTATGTATATTTTTTTCAGAAATCAATTTATTTCAGAGGCTAGCCACAATTGGGGCAGAGAAAAAATATACATATATTTTTATTTTGTCCCAATTAAAAACTATATATATAATATTTTCTTGAATCCTGGAATCAGCACACATTCAAATACACAAAGAGCTGCAATTTGAATGTTGCCATCTGTATACTGGATTAGCCTCTCAGCTCTTTAACCTGAGCTGTAAATTTAGATGTCTTTGTTCTGTGTGCTTTTTGGTTCAGCACACACGGACTCGCCAAGCCAAGCCTGTGGAAGGTGCTTACTCCGCCCCTTTGAGAGCGGCAGGACTGATTCCATATGCTCCAAGCCAGAGGTAGTGTAATGTCCAGAGCTTTATTCACCGAGTCAGTCAACCATCCTTTCAGTCTTTGCCTTTCCGGCCGCTGCTAATCTGTACACCTCACAGAAGTCTCTAGACATGGGAGATGTTGAACATGTGCTCCAGCCTCAGCGGAGCGTCTGCCTGTGCGTGCAGCCAGGCCAAGACCCAGACCTCTCATTTATACAGGCCGTGCTCCTCCGGTGCATGACAATCGAATGGCAGAATTGACCAGAAATGTCAGAAATAACCAGAATCCATTTAAAACTGCAAATAAAGTGTTTTTATAACTTTCCCCTAATGTTGCGAACAAGCAATTGTCCCACAATACAAATATTTTCCAAACCCTAATAAAATGAAGCTTTTTTCTTTCGCTTTTTGCTCAAGGGGTCAAGAAGCTTAGGTACATTTAACCACTTCAAAGAATTGCCTCTATTTTTCTTAACCAGCTTCAGAGTGTTTTCCCCAGATTTATTTACTGACCAAAAGATATATAAAAGTGCATTATCCTTTAGAAATATCTAAAGTACTAAAAACAATTTTGACATGTTTATTCTCCCTGTTATTAATGGGCTTTTAAAGAATATTTTCTAGAACATTATCTTCGAAAACATCTATTTAGGCCACTGTATTGGGTATATACCAAGAACTATTACCATCGAGGGGAATATCACCCTTGCTAGAGTATCCTAGTCCAGAACTTAGAATCTTTAGTCAGAAAAACAATAATATTCAACAAAGGTCTATCTGGCACCAAAGCTTAAAAGGAAAGGAATTTATGACACAGCACCTGCTTTCATTAACTCTGCGTCTCATTGGTACAGTAAGACACTGATAACAATGTGAGACAAAAGGACAATAAAGGCCAAGCTTAAAATAGGAAGGCTATTGTGACAAGTTTCTATAAGTAAATATGTTAATCTGTAGAGTAAATGAAGAAATGTAAATCTGCAAGCTGAATATACTAGAAAAATCTGCTTTCTGGCCACATCACTGCCATATGGATATTCGTGAGATGAGAAGACAGCAGTGTGGAAATTGAACCACCACAGTCTTTTATCAACAGGGGAGCCTCTAGAATATGTCTTCCAACAGAACTTTCTACAATGATGGAAATGTTTTATATCTGCTCTGCACTGACCCATAAGGGCCGCCACAAGCCAACTATGGCTATTGAGCACTTGAAATGTGGCTATTGTAACAGAAATTGGATTTTAAATTTTCTTTAATTTTCATTTTAATTTAAATAGCCACATTTGGCTGGTTGCTGAGGTATTGGACGCTGCAGCTCCACAAGACGCGTTCAGTATTATTTGAGAAAGATATTGCACTGTTGTCCTCGTGCTAACAAGTTGACAGCACTGGAAGATGCCCTGCCTGGGAGAAGGGGGCAGTCTAGAATTTTTCATTAGAAAATGGTCTCACACTTGCCCCATATTACGTACCTATGCAGTCTATCCTCTTGATTAATGCTCCTCTTCCCTCAAAAGTAGAATGGCAAATATTAATTTTCTACTTTTCAGTGAGAAATGGTAAAGCAAACGAGCTAATAATTTTTCCAAAAGGTACTAATGGCTTGATACGTTTTGTAGAAGAAAACAAAACTTTTTATGTAAGACGCATTAGGATGAGAATATAAAACGTCAGAATCATTTATATGTGGGAAAATACTTTCTTCAAAAACATAACTATACTGAACATTCCTGCCAGGACTATATAGAAATTTTGAAATACTGTAAAAAGGATTTATTATAACATAACACTTAGCTAGGGCCTGGGGCACTTATGGCAAATCAATGGCAAAGATATTGCTTCCTACTTGGGGACTCTGAATTAAGCAGAGGAGTGATTGCCACAAGTCTTCATGTTCAAAGTATTGTCTTAGGAGTTGTAGGTAAAGTAGAACACAACTCTTGGAGGCTGGAAGAAAAACAAAATGATGCGAATCTGTGGCCTCACTTTAAAATGCTTCCCTGAAAGCCTGTTCTAATGAGCCAGGCAAGGATCCCTGCAGCCTCCTGGGCTCCTGTATGCACGGCAGATATTGCTAATGAGTTGTGCCATTTTTTCCTGGTGATCATCTCAACACAGGGCCCCACTAATAGTCTACTGGGATCGGTACCTGAGCTGAAACCTCTTTTCTAAGTCCCGTGCTTCTGTGCAGACCTTGGTCTTTCTGAAGTGAGTCATAAAAGTGGTAAACAAGTAGCAAGGTCTCGTTATGTGTTAAATTGTGGGTGAAAAGTTCCCTGGAGAATCTGGGTGCACTTTATCAAAAAACTGCAAAAGGCAAAGTTTTATTATTGTTTTCCACATATTGTTTCTAAACAGGCACCCATAAGCTCCAGAAATAGCAGCAATTGTGAGCTGGATCAAGGAATTTGCAACCAATGGGGGGGGGATAAAATCTATAAAATGAGGTTTTTGGAATCAGTAAAATAGTAATGTTTTTTCTCTTAAATCTCTGGTGCCTGTAAGCTTGGAGAACTGCACGGTAACATTGCTATAACAGGTTTTTTTTACAGTAGAAATTATAATTGAAATTTGCTACATAACAAGGATAACTAAAACTCAATCATTTCACACTCTCCCATATATGCCTGAGGATACTTGGGGTAAATAGATTTCTTGGAAGCAGCCACTGACTATGGCTAAATTACATCTTACCAAGTAAACTCATTGGCTTTTTAATTACTCTGCTGATGTCCACATGCTGTTGCCACTATCTCATACTGAAATGATATTGATTTGATCTTTAACTCTGATGCGCCAAGGAGAAAAAAACAGAGCACATTTTCTTTTTTTTTTTAATCTATAGTTCCTAAGTAAGAGTCAATGCGTTAAAGGTATATATTTATTTCGTTTAAATCTGTCTCTGCTGTAAGTGGTCAGCATCTGGTATTTGCTATAGATGGTTTTGTTTGTGTGCAAGGATTCGAATTAAGATTCATGTGATCACTGTCCTCCATAAAGCTTCACAAAAAACGAGAGGGGCATCTCCAGAGGTGACAGCAGAAACCAGATATTTAAGTAAAGAACACAGTCATAGGTAGAGGTATCCACGCACAAAGCTCTATTAGGAAATAGAACTGAGCGGAAAGGACACTGTCCTCATTCAGTATGGATTAATTGAAAATTTTGCAGCAATTCAAGCACAATTAAAATAGTTGATTTTCCTTAAAATAAGAAATAACTTTATCTCAGATTGACAGCATTGAAAATAAGGTGCTATTTTCTTTTGGAATTCACCCCATAACTACTGTTCTCACACTTGTCAGGTGCCCTTTGAAATAATTTCTGACCATCTTTGCTGAGAGCGTCATTTCCTTTTTGGTGGCCTATTTAGTCATGCTGTTGTAGCATGCTGGCAAAGCAAAATAGGGAATTGGAGGCAACTAATCGCATAATTAAAGTCAAAAACCTCAGGTAATTCAGGTCAACAAGGGTTCTGGATGTCAATTATCCAGACAGTTATCTCAATTCTTCATTTCAATAGAGTGACCCTATTCTTTAATTATCCTTAATTAGTAATAGTGCCAGATCTATTAGTTACAACTTTTTAATTTGCTTCTATATGTTATATATCATTCTAACTATTCAGGCTTCAGTTTTTAAAAAGCCAAATTCTTGAATACTTACCATCATGATTTCACATAATTGAACAATAAATAATCTTATGTCAACTAATTGCCTGTTTATTACCTGAGTCTTATGCATAATGGAGCAGAGTCTCCTGGAAGAACCATAACTGGCTGAATCGTCAGGGTCAAGGTCTTGTTGTACAGCCATTAACAAGTTGGGTTCAAAACTCAGTGTTTTGTGTTTTTTGGTTTTTTCATTATAGCATAAAAGTCCCTTCACAATCTGACCCCAATCTACTTCACACACCACATTCCACCAATCCCTTGACCTCAAGAATGTGAAGCCTAGTCACTCACTGTGAGAAGCTTCTATTTTCTAAAAAACACATGCTAGTATCTTAACCCTGTGCTTTAGCACGTGTCATCCCCTCAAGTTGGACTATTCTCCCCACAGTAAACTGATTCTGATGCCTTGACATCAACATTTGTGTGAAATCTTCCTTTCTCTGCTCCCTTAGCCTTTTGTCCGTATCTCTATTATCTGTCTTAATGCACTTACTGTGTAAGTGGTTAAGTCTCACCCCTGCACTTACATGTAAGCACTTTCCAGGATACCATGCTGTAGCCAACATAAGAACCATTTGCCAAGGAAGCCTAGGGTGGGAAGATCATCTAAGCACTGGGACATCTTTCCTGGAGGAATAGTGAGCAACTGGGCTGTTTGGCACTTTCCAATTCTCACCTTTGCCTAATGCAGAACGTAGGCTGTCTACTGATCCCTGGGCTTCGCAGTGCAGTCGTCTCCTCAACTTTCTAGGTGGAGCTTAATGACAAAGCTTTCTGGTAAGCTACATCTTTCATGCATAGGCACAGCAAACTGAAAAGTGACAGTAAAGGATTCGTAGCTGTTTAGAAGGAGCATCATTTAAGCAAAAGGGGGAAGATGCACAAGTGTAGCTCTAAAAAATGAAACCTTGACCCCAAACTCATTTCATTGGACTCATTACGTCCAATGTAGACGTAATGCTTTGGGTCATAGGTAATCCTGGGAAATATAGTTTCTCTCCTTCCTCGGTTCCTGGAAAATCAGCAAGAACTTAAGAGTGCTTCTTACTAGAATCCTTCTCCACCTAAGTTCTGTTATGAGAGTTTTTATAAGGTACTGTTTTTCTACACTTTCATAGAATTCACTTAAAAGGGTGGTAACAGGGGAAAAATATAACCCACTAACCATATTTTTGTGATTTTATTGCATTATGAATTATACGTGTGTCTGCATGTCTCAGATGGCTTTATTTTCTATGTCACCAATATATATGTGGACTATGTCAAAAGATATTTCAAATGTAGGTAAATGTCACTGTAACATAATTAAATAAATTAAAGAATATATAGCATGAATTAATTAAAAATAAGTAACATATAATTTTATTTTTCTGTGACATGGAAATAAGGAATATATGTTATTATACTGGACACTTCCAGAACTGAATTATGACTCATATAACCAACATTGCATTGGTGTCAATTAAAAATAAATTGCAGAAATATAAGGATTACATGGAAAATTTGGGTGCTGTTATAATTGATACAATATTACTTCCCCTCTATATTTTTGGTTTAATGTTCATTCATTTTCTTTTTTCTTCACACTGCCTCTCAGTAATCAAGTTCTAAAATCCTAAGTGGTGTATGAGACATTACATAACTGTCCTTTTAATGACCTGCAAGGGCACTACCTTCCAGTACATTCCTTTGTGAAGTAATTTGGGTTACCTTGGATATGAAAAGCAGCTTAATGGAGGCACATTCCACTGTGCAGCCAAAGGCCCAACCAAAGAAATAAAAAATCCTGGGACGATTACTATGGCAAATTAAACTTCAAGAACCATTTATGTGGGTGGCCGGTTAGCTCAGTTGGTTAGAGCACATTGCTACTAACACCAAGTTTGCCGGTTCGATCCCCACATGGGCCACTTTGAGCTGCACTCTCCTTAAAAAAAAAAAGGAAGAAAGGAAAGAACGCTTTATGAAATGTTGAAGGTTTTCAATCTTGGTTTTGGCCAAGATCAGCAAGAACTGATTGGAAAAATAATGTGGAGTGCTCTTTAGGCTACGTTACAGAGTTAGGGCATTTCTGATGTGACAAGTTTTAGTATGTCATCAGTATTTCAGGTATCTAATACCGACACACAATAGCTTACACCAAACAATATATCATTTCTCATTATCTGTGGGTTGATGGGCTATCCTTTCTGCATTGATCTTGGCTGGGCTCACTTGTATACTTAAAGCTGGTCTGGGTTGAAAATTCCTAAGTGGCCTTACTCCTAAGTCTAGCAGTTAGTACTGACTGTTGGCTGGGACAACTGGAACTCTCTCACCATGTGACATTTCATCCCAGGGTTCTACCCAGCCTCATGGTCTCAGGGTTCCAAGGAGGTAAAAGCAGAATCGTCAGAATATCTTGAGACCTAGACTCTGGAATTTATACAGTTGTTACTGCTGCTATATTCTATGGGTCAAAAGGCCAGCCCCGATTCAACAGGGTGGAGCCATAGATTCTACCTCTCAACTCTAGGAGCGGCAGCATCACATTACAAAGTGGCGTGGTCACAGGGTGGCGTGCTTCATTAGAGGCCATTACTGTAACCATCTACCACAACAGGGAATTTTGAAAAGGGAATCAGTCTCTATTGCATTAGGGAAAAAGAGTGCCTATCCTGCCCCTCCAAAAAAAAAAAAAAAAAATGTTAGTTTTGAATTAAAAAAGAATCAGTATGAAATGAGGCTAAATTTCATGCACATGTTTTTATCTGCCATTTTCTGAAATTCATATTTAAACTATGTTCCCTATAATTGCTCTCAATGTACTAGAGTGGTTCCACCTACACTGAGGAGAATATAAGATGGTGTGAAATGACATTATTTACCTTGGGTTATAGAAACCTACATCACTGGACAAGCATACTCAGCTGGCATCTGCCTTAGTTCATGACAGCGGATATGATCTAGGGACATTTTACCGTAATCAACCGAAGGTGGAGGAGGTGAACTTTCAAAATTCAAAGTTTTAATGATTTTTTTCCTTTATAACATCAACATACAATGTTTAACTTTAAGCGGGTGGATTTTTACTATATTGTGCTAGAAAGTCTAGTGAGGAACCTTAAAATGATGAATAAGAGTTGCAGTTTTTGTGCCCTCCACTTGTGGTGTCTACAATGACATGTATCGTGGCATGACAATAATCTTTAAATGAATGAACTGACCAAATTTCTACAATAAATATCTTCTAGAAATGACCAGGCTTTATCTAAGTAAAACATAACTGACCAGACTGCTGCATAGAGTACATAGTAACATGTTTTAGAGAGAGTAACTTAAGATGAAACCATATCTAGAGTCTTTTAAATTATATGGCATTACTCATATATATTACTTAAACAAATAATATTGTATTTAGCATGTACTAATTATAAATCTTTTTAGAGTAGATTAGTACATTAATCTCTTCATTTTGAAGCACCAAATATACTTTTATATAGAATTTCCAGCTTTAGAAAAAGTGAAACAAACTAATTGTAGTTAATCATGGGAGAAATGTCCATTTTTAACCTTCGGTGACATAAAAAGAAACAGGATGTTGATGGCTAGCATTTAGATTCATATTTGATTTGCCTTGTTTTCTATTTTCTTTATAACAAATGTCAAATAACTCTAAATGCAAAATCACCAGCTGGAGCAAAAATCTCACTTTTTCACCATTTAATTGTTCAATAAGCCGATCTTTACTGGGTACCACACTTGCAAAGCACTGTATTCAGAATCACAGGACAATGCAATGATGTACCTCACCACCAGAGTCGGGCACTGGTCAGCTCACAGCTGCACTACTCCTATGTTTAAAACTTCTCACTAATGTTTTTCAACCATTAATACCAAAGCTCAATTGAGAAACTCAGCTGAGTTGAGTTGCAGAACTGAATTCAGTTCCTACTTTCCTCTTATAATCCTTCATGTTCAAAGATTTATTTCCTATGCTTCTTGCCCTCCATGTTCTTTCCTAAAAGTCCAATCTTAAGGAAAGTTCATCTCTGAAACTTGGTAAGAATCAATCAGAATAGTAACCTGCTATACCATCTTAAAAATACAGAACTCATGGAGCAACTTCGGGGATTGCAAATGACTTTCTGTGATGAAAAGCTTAAACTTAAGTTCCAAAAAGAAAAGTCATTTTATACATACACACCTGAAGTTACTGGCCACCACTGTCGTCTGCCACCCTTGAGACACAACCAAGGTACCTACTTTGAATAGTGGTGAGGGCTGCGGCAATAAAACACCCAGAAAACCCAAGGCCCTCGGAAGATTTTATACAAAGCAAGGAATAAAGTCTGTTGGCACAAAACTATCTTTTTATCTCTGTGAGGGTAAAGGGTCTATACAGTAGTCTCCCCCTTATCTGTGGTTTCACTTTCCATGATTTCAGTTACCGGTAGTCAACCTTGGCCTGAAAATATTAGATAGAAAATTCCAGACTTAAACAATTCATGAGTTTTAAACTATGCATCATTCCGAGTAGCGTGATGAAATCTCTTGCTGTCCTGCTGTTGCTGTCCTACCAGGAACATGAATCATCCCTTAGTTCAGTATATCCACACTGTACACATGCCCACCCAGTAGTCACTTAGTAACCCTTTCTGTTATCAGAGCGACTGCTACAGTATTGCAATGCTTGTGTTCAAGTAACCCTTATTTTATTGTTATAATTGTTCTATTTTATTATTAGTTATTGTTGTGAATCTCTTATTGTGCCTAATTTAGAAATTAAACTTCATTGTAGATATATCTATATAGGGAAAAAATATATAGCATATATAGGGTTTGGTATTACTCAAAATTGGATAATTGGGTCTTGGAAAGTATCTCCCGTGGATAAGTGGAAACTACTATACTAAGACTTATTTACCAAAAGAATATTAAAATTTTCACTAAAAAAACAGGCAGAGTTATTGTGCAGACTGTCCCTAGGCACAGGATGCTATCCCTCTTTCACAAAGACTAAACAGTTGGCAGAACCTGAGAGATTTGAATTTTCAGAATGTAAGACTAAGCAAAGTGAAACTACAGCTACTTTGAAACAAGGCAAGGCAAAGAGAAGCCTTGTGCAATAGAACCAGAGCCAGACACCAAAACTACGGGGAAGCACAGACAGTGATAAAGGAGAGATGCTATAGATACCATCAGTATTTCATTGATTCATCTAGAGCCAGCTCTAGACAAATGTGTCTTTCCCTCCACAAACTTGACATTCTCTCCCACACTTAAGGTCTCAAGGCTGTGCTCAACTTCTATGACCTTCAGTCCATGACGCTTCCAGCTGGTTCCACATGTCAGGGCCCTAAATTGGTTTTTCCTGCGTCCATGTGCTTTGATTCTTCAGCCCCTGCCCAGGTGGTCTCCCCAGGCCCCTGAACACATCATGTTCATCCCCCCCACTTACCAGGCCTCTGCTCAGTTTTGTTTCCCTGGAACCAAATCCAGCCTTCCTTGTAAAGTCCAGGTCAAGGACGATCTGTCCCATAAAGCCTTCTCCAATTATTCCAGACTATGATGCTTTCCCTCCCTACTCTGAGCTCAGTCAGTGCTTTCCATCAGAATCATACCAGGAACTTTTAAATTTCTTCATGATTGCTAGTTTTATCTTCTGTTATTGTAATTTCTGAGGCCTGGGGCCATGTCTTGAATTCTTTTCAGTACCTCTACCACACCTTACATAGGTGTACAGACAAAGAAGCTATTACTAAACATTTATTGTTTGGTAGAGTGGCTCTTATCCTGTATTCTCAATTCGAATACTGCCTCAAAAAACCCTTTATAATCAAAGCAATGAAGTTTAAAGTCAGACTTCTTATTTTTCACCTATGTATATATAAACAGCTAATCATAAACTTAAATAATAACAGAATGCAGCCCCAAATCTTTCATATTACCAATTAAATAAGTATCTACAATGCATATACACACCAGCAAAGGGTTAATTGTCAATAAGGGCTTTTTATAGCTCATTACTTGTTATATTGCATCGCTTTCTCTAAATTGTCAATGTCCTGCTTAGTCAATTAAAACATACTGCTTTGATATTAAAGCTGAAGTCCAGACAGCTTTTTCTGGTGTAGGTTCTATTGAGAAATGCAAGTCATTCTGCATAGTGAGAATTGCCTTAGAGAGCCTCACAACTCACTATGCCATGTGCTCAAGAACAGGGACAGCAAATCGGTCCAAAGACTAACATATAAGAAACTTCAAAATAAAATACACTCGTCAGAAAGGCGTACATCTGAGAATCAAAGGTATGTGATTTCCTTAGTAATAGATCTGACTTTGATTTTGGATTGGTCACCACATCCACATTAGGGGGAAAGAGGGGGAAATTAATTAGAATACCAGATGATGTTTATCAAGGGTGAGTCATGTTTCAGTAAACTAAGTTTTTAGTCTGAAAAAGAAACCATAGCATGTTGTGTTAAGACTTAATCATGGGCTAATGAGCATTACAGTGAGAATAATGGTTCAGTGGGTAAGGTTTTTTCTTCCAATTATATAATAGAAATGAAAAGTGGATTCATTTCACTTAACTTACAGTGCGTGTGTGTGTGTGTGTGTGTGTGTGTGTGTGTGTGTGTGTTGTATCCTTGTCTTTAAAACATGCTACTTATTCAAATATTCTCACCTTCTATTGCTACCCACAGTCTGGGTATATAAAGAAAACTCAGATGTTATGAGGTGGCTCAGCTAATTTGAGCAGTTTCAAGTTAATTTATCATTATATTATCTGGTAAAACTCCAATAACATCATTAATTAGGTATCATGCAACTAATCTAGCATAATCATTAAGCAGGTCAGAAAATAAACATGTAGAATCACTGATAACCTATTATATGTAGAAAACCTCAAAGTTTCCTTACAAACCCAAATTCTTTAACAACCATCTACAACAGGACAAAGCTGAAGAAAAAATATATATGTATTTTCCATTTGCAGTTGGGAATCCATTTATGCAGAGAGCCAACTTAAGTTCTACATGAATTTTCCACAGCACGGACTGCACTCCTAAACCCCCAACTTGTTCAAAGGTCAACTGTATTTCATTGATCATTAGGCATGCGGCCTGATTATTTTACATCTACTCTAATTCCCTTTAAATGCTGGGAAACAACGCAGACAGACCTAGCAAGAAAGTGGACAGACCCATAGCTCTAAGACCGAATTCCAAAGAAACAGAAGAAGCTTGAATAGAATTTGAAAAGAAACAAAAAGCCAGAGCAGAAGTCGGAGGACTTAAGACAGTGAGTTCTTCCAAAATTGAGAGAATAACTGCCTGGAGCGTTTTGGTCCCTCCTGAGGAGAAGATAGTACAGGCCCAGAAGATTAGAGGCAGCACGGACACTGCAACAGCAGGAAGGAATGATTAAAGGACAATACAGATTTCCGTAGTGGAAGAGTCAAAGTAAGGATAAATCCCAGCCTCATGTCTAAGGCAAATGCTTCCTTCTTCGTTTATACGTTCTTATTTATAAGCGGAAGGCCAGAAATGGTGCCAAGATTTCTGATCTTGGATGTGATGTTATCGGGAGCCAACCTCAGAGAGCATCAACCACCCACTCCTTCCCTCACCGATGTACATAGACCACAGGGAGAACAGCACCCAGTGCACCCCTTAGCCCCCCATGGGTTCAGAAAGGTTTGCTTTTTCTCACTGACATCTTTGGTGATTTGAGTTTCCTCCTAAAATCTACCAATGCTTTTGAAACACGGCTATCACATTTTTTTGCTCATGTTTTATATTTTTTCCAGAGCCATTGATAATAAAAGTCACAGGGTAAGAAATATAGTTTGTAAAGATATATTTTAAAATAGTATGGATGGTTCAGTGTATATGGTTAGTGGAGATGGGTTTAAAAAAAATAAACAAAACACTGTACCATTTCATAAGAACACATCAGGAGCCCGGTCCTGATATAACCTGTGCCATTCTGAAATAAGTCAATAAATAAAAAGGCAATGGCATTTTTAACCACATATGCTAACTAGGTCATCTAATAATGATGACATGATTCCCGTCAGGCCAGGGTATCATCTACTCATTATGATTCAAGTTATGGTCGATGACATTGATATAACTTAGAATAGTATAAGATAGAGGGAATATTTCATAGTAAATAGACCAAGAATGATTCCCCTTGGAATAGTAAAGGTACAAATTGCTTTAGTTTTCATTTCCATGGTGCTAAATTTGTATTTCATGCAAGAGCCTATAATTGATGACTGCTTACTTCTCTGGGTGAAAGGGATAAAAAATATAGATTATGATTGTCAAGGTTGTTTGTGTTAGTAGCTAAAATGGTAAGCAGCACCCTGAAATCTTTGTAAACAGCACACAGATTTTTTTTTTTTTTTAAGGAAAACAAGAAAGCATTGGGCAAAAAGTTGCAAACTAAAATACCCCGTATCATTTGGCTGACGTGGTTCACAGTTTTTCTTGGAACAATGATTGCTATCAACTAACAGCAAAATAAATTCCAGTGCATCCATCCAGGATCAGTCCTAGATTTTCTCAAGAGCTTTACAGCATTGAAGGTTTTTTAATTTGTATTTTATGTTTTTAGAATATGAAATACCTGAGGTTGTTCCATATTTTGGTATTCTCTTATTTTAAGAAAATTCTAAGTTACTTAACAAAAGCACCTCGATGTTGCCATATACTTAGTAAATAATTTAAAATTCACAATAATTACTTCCATATGTCAAATTTTCCTCTTCCCCAAATTCCCAATTGCCTCTCATTATTTTAGATAGTCTTATCTCTAAATTTCTTTTGATGTGCTGTAGACTATTATGTCCTACTTCTGAGAATAATTCATTATCATTCTGGGTGTTGAAGTATTACTTTATATAAGCAAAGGGCAATCACATTTAGTTAAGAAAAATAAGAAGCTATTTTTCTAGTGAGTATTCATTTTGGTCCCTAACCACATAAGTTGTGTGTGCTCGTCGCGCATTGGTGTGTGTGTGTGTGTGTGTGTACTAAATAACTGGCAAATTCTTACATTTCCAAACACTCAGTAAGTTTGTTTTTCACACTATAAGAATACTATCACTCTAAAAAGGCTAATTTTGAAAATAATTATAAACTCTACAATGACTTTTTATATGATCTGATATTTACCCATTACAGCACTGCTTCTCAATCAATCTATGGTTCAGAGAGAGAGAGAGAGAGAGAGAGAGAGAGAGAGAGAGAGAGAGGATTTTTTTCAAATTTCCAATCCTTAATGAACTAATACTTTTTTTAAATACAATAAAAATAAATGCTGCAGCCATGTCTAATCATTATGAAAGTTTCTAAATGTTTGCCTTGGGTGTCTGCATCATCTCACTGTAGACTAGCACCCAAGAGTAGCACCGCTTCAGAGCTTCTTGCCTCATACCTAAGAGGCGACTTCTCATGAAAGGCACAATATTCTGTTTTTAGAAAACTGGATTAAATATTATACAAATACCTAAATTTATTCTTGTGAAAACAGAAAAATATCAATCCTTTCTCCTTCCTGGAATGCAAGAATAGAAATTAATGGTTGAGAGATAATTCTGTCTGGGCAACTTGAATAAAAATTGAGGTGGGTGGGTCGATTTCTGTTTAGTTTGCTCATTTATTCTGCTCTTTAGATTCCACATATAAGTGCGATCATATGGTATTTGTCTTTCTCTGTCTGACTTATTTCACTTAGCATAATATTCTCTAGGTCCATCCATATTCTTGCAAATGGTAAGATTTCATTCTTCTTTATATAAGTGAGCAAGCTAAACAGAAATAGACTCAGAGATACAGAGAAAAAAACTGATGGTTGCTAGATGGGATGGGGGAGAAGGTAAAGAGATTAGAAAGTACAAATTAGTAGCCACAATATTGCCACAGGGATATGAAAAACAGTTTGGGGAATGTAATCAATAATGTTGTAAAGATTTTGTAGGGTATCCGATGGACACTTGTCTTATTAGGGAGACCACTACTGCAGTGTACACCTGAAGCTGGAGCTGAATAATATTGAATGTCAACTATAATCAAATATATATATATATATATATATATATATATATATATATATATATATATATATATGTATATATATGTGTGTATATGTGTGTGAGTTTTTGTGTGTGTATATTACAATTCCATTGACTCTATTCCCTATGCTGTACTCCACATCCCGTGAATATACATATAGAGAGTCAATGGAATTGTAACAACTATATACTATATTAGAGGGGTAGGAAATTGGGGGAGAGTGTTATCACTTTGTGAGGGGTGTAAATATCTAACTATTACATTGTTTTATACACCTGAAAGTAATAATAATAATAACAAAATTAAGGTGGGTAGGATGTGGAAGAGGCAAGAGGTGAGGAGGGGAATCCACTGGATTTCGGTAACTGTTTAAACTGGCAGAGCATGTGCAGCGAGGGAAGGTGTGCTTTGGATCATATGGCATAGTTTACTGACACCAGTAATACATATTTACAGGGAAGCTTTATTTGGGTAGACAGTAATATCCCTAGCAGAACTTTTTTTAATCACAATTAATATTGACAAATTTTAACCCCCCTATTAGTTGGATAGCTATTAACTCTTACTGACAGAAAATCTGACTAAGCAGTAGGTTAAACAAAACAGAAGCTTGTTTTCACTCAGGTAGAAGTTGTCTTGATAAAATAGTTGCTAATATTAGTTCAGAAGTGCAAGGATGTCTGTGCTGAGTCCTTGTGTCCATTTTGTCATGGTCACAAAATGATTGCCACAGCTCCAGGCACTTTACAAGCGTAACAGGTAAAGAGAAGAAGCAAGTGAAAGGTGAAAGAGGTGACATTTTTATCAGCAAAGCAGGTGGCTTCCACTTATATCACATTGGATGGAACATGTTAAATGGCACTCATAACCACAAGGGAGGCTGGGAAATGTAGGTTTCTTTAACTGGATTTGGCATAAACCAAGAAAGAAGGGAAGAGGGGAAATTAAGTAGGTAACTAACAGTATCTACCATATACTCCAATTCTGACCTGAGCCAGGAAGAAGGTAACAATTATTTAGCATCAATTCTTTTTTTCAAAAACCATACTAGATGCCTTAGTTGCATAAAATCATTCCATACTCTCAATAACCTACAGGGCAGGCATCATGATGTCCATTTCACAGATGGAAACACGGAGTTTCTGAAAGTTTAAGTGGGTGTCAATAAGAAAGCGGAATTCTATCATGAGCTCACACAAAATTTTGCCCCCTAAAATCCTGCTGGTTGAAAGGCAAGAGTTTGCTTTACTGAGATGACAGCACTGTGAACTATCGTGATTCACAGAAATGGATACGCACAGGATGGCAGGGGTCTGGTGCATCTTTATACAACATACTAATTGCTCAGCTGTGAGCTGAGCAGCACTGGCTCTGGGTTCGAGCTTGTCAGTCAAGGCTGCCCCTTCGCCAGCCATGTCTTCCTTCACGTTTCCAAGGAAGAGATTCGCAACTTCCCTGGGTGTTTGTGACACCATTTGACCACTCTTGTGGATGAAGCCAGCTCTAGGCAAAATATAAGAGCATTTCCCTTACCTCCTTTCACCATGTTTTCTCACAGGTTTCCCATTCCTACATGCCTTTAATTACAAAACTGAACCCCCAATAACTATCATTTGAAAAGTGTTTAAGACCTTGGATATTAGATATAGTTCTATTTGAATAAGACAAGTTGGAGTCTTTAAAAGCTTCCACAGGACACAGAAATAAATCTCTAATAGTGGAATACATGGCACTAGAAAAGGAATTTTGAAGGACATGCCCTTTTCCATGCCCTTCAAGGGACTTGTCAATGACTGGGTACTATACCTGTGCCATCCATAGAGATTTTTCTAGGAAAGTCATAATCCAACATAGGCCACCCTCCTGTCAGATCATGTGTCAGACCATGTGTCTCAATTTCTAACTCAAAAAATATGTCCTTGTACCTATGTCAGTCCGGTGTACAGTTACTTTTAACACAGGTTTGCTGGGTTGTTATTGGTTTTTGCATGTTGTTTTTAATTTGTTTTGTGTTGTTTTTTTCTTTATCCTTAGTTGACAAGAAGAAAGCTGCTCACATCCACCTCTATCTCACCTTGCACTTGAAAACTTGTGTTAACTTCCTCCTCTAGCTTTTCTTCTCTAGCTAAATGATTGAACCGGCACAGTCTCTAGCATTGAGGACCACTTAATAAGTATTTCTTACAGAAACAAATGTCAATATTCTCTTCTTTCCTTTCCCCACATCCCTCCACCCCAGGAGCAGAAGCTCTAACAGGGCTCCAGAATTGAGTGGAATTTGCAAGGACAGATAATTGGGAAGATTTCAATGGGAGGAGAAGAAAGAAGAGGAGCCCTCACTTCCACATGGCACAGATCTGAACACACCAGCAGAGATGGGGCTTCTGAACGAGTGAGGATATTGCATGTTGGACAATAGTTACTGTACTTGCTATCACATGACATTTAGAATCATGGAAGCAGATCCTAACTTGAGAGATGATTGGATGAGCATAAACTGTATGCTTGTAATTTCAGTTAATTATCTACAAATATTCATTATATATGTATACAAGAAACTGCACTTTCCTGCAAACAGTGTTTGGAGAAGTGTGCAGAGGATACAGGCTCCGCGCCTCCTAAGTCTCAGGCCTCCAGTATGTTCTATGCATGTGCCATGTGCTATATGGGTGTGAATGGACCTACCAGCACCACCTCCTCTTGATGAGTTCTCGTACTTTTTAGAGACGTTAACTAAATGAACATATTTAATGCTGTCTGTCAAAAATAATTCAACATGAATTTGTTCACTTATTAATTAAGACATGCCTTTATTAAATCCCTACTATGTGCCAAGTACTATTTTTCCTGTTCACAAAGTGGTGAACAAGATAGATGAGAACACTGCTTCCATACAACTCACAACCTAGTACAATGATGTGCATTTAAACGTATAAGCAATGAAATAAATCATTATATATGGCAGTAATAAGAGGAACAAACTAAAAAAAAAGGGTCTGGGAACTCCATCCTGGGCTGCCTCTAAGATTTTTTTTTTTTGCTCTGTCCTACCATGAAGCTGAGATGAGACAAGGGCCAAGATGAGCACTTCATCTACTTTTCGAGCCATTAAGGGTCTGCAGTGGCCCCTGAAGCCATCTCTGCTCAGCCTCTCAGGGCAAAGAGCCCCTCAACCTTCGCCTGAGCCTTCTCCCCCTGTGCCCCCCCCCACAGAGCAGCCAAGCTGAGGAAAGAGAGTGGGAGGCAATGGAGTCCTCAGAGTTCACAAGCAAGCCAGCCAATTGCCTGGCGTAGGAGCAGAAACCAATAGTTCCTTATCATCTGTTAGTCCCTGACGTCTCTGAGAAGTGACAGAAGCAATGGCCATCTCTTCACACACACATGAAAGTTCCCTATGCTTGCAAGGAGGTGACGATTAAGAACTCCTGCCTGTCACATGGCTTAGAGTCACTATATGTGTTTGTTACCCACCAGACGCATCCTCAGGGGTTCCTCCCAAGCCCACCCCAACTGCTGAAGACTCTGATCACTTCCTCTCAGTGAGTGATCAGTGCCTGATCCACCCGCCCTCAGACATGGGCCAGCACCATCTGATACCTAACACCCAAGCCTCATCAAACATAAAATCACAAAGGAAAAAGAGCCTTTTGTAATCGAGGTCATATCACCCTCACTATCGACAGACCACTTTCTGAAGGTCCACCAGGATCAGCTCTGTGCTGGGCAGACTGCAGAGTAACAAGGATATTTTTCCTGACCTCCAGGAGCTTAGAAAAAAAGTCAGGGATATAAAGCACATATGTAAAAATGACTAACATTGAAACCATAAAGTAGAGCAATTCAACCGTAGAGGTACAAGCAAGAAACTATAGATGAATTTTTTTCTATTTGGGGATGATGAAGTTCTTCCTAAGCAAGGCACCAAAGACACAAGCCATTACTAATAATATTTACGGTGACAATTAGTATACTAATGATGACAATAATAAAAATGTTAGACTACCATTCTATCCCCACTCCTGGGCAGGCAGGGACCGTCCGGTGAAAGCAAAGGTAAGCAGCACAATCGAAGCAAAGAGGAGCATAAAGTGCCTTAACCTTGAGCCACTCCCAGTGCATCTGGGGGACACCTCTACCTTGTCTACCCAAGATTCTGATGTAACCACATCAACTGGGCAAAAGATCAGCAGAAGGAATCCCTAGTGTACAGCACCCCAGAAAGCCTCAGTCATACCTGCTTGATTTACATATTTATGTATTCAAAACCAAACCCACCTCCTCTGCTCTCACTTTTGACTCCTTGGAGCACCACCCTCGAGGTGATCTGGACCACCTTGAACAACCCCCCAGGGCTGCCAGTTGACCTGACCCAAGTGGGTCATACAGTCACCTCTATGTATGACTGTCATGATGATATGGAGCATGTTTTGATGTCCCAGATTTTCTTATATGAATCTTAGACACTTCCTGGGAGACAATGTGAGCCAGTCTTTTTCCATGTTTGTGTGAACTCGATTTTGCTTCTGTGATTAGAATGTTCAAAATACCAGAGGTTTACTTTCTACCACAGCTTATCGATGGTATCAAACCAACCTTGTACTTTTGGTCCTGGTATTTTGTGAAATTTGTTTTTTTCTCAGATGGTTAATTTTACTCATTTCTAAAATGCTATTTAAACTTCAACTTACAAATACATTTTATTTGCAATTTTTTTGCCATATTTACTTTCCAATATCAACAACAATAATTGTTCATCCTTATTGACTTATACACTAAGTGTGCATGACACTATTCTCACATATATTATTTAATGTCCATAAGGAGGTAGGTGCCACTGTCATCCCCATATTACAGTTAAGGAAATTGGCACATGAATAATGTAAATAACCTGCCCATGACCACACAGGTAATAAGTGGCAGAGACAGGATTCAAACTTAGGCAGTGTGATTTGAAAACTTGAATTCTTCATAGACACAGACAATAGTTTAGTGGTTACCAGAGGGTAAGTGGGGTGGGGGGTGGGAGATGAGGGTAAGGGGGATAAAATATATGGTGATGGAAGGAGAATTGACTCTGGGTGGTGAACACACAATGGGATTTATAGATGATGTAATACAGAATTGTACACCTGAAATCTATGTAATTTTACTAACAATTGTCACCCCAATAAATTTAAAAAATAAATTTAAAAAAAATTTTCTGTTGTTTGTGGTACCCAGATTGTGGTAGCTTGTTACACAACCCTGGGAAACTAACACAATGTCCCCTCAGCCTCTAAGCCCCATGAAGGTAGAAAATCTTTTTTTCCCACTATTGCTCTCGCAGATCATACCCAAGTGTCAGCCCATACTCGTCATTTAACAGATATTTGAAAATGAGTGAAAAAATAAACTAATAAATAAGTGAATGACAAGAACTTAAATGTCACTTTCAATCAAAGAAAGGGAAATGAAACAACAAATTCATTGGTAAAGATCAAAACGTTGTTAATGTCTCAGTTTTCATCAAAATGGGAAATGGACAGGCCTGGCGAGATGGTGAGGGTGGGAGAAGGGGCACTCATGCTGCTGCTGGCAGAAAAACCGGGGAAAACCTTTCTGAAGACTGGAATATACATTTCAAGCCTTTAAAAAGCTTATTCACTTTGACCCAGAAATTATATAAGACCAAAGATTTTCAAAAATCAGAAGCAATCCAAATACCCACCAACAATCGACAGCTTGAGTCACTTATGTTTCATCCATATTATGAAATACTATGAGGCCACTGAAAAGCAATTAAGACCTATATTTGTTAATATAGAAAAGTAAAGGAGTTTGCTAAACAGTTTGTATAGTATAGCCAAATTAACAAATGAATATATGTGTATCAACATAAAGTTAAATCTTAAAGAACAAATGCAAAAGTATTAGTGGCTACCTCTAGGTAATGAAATGACAAATGATTTTTTAATTCATCCACTACTTTTTTTTCTGTATGGTCTAGGATTTTTCAGTAAGCCTGCATTCTTTTTACAATCACAAAAAAAATAAAAAATAAAACTATCTCCAGACAGTTAAGTAAAAGGACAAAGTATCACATAGTAAGTGTCAAATGAATTATATTATTCAAGAAGTGCAGGCATCATCCTCCGTGCACCCTGGATTCCGATGTTAAAAATGCTAAAATGTTGAGGCACACTCCCAACTCAGAACTATTATTCTTATTAATTGAAAAGGGCTCAGAAGCCAAGAACTGGGCACAATACCTTCCCCAGGGATTTATAGCCACTCTTCAGCAAGCCGCAGGGCCAATCAGAAGAGAGATGGCCAGTCCACCAGAGGCAGAGGCTCACATACCATGTGGCTCCCAAGGGGGGAGGAAACTGGGATGCAAGCTTTTCCAACCCAGGGAGCCAAGGGTAGGGATGGGAAACAGGCCAGGGAGAGACCAAGAAAAAGCCCATTTCTCAAAAGTTTTATTGTTCATATTATTGCCAATTTGTCATTATGTACTTTTCAGGCCTTCAGTTGATCTTCTTGCTCATAACAAAAGGTCAAAGATTATTCTTATTGCTCCAGTAATAAAGAATTCGACAAATGGACACTGGTGAACTGTCAAAACCCTGCAAACTCCAGTGGCTTCTTATTTACATGAGCATCTTTGTATCCTGGGCACGTTCTCCCAGTCCTCAAAGGAACTGTAGTGTCACCGCAGCTGACAACAGCCAGAGCGCCTAGTTGTGGAGGCTGGACCTTGCCAGGATGGAGCCTTGGACAGCAAGAGGATCTGTTTTTCTATTCCCCCCATCTCCTCACAGTACTGCTTTCTGCAATAAAGGGAAATCATTTTCTCTTAATATTCGCTGAGATTGAAAATGACATGAGGTGCACTAAATGCTGTGACAGGGGCATTTCGGTTGCACCTAAGTTAGCAGGAAGCCAGAGAGAAACAGCTTCATTGGCGAAACCTTCCCAAGAGAAGGTGCCACAAGGGCTGCCTCCAGTATAGAACAATCTGGAATGAATTATCTGGAACTTGGGTTTCCCTCCCAGAAGAAAGGGATGGTGTGTTCTCTATTGGTGCCCTTCATCTCGTATCTGCCAGTGTGCCCAGATACAGAAGCACTGTCTGGCACTTACGTGCTCAATAAATATATGTAGCATTGAATTGAAACTCACTTCTGGAATTTCTTTCTTGCTTTGATGTGAAGTGTACCTGGCACATCAGACAAAATCAAAAGAAAAATTGAGCTGATGCTCCCCAAGAGACACTTGTCCTTGGCTAGAAGGGCCAAAAACCAGTGGTAATTGCTGTCTTGCTCCCTGTTCTTGATGAGCAAAGCTGCCATGACATGTGCCAGCTCCTGTCGTCCCCACACTTTCTGCTCGGACCCCAAGAGCAGCCAAATTCCTCCTGGCCATTGGCAATGGAAAGGCTTTGATCTCTTGGTCCTCTCTCCCAATAAATTATCCTCAACTCGGTCTTCAATTTTCAGTTTCCCTAAAGCCCAGGGAGCCGGGAGGGACTGCTGTGTGTGTGCAAACAGCAGACTTGGCAAAGCTGGCACAGACTGGTTTATGCCTGTGAGACCCGCCTGAAATGCTCTGATGGTTTTCTTATTTTCCGTACCCGTTTTTCAGAGCAAGCTATTTAACATTCATCTCCCTATTTATGCCATAAACAGTTTCATTCCTGACACCTTTCCAGAGGATGGCTCTATGCAGTGCCCTTTTAGCAGAAGGCCCTGCAGCCTAAGCAATTTCGGTCACAATATCAACTGCACTGATTAAATTAAAAGGACACCTGTGAGGTTTTTGTTGTGTGTTTTTTTTTCTCCTTTGTTTCTTACAAAATGCTTCAATAAATAGGTTAAATTATCTGTGTCTGAAGGAGAAGGTAATTTTCTCACTGGCTTCTTCCTGTTACACTGCTTTAATAGAAACCAACCTTCATTCCATGCAGTGTCCTTCATCCAATTAACAACCTCTCAGTATCAAAATTCTTCTCGTAATTAACCAAAACTATTACTTCCCCAAAAAGTCACCCCAATTCACTTATTAGCCCTGTGTACATCTATACTCTTCTTAGACCTCACTAAATCAATACCAGAGAGCATAAATGGTTGTTTTCCAAAGCACGGGGTTATTTATTGGTAGTTCTTTCTGGCAACTTCCTGCAGCTTGTCAGAGTACAGGCCCGAACTCAGCCAATTACCACAGGTGAAACAGACCAGTGCTCCTAAGGAAAATTTGATAAGCTTGGTTTCTCCTTTCTATTACCTTTTGGTTAGAATTTCACAGGGCTTAAATCAAGCGGCATTTCTTAGGGACTTAAGAACGGTTGCTTTCTCTATGAGCACAGAGGAAAGGGCAGGAAAATGGCATTCTAATCAAATTTAGACTTCATGCAATTGACAATCAGTGGGTTTTCACATTTGGGTCTGGACTGTTTGCTCAGCTTCCATGTCAGGCCCGGATAACAATGGCCAAGAAAGCGTAAAAGCATATGTCCTGTAACATCACTTCTTCTTGTTATCTGGAGCACCCTGGAGAATCACGGAGAATAATGTAATTAGTGGGAATGTGCCATTGTACAGGAAGAATAAGAGGAAAGAAGACAAGTTTATTTCTGCATATAAGTAACTTAAGTACAGCTTAATCCAGCAGTCCAGTGGACCATTAAAAACACTTTCACTCCAAAAGCAGGAGCAGTAGAGTCAAGAATTAGAGCTAATTGAGAGGCAGGAAAATGGAAAAAATTTGTGTGACTTAACCAGTATATCTGAGTAAACACTGCATCTCTGCCAAAACATTTGCATTTGTGGCCTTTCAGAAGTTTTCATTAATATCAGTGCATCGTGCAAAGAAATACACTTTGATTTTACAAAGAATGCATCCTTGGTAGGAGAGAGGAACTTAAAATAATATAGACGAGAGAAAGTTGAAATGTGTTTTCTTATTAATAACAATAGGGTAATAACATCAGCTACTGTATGCTGTGGTCTTATATTAACATGCTCCATCTTATATTAACCTGTGGTCTTATATTAACCATATGAGACATGCCCTGCTGCTAGCCCCCCGTCTTATAGGTGAGGAAACCAACGCTGAAAAGAATAAGTAACTGCTCAGGTCACAGAACTGGAAGAGGCAAAGCCAGGCATCAACTCCAAAGCCATGCAATGAATCATTATCGCTTCTTTTCTTGGTTACATCTTCATTCAAAAGGAGTTTTCAGAAATGAATCTTTTAGTGAAAAATTCTTCTTCAGGTCAGAACATTTATTGCTACCCTCTCAGCAAAAATATTGGACTGGGAAAGTGTGGGGTGAGCCAAATCCAGAAGGTTTGTGCTTTCAAGCTACGGTAAGAGAGGTTGCCTTTTTTGACCTTCTCCATTTATCACTGTGACTATGCACGTTCGTCCCACAGTCCTCTCTTCTGACACCTTCATCTTCTCTCTACTTCCATCTCTCAGAAAAATTGCTATTGTAAATTTTACATATCGTTTTTTGTTCAACATTTAAATGTAACGGAGCATGTTTGGTAACGATTGTATTTTCCTCCCCAAGAGCAGCCTCTTCCTAGATTGCTCTTGACTTTTCCTGATGATCCCTCCTCCTCTGCTCCCTTTGTTTTGTTCTCTGCTACACTGTGTTTCTTGTTGTGTCCCTCATTTTTCTCTACTGAAATCATGGCCCCCAGAGACTACATACACGATGCAGTCATTAAGTTGATCTTTATTCTACCCACTCACTATGACCGTCCCAAATTATTTGTTTCTTTGATTTTAAAATACATTCATAAAATACATGGCATAAAATTCATCAGGGTTAAGGTGTCCAGAAACTGTACATCTGTAGGGTTATCCTTTCTAAAGTGTTTTTCCTATTATCTAGAATTCTGCCTGAGTGGCTCTGCTCCCTTTTACTCTACTGTCGTTGTTTTTGCTGTTAAATTTATTTTTCTTATAATCATTATCATTATTCAAATTTGAAAAGAGGGGAAGTGAGGAGGAGGCTTATAAAGAATAGAGCTAGATGCTGGAGGGTTGGGAAGATAGTCTCTTGGGCAGCACCTTACAGTCCTGACTTTTCTCACTCCTTCCTGCCCCACACATAACCCATCGGTCTGGCACCACATACACTCAGAGCACTAAGGGTGATCTAAGGTGTCAACAAGTTGATTTCATAAATAAACTCCTCTAACTGAAATATAAATAAATGTCACCAATGGACCACAGGGCATAGAAATAGCCCTCAACACTCAGTATCAGCTTTATTATTTAATGCCAAGTAATAGTGTCTGTGAGGACAGGAATTTGTCCAGTGAAGGACCTCAGAAGCACATTGATTTGTTTACAGGTACGGGCTTCCCTTTGTCTCCCACAACACTCCCATAGATTGCCTTGGCCAGTTCTCAAATAATGAATTCTGACAAAGGACCCAAACTTTCCTCCCCACTGAACCAGTTTTCTATGCCCTTTTTACAGGTACTTCAGGACAATTCGTGGCTTATGCCTACAGAATGGGTTCACCACATCTACTTGCAGTCTGCGGGTCCCCCCAGTATCATTGTGGATATTTACCAATGGCTATGAACCCAATTTAGTTAGAAATTCTCCAAAATATCCTTATTCTACTGTGGGTTTTAGTCTCTAAAGTTGGCTCCCCAATGAATCAAACCATCCTGGGATTCATACCTTTGCATAAATCCACTCCCCTTGAATCTGGACTGGCCCTGTGACTCATTTTGGCCAGTAGAATACAGAAGTGATACTGCACCACTTCAGAGACTAAGTCATAAAAAGACAATGCAGCTGTATCTCCGCCTGTTGGAATTCTCATTCTGAGGAAAGCCAGTCTCTAGGTAAGAAATCTGACTACTCTGAGATCACCAGTTTGAGTAAGTCCAACGTAGCCCAAGATAGAGAGGGTACATGAGAGAGAGAAATGCCTAGCCAGCCCTAGCTGTTCCAGCGCTCCCAGCAGAGGTGCCAGATATGTAAATGAGGATTCCATCTTGCATGTCCAAGCCTTCAATCCCAGCTTCCATCTTACTGCAACTGCATAACACACTGAGCCCAGACACTCCAAAGAACCATGAGAAACAATAATAAATCAATGTTTTAAACCACTAAGTTTCGGGATGGTTTGTTACACACAAACTGTTAACTAAAACATGTGCCTTTCATCAGACCCAACCTGGACTGAGAAATGACTGTTTCCCCCAAGGTTCCCTTTCAGTCCCATAAGGATTCATAGCATATCAAGTTTCACACTGAGAGCTAAGAAAGTGGCCTATGGAACTCCTTCCTCTATGACAAGGGACATAAAAGGTCCAAAAGGGTAATTACTGTATACAATAAGTCAGCCTCACTGATCTGCCCCTTTTTTTCTTTAATCAATGTCTAAATCTAGTCTGAGCAAGGGGACATATCAAAATATCAAAAAGTAAGTCAAAGATTTTGAGAAAAACAAAGCAATATAGAAAGATCATGATACCCAAGGTTTTCTCAATCCAGGGTTTATAACTCTCATTTGCATCTACAGTTCAGAAGATGTGATGGCTTGTTGAGGTATCATCATCAGGAATGGAATGAGGTCTGTTCATGTGCAACATCTGATCATCGAAAGTCATTCACCATGTTGTGCTGTCTGCCCTCATAGAGGGGCACCATGTGATGCTTCCAGGTGCCTTTTATAAAGCCAGTTTAATATATACTTTCTAATCCCATCTGGTCATGGTTGAAAGGACATCTGCAGGGAGCAAAGTAATCTAGGAGGGTCGGATTAAAAATACTATTTGTCAATAGTATCTTTGTTTTGTGCTCTACATAGAGGACCGAATACATTCCTGCAGAAATTTAATTACAAAAAACAAAATATTTTTCATATATTAGTTATCTCTAAAAAAAAACTATGTGTATATGTGAGCTGTCAGAAAGTGAGATTTTAATAAACCAATGTCTTTGTCTTTGCTTCTAGAAAACAGAGCCAATGCAATGCCTGAAACCCCTGATATCTTCAGCTGCCTTTAGAAAGTTGACTCTATCCTGAAGCGTTGTACCAGGTTTAATCCGTAAAGTATCTCAAGTATTTTTAAAAGTAGGACAATGTCCAAGTTTAATAAATTCAGTGGGCTCTACCTACCAAGCAGCCAGCAAAACTAAACCATCTAAAAATGGTGTTAGGTGGATATTTCTGGGTCCCTGACTGTTCACCAGGTCTTCAGATGCCTAGTGAAATGCAACTGCTGTGCATCCAACAGCAAGGGCTCCCCACCTCCTCCCTGCTGTGGCCCTGACAGTCTTCCTAACAAAACATTTTTTTTTTTAAGGAGAGGGGTATCCCCTACTCATCCATAGCTAACAAATCTCTCTTTTAAAATGCAAATACCTCTATGGACGTATTCACACTTTAGAAACAGCATCAGTGATCAGACCCTGTTGGATTACTTTATACTCTGTGGATCTCCTTTTACCCTCTACTGTTTGGTACAGTATAGGTGGAGGAGAGAACAGTAATTGTGCAGGCAGCACAGCTGATCAAGTGTATATGGTCATCCCATAATTTGCGTTCAGGAAAGAGATTAGGCGTGGGTGTCAGGCAGACCTGGATTTAAATCCTCATTGTGCTGCCAGGCCCAAGCACTGGCCTCTCAGGTTCTGCTCCTCAGAACAATAAAGGCGATGGCACTCACTCATCAAGCACGGACAGAGCGGGCATTCAATGAGGATTTGCAGAGAAGGAAGTGTTATGGTAAGAATTAAATTAACTTTGCAAATTAGTCACTAAAATCTGGAAAAAGAACAGTTATCTATATCAGAAGTCATGCAAATATCAGGGCTTGGGAATTTTCTTAAACTATTTACGGACAATAACTGAATGTAGTAGGTAAAAGAAAATGACATATATTAAGTGTGCAATACAATTCCCATTCTTTATCTTTCCTACCAGGAAAGGCACATACAGTAGTACTTCCTTATCTGACAGGGATACGTTCCAAGACCACCAGTGGTTGCCTGAAATCATGTTTAATACCAAACTCTAAATATATTGTATGTTTTCCTACACATATATACCTGTAATAAAGTTCAATTTATGAATTAGGCACAGCACGAGAATAACAATAATAACTAATAATAAAATAGAACAGTTAGAACAATGTACTATAACAAACATTATGTGAATGTCATCTTTCTCTCTCTCTCAAAATAGCTTAGTGGACTGGACTCACCCTGATGATGTGAGATGATACAGTGCCTACGTGATGAGATGGAATGAAGTTCTCATAACGGCATGCAACTTAAAATGTATGAATTGTTTATTCCTGGAATTTTCTATTTAATATTTTCATACCATGATTGACCATGGGTAACTGAAATGATACCAGGGAAAGCAAAACCGCTGATAAGGCGGGGACTACTTTATGTGTGTGTGTATGTACAAGCACAAATCACCCTGAGGCCTGAGTGATGTGGGAGAAGGGGACCCATCAGGCTTGTGGGGAAGTTGTTTTCTATAAAGCCAAAAGTAATACGACCACATTTTGTAGTTTCAGAGGTTAGAAAAGTCTACTTACTTGTCTTATTTATATATGGGATGCATTCCAAGGTAACCAACACTCACATATTATTACACATCTGTGTGATTTTATTATTTTTATTTAGCTAAAAATAAACCAGGGCACACTCCAGGGTATAACATCTGCAGCAGAAGCCCAACGTGCTGTTTAGTTTTATGAATCAAGCACTCTGTTTATACTTATTTGCTTTTAATTGAGCCCTAAACTAGAATTCTTTCTTTTAAAGATATGTAGTTAATTATAAGAGCTCATGAACTAGAGATTGAACCACATTCCAGGAATATTACGTATGTTTATAATTTGTGTCAAAAACAACTCATTTTTTTCTAATCTATCTATAGGAAAAAATTCAGTCATCTCTATCAGAAAAGGAGTAAACTTCGGATTCAAATTTAGTATTTTTCTTCAACTACCAGAAAATTGCAACTACAACTGGGATTCAAAAAAAAAAAAAAAAAAAAGAAATGTTTACCATAGACTCATTTCAATTGGGTAGACTTTAAAATTACCACAATGACAAACTAATGACACTGCTATTTTGATAATGATATTTGGTATTTTAGTGATGAAACAAAATATCATCCATCAATGAACCTTAACTTTTGGTTCAGCTGGTTTTCTACTGGTTAGTAATTTCTAGTAGGTTGTAATGCATTAATTCTAATTTTTCTAATTTAGCACCATTCTTTAAGCCATTCTATCTCTTTGGTAGAACTCCCTTTAATAACATATCAGCAAAACTCTCAGGTGCCATTATACTCATTTTGTTCAAGGAGAAAAACTTGGTTCCTCAGTTATAGACTCCACTTAACTCAATTCGTATTCTAAAGAGAAGGGTTTTGTTTTGTTTTGCCTTTGTTTTTTGTATTTCCAGCTTAGGAAAGTCTCTGTCATGAGCCCCTGAGGGAATAAAATATATCAAAACAGGAACAGTGCACCATCAATAGGTTAGAAGATAAGACTGGTGATGCAACATCTAATTTAAACTATATTCGATCCCTTGAGAAAGTTTTTTCTTATTTTTTATGGTTGTTTTCTGTAAAATGTTGTGGCTTATATGCATAGACTTCAGAAGACACCTATTTCAAGAAGCACATTATGCTCTTGTTCTAGTGTAGTGCTCGTACCACAAACTACCAGAACTAAATTTAAAACGTGAGTCTGTTCTAATGCGGACGATTACGTAGGCTGGAGGCCCAGCATCTCGTAACTGGTTTCATCTACATTTGCCACAGTCCCACTTGGGATTATTTGGCTTATTCTCTCACCAGCTTTGTTTAAGGTTACCTGGGACCTGCTAGTGTCCAAAACAGTGTTATCCTTCCAGCTGTTGTCTTTCTTGAGCACGCTTTCTCTACTGAGACTCTCACCGGGCTCTACAGCATTGCATAATCCTTATCTTCTATCCTTCCTCTACTAATTCCTGTCCTTGTCCTGCGCCCTTAAATGATAGTATTCATCTAGGTTCATTCCTCCATCTTCAGACCTTTCTTCATACCTCTTTTCTTAGAAAACCCATCAAATCACAGGAGTCCCAGGATTGGGGGCATCTGATGGAGGTTTCAACCTAGACTCTATTTTTTATCACCACAATCCTTGAGACAGCTCTTCCCTTCAAATATTTCAAACATCACTTATATGCTAAGAAACCCCATATTCAAATCTCTTATATCCAATCTGTCATGAAATCCTGCCTGTTAAACTCTTCAATCTTTCTGACTATCCTTTTTTCTCCATTCCCACTGACACTGCCTTAACTCAGACCCTCTTCATTTCTCCTTCATAACTAAAGTAGTATTGTAACTAGACTCCCTAACTTCAGCCTTTAGTCCTTCTAATAATTAATCACATCCCTGACAGAGCAGTCTTTCTATTTATTTTATTTTATCCTTAATAAGAATTATGTATATTTAAGGTGTACAACATGATGATTTGATATGCATATAGTGAAATGGTTACCTTAGTCAAGCTAACTAACATATCTTCTCTTCACGTAGCTACTATTTTTGTGTGTGTGATCAGACCACCTGAAACCTGCTGTCATAGCAAATTCCAGTATTAAACACGGTGTTATTAACTATAGTCATCATTCTGTACATTAAATCTTTACACTTATTCATCCTACATAACTGCAACTTTGTACTCCGTATCTCCCCATTTTCCCCAGCTCTCTACCCCTAGTAACCACTGTTCTACTCTCTGATTCTATGTATGAGACTTTTTTAGATTCCACATACGTAGAAGTGAAATCATGCCTCTTTTCTTTCTGTCTGGTTTATTTCACTTAGCATAATGTTTTCCAGGTTCATAAACTGCTGATCTGATCACACTGCTTCCAAGCTTGAGGTAGTCAGAGAAACCCATTACACACAGGACGAAGTTCCGTGCTTGGGGCATCCTCAACTGGATGTTCTGCAAAGCAATTCAAAGTCACCAAGTGCCCTACAAGGTCTTTCATAGCTTAACTTTTGCCTCCCTCTCTGGCTTTAGCTTTTCTCTCTCCCTCACATGTATCCATTTCTCCAACCAGATCCCGAATATGCCCTGCTCTCTCTTGCCTGTATACTTTTTCACTTGCTGTGTCCTCAGCCTTAGATACCTGTTACCTGCTTCTCTTCCTGAGTAACATCTACTTGTTCTAAGGCACAGCTCACATGACACCTCCTCCAGGAAGCTTTCCAAGCACCCCCTACTCTGAATTGGGTGCCACTGCATGACTATCCTAGCCCTTACCACATTATAGTACACCATCTGTTCACTTGCTCCTCAAGGACAGAGACCACACCTCTATGTCTTTACATGTCAATGCCAAGTTTAGCATATGACAAATTGTTGATGTTAATCATTTGGTAAATGAATAACCAAGGGAATGAACTGACCAAGGGAATAATTTCACAGGTGACTCCCAAATCTATTTCCTGAGGCCTCAACTCTCCTTACAGCCCCATATTTTCAAACAACACCTGTACATATCTACTTTGCTGTCCCACTGTCACCTCAAAATTCAAACACTTAAAAATAAACTTGTCATCTTCACTTTGAAATAAGCTCCTCTTCTGTCACCCATATTTCTATTCCTGGTACCAGTATCCTATCAATCAAGCCTCCTCAAAGCCTTCAAGTCACCCTGGGCTGCTTCCTGCTTTCACCTTGTATATGAAATCTGCTTCAGAATCTAGTCAACTCCTCTTTTTTGAAACTTGCTTCCTTTTTGCCCACCCCCCACTACCACCATCCAAACTTTTCACATCCAATCCTGAAAAATTACTCTTGCTGAATTTCCCAGTCTCTTCCCTGTCTCGTATACATACACAACTGCCAGATTCTTGCTAAAAGCATGACGTTCGTTTCACCAGGCCTCTTTGCAAAAGCAATCAGTTCTCTCTAAGGAACACGGCAAACACTCCTGAATCTGGGCTTTGCACTAAAGATGAGCTCCTTGGGACAGAAACGCAGGTTTCTGTGTCTACCACTGTCTAACACTCTTCAGCACAGTTAGGTCCAATTTAAATAGATAAACCTGCCCCATCCTTCACTGCTTTGGACCATAGAAGAGGCATTACTCTACCTTTCCAAAAGGACTGCACCTTTCCCTCTACAAGAAACTTCAGTTTCAATTGAATGAGTCTTCTCACTATCTCTTCAAGAGTTTCATTTAGATGGTTCTTTTGGCCTCTACACCACGTTTTCTAGGAATTGTCCTGCTTAGATACCCTGAAGTCTCCTCTTCACCCACAGAAAGTGTACCCATCTTTCAAGTTCCACTTTCCTGTGTAATCACAGCCTGTAAATCAAAGTAGAGAGAGCTTCCAGGGTTGGCAGGAGGCTCCTCTCAAGTATTCAGCAGAGAACCTACCTGTAAATGTGTATGAGAAAATGACATGCTGCTCAGGTAAGAATCACATGAAAGAATTAGAGTTGGTAGTGCCCAGAACTGATACAGGGCCAAGAATAGTGCCTGCTCCCACAGCCAGTCTGAAAACCTCACAACTCACAGTGCATTTGGTAGAGAGGTCTGGCCTCAGTTGTAGGGAATAATTAGCACTGGAGTGGACACTGCACCAGAACCATATAACAGGTAAGAGGAAAACAGCAAGACTCAAAAGGATCAAACTGTTCCACATTATAATTCCATCTCAGAATATATACTTAAGACTATTTTCAGGAATAAAAAAGTATATAGCACCAAGTCAGTTAAAATTCACTAGGTATCATGTCTAATCAAAAAGGTCTCATAGGCAAAGAACTAGAAAAATATGACCCATAATGAGGTGAGGAAAAAAATCAAAACATCTACATAGATATTAGAATTAATAGGGTAAAGGGGATCAAATATATGGTGATGGAAGGAGAACTGACTCTGGGTGGTGAACACACAATGTGATTTATAGATGATGTAATACAGAATTGTACACCTGAAATCTATGTAACTTTATTAACATCTGTCACTTCAATAAACTTTAATTTTAAAAAAAGACATTAGAAATTAAAAGATCTAAATTGAACTTCTGGAAGATAAAAATTACAATGTGCTCAATAAAAAATACACCGGGAATAGTATTAGATTAGACATTGCAGAAGAGAAGATTGGTGAACTTGAAGAAATAGTAATTAAAACCATCCAAAATAAAATGTGGAGAGAAAAGAGAATCAAAATAATGAACAGAGCACTAGTTGGCTGTGGGACAACATTGAGAATATAATTGGAAGAGAATACAGAAAAAACATTTAAATAAATAATGGCCTAAATTTTTCCAAATTTGATGAAACTGTAAGCACACAGTTCAAGGAAACTCACAGAACCCCAAGCACAAGAAACATAATAGTATCTTCACCAAGACATATCATAGTTAAATTGATCAAAAATAGTTACAATAGTAGCCAAGATATGGAAACAACCTAAGTGTCCATCAATGGATGAATGGATAAAGATATATATATATATATATATATATATATATATATATATATATATATAGAGAGAGAGAGAGAGAGAGAGAGAGAGCTAGAGATATATATACACATATACATATATACATATATATTCTATATCTATATATTTTATATATAGGTATATAGATGTAGATATAGATATTTATATACATATAGATTATATATAATATAATATATATTATATGTATTTGAATATTATTCAGCCATGATAAAGAAAGAAATCCTGCCATTTACTACAACATGGACAGCCCTTTAGGGTGTCATGCTAGTGAGATAAACCAGACAGAGAAAGAGAAATATTGCATGGAATCTAAAAAAGCTAAACTCATAGAAACAGAGAATAGAATGGTGGTTACGGGGCTGAGGGGGGAGGAAATTGGGGAGATGTTGGTCAAAGGGTACCAACTTGCACTTAGAAGATAAGTTCTAGAGACTTAACGTACAGCATTGTGATTATAGTCAATAATACTATACTATATGCTTCAAAGTTCTAAGAGATTAGATTTTAAATAGCCACAAAAATGATAATTATGTGATATGGTAGAGGTGTTGGTTAATGCTGTGATGGTAATAATATTGCAATACATAAATGTATCAAATCAACACTTTGTACACCTTAAACTTACACAATATTATCTGTCAATTATATTTCAATTTTCAAAAATATTAAGTAAATAAACAGAAATTATACCAAATCTACACAAACTCTTCTAGAGGAGAAGCAAACACTTCCTAACTCACTCTATAAAGCCGGCATTACCCTGACAGCAAACCCAGATACATCACACACAAAAAAAAACTACAGAGCAATACCCTTTATGAACATAGATTCAGAATGCTAGACACAATATTAGCAAACCAAATCCAACAATATATAAAAAGATAATATATCACGACCAAGAAGTGATTTCCCTTAGGATTCAAGGTTGGTTTAACATTCAAAAATCAATCAATGCAATTTTTTAAAAAAACATAGCATTAATATTTAAAATATTTTTATTTTTAATAATATATATTTTAATATTAAAAGTAGATTTTAATGCAGGAAAAGTATTTGAAAACCCCCACTACATATTCCTTATAAAAACTCATAGCAAACTTCCTCGATCTGATAAATGACATTAATAAAGCAAAATTAAAAAAAAAAAAACAGTGACATCATACTTAATGGCAAAAGACCAAATGTCTTTTTTGTCCTCTTTTATCTCACCAATCTGTTCAAAATTGTACTAGGGTCTACACAGCAATGAAGTAGGAAAAATAAATAAAAGCATCCATATTGGAAAGGGAATAATACAATTGTCTTTATTAACAAACAACATGATTGTCTATATAAGAAATATCTACATAAGCAAATAGAATTTACAAAAAAAAATAAAAACTAATAAGTGGGTTTAGCAAGATTGCACATACAAGATCAATATACGAAAATCAATTGTGTTTCTATATGCTAACAATGAACAATCAGAAATGAAAATTAAAAATCAATAGCATTCACAATAGCAACAAAATTTAAAAATCTTTAGCAATAAATCGCACAAAAGATGTGTGACACTTATACACTAAAAATTATAAAACATTGCTGAGAAAAATTAAGGAGCACCTAAATAAATGCAGGGATAGACCAATATTGTTAAGAGGTCAGAAGACTCAATATTGTTAAGAGGTCAGTTTTTCCAAAATTGATCTAAGGAGTCAACACATTCTCAATCAAAATCTCAGTATGCATTTTTATAACAATTCTATGGACCTGAAAATACCCAAAACAACTTTTAAAAAGAGAAGACTAACACTAGTTTATCTTAAGATTTATTTTATAACTGTAGTATGATCAAGACAGTGTGGCATAGATACAAAAATAGACAAACATATTAATGGAACAAAATGAAGAGTCCAGAAAGTGAGCTATATGTGTAAAAAAAAAACTGATTTTTACAACTGTGCAAAGGCAATTCAGTAAAAAATTGATAGACTTCAATAAATATTGTTGGAAAAATTGGATATCCACATGCAAGAAAGATTAACTTCAATTCATACCTCACACCATATACAAAAGATTCACTCAAAATGAATCATAGACATGAATGCAAAAAATAAAACTTCTAGAAGAAAATCTTTGTGACCTTGGGTTAGGCAGAGTGCTTAGATACAACTATAAGATGATCCATAAAAGATTAAATTAATAAATGAACTTCATCAAAGTTAAAAACTTCTGCTCTACAAAAAAATTCTAAGAATCACAGACTGAAATGAAATATTTTTAAATCATATAGCTAACGAAGGACTTATAGCCAGAATATATAAAGCCCTTTGAAAATACAATAAACAATTCAGTTTTTAAAATGAGTGCATTTTTTAACAAACATTTCACCAAGAAAGGTATGGCAAATAAGGTATGGACAGTAAACAACCATATGGAAACATGTGGAGCATCATTGCGCATTGGGGAATGAAAATTATGAGTACCTTTCGTCACATCAAACACATTGCTTAACAAAAGTGAAATCAAGAGGACCACAAGTAGAATGTAGCACCAAGTAAATCCAGCTGCAACACCAAAGAGTAATAGAGTTGACATCCAAAATCCTGCACAGCAACCAAACAATGCAACTGACAGACTTCATGTTGGGACCACTTGTATGTGATACTAAACAACACAGCCTTCAGATGGAATTTGTGTGGGTAGAGGTGAGAAAGTGGGGCAGTAAAACTCAGGAACTTCTGTACCACTATCATGAATTCTTGATCTAATTTCCAAAAACCTTAAAACGTTCATGCATAATCTTTCAGGGCCCTAGAAATGCCTTGAAATGATATAAAGGAAATACATACTCCAGTCAAGATGGCGAGTAGGTAAATGCTGTGCTCACCTCCTCTCACAACCACAGCAATTACAACTAAACTATAGAACAACCATCATTGAGAATCATCTGAAGTCTAGCTGAACCAAAGCCCTACAACTTGAAGTAGCTACTTCAAGACTGGGAGGAGGGGCAGAAACAGAAACGGCTGGTCCCACACTTGTGTGCAACCATTAAAAATTGGGAGGGATATTTCAGCTGCAGAAGTTCCCCCAGAGGAGCAAAAGCTCTCAAACCCACATGAGGCTCCCCCTCCCCAGCTTAGGGTCTCAGTGCCAGGGAGAGAAGTCCCCATAACTTCTGGTTGTGAAAACCAAGGAAGATTATAGCTGAGTGAGCCAAAGTGAGGCTGGAGTCCCAGACGCTCCTCTTACAGGGCCCGCGCATGGACTTACTTGCTGACGGACTCGCTCTGAGCTCCATCCAGCACTGAGGCAGCAGCTCCAAAGGGGCCAGGGACAGGCAGGGAGGAACGAAGTTGTCTGGTTTCACAGCAAGGACTGGAGAGGAAGCTTTGTCCGGGATGAGGAGTTGGTGGAACCCATTGCTTCTTTGTTGAGCCCTCCGCCTTTCCGGCAATGCAGATACAGGTAGCCGCCATATTTAAGTCTGCATCAACCTGGCCCCACCCCAGAGATTCTGAGACCACGCCCCTCTCAACTTTCTGGCCCACCCGAGCCGCTTCCAGTGGCTTTTCCATATAAACCGCCTTCCTTGACTCATGCTGCAAAATTTTCTAAAATATCACAATGTTTCACACACCCAAACATCTGGTTTGAGCATGTCCTGGACCTTTGGCTGAGCAGCCCTAAGCCCTGAGCTAGCAAAAGCCATCTTGGCCTCTCCAGGCACCTCCAACCACAACATGACTGGTGGATTGCTTTGTGGCTCATGCCAGGTGGCCCCTGGCAGGGCACAGGTTGCAGCTGAATTGGACTTACAGAAGGTCCCCTCCCAGGAGGTGCTGGGGCTGGTATGCCCACTGGCCAGCTTTAGTCCAAGCTGGAGCATCACACTGCTGCCTCCAAGGACAACACACCCAATGGGCAGACTGGGCAGGCATCACAGTTCTGCTAAAGTGAATCCTGCTTTGTAGGTTCAGCCTCTGCACAACAACTCCACTGTAGTCATGGCCATTCCTCACAACCAATCAGCCCAAGGATCAGTCCCTCCCAATGAAGTGCAAACTACAACATGACACACACAACCCACACAAGTGACACACCTGAAGCACGCCGCTCTGATGACCAGGGAGACTGTGCAACTGTGCCCCATGGGACACCTACTACATAAGGCCACTCTACTAAGACAAGGAGCTCTACCTAATACATAGAAACAAACACAGGGAGGTCACCAAAATGGGGAGAAAAATAAAAGAACAGAACAAAGTTCCAAAAAGAAACTAAAGAAAATGGAGACAAGCAATTTACCAGACACAGAGTTCAAACACTCAATGATCTCAGGGAGAACTTCAGCAAAGAGACAGGAAACATAAAAATGGAGAGAGAAAACATTAAAAAAAGAACCAGTCATAAATAAAGACTACAATAACTGAACTGAAGAATATATTACAGGGAATCAACAGTAGATTAGATGAAGCAGAAGATCGAATCAGCGATTTAGAAGAGAAGGTAGCAGAAACCCAATCAGAACAGTAAAAAAAAAAAAAGGAATCCAAAAAAATGAGGACAGTTTACTGGACCTCTGGGACAACATCAAGGGTACCAATATTCACATCATAGGGACACCAGATGGAGAAGAGAGAGAGCAAAGAATTGAAAACCTATTTGAGGAAATAATGACAGAAAACTTTCCTAATCTGGCAAACAAAATGGATATTCAACAAGTTGGTTGTTACACAGTAGTCATGGGGATGTAGGGTATACATAAGGAATACAGTCAATAATGTTGTAATAACTATATATTGTGTCAGATGGGTACTAGATTTATTGGGATGATAAATGGGAGGGGAACAGGTGGGCAGGGTGAAAGAGGTTGAAGAGATTAAGAAGTACAAATTGGTAGTTACAAAATTGTCATGGGGATGTAAAGTATAGGGAATATAGTCAGTAATATGATAATAGCTATGTATAGTGCCAGGTGGGTCCTACACTAGTCATGGGGATCACTTCTTAACCATTTATAGATGCTGTACATCTAAAATTAATATAAATAATACTGAATGTCAAAATAAACAAATAGGGTGTAAAAAATATTTAAAAGAGGTTATAAATATTTGAAACTAGCAGCTTAAAATAAAATAAATTTTTACATTAAAGAAAGAAAATACACACACACGCACACATGCACACATACACATACATACACGTACTCTTCACTTTTATAGCTTTTGTAAAGTTTTTCTCCTAAAATATTGAGAACGGCTATTACAGGTAGTAAACCGATTTTAGAGACAGAAATAAGTTACAAAAAATCATAACCATTAAGAAGTCATATTGAAATATAACTTGAAATAGTAAATTTGATCTGTTTCTTTTGATTAAATATGAAACGAAATCAATAAGCAACACTAACACCACCTCAAGGGTTACAAGTAAAGAGCAGACTCCATCAAAGGCAGGGCCACAAATGATTGGTCTGACTGTTGGTTTGGCTTGAACAGTAGAAAGCTGGTTAGCTGAGTCAAAACAGAATTGGTTAATTTTTTACTACCCTAATTGCAATTATATAATAATAAAATTCTTGTTTATAACATAACCAAAATTTTTTGAAAATAGCTTTCAATGACTCTGGAAAACAATGATCATTCTTAATCTCAAGCATTTGTAGGCAGCTTTTTTAAATCTCCAAGATTTCTCTAAGTACTTCTCTAGCAACGCAGAGGGTAGATTCTTCACAGAGTGAGAAAAGGAAAATACCCACTACAAAGAGGTTATGATTAATGCTTATTTTCCTTAGAATGGATAGTGAAATCAAAGTTGGAAATGCTTCTACAGAAGGGACTGGTAGAAGATTAATAATTAACATATGGCAGCAATACAGAAATTCTGAAATGTAAATCTACTGAACAAAAAGTGGCATATTATGATAGACAGAATAGAAAGGAACGCTGATTGGGCTTGCAGGGTTTCTCTTTTTTAAAAAATGCAGACTTTCATTTAGACATGGACAACCGCTGAAAAGTTATGAAAGAGTGAGGGGAGGAAAGACTCTTTAACCAAAACAAATCAGGTTCACTTGTACCATTCCCCAGAGTCTCTTAAAAAAAGAAAAAAAATAAAGTTTGACACATCACTTTGATATGTGCTTTGCCAGCCAGTTTTCTGCACTTTCCATTTTCTTCCCATCCCCTTTGCTCCCGTTCTTAATGTTAGATTCTTTTTAAAAATCCATTCCAATTTTCCTCTAATATTTGTGTATAATTTTTCCTCCTTTTAACTAAGTTCCTTTTGAAATGCCTCTCTTTGTGTGTCTCCAGGCAGGGGGCAGGGTCTTTGCTCTCCTCTTTGGCCCAGTTTACAGGGGCTCGGGGCTTCACCGGGAGCTCTCAGGAGAATTGTGCAAATTGCACCCGGGCTTCAGTTGGAAGAGCCACTCATGCCGGCGACCCCGTGCTGTGCCCGAGTGCATCAAGGCCATGTCAACCCCTTGATGCTGCCTCACGCTGTGATCTTCCTTTGCACTGTGTCATATGTCACGATGGGTTTTCCCACAATGCATTCTTTAGTTCAGTGTCGGGAGGGGTGCGGGGTGGAGGAACAAATAATGCGCTCCTGTGGCAGCCAAACATGCTACCTGCAAGGTTGGGGAGCAGAACACATCTTCCTCCTCTGGAGTGAATTCCCTCAGCTGAAGCTGTCTTTTCCTTCCCATTATTCTCACTCTCCCCACCCCTCCCCTAGTCTGACTTCAGCTCCTCTGCTGACTGCTTTCAGCAGGTTGCTCCTCTCCTCTGGCAGGAAAATTGGGACTTGCAGACAATCTTTGTGAGTTCATTGATCCATCTGTTTGTGCTAAATGTATTTACACAATAAATAACAGTATAAGGTGTTTTACCCATATATTGTCTATACAGAGCTGAGTCATGAAACCGTGTGAAAATTTGCAGAGGGCAGAAGATTCATAGGAATGGGCCATTGAGAAATCATCTCCTGATTCATGAAAATGCTGATTTTTAATTGCCAGGTCATCATCACTTTACCTTCTAAAAAATGATCAGGGAGAACACCTCCTTTTCTATTTCACATAACCAAGTGCCAGTTTGGCTGCCCTTGATCTATCTTTCTGAGATAGGATGAAGCCTTCTCCCTGATGATTGTGTTTACTCTCTGACTACTCACACACAATCTCTTTTACACAAGCCACATGCTGTACCATGTATGGTGTTTAGAGGTGTTCATGAAAACTTATACCTACCTGCCTTGTAGACTCAATGAAGAAAACAAACAAGACATTAATCCTTGGAACAGCCACCTGAATGGATCAGTGGGGGCGGGAGGAATCAGACTTCTTCCCTGTGTCGACGTTCCATAGAGTTTAAAAAAAAAATCAGATCAGATCAGATAACAGTCATGTGGTAAAAGGCCGCCCTCTGCCCCCAGCTATGCGGCATGGGCATCACCAGGAAATTGCTAGAAATTCAGGCTCTTAGGTCCCTCCCCAGACCTACCAATTCAGAATCTGCATTTTAACAAGATCTCCACATGGTTTGTTTCCATGTGAAAGTTTGAGAAGCACTGCACTGTGCAAGTTTCTGAAAAGATTTAGCCTCAGCCAGTTGCATCTAGAAGTCCTGCCTTGAGAGCACACACAACCACCTTGTCTGGTATAGTAGGTACACAGCACCCTCACACACTGCAAATGGTATTCTCCATATCAACGGAGAAAGAGAAAGCTAAATAAAAACACTTACTAGGGGCAAATAGCTCTTTTCTATTTATAGAGAAATACATATGAAGCATATATAATTGTATATATATTAATGCACATGAAAATGGCTTAGCAGCAAAATAAAGACAGATCCTGGATTGCAATAACACTAGATGGAAGATGGAGAACCCTGATAAAGGTTAAAACAAAACAATTCAAATTTGCAGGTTGTGCTGACTGCATAATTCTGAAGGAGTTTGCAATATGATGTTCTACATTGAATCATTTAGATACTTACACTGTACATAAATTGAAAATTATTTTTTTCCCTCTGAAATGGACCGCGGAATATGTGTGAGCCCAGCTCTACAAAGCTTACTTGCTCGCTCCTCTCTTTCTCTCATCACTCTTGTTGTCAAACCGTGATTGGTTGATGCTATAGCAGGTCTCCTCATTCCACTGAAAGTATTCTTTAAACTACTTGGTAGGCTGTATCCTCCCTACAGCTCCGTTCCACTTCTGCCCTTATAAATACACTTGCTTTACCAATTCCACTGTCATTTGTAACAAGGTGAATTATTGGGCAATGTTTATTATAAGGTTCATGCTTGCTTATTGATACTTGCGTTTTAGCATATGCTTCTAAACATGAAAAATCTCATTTCACTAATGAAAAAGCTGAGTTCAAAGAATTCTTTAGAAGTGTTATGTATAACAATCATGAAAGAGTGTTTCCAAGCATAGAGTCAGGCCTTGCTTTCCTCCTCTTAAAATACCACTCATGACAAGTATTAGGTGAATTCTGTTTCAATTAATTTGTTATCATTTCACCTTATTCCTTTTATTTCTCCCTTATTACTAAATACCCACTTTTTTTTTTAATTAATAGACTTTATTTTGGGGACAGTTCCAGGTTTACGGAAAAATTGCGCAGAAAGTATAGATTTATGTATCCCCTCAAGTGACTTCTACTTAGTTTACCCTATTATTAATAACTTGTATTAGTATGGTACATGTGTTGCAATATTGGTAAACAATTATTAACTAAATTCCATAATTGACATTCAAGTTCCCTCTTTGTGTTGTACATTCAATAGATCTAAATATTCATTTTTTATTGTATCACTGCAATAATCATTTTTGGATTTTCTTTCCACCTAATTAAGGGAAATTATCTCTAAAGAAAAGGAACATGCTTCAGTTCATTACCACTTTACCAGAACTAAGTAGCAGCTATTGTTTCTTCTTTTTTGTATTATTCCCAACTCTACATACCAGCGTTTTCTCATTGAGTCATGCATTCAACCAATATTTATTGAGCAGCTACTGCATTCAAAGGACTATGGTAAGTATTACTGGAGACCCAGGGATTTATCTAGCATGGAATCCGTTTGTGGAACCTAGGCTCAATTAAGAACAAAACATGTATATAAACAGTAAGACAAGGATTGAGTAGAGCTTAGGAGAAAATTCATGGCAAATGGAGTGAGTGGAAAAGGATGCGCTCTTTTGGGGGAAGGCAGAACTTGAGAGCCTGGAAGGAACAATATAATTTGAAGATGTGTCAATTAAATATAGGGACTGGCTGAGAGAACACATCTAGTGATCACACTGCAGATAGAGAAATGCAGGTCTTGTAAGAAAGCTAAGCGTTCAGACTGGTTGACCACAGGATGAGTTAAGGGCAGGACCGGTCAATAAAACTTAGGATGGATTATTCATTTCTGTGGTGAATATTCTTAGAGCATTTAGAGAGGTGCTTCTCAAACTGAGGGAACAAGACACCGCAGGGCTGCTTCCTAAAGCTGTTTCTCATTGCATGCTACTTGGGTCAACTGAACAGAATTAATCTCCTGGGGTGCTTACTTCCATGCTCTACCTTACACTCACCAAAACAGGATGGGAAGTAGGGAACAGGATGAATATAGAGACCAAGAATTCACATTTTAACAAGCATTCTAGGTGACCCTTATGTAAATTAAAGTATGAGAACTGCTAATAATTTTCCTACGACAGTTGGGAAATGTACAACAGCAAAATATTATTTAATAAACATTTTTAATTGAATACAAAATCCACACAAGTTTTTAAAAACAAATACAAGACTTCAAAAAAATTATCTATGAGGTAGATACACATTCACTCTCCCCTCTCACTGGAACTATTTGGATGAAAACTTATGAGAAGCACTGTACCAAAAGCAGACAGAAGACTCAAATATGCTGCTAATATATGGAAGCATATACAGGTTTTTTGGCATAAACTCTGCTGTGCATCTCTGTATAAACATCGTCTTTATCTGCAATGATCAGCTTTGGCCTCCTGCACACCTCCCCTGGTTTGATGGCAGGCCATAATAATGTCACTTGGCTATTCTTGAAAAACAGCTACTAAATGTTGATGATACTTACTGCAGCAATATTTATGTGAGGATCCTAAAATACTTGGGAAAATGTTTTGAGGGTACACAGGCTGGTATAACCATAAATTCTGAATAATGCTATAGTTGGGCAGGGACATAAAGTTCAGTGGCCTCTGATTTTCTGGACCATTTTCTTTGTTACTCTGTATACTCATTTTCTTTGTTACTCTGTTTTCTTTGTTACTCATGCCACTCTTCTTAGTCTAAGCGGACATGGAGCTCTTTCTAGCTGGTTAACTATCGAATTGAAGAATTGAAGAATTGTCGTTTTTGAGTTCCGTTAGCTTCTTGGGTGATCCCCTACCCCAAGAAGAAATCAATTCATCGGCCAGCCCACAATCCGAATAACCATACTATGATTCTGAGCCATTTGTCTCAGATTTTTGAAGATTAAACTTTACACTTTTCTTTCCAAGCAAAAATGAAAACAGAAGGAAAATTGGAGTCTTCAAAATGATATCTATCATAGAATGTGCTTAAATGGCTGCCGATAAAAAGATAGAAAACCCTCCCTTTGAAAGAATTGTACTAAACAATGCAGATATGAAGACATACACAATTTATTACCAGAAAGACAGGAGTTGTACAGGCAAAACAGTCAGACTCTGACTTAACACCAAATTACCGGTCATGCACGAGAGCAAATGGCTATTTCCCAGCTCCAATTCTCACCTCCCACCTTCTCTACTTTGGAAATTATTCCCCAGAATGGAGAGGCAAAGCAGAAAGTGCAAAAAGAATTTTGTCTTTGTTTATTCTTCCTTCAAACGTTTGTAAAAAGTTAAATAGTTACTCTTCAAGTATGTTGTGCTTCTGTTTTTGTGTTTTCCACAAGTAGCTGCTCTAAGTTATAAGACCGTGTCACTGTCACTTTGGTAACGTGGCCCTCTCTCCATCTATAGTACATGTGTGGAGATTATTTGAGAGGTCCAGGGCAGCTACTGCCATCCCATTAGCTATTAAGCTTCTATGCTGTCTTCAATCAAAATAATTTTTTAATATCACATCAGACTTGCACTAAAAAAACCTCCCATCTTACCTAAGTTGCTATCCTTTTAGCATCTTTGGTCAGAGAATCATACCTACATTTTTTTCTGAGCTTTAAGAAATTTACTTTCACAAAGTCTATGTTTTATTCTCACAATGTACAGTTTTCCAGCCCTTTATCATACTAAAACTCTAGGATAAACATTAATTTTACCTGTAGTTCCATTAGTTTTTATATTCTTGACTATTCTTCCTTATTAATCCAAATAATAGGCCAAAATAGCTCCTAAATCCACCCAGTTCAACCCTGCTGGATCTCCCCTATACACACACACACACACACACACACACACACGTATGCACTCACACACATGTTTCACTGTGTTCTATGATAGCCTTAGACTACCCCAAAACGAATTCTCTTGAATGTAGACAGATATTCAGGGTCAGTCGTGAAAAGAATTGGCCACTCAATGTTCTTAGTAGCCGTAACTTCACAAACAGAATCCAGTTTTTGCAAGCCCACTAAAGTATGCATCAGATTAGATGCTATGCTTTGTAGAGTGAAACTTCCAGCAGAGTGCCAAATATTTGAAGTCCTGCATTTCTGTTTGACCCTACCATCATTGTTACCTGAATTGTAAAAGCTCATTTCACAACTTCAATCTGCTCAGGCAGCCTTCCGTTTAATAAGAATAATAATATGGGAATGGAGAAAGTAGGCATGTTGAAGAAAATGGAATACTCTAAATATCAAACTTTCTTTTACATAAACTTAAGGGTAACCACTCAAAAAAAAAAATCCAGAACTAAAATGTATACTGTAATAAAAGAAGTAACAAAGGGAAACATCATAGAATACCACCACACAGAAATAATAGACAACAACAAAATGGCAAAGAAACAATGGAGACACAGTCTTACCAAAAAACTAAAGATAGACTGATAGGAAACCCTCACATATCAATAATCACCCTAAATGTAAATGGACTGAACTCACCAATAAAAAGGCACAGAGTAGCAGATTGGATCAAAAAACTAAACCCAACCATATGCTGTCTCCAAGAGACACATCTCAGCTACAAGAACAAGGATAGACCCAAAGTGAAAGGGTGGAAATTGACACTCCAAGCAAATGGTATCCAGAGAAAATCAAGTGTAGCTATACTTATATCAGATGAAACTGACTTCAAGGTGAAAAAGGTAACAAGAGAAAAAGATGGACATTTCATAATGGTAAAGGGGACTATACAACAAGAAGACATAACAGTCATCAATGTTTATGCCCTCAATCAGGGAGCACCAAAATATGCCAAGCAACTACTGACAGAACTAAAGAGAGAAATTGACCAAAACACAATTATACTAGGGGAACTAAATACATCATTGACAGCTATGGATAGATCATCCAAACAGAAAATAAATAATGAAATAGCAGCCCTAAATGACACATTAAATTAAATGGACATAACTGACATATATAGAGCACTTCATCCTAAAACATCAGACTATACATTTTTTTCTTTTGTACATGGAACATTCTCAAGGATAGACCCTATATTGGGACATAAAACTAACTTCAGCAAAATTAAGAAGATTGAAATCATACCAAGCATATTCTCTGATCACAAGGCTTTGAAATTGGATATCAACTGCAAAAAGAAAGCAGGAAAAACCACAAATATGTGGAGATTAAACAACATACTTTTAAAGAACGACCAGGTCAAAGAAGAAATTAGAGGAGAGATCAAAAGATACATAGAAACAAATGAGAATGAAAATACATCCTACCAAAATTTTGGGGATGCAGCAAAAGCAGTTTTAAGAGGGAAATTTATATCATTACAGGCCTATCTCAAGAAACAAGAAAAATCCCAAATAAATAACCTCATGTTACACCTAAAAGAACTAGAAAAAGAAGAACAAATGAAACCCAAGGTCAGCAGAAGAAAGGAAATAATAAAAATCAGAGTAGAACTAAATGAAATAGAGAACAAAAAGACAATAGAAAAAATTAATGTGACAAAGAGCTGGTTCTTTGAAAAGATTTAAAAAATTGACAAACCCTTGGCTAAGCTCACTAAGATAAAAAGAGAGAAGACACTAATAAACAAAATCAGAAATGAAAAGGGGGAAGCTATCACAGATGCCACAGAAATACAAAGGATCATCCAAGAATACTATGAAGGACTATATGCCACCAAATTCAATAACCTAGAAGAAATGGACAAGTTCTTAGAAACATATAGCCTTCCTAGGCTGAACCATGAAGAACTGGAAAATCTAAACAGACTGATCACCAGTAACGAAATTGAATCAGTCATCCAAAACCTTCCCAAAAGCAAAAGTCCGGGACCAGATGGCTTCACTAGTGAATTCTACCAAACCTTCAAAGAGGATCTAATACCAATCCTGCTCAAACTCTTCCAAAAAATTGAAGATGAGACAGTAATCCGTAACTCATTTTATGAGGCCAACATTACCCTGATACCAAAACCTGGTGAGGACAACACACAAAAAGAGAACTACAGACCAATATCTCTGATGAATACAGATGCAAAAACCCTAAACAAAATTCTACCAAATCGAATGCAACAATGCATTAAAAGATTATTCATCACGACCAAGTGGGTTCATCCCAGGGTCAAAAGATGGCTCAACATATGCAAATCCATCAATGTGATACATCATATAAACAAAATAAAGGACAAAAATCATATGATTATATCAATTGATGCAGAAAAAGCATTTGACAAGATACAACATCCATTTATGATTAAAACACTTAATAAAATAGGTGTAGAAGGAAAACACCTTAACATAATAAAGGCCATATATGACAAAGCCTCAGCTAATCTCATAATTAATAGTGAAAAACTGAAGCCCTTTGCTCTACAATCAGGAACACGACAGGGCTGTCCTCTATCACCTCTGCTTTTCAACATAGTGTTGGAAGTCCTCACCAGAGCAATCAGGCAAGAGAAAGCAGTAAAAGGCATCCAAATCGGGAATGAAGAAGTTAAATTATCACTCTTTGCAGATGACATGATGCTATGTATAGAAAACCCTAAAGACTCCACCAAAAAGCTGTCAGAAACAATCAACAAATAGAGTAAAGTTGCCGGTTACAAAATCAACGTACAAAAGTCTATTGCATTCCTATATACTAACAATGAAATCTCAGGAAAAGAAATTTTTAAAAATTTCTTTTGCAATTGCAGCAAAAAGAATAAAATACCTAGGAATAAACTTAGCCAAGGATGTGAAAGACCTATTTGCTGAAAACTACAAGACATTTTTAAAAGAAATTGAACACACAAAGAAATGGAAAGACATTCTGTGCTCAGGGATTGGAAGAATCAACATAGTTAAAATGGCCATATTACCCAAAGCAATATACAGATTTAATGCAATCCCCATCAAAATCCCAATGGCATTTTTTAAAGAAATAGAACAAAAATGTTATTAGATTTGTTTGGAACCACAAAAGATCATGAATAGCCAAAGCAATCTTACGAAAAAAGAACAATGCTGGAGGTATCATACTCCCTGACTTTAGCTTGTACTACAGGGCTACAATAATCAAAACAGCATGGTATTGGCAGAAAAACAGACACATAGACCAATGGAATAGAATTGAGAACTCAAAAATAAAACCACATAAATATGGACAGGTAATTTTTGACAAAAAAGCAAAAAACATACAATGGAGAAAAGACAGCCCCTTCAATAAATGGTGCTAGCAGAATTGGGAAGCCACATTCAAAAGAATGAAACTGGACTGCTATCTGTCACCATGTACCAAAATTAATTCAAAATGGATCAAAGACTTAAGCATAAGACCTGAAACAATAAACTGCATAGAAGAAAACATAGATACTAAACTTATGGACCTTGGGTTCAAAGAGCATTTTATGAATTTGACTCCAAAGTCAAGGGAAGTAACAGCTAAAATAAATGAATGGGACTATATCAAACTTAAAAACTTCTGAACAGCAAAAGAAACCACCGACAAAATAAAGAGGCAACCAACTGAATGGGAGAAGATTTTTGCAAACAGTGCCTCTCATAAGGGGCTAATATCCAAAATATACAAGGAACTCATGCAACTCAGCAACAACAAAAAACAAACAACCCAATTGAAAAATGGGCAGAGGACCTGAAGGGACATTTCTCCAAAGAGGATATACAAACGGCAAATAGACATATGAAAAATTGCTCATCACTAATCATCAGAGAAATGCAAATCACCTCACCCCAGTTAGAATGGCTATCATCAACAAGACAAATAATAACAAGTGTTGGAGAGGCTGTGGAGAAAAAGGAACCCTCATACACTGTTGGTGGGAATGCAGACTGGTGTAGCCGCTATGGAAGGCAGTGTGGAGGTTCCTCAAAAAATTACAAATAGAATGACCGCATGACCCAGCAATCCCTCTCATGGGTATCTACCCAAAAAATCTGAAAACATTTATACATAAAGATACGTGTGCTCCAATGTTCGTTGCCCCTTTATTTACGGTGGCCAAGACATGGAAACAACCAAAATGTCCTTCGATAGAGGAATGGATAAAGAAGTTGTGGTATATATACACAATGAAATACTATTCGACGGTAAGAAAAGATGAAATAGGACCATTTGTGACAACATGGATGGACCTTGAGATTATAATGCTAGGTGAAATAAGTCAGGCAGAAAAAGCAGAGAACCATATGATTTCACTGATATGTGGTATATAAGCCAAAAACAACGAAAGAACAAGACAAACAAATGAGAAACAGAAACTCATAAGACATAGACAATAGTTTAGTGCTACCAGCGGGTAACGGGGGAGAGGGGTGGTAGATGAGGGTAAAGGGGATCAAATATATGGTGATGGAAGGAGAACTGACTCTGGGTGGTGAACACACAATGGGATTTATAGATGATATAATACAGAATTTTACACCTGAAATCTATGTAACTTTACTAACAATTGTCACCCCAATAAACTTTAATTAAAAAAAGAATACATGTTTTTCCTTTGCAAAATAGTATCTATACATATACACATCATATATATACACAAACATATATGTATATATATGATTATATGATATGTATAAAATACATGATTTTTGAAAATGTAACTTTACATTTTCAGAAATATTTCTCTGTTTAGTGTAAGCAGTTGATGACAAAGACTATCCAAGAGCTCTTTTTTCTCCTTTGCCTCTTTCCCTGGTCAATCTAAATTTAACACTTATATTTAATAGTAATTCAGTGTGAGAATGAAAACGCCTCTCTACCCACCCTTGAGTGTAGAGCAGTAAAAAATAAAAAGTTATGATAGTATTCTGGTCTTGAGAGAATCCGAATGCCTATTTATTTCTCTTTTGTGGAAGAGCACTTGAAAAATAAAATGTGAAACCCTATCCCAGTGTGAGATTAAAAGCAGAGGGAGGTTTTCCTCATAACTACAAATGATCTACACGGAGAGAACAAGTAATGATGAGTTTTTGAAAATGATAAGATTGTAGCAATCCGAAGCACTGCAAGAAATTGGCAAATTGTAAAACGAGCAGAAGGAGCCACAGCAAAGCTCTAATTTTGTGGGCTCTCCAGATTCAGCAAAAGGAGGAGATGCAGGTGACAGGAATGCTTTTCTTCTTTCCTGGGAGGCCAGACCTTCTAAATCATGAGGTACAAGAGGTTAGCTGTGTGGTCTTGATCAGAGAGAATTGAGGATAATGACGACAGAGCACAGGGCAGTTACGATATCTGTAAACTCATTTCTGTCATTGCTTTAGGGACACAAAATCCTGTTGGCTTTATTGAGTGTGGTAACTGCCAGCATGTTATGGACATTAACAGGGTCTGCAGGAGTGACCGCCACTGTTGACTAGACAGCTCCCTTTGAAACAAGGTTAAGTTCCAGGGATCAGGCAAAGTGATGCCAGTCCAAAGAATGGGAACTTCATCATTGGCTAAGACTCTGGAGGCTCCTGGAAGTTAACGATCGGAACTAACTCTGTAATATCTGCAAATCAGAATTCTATCCCGGTTTAAAATTCCTTATTCCTTTAAAATGAAACTAAGTGCAAATAAAACCCTAATAATGAAGCTAGGCTGTACCCAAATGTCATAGGTACTTTGTAGATCTATTAAAACCCACCCCAAAATATTTTGAAGGGTATTTGGGATTTCTCGGTCATAGTCATGAAAAATGGAGCATTAGAGATTCCAACCAACCGTGACCTCCTTGTTCAGACCAGATGCTCCCTGTACCAGTCAGTTGGTGAGGCAGCCCACCCTTCTCTACCAGCCCCAAAGACCCACTCCCCACTATGCCCTTCTGAACCTCCCTAGCCTCTGATGTAGCCTCGTGACGGTGTCCCGGTAGTTGGCATTTCCGTCTCTCCTTCACACCCCGGGCCCTGTGCCTAACCTGGCCTCTAGCTTCCTTAAGGCTGCCCCAGACTCTCGCACTTAAGCTTTCCACACCTGACAATGACAGAGCAACACACCACTTCTAGAAAAGTGAATAATTACAGTTTCCCCCTCATTCACTATAATCTAATGGCTATTTTTATAAAATCTTCATTGCTAGTAATTTTCCAAATGTCAATATTGCTTACTATTCTCTTTATTTTTGTTGTTAAAGAGAAAACGTAAGCACTTAGCTCAACACCTTAAATATAGTAAAATGTAAAATGAGCTTTATACAAAACTTCATGTCTTACTTTGGTCATTTTCTCTTGATAGCACAGTATACTTTTTAAATGTCTCTAACCTCTTCAATTCACTCAGCTTTCACTGATTCTTCCATTCAAAAACTTTTATCCCTTCCATGTTCTCAATTTTTGAATTATAAAATATCTTATCCAAGAGAGTTTTTTCTGTGATTGCTGAGTCATAACTGATGCTTTTTATTCTTCCGATTATTTGAATGCAAACACTTCCAAACTGGTTTTATTTCCATTGATTTTCACACATATTTATCCTTTCTCATCCTAAATAATGGATTTTTCTTCTTCTCTATGCCTATATTTAAATATTTCCCTTATTTGTTATATGTACCTTCCTGTGCAAAATAATTATAGCTACAGTGTGTAATTATGGTTTAATCATTGCATCCATTCTGTTCAATGATCCCTTTACTAAGTGGAATTACATGTCGAGTTAACACCCTTATCAAGTGTTAGTTTTCAAAGAATAAGCTATGCAGTCTTGCTGAGTTTTTCCCAGCACTTGCCTTTTCCAGAACAAAGCATTCTTCCAGAGTGAATGGTTTACAAAAATCTGATAGCAATTCAGTCTGAGAGAAAAAATGAAAACTCTATATTTTAGCTGTGTTGCAGGCAAGAAAGAACTGTGAAATTGAATCTATCTTCAAAACAGAAATTGACTGACTTTTTAAGACGCAGTAAATGGTTCACCTTTTAAGATTCAACTTTTTAGGATGTATTTGAATTGAGTTTTTGAAATATCAACAGCCTTTGCTCTTCCAATGGCTGCTCTTTTCTTTTCAGATATTTCGCTCTGATGAAATTTCATTGGAAATAAATAAAATTAACATAGAATAACTACTTTATCTTTGATTTTTATTTTATCACCTCAAATTCTCTTCTAAAAATAGAGTGTAAATCAATCAATAAATAGAATAATCTCTTTATTAGTAATATTAATTGTAAGTTCCTATGTGCTGGGTACTCTGCTAGTGTTTACGTGGATCATCTTCTTTAATCCACAGACAAAATGATGCTGCTCTTATTATTATCCTCATTTTACAGATGAGCTAACAGGTTTTTAAAAGATTAAGCGACTTCACAAAGTCACACAAGTATTGTGATTATACCATCAATAGTAAGTGACCTCATTTGAACCCACATACTAATGAGGTCTACAAACTTTAAGGTTATTAAGGTAAATAGCATTTCCCAAGGTCATCATGGAAAAACGTCAGGATCTATTACCTTAAAGTTACTGAGAAATTGGAACCTCACACTGTGTGTATATTTCAGTACCCACTACAGGGGGTGCAATATGCCCAGAAGGATTTCTGGGGGATCATAACATGCACGTGAGAACTTTAAATCACTCTGGTCTCTCAGGCCCATTGGCACCTCCTGGCAGCCGTATTTTCACTTTTTATTATAACCAATGGGTTTTCTAACAATTAGATTACAAGCAAGAAAAACCAACCATAATTTTGCAAGCTTCAAGTAACACCTTTTTGATTTGCTATTGTCTCAAATGAGCCACAAAAATCATCATATATGTGTGTGTGTATATATGTACATACAGATCGTATTATATGATATAGCATATCATATATACTATATTATAGATAACACCCAAAACAATTTATTACTTTGAATATCTTTAAAGGACATGAGCTATTTATATACTTTTATCATGAGATGTTTGTATGCCTTTTAATGTAAACTCTTTTATTCAACATAATCTAAATGTGAAATACTTTTGAATAATCCTATATGTTGTATAGGAAGTCACCAAACATGTCACAGAAATTAGTTCTGCTCAAGGATTTCAAAGCAATAAACATCAAAACTCAATAAAACTCAATTTAAGGATTTTGCAGAGTCTCAGGCTTATGATACAAATTAATGCTATCATTTCCTCAATGAACCAGAATTATATCAATTAATGGAAATTTTCTGGTAACAAGATGCTACCAGATGCTAATAATAGACATTTTATTATTCATACACACACACACTATGTATACAACACACAAATAAAACGAAGGTGGTAGTTTAAGCTCCATTTCTCCAGCCAACTCTCAGTAAAATAATTCCCGTTATTTGTAGCCTGGTTGCCCATAAAACTTTCAACCGCTGAATAAATACCTGAGTTCTGCCCTGTCTTTGTTTCCATTTACTTGCATAGCTGTGAGCCTCTTTGCACTGCCCGGAGGTAGACCGCCAGGAGCCCAGTTCCTAGTGGTGTTCATAGGAGTTGAGTGCTTAATTTCCTGCATGCTGCATACAAAAGCACCCTTATGCATCAGGCTCCAAAAGCATAATATGAAAAAGAGTAAACACTAGTTTTATATGGAATCCTTCATATACAAATTGTCCCAAAGAGCTTTACAAACAATGAATATGAAACTGGTAGTGCAGGAATGGTGCAAACAAATGCAGCAGCCATTGAGTGCTCAGCAATAACTCACACAGAGGCCTCCCTGAATTGTCAAAAGCCAGATCAATATAGAGATAGATAGATAGATAGATAGATAGATAGATAGATAGATAGATAGATAATCTTCCCCAGTGATCCTTCCCAAAACAGTGTGTGCATATGATGCTTGCTGTCAATCACAGACCTCCACTCACACTTAATATAAGGGAAGTGAAAATTCCTTATTTAAAGGATTGATACAGTAACTTGCACAGGACGGTTCCATGGGGAACACGTGGTGTACCGAATTTAAATCAATTTACTTGGTGCCAGATTACCAGACCCAATCACTGCTGGGTAGGGTTTAAATATGACTCATCACACCTACCCCCAGCTCCATCATCCTCAACCCCTCCCCACCCACAAACACCCCTAAATATCAGTCTTGAACAACAAAGAGTGAGGACTTTAATACTTACCCCACACTCAGTGTTTTTCTTGCCCTCATTTTCTTGTTATTCATTTCATTACATCAGTTGTGTTCCTGTCTTCCTCACCAAATTAAAAGTTCATAAGAAATCCTATGCTGTTATTTCTGTAGGTCCCATACCTCACTGCTACCCTCAACTGACAGCAGCTACCCAGGTTCTACTGAGCTAGTTGCAACTTGGTAACAGGTTCTCAATAAAAACTCACTAAATAAATATGGTGAAGTTATTCCAGGACATAGACTTCAAAAAGAAGAAAGTTAAATTTTATATCTTTAGTTTTGCATAGGCTGTATCTTGATCACTACATGAATAAATTTTCCTTTTTTTTTAAAATGTTAGTGGAAAGAAATGAGCCTTTCCAACAACCCATTTAATCAGTAACATCCACATATCCCTCGTCAAAATTTCTGGGAAGCTATTTGGGTCCACAACAAGCTAGTTCTGATGGAACAGCATGAAAAGCAGAATTTCCAATCATGGGTAGTTGTGCTGGGAAGTTCTCCCAAAACATTCCTTAGCAGAACAGCTGTACGTTGTCCTTTTAAAACGAGGGGACAGTCCTGCCAGGATTCTTGATGTTAATATCTGCTCAACAGTTGCTACAAAGGAAAAGAAAAAGACAAACTTTCTTCTCCCCTTGGGTTTTTCCGAAATGGTCCTTGTAAGCTGCGGTCTCGGATCACCTCATACCAGTGCCGACACACTTGCGGATTTTTAAGGTTAGGAACCAGTAGGATGCAGAGGAGATGGGTTAAATTGATGCCCCAGTCCCGCTCTCTTCCCCTCTACAGTTTAGTCTTCTCTGCAGGGGAGGCTCTCTGAGGGATCAGTCTGGGCCTGCAGTAACCTTTTAAGTGCAAGGGTTTCTTCTCCTCTGTTTCCAGTGGGTTTCATTTGGGACACTGGGCACTGCTCACTCAGCCCATCTGTTCCTTAACCCCAGTTCTTTCAAGGCTCCTGAAGCTCAGACTATAATTCATTTTGTCATTTAACCACCTCATGACCCTCCTGTCCCCTCCCGTGGGGCAGTTCCTCCATTCTCTTGTCTGGGTTCATGGTTCGGAGACCGATGGCAATCAGGAAACTCATGCATGGGTCAAAATCATACCACATTCTCTTGATTAAAGGTAATATATTTTGTCTTCCAAAAGAACCCTAGATCAGAGGGGACTCTTCAGATCCTAACATACAGCAGCGTATAGTCTCTGGAGCCGGACTGTCTAAGTTCAAATACTGTCTATACTACCTCAAGTTGTGTGACCTTGGGAAGGTGACATTCATTGTGCTTTAATTTTAAGTAGCAATAATAAGAGTACCTACCTTGTATGTTTTTCATTTGGATTAATTGAGTTACATATATAAAGTGTATTTGGCACATAGAAGCACTATATGCATTTATATATATTGTTTCTGTTATTACCAACAGGTAATAACAGAATTACCCACTCTGTTCTGGATTAGAGTATGATAGCAACTATAACAGGCAAACACTGAAATCTCAGTGATTTAACAAGATAGAAATTCATTTCTTGGCTTCACAAAGTCCAATTGGATGTTCTGATTGGTGAAATGGATTTCTTCCTTGTGGTGATTCAGTGATACAGGCATCTTTCATCTTGTGACTCTGCCATCCCCTAGTCAGCTATTGGATCTTCTTTGACCAGCAGATCAGGGATGAGAAAAAGCAGGGAGCAAGGAGGATTATGAGGGCAGTGTTTAAGGGCCTGGCTTGGAAGAGGTCATACTCCACTCCCTCACACATCCCATTGGCCGGCACCCAAGTCACATGGCCACACCTAATTGAAAGGGAGCGTTAGTCTAGTTGTGTGCCCAAGAGGAAGGCCTCAGTGATCATATATTAGTTTATTCTCTCCCACAACCACCTCATAACCCTCAAGGGAAATTGTTCCTGAACAAACCTCAGGGCTAATTTAAGGCCGAAGCAATTTAGACACTAATTAACTCATTTTGAGTTATCAACTCTTTGACATTATCTCCTATCAACCATAAGCTGTCCTCCCTCTCATTTCTTTATTTTTATCAACATGAAGCAATAAGGTCTTCAAGCTGGATGATTTGGGGGTTGGGGAGGAGGAAGGGAAAGCCTTATATTTTCAGGTTGATTGTTTCTGTCATAGGGAGTTGTACAAATAAGGAGTCACTAAGCCAAGTCTGGCCTGGCCCTCTGAGGCTGAGCCTCAGTGCTGGGAAGTGCCCCGGGACTCAAACATAATTACTCCACCTCCCAAATCCCAGCCCTGCCCCTCACTAGAGATTCCTGCCACACACTCTCTTCAGCTCTATGTTAGATTATCAAGTGGAATCTAAGCAGCCTCTGTTCTGCCAGGCCAGGAATGGAACTACCTCCTCATGAATAAGGATCCCCTTATGTTGTCTTTCTCTGTGTCTGGATCTCCTGATTACCTGAAGACCCCCTTCCTATCTAGAGATAAAAACACTGTATTAAAGAGTTCTGCCCCAAATCCCTGCCTCTTCTTGAAGGCTCCTGGTTTTATGCTCAAAAATAAAAGGATTTCATTTTCATATCCCTACTGCCCAAAGTCAGTCACGACTTGCTGTTATAAGAATTTATCTTCAGATCCCAACCCTGGCCTTGGTCCTGTGCCTGCTATTGGTTGGATTGTTCTGCTACCAAGTATCTTCTCAAAACATGAGAGACCCTAAAGGTTTGGTGCTGCTATTATACAGATTTTGGCTTAGTTCACCCTTCTTGTGACTCCTTCTTTCGGGCAATGTAACGCAGTAGTTAACACAATTCTGGACCCAGATTGCCTAGGTCCAAATGTTGGTTCTGTCGATTACTATGCCAGGTCTATGTGACCTTTAGACAATTGCTTAGTCTTCACATACCTCAGTTTCCTCTTATATATTATGGGAGTAACAATCATCCCTCCTTCATTGGAAATGTTAAATAAATTAATAAGTATAGAGTACATCAAACATGGTTAGGCACATAGTAAGAATTCGCCACCATAATTATAAGCTAAGGTCCACCATTTGTTCACTATGTAATAAACATGGTTTCCTTAAAACAAAATTTGCCAACTCTGAACTATAAATGAATATATGAAGGATATAGATTCTCTCAGTCCTCGGAGAGGCCTAGCAAAGCCTTCAGTCACCTCCTGCTATGAGCAGCCTCAATATACTTCACGCCCAAATAATGTACAATGTTATCATTATTCTACATGTCATGATGTGACAAAGCAGGAGAGCACTCCCTCAAAAGTTCCTAGAGGGACTATGATAAAAAAAAAAGAAGATTTTATTCTACTAGAGTTGAAACAGAGCAAGCAAGGCTATACTCACCTAATTTTCCACTACATCAAGGCCATTAACGTTTGACCCAGGTTTCTGAGAAACGTTTCACAGGGCAGAGAATCACACTAGGAGAGAGAAGACCAGAGGATGCTAGAATTTCTTAAGCACTGACCTGAAAATTTCTACCAGTGGCCTGAAATGGGAATTATGGGCAGTGTTTGACAAAGGGAGACTCACTGCAGGTACACTTTTCCATTCTTGGGATAACAGCACTCACCCTGGGCCTGTTTGGGGTTCCCATGGGAACACTCAGTGCTCACTCTACCACACTTGGAGAAGTCCGACTCTCCCAGACTTCAAATCTGCGAGCTATCTGGCACCTCTGTGCTCACATGTCTTGCAAATCCCCAGCCCTGTCCAGTTCCCAAAATCATTCATGGAATTGACAAACTCAGGCAGTGTCTCTCTAGGTATCCACATGGCAAACATTTTTTTAAAAGTATGTACACCAATTGTGTCCATAGGTGTGGGTCTGAAGACAGTCATGTTAAGACTCGGACTTGTATAACAAAATAAAGACTATTAACAGACATCCAAGAGTCACTCGGGCACTGGTTCAAAGTCAAACTCTGACTTCTTTCAGGTCTCCTTCAATTAGCCCTTCTTCAAGTCAACCCACCACACAATAACGTGATTAATGAAGTCCTTCCTTCCTCAAGTCCACAATGCAAAAACATCTTTTGCTTAAAACAACAATCATAATGGTTTGGTTTTTACAACACCTTACAATTTAAATGATGCTTTCACATGTTTTGTCATAGAAAAAACAAAAATCCAGGGAACTGCTTCCATTTTCGGGTTCCTCCCAATACTAGTTCCTCCCAGTCATAATAGGACTTAATTTGGAAGGGGAGGATTTTGAGACTCTTGCTAGAGTCCAAACACCGGAAGAACTTTTTCCTTCCATTATAAATGATCAATATGTTAACAGAAAGCAGTATCATTTTCTGAGCACTAACTATGGACCAAGAAAATGCTCTAATAGTTTCTGTCTTCCTCACTAAGATGTAAACCAAGCGTCCTTTAAAGGACAAGGAGATTCACATTTTCTTGATCCAGCAGCTTGAAACTTCCTGAAGATGCCTAATTAATCTCTCAATCCCTGAGGACACATAGTAGGTATTGAATAAGTTTCTGATAAATTAATTCCTTAAATAATTAGTATAATTATCTGCTCTGAGCTCTTCCAAAATTGATGTCCCAATGAAATACGTTCAATATTTCACACTTAGAGTCATTGAGATTTACAATAAAGCATATACCTTCAAATCAACTAGGGAGTTGATTTATACACGAATCAAAACATTGCTTCTCCATTAGTTTAATTTTCAATTTAATACCAATAGCTCACGTAGTTCATTATTTCAAAGATTTTAATGTGTAGAAAAATATGCGTTTTAAATTTTGAGTTGTCCATCAATTTTTAAACAGCCTATTCTTGTTATGATGAATGATTTACTCAAAGCTGCCATAGTTAGTTAATGCACTAGATCAGACAAGTGCATGTACTTCACCAGTTTATCATTTACTACTTTTATATTGGAATTTTCAATCAGCGTTACCTTAAAAGTGATCCTAATACTTTTTGTTTTCAACCTTTGTGATTCCAGAGAAATGTGCTTAAAATAATTATTTTAATAACTTAATGGATTTGATATTTTATGTCTCAGTGAAATTTAGTTACCAATTTCACACAAGTACCCTTAATGCTTACTAATGCTGTGTTACCATGGGCAGATCAGAGAGATCTAATTTACCTATTTAAATTTATCTCGTGGCACTTTAAATTCTTGTTTTTCTTTGACTTTTTATGTCACTTTTTACACTTTCATTGCATAAAACCATTCCAATATTTTTAGAATTTACACACTACTGTTATTTGCATGAATAGCATGTTATCATCAGATAATGATGAAGGCAAAATTAATCACCAATACTTACAATGGAGTATTTACCATTATTTGCAGATTTTTATAATTTCAATGAAAACATTTATATTGCCATTTTTTGTAGGTCAAAACAATCTAATGTTAGAATTTCATATGGTTTGATCTAATACAAGAACACATTCTAGTCTTAAATTACAGCAGCTATTTTTTTTTTAAATTCCGAGAAGCTGCATGGTATAGCAGAAAGAACATGAATAGGGAGTTAGTCATAGTTTTGAATCTCAGCTCTGCATACATACTAGCTCTGTGACCTTGTAAAACTCCTTAACTTCTCTGAGCCCTTAATTGCCTCACTTATCAAATAGTAATTATTACCTGGAAGGTTATCACAAGAGTTAAATAAAAAAACACATATAAATCACCAAGCACATTGCCTGGAAGAAGATATTCAACAAATATTTCATCTTTCCTCTTTATTCTTTTTCCTAAATGGAAATCTAATTGGTCTGAAAACTGTAGTCTGCAGGGCAATTGACAAATTGATCAAACAAGCACCTCTAATTTGTTGTATGAATTGTGTACGTGTGTGTGTGTGTGCATGCATGCCCGTGCATGGTGAAATGAGCTGCATGTCACACTATAATTCGATTTGCCTTTCTGGCAAGAGTTGCTCTTATTAAATGTCTCCCATTTATTTTTATCTCAAATGTAAATTCAGGGAAATTTTCATTTTTGTTACAAAAAGACTATTTTATGAATTATTAATCATTTAACAAGTTCATTAAATTATGTCAGGGTTACTAACCTAGTGCTTTTAAAATATATTAGCTACCTGATTTTACTACTATGACACTGACTATCAAAGAAAACTGGAGACCTTTTTCCCTTCCAAATGATTTCCTTACTGTTCACTTTGAGAAACTAATGGGCAGCAAGTTTCAGTCCTTTTTCAATGGGAATTTTCCTTTCTTTTAGATATCCACTAAGAATTTATATCATGTCTGCCCGCGATTTGAGAATCTATGACTCAAGAAAAAAAATGGTATTTTAAATTATTTCTACTTTTCCAAAATTGCTTTCAAAGAAGGCACAATGGAAAGAGTAGCAATTTTTAACATACCAGTGTTCACAGGGCCAAATGCTTTGTTTGTAGCTTTGTATTCTTTGTTAAAAAAAAAAAAATCTGTCCAGTTTAATTTCTGAGTTTTACTGAAACCTTACCAAGTTTTTGTTGCGGGCTTCAGTGCTTTATATAGTCCGTTTTGTTCTTTGATCTCCTGCTTTAGTCCTCTGGAGTTAAAGCAGAGGTCGAAACTAAACCCTCCTCGACTCCTGACTTTAAAGGATGAGAAGCTACATGCAGTTAAAATGTAAGAGCAAAAATATTCACATCACTTATACCTTACTGATCAAGTCTTAAATTCTAGTGATGATATGAAAGAAGGGATTATCCTGTTATTGACATTATATTTAAACTATCTGGGGTTGATATTTTTCTGTTTTATGGCAAAGATTAGAATGTTACTTCATTTATCTCAAGACACGTTTAAGAAAAGCAACTGACGTGATCTTTATATGCAGTGTAAAACTATGTACCTTCCTGCCAAAAATTGTTATCGACCGCCCATTGCACCTAAACAAAATCTAAATTCCTCATTATGTGTTGGTGGCCACTGGCTACCCAGCAACTAAATTCCCTTTTTATTGTGGCACCAAATTCCCATTTTGTGAGTCTTCCTGAAGCCAAGGGTCCAAGCATTTCTTCTCCAAACCCGACCACCTAGGGCATACAGCCATGACCTATGTTTGGCCAGTTGGGCCCCTCCAGGTGGGATTCTGAATCCTGAGAGAAGGCCATAGAGCTGGAGAGATGGGTGAGAAATTTTTCCTTATCGATATCAATTAGCAGCATTAACTGTCCAGTGGAGACACAAACACCAGCATTATCCTAAGGAGATAGTTTCTCCTTTTATTCTTGCTTGGTTCCTGCTCATTTTCTAAGCCTATTTCTCCATGTTTTGTTTTGGGTTTTAATCAGTTATGAATGGCATCCACTGCATTGCAATAAATTCCTTTCTGCTTAGGATAGCCATAGCTGCCTTCCATTATTTGCAACCAAGAACCTATCTGACTGTTACCTGGCCTATGAATCTTGACTTTCAAGCAAACTCTCCCTCACATTGACAGCATTCAGGTTCACTGGACTTTTCAGTTTCTCAAACATTTGAATCTCTTCCCTTCCTCTGCGCATTCAGTTCCCTCTGCCGAGAGCTCATCCCTCCCTGCCCCCCCCACTTACTCACGTGGCTGGCTCCTTTTCTTCTTTTGGGTCTAACTTCAAATGCCACTAATTCAGAGAGACTGTCCCATGTGGGAGAGACGAGCCTATGCCCATGGTGCTTCCTTCTTTTCTCCTCCTCCGTCTTCTTCCTTCACATGAATATTAGTCCATTAGTTGCCAATTCGTAATTTCTGGCGAGCACACAAACAATAAACCACATATTCTTGAGATCATAAAATGAAGGAAAAGCTAAAATTTTATATCTATACTATTAGCATTTAAACTCAGCATATATTGCAGGCAGAGAGTACATCACTTTGAACATGAAGTTTAACATTAACAAAGGTGTAAATATCACACTTTGTGTAAATTCTCTTCCCACAGGTTATCAGGCATAATCCTCAAGCCATAAGATAAATTATCTAAAGAGTCAGGTTTGAGCAAAAACAGACTGGAAACTTAGAGATATTTGAAATTCTAAAATTCAGAATGCAGGCTTTAATCTGAGTGTTATACACTTTTTACCAAAGAACATTTTCTTGATATATATTATAATGCCAATAAAACTAAAGACTGATGTCTCAACATTCTTTAGCTTTTGTGTATAAGCAAGCTTAAAGGGACTTCTGCTGGTTTTTGTTAAAGCAATAGTATTACCCGATTCTTATATTTTCCCTATGCTTGGGGACATTCAAATGAATATTTTCCTACTATAAATTGAAAATCTTGAGACTTGAGGGACACTGAATTAATCTGTGCTGAAGAAGCAAGAAAAGATGACAACAAAGATTGAAAGATCACCTTGGCTTCCTTGAGACCCCTGTGTGGTGTGTGTGCGTGTGTGTGTGTGTGTGTGTGTGTGTGTGTGTGTGTGTATTTATATATGTACTGTGGGCCTTTAGCATAGAGCCTTCTGAGAAAGACACAACAGCAGTCACCAATAGGCATGCTAAAGAGCATGATACTTGGGCACAATGCCCGTTTATGGAATAAAAAAAAATTTTTTTTCCTCCCCGGAGCAGCAAGAAGAGCGCTGCCACACTTTGTCAATCCCACTTCACGTCATTATGCTCTTCGCCCCCTTCATTAAAGCACTGGCATGCAAGTGATCATTCCTCATAACAGGCTCTCCACTATTAGAAGTGGGCCTTTTCCATTTTGCACCAAATTATGAAATAGCTGCCCATTATAACTTACGTTCTGTATACTCCAGCCAAGACTTTTCTCTCATCTTAAAATGCTGTGCTTTAAATGGGCCTCTAATGTATAATTTTATTGTTTGAGCATTTCATTTTCTTTTTGATTTATGTTTCTTTATAGCTGGTTAGACAGCTCTTTGTGATCTTTTGATGAAAGATTCTACATAAATAAAATTGACTGAGAAGGGGGGACCTTGATGGAGAATGCTCTCTGCACTCTGCAAACTTAAGATCAAGATTCAAGTTTCAAATTAAAGAGTCAAAGGATGTCCCAGCTTTCCCTCCCTTTCTGTTTATTACGTTAAAAATCCAGATTAATATTGGTAATTTTACCCTATGCTGGAATTAATCTGCTATATATTGTCTCAAGGGGGTAGTTTTGGATTTTTTTTTAACCAAAATGTATTGAAATGCCAACGTTAGAATAAGTAAATAATTATAAAGATTATGCTGAACGAATTCAACACCACTTAGCCTTTAAACCTCCAACTTAAAAAAATATATATAATTAGTATTTAGAATAGTCAACCAAATAAATGCCTAACCAGTAGTTATCTGAAAAACTTGAGGTTTTTTGTTATTTCCAAAAATCCTTTTAACGATTTTAAAAATATTTTCCTATTTATTTAATCCCAGGGTATCAAGTAGTTTTAATTGTCAACGAATCACTGATGCAACCTAAGAAAATCCCTTTTCCTTATTATACTGCCTTGCCTAATGCAGAGATCTGAAATTTTTTCAGTGAACTTAAGAAAATAGTATATACATGTTGTAATTTGTGCTTCAGTCTAAACAGTCTTTTCTTTCTTTTTTGTTCTTTAAAATAACAACTTTCAATTTTAGATAATAGTAACCGCTGTTATTGACAATTGGTTTTTAAAGAATCATCATGAAAGATTAATTATAAGAAAACAAATGTTAGTAACGACCTGAGCCTGGGCCATTCACTGTCATCACAGTTCTGGGTCCTTCTCAGTGAAATTTCTACCAGGATTGAGAGCAAAGAACAGAAGCTAAGATTCAGTCACGGCTTTGATTCTTGCCCCTGTTTCAGGAAAATATCAGAAGTTCTTCATTAATTGACTTATTTTTTATTGTTTTGTCCTAAGATTCAGAGTCGGGTGGGGGTGTCAGGGAGTTGCAAAAAGTGGAGGAAAGAGAAAAGGAATAATAACTCATATTTATAAATATTTTCCATTTATAAAGCACTTTTGCATACACTTTAATGTTTAATTCTCACAATAATGCTATGAAAGAAATATGATTGCTATTTTACAAATGAGGAAAATAGATGCTTAGAGAGAATATGGGACGAGACCGCTATCGGTGTCTCAGAGGTAGGGAGAGTTGAAGCAGTGGTTGTAATGGGTCTTCTAATTTCAATCCTGCACTCATCCCAGCATTGCGGGAGCTAACTCAATAAAGACATGAAGGGTCCGGGCATTCCATGTAGCCTTTGGGTACTGAGGCTGTTTCTGGTACAGTCAGAAGGGCAAGTGGCTGCAGGTCCCTCTGGAGGCCAAGAACAAGCAGCGAGGGTGTGGTGGCAGCTGTGGGAGCTGAGGGGAAGGATGGAAGGCTAGGCAGCTGTAATCAAAGAAAGGAAGCCTAGGGCAGTGAACAAAATGTTTAAAATATTCACTTTTTTTTCTTTTTGGATTTTTCCTCTTTCTTATGTTTCTCCCATCAGACACAACCCTGATGCATTCATTACATCAAGGAAGGAATGTTACCATATAAGGCAGAGAAAAGGGCTTTGCATTTTAAAAGCCTAGATTCTGATGAAACTCAGGATGTAAACACAAAACTGGGAGAGGAAACCAGTAGAGAAAGACTACATGATCTCCCCACCAGGCCAGATAAAAGATTCCTACACTGAGAGAGGGATGCTGAGAGGGAAATGTGGAGGGAGAAATGATGAGAATAATGGAATTCCCAGATGGGTTTGAGAAAGCTGAGTGGAGAAGAGCCTTTGGTCCTACCTGAGTAACGCCCAGAACAGGTGGAAAGACCATGGGGAAGAATGGACTTGTGGGTTGTATCCAAGCAGACAGGGACTTACACAGCCTCCTGGAGCACCCTACAGAGATGGGTGAAACACGACGCACCATGAGCAGAGAGAACTTGCCATTGGGAGCAAAGGATGGCACAGCAGCAACTCTCTTGGGCTGGTGACTGAGATGAAGAGAGGCAAGGACACTCAGTCCACGCGCTATGGACAGTTAGCACCGAGAATTAGACCCTCCCCGTTACTCTGCCTGAGTATGCCCTCCCCCGCCACACACACATACCCAGAACTTCTGTGCAACAGGCAGACAGAGGGAACTTTGAATTGACCAAGATTCTGCTGCATGGAAAAGGAAAACTTAAAGTCTAAATTAAGTTCAGGGAAGAAAACAACCAAAATGTTCTATTTCTTGTAGGCCTGAATGTCTAGGCTTAGCTTCCGCCAGCCAGACTGCGGTTATCTCCGCAGCGGTGGAACGCTGCCTTGGAATCCGGAGATCCAGGCTGGACGTGCCACTGAGTAGGTGGTGTCCTGTGGCAAAGGACAGCAGTGCAGCATCACAGAGAAAGAAACAATGAGTCAGAAGAATCCAGAGTCATAAAGAACAGGTATGTAGCTCAGGACAAGGGTGAAGATGACATTAAGGGCAACAGCGGGAAATGAATGAGAAAGGAGGGGAAGGAAAAGATGAGAAAGTGTGCAAATCCATGACTGGATAAGGCTCTTCAGGATGGGAGAGTAGGAGAGAACAGCAGAAATAGAGTGAGAACTTCAAAGAAAGAGAAACACAGAAAAGATATCCAATGGAATAGCCTGAAGATTAAGGCCACCAACAGCAACTTCAAACTCAGAATAAATGAGCAATAGTGTAACCTATGACAGGCAGAGGAAATCGGCAGGAAGCAAAAGAAAGAATAGAGACAGACCAGGGAGTAAAGGGAGGAAGGGTGTTAATCCACATGAACTGACCAGAGGGGTTGAGAAGTCTGGGTCTGCAAAATGGAACACATGTTAGAGAGTAAGCTCCGGGGGTAAAAAGGGATTTTGTTTATAAATAAATTGGAGCAGACAACAAAGGACATATTGGGTTAATAGAGGAGAGGTGTAAATGATGGTACATAGGACAAGGAAAATATATTCATTCATTCAAAAAGATATGTTGACCCGTGTCATCCCCAGAGTTATGCTCAAAGCTGAGACAAGTAAAGTAAGACATGGTGTTGGATTTCCAGGAGGCTACCACACAGGGGAAGAGACAGTGGACAGACCAGGAAATAGTCATACTAGTCATAGGATGGGAAAGTGCTGTGGTAGCTTAAGGAAGGAAAATATGTACACACATGTACACTCATATACACACGTGTGCATGAATGCACACATATGCGTGCACACACGCACACACACACACACACACACACACACACACATAATCTAAGCCAGATCCCATTTTCTTCTAATGTAAAACATTAATGTCAGAGACTTAGTCGATTATTCATGAAAAGTAGCTCTGTGAATTTACTTTTATTCACTTCATCAGACATATAGGCATGTTGGTTGTGTGTTACTCTTAAAAAGCAAATGAAAATTATTCAACTGTACATGACATAAAAAATAAAATCATGGTTTAAAAATAGGCTTTGTTGGCAAGTTCATGCCCTATATCTACTCAAGATATAGATATAGATATATAAATATTTATAGACCTCATTTTTTTTGTTCCAACATCTATAGATGTCTTTTGACTCCTCACTGTGGAAGAGAACAGTATGAATACTTTCACCCTTCCCTGTGGCTTTCCTTCACTCTCCAACTTTCACCTGGGCTGGTCACACTACATTGCATTCTGATATCAGAATTAGGTCTATCATAATCATAACTGCTTGTCTGTAGGCTAATTTCAAAAGTTGGAAGTTTGACTATGTAAATATTGCTTCTTGGAAAGTTCAAGTAGTAAACTATAATTACATTGGCTTTCACATACAGCTTTTTTCTTTGCTGGAATTCCTCATTGTTTTTCTTTCTAGCAACTATTAGTCTCTATCACATTTTTTTTTTCATTTGCCTAATTCTCCATCTCATTGGGTAGTCTATCCATTTCCCCTTGACCCAGAAACCACCCTACCAGCACCTTTGCTCTTCGTTTATAACCTGGACTCATTGCTCTCCTGGCATGACCACTTTGCCCTCACCCTAAGACCCTGCCCTTCCCTGCTTGCCTGGGTTGGTTCCACTGCTTCCTGTATCCGTCCCATGATTGCTCGCTCTTGGTTACATCCTCCTTTTGCTAGCATACATCTTCACGTATTTTTCTAATAAAGTGGGTCTGGGAGGTACCCTATTTACTCCATTCTTCAGGATAAACACATCCCCTCTGCTACAGATGGCATCGATAACCCAATAACCGATTGTATCACTCAGCACTCTCAGGGTGCTCCAGTTAGTTACCCTCCAACTGTCGGGGCCCAGGAACTCTCTTTCCTGAAATACTGAAAAAGAACAGAAAACCATGCTGCCCATGACCAGTGGATGAAAGTGCACCTGGAAGAGCATGAAGAAGCTGAGGAATTAACACTTCCTGGGAGCACATCTAAGCAATCACTTTCAGGATTTGTATGAATACCTCCGCTCCCTCAGCCCTTGGATGCAATGATTCTGAGATGCATGCTTTGTCCCATTTCCCAGGTTCCCTGTATGATGAAGCTAGAGATGCCCACAGTGATAGCTGGCTGAATAGTTAGCTCCCCGTTATTAGCTACCCATCTGCCCTGCTTTACTTCCTTTACTTCCCTACCAGTATTCCCTATACTTCTGACATAAACTTCTTACTCTCAAATCTGTGTCTCAGGTTGTGCTTCAGGGACAACCCAAACTAAGTCAAGAACCAGCAGTTTAGAGTTCCCATTTTGTGATATTTACTGCATTCCTTAATCTCCACAACAGCCCTCTGAGAAAAAATTATTGTAGAGATTAGAATAATATAGTATATTATTTAATTATAGATATAGAAATGGAGTCAATAGCATGCAAAGCGCAGATTCTCACTCTTCCCACCTGCAGCCAAAGCCCAGGTTCTGCCCACTGTCCCTGAGGCCCTGTCATAGACTGGGGGGTGTAAGCACCTCCTGGTGCCCTCTACTTATCTCTGAAGAAGGTTCTAAACACCTAACCCACGCAAACATTAAAATATTTTTCTTTTGCCACTTCAAATCCCTTACGGAGCCACACAGTATTCACAAATACATGTATTTCTTCCATACCTACTGCCTAATTTTCAATAAGCCGGCGCTGATTTCCTTCAGGCCTTCAGCTTATAGGCAAGCGCTTATTTTCATGGCTGATTAATGGTTCTGATTAGTCCTCCAAGCAGGAAATCCAATATCCCTTAGGGGAACCCTAAAGATGCAGATGACCATGAATTCAAGGAAGCCTATTCACACCAAAAATCAATGGAGAAAGGAGGCAATGTTAATGCAGACAACAGTTCTACCAGTTTCTAAATGCAAGTGCTCAGACACAGGGAGTGGAGGGAGGCAAAGGGATAACAGAGAATGTATTCAGATTACCAAACTGCAGTTGCATCGCTCTAAAAGCCAGCTTTAACAACTCCCTTCCCAATGTAGAAATTTAAAGCTGCCTTTCTGTGAATTTTGCCTGGGTTATAGCCCTGAAAGAAAACTTCGCCCCTCCCGGAGACTACCTCTTGGACTGTGGGTGTCCAGGGGCCAAGAGGGCTTGATTTCATAGAAACCACAGAACAACCACAGCACAGGTAGTATTAGAATAATTTCAAGGCCATGGAACTGTTTTAAAAACTGTAGAAATGTGAAAAGTGCACTAATTTCTGTAGCATGTAGCTTATCTGAATGCAGATATCACTTATAACACGATCATCAAGTTTTCTTACCGGTTTTTAAAAGGATAGACTTCTTTTAATCTAACAAATATAACTCTCCCTTAGCTATTTAATTATCCTGCTGGTTAATTCTTTACAGCTCCTGGGACAATATTGCATCCCGTCCACTTCCTTCTGACTGTCCGATGGATACCAACCTAAAGCAGTGGAAAGAAGTGTAGGTTTTCAAGGTCAGGTCTACAAGGGAGAAGGGCTTTCTGCAGTAGCTGGTTGCCTCCTCTGCCATGCCTGACTCAGCCACGACAGAGCCTATATCCACAGAAGATCTTTCCTTTATCCTCCACTGGCTCCATTCATGCTATTAAATAGCAGCCTGAAGTCTGAGAAATTGTATTTGGCTTATGAATCAGAAAAATTTACATCTACATTTTGAAACATTGGTCAACAATTATTATTCCATTTGGTACCTGGCTCTGTATTAGACAGTAGATGTGATACAAAATGACTATTCTTACCTATATTTGAATAGTGTATTACATATATATAGCCTAAAAATAGTGTCACCCATTTTTATGCAGAATAAGAAGTTGATGAGAAGGGACAGGATATAGAAGTTGACAGCCGTCTAATTCCACCCACTTCTGTGGAACTGTCTAGTTCCACAAATGTTCTTACTGAGCTTTATTTGTTTCTTTAGTCCAGTGGGTCATTAATTCACACAATCATGTTATAAAGAATTTTTCCTATTGGAAAACATAATCAAGAATCAACGTAAGTAAAATTGGGAACTCTGTATCCAGGTCATCCAAAGAGTAGCCTTTCCCACGTCATACTCCCCCTGACCCTTCAAACACACACATCCACAGAGAGTCCAGGACTAGCCTACAGATCACACAGAATCACCAAAAGAAAAACACTGCATGTGCCACATAAAGTAATATATGTGAAGTACTAGCAGATTACCTGGAAAAAGTAGAAATATAACAGATGCTTATGCTTGTGGGGTACATGTGTTTTTTCTGCCAGCCAGCATCCATACTCCAAATTGGCTGTGGGAAACCACCCTAACTCTACTCTCAACCCATGTATTTGGACGGGATTAACGTACTGTCAATTCCAGGGACAGGTCTTGATTGGCCTAAACCAATTGGCACAACTCATTTCTCTCAAAATGATTGGAGACAGGCACATGACCCAATCAGAGCCAATGAGACTTTTGCTGAGACTTTTGGGACAGATGCAGAGATTCTTCACAGATGACTTGAACCTTGCAGCATGTAGAATAGGTTTGTTACTGCCATCTTCACTCCACATGAAGTATGAGAAAGAAAGCAAAGCCAATAATAGATAGAAAGAAACCAATTTCTGATCACCTTGTTTGAGCCATGATTAAAAAGCAGTATTCCTGGACCATTTCGTCACATAAGCCAATAAGATAGCGTTTTTATTTAATCCATCTTGGACTCAATTTGATGTCATTTGCAATCTGGAGTCCTACGGAAAATGGCTTATAGGTCCTCTCTTCCTCTTCCATGAACCTAACAAACTTGTGTAAACCTGGCATCAAAGGGATTGCAACACATCATCCAAATTCCTGACATTATTCATTTTATTGGCACTTGGCACCTATATGTGCATAGTGACAGACTTAATTGTTCATATTGGCTGTGCCTTTTGATGCCACAATCTCCTTCCTAAGCCATATAAATAAGTAAATGTCATCTCCATCTCGAAGTACACGGAATCATTTAAAAATGGAGACAAGGACTGATGTAAGGACACCAAGGTAAGTGCCATGCTGATGCATCCCAGTCTAAAACAGAATTTTAGGGAGGCATGACAGAGTCCAGTAAAATCAATACACTTGGCATAAAAAATTTTTCGCATAAAATTCTAACAACGTGTGACTTCAGAGTTACATGGCAGATTTTAACAAGCTCATCAAAAGTTTTCTACCCGAGTATACTATTTCCCGTCCTAAGGTGAGGTTATCCTGCACAACGGCTGCCACTATCCCAAATATTTCGACTTCAAAAGCTCTCAGCACATTCAAGTATTTTCCACTGTGGGAATCCTTTGTTCTTAAAGGGAGGATTTGATTTTTGGAAATAAAATTTATTCAGTGCTTAGTCTTCTAAGAAGTTTGAATGAGCTGATTAATACTATTTTGTTCAAAAATAGTATAGAGGGCCGACCCGGTGGCTCAGGCGGTTGGAGCTCCGTGCTCCTAACTCCAAAGGCTGCCGGTTCGATTCCCACATGGGCCAGTGGGCTCTCGGCCACAGGTTTGCCAGCTCAACTTCTCAAGTCCCGCGGGGGATGGTGGGCTGTGCCCCCTGCAACTAGCGATGGCGACTGGACCTGGAGCTGAGCTGCGCCCCCCGCGGCTGGGACTGAGGGGACAACAACTTGAAGCTGAACGACACCCTCCACAGCTAGGATTGAAGGGACAACAACTTGACTTGGAAAAGAGGCCTGGAAGTGCACACTGTTCCCCAATAAAGTCCTGTTCCCCTTCCCCAATAAAATCTTTAAATAATAATAATAATAATAATAATATAGAATTAGACTCATTTTTAAGTGTGACTTAAAAATGACTATTATTGAAAAACCCCCAAACATGTTTGGAACAAACATTATCAAATAAACTAAAGATGGCTTTCTAGAAGAAAAATAATGCTTGGGTAAACATTTAAGATCTTAAATGCTTGTTAAAAAAATCCCTGTCCTCATTATTTTGGGCCTGGTCCATTGAACTTAAAATTTTTCCCTTTCAACATATCAAGTTACAAAACAACAAAATTATGCAGAATCTGACCCATAATCAAAGCTATTTATATCTTTAGTCCTCTGGTACTGCATATTTTAAAAGTAATTTGAGACTATATTTAATAACGCAGTTTCACTAAGAATTCCAATTTGTGATTATCCATTAAATGAGGACATACCACTCAATATTTTCTTCCTGGACATTTGGATGATATGAAACTAAGCCTAAAATATGAAGGCTAAAGTAATATTTCTAAACATAAACTAATTAGGCTAAAACGCAAATTCGCACATTAATGCCATATATCCTGATACAAAAGGACATCTTAAAATTTACACCTGCCTGAAGATGTTTAATGAGCTGCTATCAATATAAATAAAGATTTCATTTCTTAGTGAAAGAAAGCATGTAATGGGGAGAAAAAAAAGCCAGATATCTTTCAAATTGATACACCCATCCCACTCAACTCTATGTGGAAACTGGCATCTCCATGATGAGATGCAAGTTTCTGGCCCAGATTTAATGGCTCGGAGAAGGAAAAGGCAAATACGAACATTTCTCCGCAATCCTCCCTGAAAGCCCCAAGCCTGATCTTGCACAACTCCAGCTATGCTGGGTGGACATTTGAAAGGCAGTGGCTGCAGCAACATCCTGGGAACAAGCTCAGCTCTAACACCCCAGGCCAGCACGCCCTTTAAGCAGACACACGCTGCCCAGCCCCAAATCTGACCGTGCCCCAGGCCAAGCAAGGATACTGTGGAGCACACACCTACCAGTGGAGACATATCAAGCTAATGTCTTGCCTTGTTGATATAGTGATTGATTTTCAAATAGAAAATTAGTACCTACTAAAATGCTGTCAAGTACAGTGGACTTTTTATACTGAGAAGTCGCCATACAAATTGTCACATAAATTCTGATAGAATATTTAAGACAAGAAATTTTTCTTTCAGGATATACCTACAATCAATGCCAAACGAATGTATGAATAGGTCTCACAATACTAAATAATGTGAGTTATTACAAGAGCTTATAAAAACATAAAAAACAAAGAGGGATAACGACCATCTTAGTGTTTTAAAGGAATTCAGTATTTTTTAAAGTTTTATTTGAACACATTTTTATCTTTTCTGTTAAGTTTCATGACGCCAATTTGTTGAAGGTAAGTATAATCTGAAGGATATCCAACCTCATAAAAGATATTGCAATATATTAAATGTATATGAGTGTATTATAAATAAAATGTTTATTAACATAGTCTACAAGATAAAAGTGAAAGCATTTGCTGTATCATGTTTTAGTGTTTAAGGATTGGCCTGAAAATCTTTCCTATCCAACTTATTCCCTAATAATTTCAGTTTCCATTATTAAATTAAATCCAAACAATTTTAATTTTTTTACTGAAAAATTGTAAACAATCTCAAAGTAGAGAGACTAGTATAATAAGCCCTCATACACTTGTTACTCAGCTTTAAAAGATACCAACATATGGACAAACTTGTTTTATCTATACCCCTTTCCACATACATATTGGATTTTCCTATCTTTTCAGTCATAAATACTTTAACATGTATAAGAGATAAGACCTTGACTTTCTTTTTTTTAACACATGCCCTTGACATACCATCACACCTAAAAAGTCATCATTTAACATCTAATTAGATAGAGTTCAGATACAACTGATTGTCTCATAAATGTGTTTTGTTTAGTTTGAATCTGAATCTAAATGAGGTAGATACATTGCATTTAGTTGATTATCCCTTAGGCCTCGTGATAGCACAATCTCTCATTCTTTTTTTTTTGCCTTGTCATTCATAAGTTTAAAAATAGGGTCACTTGCCCTGTAGCTTCCCACACCCTGATTTTAGCTGATTCCATTGCATGATGTTGTTAATATGGTCCTCTATCCCCTGTATTTCCTGAAAACTGGCAGAGCCAGAGACTTGATCAGGTTCAGGTTCAAGTTTTTGGCTTCATAGGAGGTGCTGTGTACATCCTATACATCTCATCAGGAGGCTCAGAATGAATGGTTTTCTCTTTTTGTGATTAAAGCTTGATAAGTGAGTTCAACTGTTGTCAGCTTTCTCCAACTGTTACAGTTTCCTGTTAGTCTCCCACCTAACGTTTTCAATAACCATTGATGATCATTGCTTAGATCCATTACTTCCAAAACCATTTTTAAATTAAAAAATATATAACACTTGATATTTTAGAATATCTTCACATCCCTAATCTCATTAGATGTCTCAGTTGCACTATGTTTCTGTTTCAATAGCTACAACATGGAAATTCTATTATTTTATTTACATCTCTTTAAATTCCTTTTTAGCATTGCATATTTACATGTTTATGTTTTAATTTAATATTTTTAATTTAAATTTTAAACTTTGTATTGAAGTAAACCTCAAAACAGAAAAGGGTATAAATCCTAAGTGCACAACTCAATTATATTTCCCATGTAACTATATCTGTGTAACCACCATCCAGACAGAAATATAAAATACTTCGAGGATCCCAGCAATCTCCCTACCAGCCCCTCCCAGGCAATACCTCCAAAAAAGGAAGCACTAGCCTAATGTCTACCATCATAGATATAAAGAATTATATTAATTCATATAAATAGAACCTTACAGTAGGTACTCTTTTGTGTTTGGCTTCTTTTGCTCAATGTTGTATGTGCAAAATAGCTCATTCTTTTTCACTGATATACAGTATTAGATTCTATGGTGTATACCACAATTTATCTATTCATAGAGTAATTTAATTTTCATTTAAAAAATTAAGTGAACTTTTATTAATACATGTTTCATGTCCTCTTAGACTCTGATTATCTTTTTTTTTGCCTATTTTTTAATCTATGCTAAGTTGTCACACTTCGTGGAGTGGTGAACTATATTATTGGAAAATAAAGTTATGTGGAAGAATGGCTTAAATTGAATGATATCAGAGGCAGAAGATAATTAGCTTACTATTTGGAAAAACCTTACTTACACAGATATTATTCAAGTTTAATATCTTGACCATGAACTAAATGTGTAATCTTTGTTCCATCTCTTTGCCCAACAACATTCTCATCTATAAAATTAGTGTAATAAAATTGTGTTACTGTCAAAAAACAATAATAATAGGTGTTAAATATAGAGATTAAATTAAACGGTAAAACAAGAAAAATTTAATTTATGTGACATTAGGACTAAGTATTTAAAATATTACCTCATTTATTCACCAAATTAATAGTCATTGAAAACCTACGCTGCCAGTTGCTAAAAGGGAATGGGGGTAATGTATAAATAATGCCGAGCACTTAGCATACACTGTACTAAGATTTTACACTCATCGTCATTTAATCCTCACCTATGAAATCGATGCTACTATTAAACCCATTTACGTGGGAGGCACAGAGAGATTAAGAAATTTGTTCAAGATCTCATGATTAGCTATGAAATTCGTAATATGCTGTAAAAAATGACCTGCAGATGAAATCAATGTTAATAACATAAAGCTAAAATTACAGTTTAAAATGTTGCTGTGATCATTAGAGATGCACACAAAATATGTATAAGGATGTGCATTGCACTGTAATACAAAAAAAAAAAAAAATTGGAAATTACCCAAATATCGAACAATAGATTTGTTAAATAACTTATGGGAGATCCACATGACGGAAGAATTGAAGCCACTGACAACCACATTATAAAGACTATCTAATAGCTTGGGGAAATGGTTATGACGTGTTCTTAAGTGGAAAAATAAAACAGGCTATATATGAAAGAGTGTGTACAGTATACCACTGATTCTGTTAAAGTGGTGAGAGTGTGAGTGTGTCTGTGTGTTTATGGGTGTGTGGAGGCATTTGCTGCATTAGGCTGCCCAGTATCCATCCACCCATCCTTCTTTATACTAGCTCTCCAGCTTTTATCAGGTCCACGCTTTCCCTAAGCAGCCCACGTGCTCAGACAGTTGCCCCCTCACTCAGCTTGTGGGTGAGCTTTGTCTGTCCTGAGCAAATACTCATTTCCGTGTTTGAATCAGGGATGGGCATACAACCTAATTCAGGTCCATGAAGCACAAGATTATTTCTGGGAGAAAGGAAAACAGCTACCTCGCTCTTCAGAGAAAGCAACGAAAAGAGCCATCCTGCCTTCCTCTGGTTAGTACAGTATAAGAGCATGACACGTGGAAATGCTGCAGCTATTTCTGCTCTCAGAAGAGAGCCAACCTGAGGCCAAAGTCAGTGCAAGAGGAGGCAAAGCGGAGAGGAACACAGGGAAGTGGAGTCAGAGTCCTGCTGGATTGAACCGCCTACAACCAGACATTGACCCCTGGCCTGCCCAGTTCTACGAGGCAATACATTCTCTTCTCTATTTAAACCACTTTGGGTGACTTGTTACAACTTAGAGTTTACATTGTACAGACTGCGTACAAAGATTGGGAATGCCTGGGATTTTCTTTTTATGCTTTTCTCTATCTTGCATATTTTCTACAATGCGCATTGTTATTTTATCATCAGTAAGAAAAATAGCGTTTTTAGTAGTCCATTCGAATGCTCCACATTGAATGTATTTCTTGATTATTTTTATCAGGTAGTATACTGAGCTCACCAAGGAATTGAAAAATCAGTCTTTTTTGCAGAACTTTAATATTTATTTGAGATAATGATAATGATAGCACATATTTGCATAAAACTTGATTGTTTTGCGGCACTTTCCCATTTGGTAATCTGAGCAAATCTATGAATTAGGTAAGAGAGCGTAGCAGAGATCCCGATGAGTTTGCAAAAGCCTAATTCTTTCAGCTCCTTGGCACATGGATACCTGATATTTCCCATCCTCCCTGGCAGCCTCCCTGGCAGTTGGGTGAGCCTACCGCTGAGTTCAGCCTAATTGGCTGGGAGGAAAAGATGTGTGCCAGTGTTGGGTCCAACCCATGAAAACCTCCCACAAATGATTTCTCTCTCTCTTTCTATGTCGGCCGGTCAGGTGAAGGTCCCTGCCCCTGCCCGGCAAATGTGGTGCGGGGGTCTGCACCTGAACTTCAAGAAGAGAAACTGAAGGCACTAGAATTACTTAAAATCACAAGATGGAAGGTGTTTGGATCCCTACTTAACTAAATAGAAGGCCGAGTGCTAACCAGAAATATCTTTATTTGCATTTACAAGAGCAAGAAATAAGATTTTTACCTTATCAGGCTGTGTTAGAGTTCTTCAGAGAAAGAGAAATAAGTGTGTGTGTAAGTGTATGCATGTGTGTGTGCGCATATGCACATGTGTGTATGTGTGTGTGCACATGTGCGCGTGTGTGTGTGAGTGTGTGTGTGTGAGTGTGTGGAGAGAGAGAGAGAGAGAGAGAGAGAGAGAGAGAGAGAGAGGTTGATTTTAAGGAATTAGCTCACACAATTTTGGAGGCTGGCAAGTCCAAAATCTTCACGGTAAGTTGCCAGGCTGAAAACCTAAGGAAGAGTTGATGTTGCAATTTGTGCCTGAAGGCAGTCTGCTGGCAGAGTTTTCTCTTCCTCCGGGGAGGGCAATCTTTTTTCTATTAAGGCCTTCAACTGACTGGGTGAGGCCCACCCACATTATGGAGAGTAATCTACTTTCCTCAAAGTCTGCTGACTTAAATATTAACCTCATCTAAGAAAATACCTTTACAGAAACATCTAGAATGGTGTTTGACCAAATATCTGTTTACTATGGCTTAACCAAGTTCACATAAAATTAATTATCACATAAGGAAGTGGTCAACACTTGCTGGGGTTGAGTATAACTTTTGCTGAGGAATCTGGGTTCTGGGCTCGTTTGATGAATCCTATCAGATGTCTGCCGTCACTGTCACTCTACCGAGTCATGAGTGTGTCCTGCCTACTCTCTGCCCTGGAAAATGGCAAGGGCTGGCTTCTAACCTTTCTTATCTCTACTAGATATACAAGGTTTCTGTTGTAGACGGGTTTTCCCTAACTTTATCCAGGAAAACAACTCTCAGTTCACTTTTCTCCAAAATAGGTTATTAGAAAGAATTGTTCTTGTTTTTCCTTTCTTTTCTTTTTCCCAGTTACCTTCTTTCTTCTGTGCTCCTTCTTGAAAGCTGGGAGCAAAGTAAAGAGTAACACCTCTCTGAACCAGAACCTTCTAACCTTTTCTTTCACCACCACTTTTTGAAATTTATTAATAATAAAGCATACCCTTTTCCTTACTCGACTACTGTTGGGAATTTGGGGCCAGACTCTTTACAATGCCTTTAAGCTTTGGGAAGAGGAATATTCTGTGATCCTTCTCAGCTCTGCCATCTGTATCCCTAGAATCCAGCTGACTGTACTCAAAGCCAACACTGTTACGAAAATATGTTCAAAGAAATGTTGTCGTAAATTGCAAAACAGGCTCACAATCTTATCTAAAATCAAAGCTAAGGCAAAAGACAATCACACTTAGAGCCAAGGGCCATATACAAAGTTTTTCTAAGCTATAGCACAAATTCTGAAAATTTTGTCATTAAAAAAATGTTTCTTATTTCAACATATATCCCCGATGACCCCATGAAACCATTTCTTTGTACCACATGACAATGCAACTGCAATTTACAAAGCTAAATGCAATTTGATCAAAATTATTTACCATACAGGATTTAGATAAGTTCCAAAAAAGACATGTATTTGCTAGAAGGCCATTCATTATATTGAAACTCAAATGAAAATAGTGTTATTTTTAGATAAGGCAGTCATTACCCTCACCTCCCCTGCTTATGCCTATCGTGGCATAGTGCCTTATGTTAACTGCTACCTATAGTAGCAGGAGGATGGGCCTGACGACCTCTCAAGGTCATCTCAAGCCTTTTGATTATATGGATTCTGTGCTGAAAATTACATGCTAAAACATCTACACAAAAGCTATGTCATTTTCTTTCTGCAACTCTCATCTTTAATGCTACCGCAGGTTTTATATTTAAGATGTATACCCATGTTTGCTCATTTCTAAAATAGTTTAAAAGTTGTTACAGACCATTCTGAACTTTCAATAACAATAGTGGCAGATTTAATCCAAGGTTAAACAAAACTGACTCTAAGTGTTGCATTTTGTACATGTGGTTAGAGCTCTCAATTCCTTTTATTTTCTGCTCAACATAAGCCCAGGGTTTAAGAGATCCATATCACATCAATTTTTTCAATTTTTTGTTTATATATTTCCATTGTTTAAGAAACTAACACCATAGTATCTCATAAAGTAAAAACCATCATAGTTTAATTTATTAAAGCAGATTTCATAATGTAAATTAGGTTGATTTAATTAAGCTTTTGCAATAATTACAACTTTATCTTCATTGGGTAGCCACCATAACTTTGAAAGTAAATATCTCAGTAGCTGACACTTATTGAGTGAAAACTTTGCTAATTTAGGGGGTTCAAAATTGGCAAAACAAGGTCAACATATTCAACAAGCCAATTTTATGTGTTCATTACTTTTAAACGCCTAGAATTTTGTGCCCCAAACTCTAGATTTATTAAATTCTTGACCTGCATGTTTTTTCTTTATCCCAACTCATTGTAGACTCAATCTCAGCACTTGGGTTACAGGTTCAGCAGAAGCCAGGAAAAACAATAACTTTGTAGCAATTAGAATGTCATCCAACTTATTTTGTTTGCTTTATTATAAATACTGGTACACATTTGGTCAATAAATAGTTTTATATTCTTTAAAAAAAAACTCCCAATTTAGGCTGAACTAAATCTTTAGAGAACCTTCCCATTAACACAGAAATTTTTTTTTTTTCTATCATTTTATTGTGGTAAGAACATTTAACATGGTATCTACCCTCTTAACAAAATTTGAAATGTACAATATATAATTGTTGACTATAGGTACAACATTGCATAGCAGATCTCTAGAGCTTATTCATCTTGTTTGACTGAAACTTTATGTTCATTGTTGGGTAACTCCTCATTTCCCCCTCCCCCAAGCCCCCAGCAACCATCAGTCCACTCTGATTTTATAAGTTTGACTGCTTTAGATAACCCATGGAAGTGAAATCATGCAGTGTTGGTTTTTCCATGACTGGTTTATTTCACTCAATACAATGTCCTCAAGATTCACATGCTATTGTATAGTGCTATTCTATTCTATAGCATTTCCTTCTTTTCTTTTAAGGCTGAATAGTAAGTATTCTACTGTAATGAGATATCGCCTCACATCTATTTTCAGAAAAACTAAAGACAAGAAGTGTTGGTGAGGTTGTAGAGAAACTGAACTCTTGTTTGCTGTTGGTAGGAAAGCACAATGGTTCAGCCACTATATAAAACAGTACGGAGGGTCCTCAAAAAATGAAAACTAGTCTCTCCAATGATCCAGCAATCCCACTTCTGGGTATTTATAAAAATTAAAAAAAAATTGAAATCAGGATCTCAAAGGAATAATAACACTCCTATGATTATTGCAGCATGATTCACAATACCCAAGATACAGAAACAACTTAAATGTCCATTGTCAGAGACATTTGATAGAGATTTCTTTTCTCTGTTAGACTTTAGATTATCGTTGAAAAAACACTAAATAGACACACTCCGTCTTTATTATCCCAAATCTCTCTCTCACCCTAAAGACTCCACCAAAAACTATTAGAACTGATAAATGAATTTAGTAAAGTAGCAGGATACAAAATTAATATTCAGAAATCAGTTGCATTTGTACATACCAATAATAAACCATCAGAAGGAGAAATTAAGAAAACAATCCTATTTACAATTGCTTCAAATACTATAAAATACCTGCGAATAAATTTAACCAAAGTAGTAAAAGATCTGTACTCAGATAATTATAAGACACTGAAGAAAGAAATGAAAGAAGATACAAATAGATGGAAACACATAACATGTTCATGGATAGGAAGAATTAATATAGTTAAAATGTCCATACTGCCTAAGGCAATATACAGATTCAACGCAATTCCTATCAAACTACCAACAATGTTTTTCACAGAAATAGAACATATAATCCTAAAATATACATGGAACTGTAAAGACCCTGGATAGCCTCAGCAATCATGAGAAATAAGAACAAAGTGGGAGGTATACGATACCTGACATCAAATTACACTACAAGGCTACAGTGATCAAAACAGCATGGTACTGGCATAAAAACAGACACATAGATCAATGGAACAGAATAGAGAGCCCAGAAATAAATCTATGCCTATATGGTCATTTAATCTACGACAATGGAAGCAAGAATTTATGGTGGGGTAAAGACAGTCTATTCAATAAATGGTGCTGGGAAAGCTGGACAGACACATGCAAAAAAATGAAACTGGACCACCTCCTTACACCATATACAAAAATAAATTCAAAATGGCTTAAAGACTTAAATGTAAGACCTGAAACCATAAAATTCCTAGAAGAAAATATAGGAAGAAACTTTACAGACATTACCCGGAGTAAGATTTTTACTGACATATCCCCTCGGGCAAGGGAAGTAAAGGAAACAGATAAACATGTGGGATTACATCAAACTAAAAAGTTTTATCACAGCAAAGGAAACCATCAATAAAACAAAAAGGGATCCTACTGAATGGGAAAAGATATTTGCCAATGATATATCCGATAAGGGGTTAATATCACAAATTTATAAAAAACTCACTCAATTCAACTCCAAAAAAACAAACAACCAAACTGAAAAATGGGCAGAGGACATGAAGAGACATTTTTCTAAAAAGGACATACAGATGGCAAACAGACATACGAAAAAATGCTCAACCTCACTAACCATCAGAGAAATGCAAATAAAAACCACAATGAGATACCACCTCACCCCAGTCAAAATGGCTATCATCAATAAATCAACAAACAAGTGCTGGTGAGGATGCAGAGAAAAGGGAACCCTTGTGCACTGATGGTGGGATTGCAGATTAGTGCAGCCACTATGGAAAACAGTATGGAAGTTTCTCAAAAATCTGAAAATGGAACTACCTTATGATCCAGCAATTCCTCTCCTAGGTATCTATCTGGAGAAATCCAAAACTCTAATTCAAAAAAATTTATGCACTCCTATGTTTATTGCAGCACAATACACAATAGCCAAGACACGGAAACAACCAAAATAGCCATCGGTAGACGACTGGATTAAGAAACTGTGGCACATTTATACAATGGAGTATTACGCAGCCATAAAGAAGAAAGAAATCTTACCATTTGCAACAACATGGATGGACCTAGAGAACATTACATTAAGTAAAATAAATCAGATAGAGAAAGACAAATACCATATGATCTCATTTATATGTGGAATCTAAAGAAAAGAATAAATGAATGAACTAATCAAAAACAGTTTCAGAGACATAGAGGAAAAACTGAGGGTTGCTAGATGGGGGGGTGGGGATAAGGGGGAAGGTGAGGGGATTAGAAAGCACAGTCAGTAACCACAAGATTGCCACAGGATCACGAAAGTTAATTTGGGGATTGTAATCAATAATGTAAAGATTTTGTAGGGTATCCAATGGACACTTGTCTCGTTAGCGAGACCACCTCAGGGATGATGTAGATGCCTGATCACTGCACTGTACACCTGAAGCTGAAGCTGAACAATAATGAATGTCAACTACAAGTTTATGTGTGTGTGTGTGTGTGTGTGTGTGTGTAGTTACAAAAAGTGGAGTATAGCATTAGGAATAGAGACAGTGGAAATGTAATGGCTGTATGCGATGTCAGAGGGATAGTGGATGGGCACAGTGTGAGGGATATAAATGATAAATGTCTAACTATTACATTGTTTTGTGCACTGGACACTAATAATAATAATAACAATAATAATAATAATATTTATAGCTTAAAAAAACTCTCTCTCTCTCTCTCTCTCTCTCTCTCTCTCTCTCTCTCTCTCTCTCACCAATTTCCTTGAGTCTAATCTCTGCATCTTTGGTATTTTGCTTGCTCCCTCTCTCCTTTGAGAAAACAGATCCCAGTTTCCAAACAGCAACCTTCATCCACCACTGCAATCTCCAGGCAAAAAGCTCTCTACCACCAACTGCCCCTTGGTATCTGGGGAAAATCCAGGTACCTTTTTAGCTATATTTTGTTTGATTCTGTTTTTACTTTCTCCCTTTAACAGCTTTCAAGCACTAATAACTTTCTTAGGTCTCTTTTCACCTTACTTTCTCAAATACATTATCCTTTATGCCTTTTGCCTTGTTTCAACTACAATTATTAAATTACTAGTTGGCTAATTCACTCAGGCATTGTCATGACTTTCAGAGAAATCTTATTGCCATGTCTTTCTTCCTTCAGGTCCTCACCGATTCTATACAATTTCTGCATTCTATTAAAACCGGCCATTCCAAACTTCACTTGTTTCGGCTCTATCTTATTTCACTTTCATTTTCATCCTGATCCCAAACACAATGAGATTGGGATCACTATTTCCAAGATTCCTCTGAACTGTTCTGCCTGCAATCAGACCCCATGCATCACACACAACACCCAGGCTGGTATTGTTTCGCCTCCTTATTGCCCATCGCGCGCCATGAATGAGAAAGCAATCCTATATCAGGGCTGCAAACATCTGGCCTGCCTTATCTGGTCTGCGGCATAAAACACAGTCTATTCGTAAGAAATTCAATTGTTTTAGCCACTACTGGCCCCTTGGATGTTTGCATACTTTTAAAAAAAAATAATGCAGTAATTTCTTTATTTGAGTGATTTTTCTAATTGTGTGATTTATTAAGGATTCCAGTAAACTATATCACCAAAACTTACCAGTGAAATTGTACAGTTTCAGGGTCAAAGAAAAAGATTTCCTCTGTCAGATGCAGTACTACACATACATATTAATCATTTTGCATATTCCTCTTCTATAGATTGATATTGTAGATGTTTTTAATCAATATCAAAAATGTAAGATATGAAATAACTTCCTCTAGTTTTCCACTAGAGAGAAGATTTTTGAGATCCCTAGGTTGCTGAAAAAAACCTTAAAATTAATTTAGAATAAAAGAAACAAAATAAATTTCCATCAGTAAAGTAAGTTTGAAAAGGTATTAGCTCCCTCAGTTCATGGAATATAATATTGTCATTAAAAGAATGAATTAGATATATACCAACTGATTTTTAAAATATTCATAAGGTTTTGTTAAGTGAGAAAAACTAGATACAGCCAAATATGCACTTGATCCTACTGTTTATAAAACAATGGCAAAAAATTTTATATGTACATACATTTTATAAAACAAGCAATGATGATATATGCATTATATGTTACATATATTTTAGATTATTTTAAGTTAGAAGAAAGCACAGAAAAACACAACAGATTATAACAGGGGTTCCTTTAGGTACAGGAGGATGATCTGTAGTGGGAGAGAAATATAAAAGGAGGAAGGAGAAATAAGAAAAAGGTAAAAATGACTTATAGTTCTGTATTAAAAGATAGCACGCGATATAATCCCATTTGTTTAAAATGATGCTGTGTCTGTATGTATATATAAAGAGATATATAAAAAGCTGTTCACCACCATATTAATGCTATCACCTCAAGGAGGTAGGATTTGAGTTGATTTTTATTTTCTTGCTTTTCTTTCTATACTGTTGGATTTTGTTGTTGTTGTTGTTCAGTGGGTATGTATCAGGCAAATTATTGAGAGGGCAAAATAAAGCTGTTTCCATTGTGAATGCAAATGAAGAAACCTACAGGAGTTTTCTGGAATCATGGGGATTCTTCTTTGGCTCTGATACACTCTCGCCCCTCTAGGTTGAGACATTCCAACAAAGCCCAGAGAGGAGCAAACTGATGTGGAAGATTTGACCCCACAGGCATTGTGGGGCTCTCACTGATTGGTGTTGGGTGGCGGGAGAGCTGCAAGAACTGTTCCAAACTTAACTTTTGGCAGACGCTATCACGACTAACACATCCTCCTAAGTGACCATAGTGAGTAACGGGACTGAATTCATCTTTCTCAGGTGCAGGAGCAGAAGCAGTTTTCCAGATGCTCAGCTGCTGACCGTGAGACCTGAATGAACGGGCTACTGCTGGGCTCAGGAGTCAGACTGCCAGGGTTCGGGTCCTGTTCCCACCACTCAGAGTTTTGCCATTTCTTCATATACAAACTAGGCATAATAATATTCCCAAGTGTCAAGGGTAGCTGCGAGAATTAAACGTCAATGTACAGTTCTTAAAACCATTCCTGCCTCACTGTCAGTGGTCAGTGTATTAGCTACTACCCTGTTTTCCCGAAAATAAGACCTAGCCAGACAATCAGCTCTAATGCGTCTTTTGGAGCAAAAATTAATATAAGAGTAAAATAAGACTGTGTCTTACATAAATTTTTGCTCCAAAAGACGCATTAGAGCTGATTGTCCGGCTAGGTCTTATTTTCAGGGAAACACGGTAGGCACATGTGTTTGTCTTTTCAGAAAGAATAACAATTTAATTTGCAACATTTCTTTTAATTGTTATTATTTATTTAAAGAATGGGACTTTGAAATAACCTTAGATATTGAAATTTTGGGATCAAAGCTCAGAATGTGTCACTTATGCAACAAATACCAAGTGCTCGGATGTCTGGTGCTACTGCCTCCAGGCTCACACTATTTGGACATAATAAAACTTGGCCTTTCTTCGTCTCTCCAGCAAGTGAGTCCCAACTCCCAATCCAGATTTAATAAAAGCACAGGCATGAGCTCACTATGTACCATACAAGACGTGTTCTCTCCCTATCCCAACCCTCATTAGAGTATAAAGAAGCAATACCAAATGAGAAGAGAAAATCACTGTGAAAAAAAATGTTCTCCAAGTTGATATAAGAGTAGATATTGATCACTGTCTCCTAGGGTCTCTAGAGAATGCTTTTTCCTCATAGGCAACAGAAAATTTGAGGGTGTCTAAGCCATACCTGGTCAGGAGATAAATTGCAGAGCATCAGCTCTTTTTGTGGTCTACCATTTCGTATGCAGGGTCCTTCTTAAGCTGCCATTAGCCCGCATGGATTGTCTATATTCTAAGACAATTCCTTGTCTCAAAACCCAGTTTAACATCTTAGCTGGTACCTATTCCCCGCCACAGAAATGCCAAAAACCTTACTATCACTACATTTGAAGTTGAAAGGGTTTTGCCTTACTTTTCACTGTTATCATTAGTCACCAACATCAGAGCAATAATCTCAATCAGCTGCTACCCTGGTTACTAGGGAGATGGGGGGCGGGGGACATTTCTCCTGTGGTGGGAAACGCACTAGACTAACTCCATCTGGTTTCTCTTCCCTCATTCAGGACGAATCTGATTGTCAATTTAAGACAGTCATTCTCAAAGTTTTTGGGCTCAGGATCCCTGTGCACTCTTAAAATTCATAAATAACAACTAAGAGCTTTTAATTATGAGGGTTATATTCACTGATGTTTACTGCATTAGAAATTAAAACTGAAAACTTTAAAGACTATTTTAAAATAAAAATAATTAAGTCACTGTATGATATCATAAACAACATTTTATGAAAGAGTATATTTGCCAAACAGAAATTGTAATGAGAAGAATACCATTGCTTTACACTTTTGCAAATCTCTTTAATTCCTGACTTAAAAGAAGATGGATGAATTCTCATATCAATCTTTTGCAATATCACCAAAGATGATATGTAGCCCCTGGAAAATTCCATTGTACACTCTTGAGAGAAAGAGAGTGGACATGCAAATCATGTCTTACTGTTACTATAACAGCAGCTTTGTCCTCAGGGAATCTGGGACCATACTTTGAGAACCAGGAAGAAAGAACTGGGCATGTGTCTTGGCCAATCCATGGGCTTCCTCTGGAATCTGCTTCATCGTGAGGACCTGCCTTTCAGCTCCGCCTCTCCATCCTGCCTGTGATTCTCCTGTGCTACCTGGGATGAAAAGGGTAATTCTGTCCCACTCTGGGCTTGGTTTTAGGAAGTCCTTCATTGCCAGTACACTTCACCTAGGCTCTCCAACATCTCCATCAGGAATAAAGCTGGAGTTTGAATCTTCTGCCTGACTCCTTTGCTTTTCTCTCAGTTACTTATGAATGTGGTGGGGAAGGGGACCCACTTGTAAGGCTCCTCAAACACCAGTAATATTGAGCACTTTCATACCCCCATCAGCCTCAGGGAGTTTAGCATTAGCTGAGACCCTGCTTCAGTGTGTTCCAGACAGGATGCTGAGGACAGGAAATTCAAACTGGCATGGTGATCCACTAACCAGAAAATAGGAGCCACCTTTGATCACTTTCAGATTGATTTAGACACCCACACTACTAAGAACCAGTCTTCTTGAAAACAATTTAAAATGTCTCCATGTAGAAGACCTATGGTTTCTGTTCAGGCAAATGAGAGGATCCAAGCAAGTTGGGAGAAAAGAGAAACTACAGAATAAGTGAACCTCTGAGGGTTTTCTGTCAAGGTCCGAAACCATTTTTGTTCCTCCCACTTCTACAGCAGACACAGAGAGAGCAGGGTGCTAGTTGGTTCTACTCATCTCCATCCCTGGTAAAGTAAAACCGGAGGAGAAGAAAGAGGCTCCGTACAGCTGCCAGTGCAGCACAAATGGGCAGAACTGCCTTTTCAGTGCACCTGGTGAGTGGTGCCTGGGATGAGTCAAGGTGAGTCACCTGAAGCTGCAAGTAAGAAAGCCAGCTGCACCTGCCTTCCAAAACAGGTACCATTTCTAGGGGCAGGGCTCCTGGTTTACCATTCTCGGTGTCTGCGTACACCAAATGATCCAGGGGAAGCCTGGTTTTCCGTTTTTATGGCTTCATTTTTACACAATAGACCAACCCCTCTCTATTCTAGTTATTAACCTAGCACAGCATTCATGAACTCCACCCACTGCAACTGAGGTTTTCAAACGGTGCTTTCGTGTGGTGCTTTACAGTCTTAAGACCTCTTCTCAGAAGAGAGATCAACTTTCATAAGAAATAAAATGCATCCCACAAACACCAGCTCCACATACTGGTTGGGACACCATGAAATCCTGTTAATCTTTGCTCTGCCTGGATCCCAAGAGTGCACTCAGTACAGCTTTAGGGTGCCAGAGACGCTAAGGGTTTCTTCCTGTCTGGGAGGAAAGGTAAGGCTTCAGGATTACTTTCTTAAAGTGATAAGGTAAAAGTCTGCCCTGGTCTGTTTTTATTTCAGTTGTCATGGCACTGAGATGTTGCTGAATCGGAGAAATTTTACATAGTTTGTCAAAATGATACTCTTCCAATCCAAGCGTTCTCCCTCGGGCAAAAATAGATCTCAACATCAGAATATAGTAGTTCTGATCTGCTATGATTTATCCTCACCGAGCCTATGAATAGAGAATTAAACTTGGCTGGTTTATCAGCAGGAAATGGAGTTTGACTCATCAATACATCTTCACAGTGCTTCTAGAAACAAGACTAGGGAGTACCCTTAATAATAAAATGGGAATAGTTCTAAACAGTATTGGCTTTCATTTCGGAGGGAGAGCATGGCTTAACATTGCTTTTCAGGTCTGACCTGAACTAATGCTCTAACTAGACAGTGCTAGTTACTTGATTATCTGATGGTCACACTTCTCCAATGTAGACCTGAGAGCCTTTCACTGTCTTAGATTTCAAAAGGCGCCTTCTTCAGGAGGTCTGCCCCAGGTTTTGAGGACCTGTATCTCCATAACTCCCACCTGGGGGAGCTCCAGGGACAAGGAGCTGGATCTACTCAAATACGAGCTCTGGAGAAAGGTGGTATGCGTGCAAAGCTGGGCACCAGAAAAGAAAATAATTTTCACCCATCTTCTTCACTTCTGTCCTCAACATAAATCTTGGTCCAACTGTAAAGAATGTCACGCTACACCAGGTATGTATGCTTTTATTTAATAAATATGAATCGCATTTACTATGTACAAGCACTATTGAAAGCAGTTTACTAATAATAGATTGTTCACTCTGCATAATAATCCACTGAGGTAGGTTCAGTTATGATTCCCATGACAGAGATACTGAGTAACTGCCCAGGGACCACATGAGGGCTCAGACTTAGGTGTCTGGCTCCAGAGCCCATGTGGTTTGGGATCTAGCCCTGCCCTGGTATATTTCATATAAATCTCCTGGATAAACAGTCGCACTGATCTCTGCACCACCCTAACCTTTCCTTTTGCAAATTAAACACTTCTCCCTTAGTGCATATGTCGCTCTAAATATCTTCCCCAAAATATCTATTTCTTCCCCCTTTCATATATTCCCTTTTCCTAAGATAAACGCAAATGGCCAACAGCACATAAGGCCTTCCAAACCCCTAAAGCATTTGTGTTTATGCCATCTAAGTCTTCTACAGATTTTCCCACGGTGGGATTATTTTAACTGGTGTCATATTCTGAAGGACATAGATAGAGCAACTTCACATTTTCAATTTCAATGTCCTGTTAAAGACCTTCATGCAATGGAACCATTACTGACATAAATGGCAGTGATTATATTTCAAATGTTTCATTTTAGGCATATTTGAAGTATCCTTCCCCTGTTGGTCTGAAGTTTCTGACTCACCCTGCTGGCACTGAGCACGGAGCTGGGATCCTGGACAATTCTTTTTATCTGCTTTACCTGGTAGACCCTCAAACCAAGCAAACTTTGTAAGTACACCAATGGCTGCTGAAAGAAACTACACACACACACACATCCCACTTTAAACTGAAACTAGCATCCGTACACAGGAACACAATTCTTATTTCCAGAGAGACCAAGCCCTTTGATGCTGATAAAACGTGAAGTGGCCCACTCAGCCATTCTGCTCCAAGGGCTGGCTCACCTCCTCACCTCTCCTTAGGTCTCCTGAGAGATATGATCCAAATACCAACACCACCCCACCATATGGTAAGTCTCATTTAACAAAGAACCTCAAAAGCAACTGAGGATTTTTCAGAAGAACATCTTGATTTGGGCACACCAATCCAGGATGTGGGAGGAAAGTGAATTCATTACACAAGAGATGAGTTAAAAATCCAGACCTGAGTTAGCTCACCATGTATGATTCGTCAATGGCCTAGTGTTTCTGTAGCATATGAGAGTTGCTATTAATACATTGGGGATGAGAAGTATTAATAAGCTCCTGGACAAAATTTTGATGAAACTTATACTTCTATAATTGACCCAAACCCTTTATGTAAAAAAGTAACCAATTTAGCTGTCAAACATGAAATATTAATTTTGTAATTCATATAAGTAATGATCCCAAGCACACAAGTTAAATGTGAATTTCATCATCTACATTTTCTTCCTCCCTAGCGACAGCTTTCCAAGGGCTCCAATTAAACACCTAAACTCGTTCGTATTACGCCACTAAGGTGCTTTGAAATCACCACCTGAAAACAGCCTTCCCCAAACAGCTGCCGAACACATCCTGATACTCCCCGTCACTAGCATGAAAACCTACTCACACAGGCCGCCAAGTTGAGAACCTTCCACTCTAGTAGGGGGCGAGGGAAAGACGAGCAGATCAACGTTATTTGGGATACCCACATCTTTCACATAAGCATATTCTCTGAAGAGACTTTTATCCTTGGAGCCCAGTGTACCCATTCACTGGGCATACGGCGGTTCTAAGGCAGACATGCTCCCTCTCAGACCTCCCAAGCTGCTCTCAGCAGACCTCTCAGACACACTCATGGAACTCAGAGATGTGTTCAGCCATGATTCTGTTTTGGAGCTCACAGCATCTTTCATGTTTAATCTCTTTGTGATTGTGCCCTGACTGACGATGGTAGTGCCAGCTTTTACCTTCCGATAAACATTTTCCAGGATTAAGTATTTCTTCTACCTACTCTATACAATTTTTAGAAATCAAATAAATGCTCTCTGGCAAACTTCAAAGAAATACTAAAAGGCCATTCCACCCCAAAACAAAATAATCTCACAAGGATTATAAAGTCTCCCTGTATTTCCCGTGTTATTTCCTGAGATCAGAACTGATCCAGTAAGACCGGGTAAAGAACCCTGTCGCAGACAAATCTCAAAAACCAGTAAAAAGCCAGTGATCAGAAGTCAGACAAGGTAGACCACTTGTTATAATCACAATTAGGACAATTCTTCAAAATCCCACTGTTCGTTTTCTGCAAAACAGGAGGAAAGTTATTCCAATCCATCCAGATAAAATTGTCTCCATTTTCTCAAATAGCAATTTTGACTTGGGATGCTGGGCAGGTTTTGTTTAGTGGGTTGGCTGGGTTTTTATTTGTAGAAAGCTTTTAAGTTTTCTCTAAGACCCTCAGTTTTGTGAATTGATGCTGGTAGGTAGGAATACTTTGCAGGAATGAGTCAGGGTCCCTCAATATTCTGGGGGAGTTGAAGCAAGGTTGGTAAAAAGATATTGGTGAGTAAGGTGGGCAGGGTTAGTGAATGATTATGTCCTTTGGGTGATTGATTAGATTCTGGTGAGTTATTGATCTGGACTACACTTGGATAAGTTGTGATGAATGGATTATGCAAACTATGTCTTTGACAGTCCTCTAACTTTAGAGAGGAATCCCAAATTTTAGCCGAAAATCTTTACTTTCCCTTCCCTTCCTTCCTTCCTTCCTTCCTTCCTTCCTTCCTTCCTTCCTTCCTTCCCTCCTTCTTTCTCTCTCTCTCTCTCTCTCTCTCTCTCTCTCTCTCTCTCTCTCTCTCTTTCTCCTATGCCCTTTGACTAAATGATATCCAGAAAGTACATGGATATTTATGAGCCCTTTCTTAAGACAATTTTGCATTTATTTCAAAATTTTTACATACAAGGGAAAATGTTGATTTATTTAAATTAGTGAAAGAAAATTCTGCAGAGTACCCACTTCAACTACAATTCCAATTACTTTTTCCCTTCTGTCATCACAATCATTTGAAAATTATAGAAGTCTCAGCACCAAAGTTTGCAAACTCAAGAAATAGAGTATTTTCAAAAATACATGCTTTAAAAATAGAAACAAACATTCTTTTAAGCCACCTTATTTTAAAGGTTATACAGATGGTCCAAATATATTATTCAGAATTATTATATGATAACAAACACATATTGTGCCACAATGCTAGCCCTGATAAGTTACTTTCTAATAATAAGAAATCACTTTAAACATAAACGTATTTAGAATTGGTTGTGCTGAACCTTCCAGTGGACATAGGTTTTGTTCTTCCCTGTAGAGCTGCACTGTTCAATACGGGAACCACTAGCCATATGTACCAATTTCAATTCAATTTTAAATTAAATTAAGAATTCAGTTCCTTAGTCACACTACCCACATTTCATGTGCTCAGCAGCTACCTGTGGTTAGTGGCTACCTTACTGGACAGCACAGATTATAAAGCATTTCCATTATTGCAGGAAAGTCTACCAGACAACACTGCCTCAGATTAGACTATGAATGCTTTTACATCAAAGACCATAGTTATTCTTCAATAGAGATAAAGCAATTTTATAAGAATATAACAGTTAGTCCTAAAGCATTCAAAGTCCAAATGGCTCGTTCCATTTTATAGTTACAAACTGCCTCACTTTTTGATTTAACAGCTACTTACCATGCTTCCTGTCTCCCAACCAAACTGGAAGCTTCTTAAGGACAGGGACTACATATCAAAAACTTTATTCCTTTTCATTGCCTCACAGGTTAAAACTAAGTCCAAGACATTGTCTTTAAAAAAAAAAAAAAAAAAAAAAACTTATTGAATTGAGTTAAAATGTACCCTAACCATAAATAAAACTACAATGACCATCAGAGCACATATATCTTTATGGATAAATGTTTCCTTCAATGGGTGATTGGATAAAGAAGATGTGGTATATACACACAGTGGAATACTACTCTGCCATAAGAAAAGATGAAATAGTGCCATTTACAACAACATAGATGGATCTTGAGATTATCATGCTAAGCAAAATAAATCAGACAGAAAAAGTCGAGAACCATATGATTTCACTGATATGTGGGATATAAAAATTGAAATCAACAAAGGAACAAGACAAACAAACAAAGAAACAAAATGTAACATAACCTATCTACCTACTTATTCTAATGCTATGCCCTGTGAATACTCAATAAATTCTTGCTGATTGGCTGGCCAGAGGGAAAAGTCTCAATCTAGGTAGAATCTTCATCATCCCTCCAGATTATTTGCCCACATCTATAGCAGCAATCCTTATAGGAGGGGCAGTAGTTGTTTGGTGAGGCAAAGAGTGACAACAGGTGTCATGGTTATGCTGCCCGCAGGCAGACTCCCCTTTGCTCTTGTTGGGAGCAAAGTCCCAGCAAAAAAGCTCAGAAACCCCAGTCTCACTATTCAGAAGACTAAGCCCTTGTTTGTGGACCCCATTTAATTTACTCTTAATTGTGCAGTCCAGCTCCCCCAAAATTATCAGCTTCATCTCAGGCCTGGGACTGACAATCATTTTCCTAACTCTAGCAAGTATTCTAAAGATATTTATTCATTCCACAAATGGGTATTAAACACCTCTTTTGTACAAAGCATTGTAATTGACAGTGGAGACAAAACAGAGAAGGCAGATAACAAACACATAATAAACCAATATAACATAAAAATTTGTGAGATTCTACAGTGGAACAGAACAGAGTGGTCTGATAAGGCTATGGGAATGAGAGGCACAGATCTTAGATTTAATGAGCAGAAAAGACATCTTTAGGAGGACACATATACACTGACACCAGAAGAATATGATACTTACCACGCAAAAGCCAGGTGGAAGAAACAAATGCAAAAACATTGAGATAATAAGCAGAGTAGTTTGACCATAGAACCCAGAAGTTCAAGTGCGTTCAATATGGCTCAAGAAAGCATGGGGGAAAGTGACAGGAGAAAAGGGAGGGAGTGACAATATTATGCCATATTATGGCCATACTGTGCATGATCTTATCAGCCATGACAGTTAATTGGGATTTTATTTTAAATGCTTTGAAAAGCCCCTGAAATGTTTATATGCACATATTAGGTGGTAATATAGAGATTGGGTGAGTGAGTGAATGAATGAACCTACTTAAGCCTCAGGAGCAAAAGGATTGAAAAGGAGAAAAATCATAGATTGCTATTAGATGTTTGTTTACCTTAAATAAATGCTATGTTTCCTCTCTAGTCGTGCCCTTTTTCCTTTGGATTACAAGAGTGGCATATTTGAGACTTTGGCACTGCCTCAAAGATATCTCTACATTCACTTTCTAAAGAGAGCAAGGACATTAACTGGAAGCCTTCCCTGACCCCTTCAGGCAGAATCAGGCCTTCCCTTCTCTGTGCTCTTGCACAGCTTAGCACACTCTTCTATGTAACAGTTATTACATTGAATTATGAGTAAGTATCTTTACCGACTGTGAGCACAATGAAAGCATCTCTATAAATGCCTAGCACAGTGCACAACACACAGTGGGCTCTCAATAAATGCTTTCTGAATGAGAAAAAGAAGACGAAGAAGTAGAAGATGCAGGTCTTAAGTAAATGCAGACTCAGACAAGTTTCTATGCTAATTCATACTAAAAGAAGATTAATTTACTGTCTCTGTAATCAGCTCCTCTGACCTGATTATGCATTGGAGTCCTGAGGTTCTCTACAAATATTACTATTTATGCAGCATGTAAATTAAGACAACTCTTAGAAAACTGAGAGGTTTGAATTCCCATCCTATAATACAGATCTTCTCAATTAATTCAAAGTACGCTTTTGTAAATAATAGCCTGAGAAGTGTCAATGGTTCCACTGAGCTCCCCACTCTGTGTCAATGCGAATACTGTCCCGTATACACCCGGAGTGTGGTTTTTGATCCTCCCATCCGTGGGAAGTGGGCAAGACAAGCATTCTTATCCCTGTCTCATAAATGAAAATATAAGCCCCCCAAAAGAAAATTCATTTACAATTACACAGCTTGTATGTGGAGAAGCCAAAGATACTGGAATCTGTTTCCTAAGAGTCTCTTCTTTCTCTTTCGCCACAATCTCTAAATCAACGGCTCTCAAAATGTGGTTCTCACCTACAGCAGCAGCCTGGGAACAGGTAATACGTGCACATTCTCAGGCCCCACCCCAGACCTAATGAATCAAAAACTGAGGGAGTTGAGGGGTGGCTTTGGAGGGCAGGGGAAGAAGGGACAGCCAGCAATGCTTTAGCAAGCGATGCTAACGCACACTTAAGTTTGAGAAGGGCGGCTCTAGGTAATTAGTTTTTAAAATGATTGATGATAAAAAATTGATTCAAGCTATACACAATTTATTTTATATAGTAAAAAATTGTCTGCTTAAACGGAAGTTAAAATCCTACTTGAAATTTTGAAAGTATTCATTACCAATTCATTATCATGTTACATTGTCACATTAAATACTGTTTGTGCAAGGATGAAAAATTTTGCTTTATATAATACTATTAAGCATTTTGTCACAACTTCTCAATTACAGGTAAGCTCAACTGAAATAATTGTGATAAATTAAAAATTGCACTTAACACTTAACTGAGCCCATCAACATTAATATCACCACATACAGCTTGATTGTCACACTTACAAGGACAGAAAGATGAAGCAGAAGTTACGCTATAGAGTCCATTTCAGGAAGAGATGTTTATTGTTAAATAGTGAAATAAATGAAGAAGGGTGGTGCACTTGTCCATAAATGTGAGTAAAGAAATATTTGCTTAAGAAATTCATTCAAAAAAGAAACTTCACCGCTTTCCCCTGAAGAAGTCCGCTCAGTCTTTTGAAGGTGACTAAGTCCGGGAATGATCCCTGAATTATAGCCGTCAAGCAACAACAGCTAATCAAAGGTCTACGAAAGGGTCTCAAAAAGTTTCCACCTCCACAGATACAAGCACCACGTGCTACTAACATGTAGAGCAGAATAAGCCACTGAAATACATGTACAGGAAGGGGAGCAAATATTCTTCCAGTGACGTTGTTAACAATATTCTTAATTTATGGGAAAAAAATCTTTAAAGGTGGTATGTTAGTGATCCTGGTTTTATGTTTTCAAATGAGCTGGCACCCCAACGTGGTGGCACAGTAGCTGTTTGGGGTCTAAGTTGAGAATTCTTGTCTTCATTCTGAACCTTTACTTCTTTTTAAAAAGGTGATTCAGGTGAGCCACTCAAAGAGGAAACGGGATCAGTGTCAAACCCAGAGACAACACAATATTTTGGAGCTGATAACCCAGGCTAAATATTACGGGCTTTTTACATTTCTACCTTTGAACATTTAGCTACTAAACGGCCTCCTTTTCTCCCTACCCCTTCTTCCCCCTACCCCAATTAAATATAAGGGATTTCAATGGCCCATTAATAGTCCTTGATTAACTTTCACAGATTCTACAGTCTCTAAATCATTTTCATGGAGGCACATTGCATTCTGGGACAAGTCATCAATTGTGTCCCAATGACAGTTTTCTTCTTTTCCACTCACATCCTTTACTCTCTTCCCAAGGGGAATTGATCCTGACCATAAAGAGGACAGCTATACGGGAAACGTGTCTCAAAGATTTCAGTACTGATAAGCACAAAAGTTTAGGCTAAAATAAAGATATAAAAGTACCTATAGCCTCAGCCATTGACATACCTAAGATGAAGTTAACTATCAATGAAAGTTTGAATGGACGGATAATATTAACAGGCATAGCTTTCATTGATGATATACTTCTGTGCACCTGGCCCATTTGGAAGCAGTTGATAAACATTACCTCATTTTACCTTAACAACAATGCTTCCTAGATAGGTGGTATTGTTCCCACGGCATAGCTGTAAACTGAAACTCAAAAGAAGTTGTGCAATAACAACCATAACAGGACCTTGTGGGAGAAACTTCAAATCTAGGTCTTCGTGACGTCATAGTCTGGGTCCTTTTTACTACACCACAATGAATGAAGAATCCTTCCTTTTTCATTCTGGTATCTAATGACAGTAGAGAGCACTGAGGCTCAAGGGCTCCTTCACCCATCACAGATTCGGAGGGGCTTTTCATTCATAAAATGTCACCTGCACAGTCCTGGGGAGGGCTGTGGTATTGCCAGCACGGAAGTCTCTCCTTTGGGGCAAAGCTTTGTTTACTAGATGCTATAGTGGAGATTGTTTGCCTGAGATGGGACCAGAAGAACCCAGTTCCATCTTGGATTGAGTACAATAATCACTAAGTTTCCATAGAGAGGAAGGGCTAGGAAAGCAGGCATCCTGAGGAGGGCGGCTGCATTCCAGCTGGAGCACACAGAGGCCGACACAGAGCAGGAGATTCCAGAGGGAGAAAAGGGGATGGGGGTAGAGGTTCCAAACCCAAACTTCACCTATTTTGACATTTTTGCTCTGGAGCAGCAATACTGATGATATTTGCAAGACCAGACTCAAACAGTCTCACAGTATGTTACTGTGGTAGCCAACAACTTCTCTGGGAATCAACAAGTTTTAAGTGTTAAAGGGCAATAATGTATCAAGAGAATTACACAAGAAGAGAGAAAGAATTCTCTTTTTAAAACTTTTGTCAAGATATTTCATGTTTTCCAAATAAAAATCAAATAAAGCCTATTCTGTGCTCATTTTAATTAGGATAACATTGTACTCATTTTGCTCACAACAGTAGAAGTTACCAGAGAAGAAAAAATGTTCCTCCGAAACAAACAGCGAATATGTTTTCCAGTCACAAAATTATTAAATCTCCCTTTGGAATACTATTCTCTTCTAGGAAAAGAAATCTTTTATGGTGCTAAAACAACATGAGTCCAAGAAAAGAGAGTGCCACAATTAATCCATCCCTTTAACAAATGTTTATTGACCATTTCTTATGGGATAGGCACTGAGGGAAATAAAAAGATGAATCAGGCCATCGGCTCGAACCCTCTATTTGAGGAGACACACACATAAACAATTGCAAAACAATCCAACAGAGGCTGTAATAAAGGTATGTACGAGGGCCCACTGGAACATAGAGAAGGGAGTTGTGCATGCAGTCTGACTGTCTTGAGGAAAATTTCAGAGAAAGAACATTTATGTCGCTTATTGGAAAGGACAACCCCCTGTGAAAATTTCCAGAAGCAAGACATTGGGGGCCTGTTTGGAGAACAGTGTGCAAATGTATATGTACATGGAGGAAGAGTTTTTCATTTATTTAACATTATTTAGCTAACATTTACTCTTCAAAGCACTTTACATGCACTAGTTCATTTAATCTTCAAAATGCCTTTCAAAATAACCCAAATTTTATAGATGAGAAAACCAAGGCTTAGATAAAGTAAATAACGTGTCCAAGTTCTCATATGGGCAAAATTAACATACCAACACAGATAGCCAGACTCGAGCACAGTTTTTTTTAATTGCGATATAATTGACATATAACATTATGTAAGTCTACGGTGTACTACATGTTGATTTGATACACTTATATATTGCAATATGAGTACCACTGTAGCATTAGAGAACACCTCTACCAGGTCACATAATTACCTTTGCTTTTCTGTGGTTGTAAGAATTAAGATCCAGTCTCTTAGCAAACTTCTTATTGAAGTTTCTAATACAATGTTGTCTGTAACCACCATGCTGTAGCACAGGTTCTTACCATTACACAGCACTGCCCGTGACGATGGATGACATCTAAGAGTCTCACAGCCAGCACTGGCTAATTTGATCCCAAACGCATAACGATAGTTTAAAAGCCAGAACCATGGAACCATAGCGACAGCTCCCTTGGTTACTTTACATCTCTTTTGGGTTATTTGTTCTTCCACTAGTTATATCCCAATGAAAATCAAAATTATAGGCAATACAAATATCACAGAGATGTTATTTTGCATTTGTTGTTTGATAGGATAATAAAACTTAAGAAGCATACATTATCCATATGTGAGTGTAAATGTTCCCCACATTATGTAATCAGTATATTCCTTCAAAGTGTTGTGTCAATAAATTATGGTGAATGAGCTAATATTTTAAGTGCCTGTGACTTAAAGGAATTCTATGTTCCTATAAAGCATAGAATTCACTAATAAAATAATCACTTCTTAAGCTGGCTTATGGATTCCTATGCCAATCCCTTCATAAGTGAGTCAATCCTCAGTTTATATTTTTAACTAACTTAAATTTTTAAGCATTTGGCTTAACGTAGAACACAAGTGAAGCCACACTGCCCATTCTATCACATCAAATTGTAGGTCATCGTTTTTGCAGCCACAGCAAGATGTCATCATTTGTGTATCATGATCTGATTAAATGAGCATGAGATGCGCTGTGGAGAATGGAATGCAGGCAAATGAAAGGAATGTACAGTTCGGAGGCCCTTACAATGGTCTGGAAAAGATGGTGATGGCCTGGACTGGGATCGGGGGGTGAAAATGAAGAAAATCAGACAGAGGAGGAGCAGCTTTTGTAGTTAGCCATACATGTTAATGGGTAGGATGTGGAGAGCAAAGCAGTGAGTGGAGAATAATTGGATGGATGGGGTGCTGCTCCCTGAGTTGGGGAACACTTGATATGAGTAGGTGTGGGGAAGAGGGTTTTTTGGCCATGTTAGGTTTGAAATGCTTACTAGATATCCAAGTGGATGTCAATTTTCTCCAACCTTAAGTAACGGTGATAATGCGTATCCTGAGAGGCTGTTGTGCAGAGAACCAATAATGTATTTAAATTACCTAGCAGACTGGCTACTCCACAACAGGGGCATAATAGCATTGGCTATATTTATTATTATTGGAAATACACAGAAAGTGGGTAATGTTATTGGGACTTGACATCGAGATAAGTCAGAAATATTGATTCAGATTTCGGAATCATCTGCACAGCTCAAGTTCAAAGCAACAGGCTTATGGAGCACCTACAATCATCCAGGTATCGTGCTAAGTACTAGGAATAGATACAAGAATGACAAGACAGAGTCCCTCTTTTCACAAAGCCCGGGGCACACTGTGGGAGAGAATGGAATGCTCAAAGGGAAGAACTTGGAGAAGAAAAAGAAGAGGCTTCAACTTCATGAATTCTTTTTCGGACATGCAAGAAGGAAAAGGAACGAACAGAGGAAGGTAAGACAAGGCAGGAGAGAACCAGATAGCATAACCTGGATAAGCTCAAGGTCGTTGCTACCAGAGCAGGGGAGTGTTTCAGCAATGGAGAGATGATGGACAGCTTTACCTAGAAAGAAAGTTAAAGGTGAGTCAAAGTTAAGAAAATGTCAGAAGATCACAGGTGATGTTCGATATTTGTATGTACGTAGAGTGAAAAGACCAGAAACTAGATTACTAAAGTCCTAATGAGAAAGCTATAGAAAGTAGTGCCATCTGCGATGAAGAATGCATCTTAGCAGAAGTTTGACAGTATAAAGAAAAGAAAAAGGAAATAAGTGCTGTTCACATAGCAGGACCTAATATTTAAGACTCAAGGCCATCAAGGACAGAGATGAAAGATTGTCACCTAACTCTCCACAAGAGACAAACTAAATATTGAACAAAGATCTGGCTCCAATGCAACTAGAAGAACTAGCAACATTTGCCTAATGTCTTTTCAAATGCTTCGTTTTATTTACATAGGTTATATAGTTTATATATGTACATATAGACATACATGTATCCATACATGTATATACGAGTATATACATACATATACAAACTTAAGGACCACTTTCATCAACTCTCTTCACTTTATGAGAAAGTTGGACTAGTGTAGTATAAATTCATGGTTATGTGAGTAGTTTCAAAAACAATACCCACAAAAAAGGAATAAAAGAACAACAACAACAACAACAAAAGAAAACAAAACGAAAAACCTAAAAAAATATTTTAAAATACCATATTTTATGTTCTCACACTTGAGTTTCTCTTTCCTGGTAATATGTTACAGTAACGTTTTGTGAATTCCAGAGTGCTGGTTCTTTATTCCTGGTTTCAGTATTAACTGATGTGTGTCTCTGAGCAAATAACTAAGCCTTTAGAAGCTCATATATGTTACTTGTAAATATGGTTCGAACTCTCCTTCTTACTGAAAATGGGTGACTGCCTCCTCCTCAGTCATCATTCCAATACTGTAAAACTTAAGGAAATGCTTATTTTGAAAATTCAGTCAGTGTAATACTGCCAGGTTCTAGAGAGGGATATAAAAGCGGACATGATCAGCTTGATACTCTCACATCCACGGCTGGTGTTGACGAGCGAGGTCACTGCGAGAACAGACAGAAAAAAATATGAAGCAACACAGGTCAGCGTGCAGGAGGGTACAGAGCTGTGCTCTCTGTGTCACTAAAGGGAAAATCGAGATTGATGTTTCTATTATTTAAATTGGGAACATGTTCAACTAATTGAGTCATAGCTCCAACTTAACATGCACAACTTGTTCATAAAGGTTTGTAAAACTATGACCATGCTCAGTTAAAGCGATAGCTATGAATATATATAGATTTACATTCCCATTATTTGTAAATGACCATATTAAATATTTTAACAAATAATAGTAGTCAGTTGGGTGCTTACTCTGTGCCAGGCATTGCTCTCAACACTTTGCATGTATTAATTCAGTGTCACAGCAGCCATATCAGGTGAGTACTACTATAATACCCACCTTATAGATAAGAAATCTACATATAGAGCAGTTCAGTAACTTACCCAAAGCTATACAGCAAGTAATTACCAACCTCAGAATTTGAACCCAGGCAGTTTGGTTCATGGTCACTTACTTTACACATCACTCTATACTCTCTGCTACAAGTATTTATTTACCACTTACTTTAATATAAGCAATGTACTATGCTCTGGAGACACAAGTGAACAAAGCAGATAGGGGTCCCTGTCCTCATGGATTTTATGAAATAGTGGAAGATATAGATAAATAAGCATTCTAAGTATTAGCATAGAGGAGATATAGTGGGCCCAGGGAACACATAATAGGAGCACAACTCAGATATTTCTGGAGGGCAGGGAAGTCTCAGGGGAGGATTTCTTGAAGCAGTAAACAAAAACTGGAAAAATGAGGTAGGGATCACCAGGAGAAATAAAGTTGGAGGGGAGAGGGTGAAGAGGAGTGGCGAAAGAGAGAGAACGCCCAAAGGAAAGAGAGTACATGGAGCATCTGCAGAACTAAAAAAGTGCTTCTGCAGTTGGAGGAAAGAGAGGCAAGAAATGGGAGGTAGAACTGGAAATCATGACAAGGAGCCAGATCACATAGGGAGATACCATGTTTAAAAGTTTGGATTCTGCTCCAAACCAACAGAGAGACACTAAATGGTGTCCAGAGTGGAGTTTCTTTACCATATTTGAAATGTATGAAGAACATCAAAGCTGCGTGTGGAGCCTGAATAGAAGGAAGACAAAAATGAAGGTAAAGAGACCAGTTAGTACCGCTATGCAGGTGAAAGGTGATAGTGGCCTGCTGAGGGCGTGGCGGTGGACAAAATGAGAAGAGAACAGATGTAAGAGGTATTAAGTAAGAAGCACAGAAGCAGGGAGAGCCAAGTGGTCTTTTTCTAGCAGTTCACAGGAGCCTGGCATAGGATAAGAAGAGACAAAAAGCTAGACTGAACCAGGGTTAGGTTTCCACAGGCATGTGGAACAATGGGGCAAGTAGAGATTGTTGGCAAGAGAATAATGGAAAAGATGGAGTATAAAATCTAAATAGGAAAGAAAAAAGAGAGAAGTAGAAGTCAAGGACCTGGAGGGTTTTATCAGGCTGAGGAAGAGATTCAGTGAGTGAAAAAGGAAAAAACAATGGCCTGTGGACAGCAAATGCGATGTTGAAATATCAGAATTAAAGCAGTTCTGTAGAACACAAGATCTAAAGTAATGCCAAGGGAATAACTATGGTAACACCAGGGAACTAAACAGCAAATAGTAACTAATGTAGAATGAAGGGAAATATCAGAGAGGTAGGGTGTTACCTTAAAGTCAACGAGGCATTGGATCAGAGAGGGGAAACAAAGCCGAATGGGGAAGAGAGTACTGAAAACAAAAGATGGATACCTCTGCCCTCCACTCCCGTCCCTTGCCCTCCCATCTCCTCCACTAGAAATCATTTACCCTCTATAGTGATAACAGGAATATGAGGCTTGGTGAGTTTGATTATTCCCTTGATGAGTCTAATTATGAGATGAGACCAACTATAGCAGCTGGTCTCTGGAGAACCGGGAAAGCAAAGTCCCCAGTGGTCATAGCCTGTACTCATGAAAACTGGGTGACCCTTGTCCAGGCTGTAGGCCTGTCAAATGCTGTGGTTTCTGCATAACACACACATAGAGAAGAGGAGGAGTATAATGGTCCTCCCACACACAAAAAAAAAATCAGACAGTTTGTCCAATCACTCATTGAAAGAGTATTTACTGAGTGCCAGCTCTGTGCCAGGCATACAGAACTGAGCAGGACAGATGTTGTGCCACCAGGCAAGGAGGTCAGGCCTTGTCTCCAAGGATTTTTAAAACCACTATTCCAGACTAAAGAGTGAAGAATCATGCCTTTGTGAGACTGAAAAAGACACCACACTGGCAATGTAACCAGGGAAGTAATAAATAAAGCTAATGTGCAAGGAATTTTTTAAGAAGTAAGCAAATTATACCAGTTTTCACTATCCTTTTCTTGTACTAGTACCTTGAAGGAAAAAAAATGTAAATTGGACAGCATAAATATGCAAAATAGTTGGCATGTAGGGGGAATTTTTCTGCTTTTCTAAAGATTCAAGGCTCATTTTTGAGTCATAAAGACATTAAACACATGAGAAAAACCATAATGCTATATATGTATGTATGCATATATGTAACCCAAATAAGTCACAATTTTAAGTAAACAAGTAATCATTTATATAATATAAAAACCCCTCATAATTTAGGGGAAAGACCATGGTTCTTTTAACCTCTTCCCCACATACAAGTCAAAGGTGCCCAACTTGCAATATTCACAAAAGAAATTATTTACTCCTTATTTTATGTTCAAAAAAGTACCCTGAAAATTGCTTACTAATAGAATGATTCAAATTTCTCTTTTCCACAAAGGAAAAATAATAAAAATAAGTGGGACTACATCAAACTGAAAGCTTCTGCACAGCAAAAAACAAAACAACAACAAAAAAAAACCATCAACAAAATGAAAAAACCTACAGAATGGGAGAAAAAACTTTGCAAACCATATATTGAATAAAGTTTTAATATCTAAAATATATAAAGAACTTAACAACAACCAAAAAAATCTGATTAAAAATGGGCAGACCTAAGTAGACAATTTTCCAAAGAGGACATTTAGATGGCCAATAGGCACGTGAGAAGATGCTCAACATCATTAGTTATCAGAAAAATGCAAATAAAATCCACAATGAGTATAACCTCACACCTGCTAGAATAGCTAACATCAAGAAGACAGACAACTGGTGCTGGCGAGGATGTGGTAAAAAGGGAAACTTTATACAGTGTTGCTGGGAATGTGTAGTAGTTCAACCATTATGGAAAACAATATGGAGGTTCTGCAAAAAATTAAAAATAAATGTAGTATACGATCTAGCTATTCCACTTCTAGGTATATATGCAAAGGAAATAATAACTGGAATTTGACAAGATATATAAAACCATGTTTATTGCAGCATTATTCACAATAGCCAAGAAATGGAAATAACCCAAATTTCCATCAACAGATAAATGGATAAAAATAAAGTGGTAATATATACACAATGGAATATTATTTAGTCATGAGAAAGGAGGATATTCTGCCATTTGCAACAACAGGCCATCCTGTTGTTGGATGGCCATCCTTGAGTACATTGTGCTAAGTGAGGTAAGTCAGACAGAGAAACACAAGTACTGTGTGATATCACTTATATGTGGAATCTAAAAAAAAAAATCAGACCTGTAAAGAGAGAGAAAGAGAGAGAATAAAATGGTAGTTACCAGAGGACGCAGAATATAAGGGGTGGGTAGATAAGAGTAATGGTGTTGAAGGGTATAAATGTATAACAAGCACTAGATAAGCCATAGAGATCTAATATATGATATATTGAATATAGAAAATAATAATATACTGTAAGTATATAATGTGATAAATATTGTTATAAGGACAACCATAGTACAATATGTAAATGTATCAAAGTAACTCTGGACACTTAAAATTTATATGTTATTTGCCAAATTTATTCAATGAAAAAGTTTCTCTTCCCTATAGATAGTAGATTTTATGTTAATAAATTTATAACCATACAGCTCATTAAACTTTTCAGTCTCAGTAATGCCTATAGAACATCAAGATCATTTTAAAGCCAAATATATCACAAAAGAAAGTAGGTTTTTTTTTAGTTATATAGGCACAGTTATAGCACTCAGCTTAAAGCTGTAAGAAGAGATGTAATGTTTTCTCTGCCTACCTGCTTATCATCCTACTTATCAAAATCCAATTTGAGCACATTACTTCAGATCAAGCTAACATCTTTATAGCAGGCTAAGACTTGGCCTACATGTCACACAATAAAATATATGGTATAAGTGTTCTTCATAGAAATAATGGTAGGCAAGAATCATATATATGATCACATGATATTGATATTATATATATGATAATCATATCTATGTATCACATATCTGTAATATAACACAGATTTTTTTAAATGATTGCAACAATTCAATGACCGATCCATTGGCACAGCTAAAATATTAAATCTCTAGGTAGTTCTCAGTGAACTTGAACTTGATTGTTTCTTAGTTCTGCTTCAGAACCCCATGTTCGTGTGCATACAATTTCCACAGAAGCGGAAATGTGGATGTTGTGGGTCAGTGAGCATTCCTTTCTAGGACGCTTCTGAGATGAAGCCCCACGATTAACACAGTGCCCTTAATGATGGGCGGGGGACTAAGCATTCCAAGATTGGCCTGGATGCTTGCCAGAAGGGAGAGAAAGAGGTCTTTGTATGTGGACATCTGAAGGGCGGGCATAAACATGTTAGTTGATACTTAACACCCAAAACCAGTGCCAAAACCGTTAGCTCCCCTCAATAGCCTGCTCTGGTTTCAACTGTCCATGACAATGGAGCAGCCACCTCAATCAACAAAACTTGCTCTTTAAACATCCTCAGAGGAATTCCCAAAATAGCAGCTGTTAGAAGCAAACAGACTCCAATTCATTGACATACGCAGACCTTTTAATGTTTTTCTGGAGACAAGAGTCCATTTTTTTTTTGTACCTATGCAACAATCTATGCATTTTTAATAATTACCTAGTAGATGCCATGATATGATTCCTCCAGGCCCGTGAAGAAAGAGCCCCGGGATTCACATTCAGATGAAATTGGCAGTTTTTGCAGCAAGAGGCCCAGCTAATTTATGTGGTGAATTTTTTATACGTTTTTCCTCTGGTTTTTCTCCCTGCTGTCCTCGCCCCCTTTCCTCTTCAGTACATTAGGAGATTGCTATGTGCCTGAAGCATCCAACGTGGTGTCGAACTGTAGTGGAGCCAGGTGGGACCAGCCCGCCCAGAGCTCGGCCAAGTGTGCGGCCTCAGCGGAGCTCACTCCCTCAGAACCCCCTCTGGTCTGCTCTGCAATCCCCTTCGACCAGGACTGGATGCAATCTCACATCTTCAATAAACTTTTGTGGCCTCAGTTTAGTTCCTGGCAGACCTGTGTTACATAAATTCCACACAGAAAGTAAGCAACCTCCTATCTCTAGAGAACCATTGGCCAACAGGCTGTTGTACCGGCAGCAGCTCTAGAAACTTCGGCTTCTAAGTGGCCATGTGTAGCCACATAACAGAGTAAAACGTATGCTTGCAGTTTAAAGTGCTTTGATTTATTGATGCAAAATAGTACCTCTACATTAAGAGGTCAGTGGGTGATTTTTTATATAGATAAAGCAATTCTGTACAGGGAAGATGGGTTAATACATTTTCAAAAGAAATGAAGTATAACTCTCCATTTTCAACAAACAGTCCAACAAACAAACAAGTTTGGCCACTAGGACTTTGGCCAAATGTAGATATTTATTTAGGAAGGCAACATCCCTGCAAGTATCAGCAGCTCTACACAGATAATTATTCCTAAAGAGGAAACCACTTGATGGGAACAACTACAAAACACTATGAAATGTGAAACTATTTAATACATTTATAAAATGATATCTCTCTAAGAATACATGTAATAGTTTTTAAATATAAAAATGATATATAATGTGGCTATTTGTAAAATGTCAAACTTAATTTATTTTAACTAACTTTCATAATTTTTCATCATCAAACACTCTAATATATTTTACAGAGTAATCATGTTTAGTCCTATTTAATAAACTCCTATTTATTTGGAGTAGAATTACAATGATACAGTGAAGAATGACACACTTTTGCTATAAATAGAAATTCTAGTAAAGGTGAAAGCAGACATTACAAACTTAACAAGCCTTTTGTCTGACCTAATTGCATTAGAATATATTAGTGAGGTTGCATATTGTAGGTTTTATGTTTCATTAGAAAGGTCACCACCGATTTGGGCTGAATCATTAAAGAAAAGAGACCACATTAGCAGAGTGCTCTTCAAGAGGCTAAAGGATGAATGTACTTCGCTTCATTAGAATTATCTCATTGTAACTCGATATTCTGATTTTACAGAAGGAGAGACAATAAGAGAGCTCAGAAGTCCCAGATTCTGTATTCTCTTGTTGGAAACAGATGGGTAATTGCACCATGACATTGTTTTTCCAAAACATAAACATGACGTAGTAAACGGAGCCTACCTATTTGTTCTGATTATAATCAAAGATATCAGCTCTGTGACATGCTGCACTGTAGAAGACCTTACTTTCCAAATTATAGTGTTCTTTCACATTTGAACTGCTATGTTAAGAGATCTTGTGCTGTTTTGTTTTTGTTTTTATTAGTTGTAGGAGTACAAAATAATGTAATAGTTAGACATTTATCATTTATACCCCTCACAAAGTGATAACCCTGCTCCCCCAATCTACTACCCCTCTGACATCACATATATGTTTATTGCAGCACTAGTCACAACAGCCAAGACATGGAAACAACCGACATGCCCATCGGTAGGTGACGGGATTAAGAAACTGTGGTACATTTATACAATGGAGTGTTACGCAGCCATAAAGAATGAAATCTTACTATTTGCATGATATGGATGGACCTAGAGAACATTATGCTAAGTGAAATAAGCCAGATGGAGAAAGACAAATACCATATGATCTCATTTATATGCAGAATCTAACGGATAGAATACATGAACAAACTAACCAGAAACAGTCTCAGAGATATAGAGAAAAAACTGAGGGTTGCTAGATGGGAGGGGAGGTGGGGATAAGGGAGAAGGTGAGGGGATTAGAAAGCACCATCGGTAACCACAAGATTGCCATGGGGATATGAAAGTCAGTTTGAGGAACATAATCAACAATATTGTAAAGATTTTGTAGGGTGTCTGATGGACACTTGTCTTATTAGAGAGATCTTATGCTGTTTTAAAACATCACAATTTTCAATCCCAGAGTTATTGTTAACACAAATACATTACAAGATTTTTATGTATAATTCCTAGATGTTTTTATGGACGTAACAAAAACATAAACCTCGATAATCTTCAAATAGGTATTTCTTATAATTACACCAGAAGGAAATTTTAGTTGCAGTGCTTCTTTCACTAATGACAAAAAGACATAAACATACATAGTGATTCATCCTGGTAAGAATTTTGTTAGAATCCTTAATTCTATAAAAGCACAATAAACTATCCTGTCATTTAGTCTCCAGATTACATGGGTCAACACTTGTGTTTGGCTCTTTTCAGATTATGAAGAGCAAAAATATGCAGATTACCTTGTATAATGGGTTTTATCGTAAGGATGCCCAAGAGAGTAAAGAAGCATGAAAAATTTCCCCCAGCAGGGCTGGTGAAGAAAGCTACACAACACTCATGATTCCACTGCAATGACCAAAGCTTGACAGCAGCTCCAGAAGTCTGCCTTATGTATGCCTCAGTTTCCCTCTCCTTCTCTCTCTACCTCATGGCTTTTGCTCAACTCTTTTCAGGACATCTCCACCTTTCAAAGCTACTCTTTTGGTCTCCATCTCTTTTTGTTTATTTTAAAGTCAAGCTCCTTAAGAGTAAAGATGCCATTTGAGTAATCAGTCCTTACCCAGATTAGAGCAACCACAATGGGAGGAATTATCTTCCCAGGCCACTCAAATGCTGGCCTGGAAGATGGCCCTGGAACTAATTGTAGGCCCAACTCTGGCTGTGGCCAGAGTAGCAAGGTTGGATGATAAAGCAGGAGATGTTTGTACAAGGAACTCCTTGCTCATAAAGGGACTATGGGTACGTGGTGAGCACCCATAGTGCCATGAGCTCTCACGACCTCGATGCACAACCCAGAATGCCTCACCAAAGAATCAGCCTCCGACTGTTTGCCATCCCTGAGAGAAGAACTTGAAGGACTTGCTAGCTCTCCATCCCTCTAGGGGGAACAAGAAGGAAATCCAAAACTCTCATTAGTACCATATTTTCTTGACCCCTTATGGAATTGATATACTAGACGATTCTTTCATTGTCTGCCCTCAGCTTTCATTCAGATTAATGGGGAGGAGAAAAGCCTTATTTTGGGAAGCCCTTTATTTATGGCATTAGGAACATGGTTGAAAACACCATTCACGGCCTATGTGCTAGGAAATGTTTTATGGGTCCCAGAGAAAGTGTCTATTTCCTCATGTAGAATAATTACCCAATTCTCCATTTTCGCTTAGGACACCAGAAAACTTAAACTTTCATACAGAGCACAGCTATTTCAAATGTGTCCTATTTTGTTTCTGATCTTGACTCTTGTTCTAGTTCCTATTATTCTTAAACCTATTTTAATGCTCTGTATTTTGCCATTGTTTTTGTAAATTAATTTAAATCCTTTGAGAAAATAAGTATAATAAATAATATTTTAAAGATATATATGACAAATACAGCCTAAGATGCAATAAAAGTACATAATATTTTATCCTAGCCTACTAAATTTCTGAGACATTCATAAAGGTCCCTTGATACCTGTCTATTCCATTGAACTAAGAATTCAATTCAGAAACATTGCAGAGGAAGACCTCACCAAAAGAACTGTCCTAAAATTAAGTAGATAGCATAGCATTTTTCTGCATGGAAAATATCACAAGTATTCAACCTCTATGTACTTTCAAACACCAATTTAAATTATCACAATTAGTACCTAATCCTATAAAATTTATAGCCAACACCATTTCTAATGACATTTTGCCAAGGACAATATTAGACAGAAACAAGAACACAAATTAAAACTGCCCACTTAGTGGTGATACAAATAGAAATACATAAATTGTCCATATTTTGCCGATAAAAGGGGAGGGGTATAACTAACTTTCTTGTTTAAAAAAAAAAGAAAGAAATCTTAAAGTGCTTCAACACCCAATTTTCAAAAAAAAAAAAACAATTTTCACTGTTGATTCTATAGTTCAGTAAGATAAAGTGAATAATTAATTCCTATTTTTAGTAGACGGAGATACAGTGACATGGCTATTACAGAATCTGCTTCTCCAGTGTTCTTGAGTAATAGTTTGCCCACTAGTTCACACACTTTTCTATTTAACCCTAAACTATCAACAACCTCCACAAAGTGGACCTTAGGTAACCACCTAGACAATGTCCAAAAATAGCCCTGTTTTGAGAAAAAGGGAAAGGTCCCAGCCAAATGTGTAGGTCTCACGCCAAAAATTTTCTCAGATTGAGCAAAACAAACATTTTTTAAGTTACCTTTTCATACATGGTCTTTTTATATCTTACACAGACACACACCTTTGTATTCTTGATTACCAAACAAACTATGATAATTTGCTATATCCATAGACCCAAGTGACATGATGCCTCACAAAATCAAACAGGAATAATAAAATTACACAGAGATTTATTTTTCAAGGTGGAAGAATTTTCACAGTGATAAAAAAAAAGTGACTCATCAGTTTCATCTCTCTAATGAAGATGAAAATCATGTTAAACACCAAATACACTTGTCTCATTATATCAGGAAATTCCGTTCTGTATTTGCTAATGAAATGTGATGCTACTGTATTCACTCAGACCCAAAACAAAGTGAAGATATAACATTCTAATTACAAAAAGCAATTCGTAAAATGGTTGTATGCCTTGAACTGTAATAAAAATTAGTAAAATTATGTAAAAACAAACACAGTTACCAAAAAATGTGACACTCTAATTTTAGAAATGGCACAGAACATAATGACTTAAGAAACTTCAAACCACTTTTAACCTTATCCTCTTCCAACAGAGAAGACTAATGAGAAAATGTTTGTCTGAAAGGATAATATTTTTTTACTATATTTACTTCATTGCTTTAAGTATGAAGCTGCTTCATATCCTTTTGGCAGTAAGGGTAAAATCCTAAACAAATAAATATGTAAGCATGAATTTTCCATCCACAAGCATTTTGCAATCTCCAGCTCAGTCATCAGTGATGCATTTATAAATGTCTTAATGGCCTTCCTACATAGAATCCTCTTAGGATGCAGGAGCCAGAGGACACACAGAACCCTCTTATTGTCTGCTTTCCAAGTTATAAGAAAAGAGATGCACCACACATCACTATGTACACAGAGAACATGATTTGACCTCCATGAGCACATCCATGGTATAACCAGGTGTCTTGTAATAGATCATTATCATAGCTGGTACTTAGTGATTCTCCACAGCGGGCTTTGTTCTGTACTAATTTTTCATCCTGAAATCTCTTTATAATGTTCCTGTTGACTCAAGAAATGCAGTGTCTTTAAAATTAACCTTAGGAATATATGTTCTGTTACATTTTCTAATAATTTAAACATGAAACTCATTATTAAAATTCATATAGCTTACTGCTACCTCTTTAAAATTAATATTTTCATTGGCTATGACAGAGATCAGTGAAACGATAAGCTTTCTAACTTTCATCACTTAACAATATCTTGGTCAAGAAGTGAATATGGCTCTAAACCAAATAAGCAATTTAAAAACTCTTCAAGTGTTGTGTCTCAGAAACATCTGACTACCATATTCTTTACTAACAGTCTTCAATGACAAATGTGCTTATTTGCAATACACTTACTCAAGGAGTTATAAAGGAACTGGAGATAATGTAAAAGGTCCCTACTTGCTTTAGAATGCAGGGGGAATAAAAATACTACTTCAAGTCTGAAAATATATGATGGAGAGCGTATCTTCTATTTGGTTCTGATTACTTTTTGTAATCTACTGGGAGTTAATAGAAAAGCACATATTTTCTGTGTTTCTATAGGAGAAGTCTCCCCTAAGGTAGGTATAAGAATTATACTAGCTGCAGAGGATGTGAATTTACTCTGGTAAAATTGCTACAGATACACCATCAAAATTACGTGTATATGAAAATTGAGAAAATTTTTATTTTCAGTGACTTTAAGAATGTGATCATGTTAACAGTGAAGGATTTACTTAATCCATAAAAATGTATCGTGTGTTGTGTTGTTAACATGACTCTTTAAAAAAGACACTGCAAATATCAAATACACTGTAACAGAATCAGAGTAGTATTTAAAACACCCAGATTAAACATCTAAATGATAAATATTATATGGTACTGCACATCTGTTCTTTGTAGTGTTTTCCAGTACTGCAGCGTAGTGCAGCATTTCAGCAAACCAATTCAAACATGAGAATCGCTACAGAGCGAAAGCTCTTGTCACTGTTTGTGATTGTCTAATGGTATATGGTTCAATCATAAAGGGCAGCTGACAGGCTGGTGTAAGAAATGAATTTTCTTCTTCCTCCTGACACATCAGGGTTGGGCCCCCTGCTGTAATGCAGAAAATCTTTTATGCAAAAAGAATAACCATCTTTCAGCGTGTGATTACTATTCAGAAGATTCTGATTAGGTTTTTTTGGTGCATTTTTTAAAATATTGATACAAAATTACACAAAGAGCAAACTAGGTCCAGGCTTATGCTTTATCTTCCCCACTTAGTCATTCTGTGACCATATGTATCTTACCTTTTTTCTCAATGCCTTCATTTCCCCATCTTTGAAATGGGGATGGTAATAATAAAATATGATTCATATCCTAGAATAAAGTGAGATGAACAAACTGAATGGATAATTATTAAGAACTTAATTATGTAGAAAAATACCAGTCAGGCAGTGTTGGAGAGACCATGTTATCTTTTCAAACACTTAAAGAAAAACAATCATACTAAAAACCCTAATCAAAAATAAAGCAAACTATAACATTACACATTTTAAATTTGTTTAGATATGTCACATAAAATTTGAACATTTTCACTTTCCTTGGCACAGAGACATCAAACAGAAATCCTGTTGGATAATCTGTGATGAAAATTAATATTTATTATCTTTGGACTCTGTGTTAAGCACTGTTGTAAACACTTTACTTTTATTTTCTCATTTAATCCTTACAACTTCTCTATGAAATAAGGACTATTATTAATTTCATTTTACAAATGAGAAAACTGAAGCCTGGATAATTTTTTTAATTGTTCCCCAGTTAAAATATTCAGGGACAGGAGGCTGTTTTGAACTCTTTCAGAAGTCTGGTAGTCAAACCACGGTCAACCCCAGATTACACTCTTAGCTACTCTGCTGTACTGCATTTATTCATTTGATGAGATAGCCAATATTGTGAAAAATGTGGGAGAATGAAAAAAAAACAGAGAGATACTTAAGCTGGAGAAGAGATAAGCAATTGGTGCTCACAGGAGACAGATGATCTCAGTCCTCTTAACAAAGCTCAATAAAAGAGTGAGTCCAATAGGAAAGAGACACAGGTGAGTGGTGGAGCAGGTGGGGAAGGCTTCTCAGCGTAGGTGGGGAAAGGGGGGGTTGTGGGGGGAGTCCTGGGCCTCAGCTAAATTGCTGTGAGAGTCAAGGAAGAGTGAGGGAAAGGACTGGGCAGGTGGGCTTCCCCTGGGAGAAACAAGTACGATTATACCAATAATAGAAGCGAGGCCGAGGTTGGGAGGCAGGCCGGAGGCATGCTAACCACCTGGGAAAGGGACTTCTGAAGGGGAGAGGTACTAATGAATGTGATTTATGTGAGTTCATGTTCATAAGGCTGTATAAATGCAAGTTGTTATTGCTTGAGGAGTCTTACGTTCACCAGAAGGAAAGTGTTACATAAGAGAGACATAGGAATAAAATATTCTGTGCAAATTAACTGGGCTGCTATTCTGTGGCTAAGAACATCCTACCTCTGGCTGAGTATCCCATTATCTAGTCTGAGATGATCAGGGAATTATAGTGCTACTTTCAGAGGTGGAGAGAGAGATCAAAGCACACTCTGTCAGAGACTGAGGTGCTGCTGGAGATTATTAGAAATACAAAGGCACCTCCTCTTCTAGGAAGGAATGGGGTAACCAGCAGAAATATTTGAATGGAGGCTAGGACTGGAGGGGGAGCCCTCAGAAGCGTGGAAGGAAACAGGTCTGGACAGAGGGAGCATCCACAGGAGACATTCATGGCAGAGGCTTAAACAGGAAAGGGCCTCACCTTGTGAGTTTGAGGACATCTAAATTGACTAAGATGTCAAAGTTTTATCCCTACACATCAGTGTTTCATGAATTGAGGTCTGTGGGTACATTCTGAGGAAACTAAGAAGTTTTAAAATCAAGAAACACTGTTGTACACTAAAATCTCTCCTGAGATGACCTAATTCTTTACAAACAAATGTGTGTATCTGGGGACACTTTTATGAAAAAAAAAATAAACTATGAACAAAAATTATATACAAAAGTGAGTATTTTTTTAATGAAGCTAAATACGGCCCAAGCGTGTAAGGGGTTTTGAAGGTTAAGCACAGCATTTGGTCAGGTTGGGACAGAAAGGACAAATCAGGCAGCGGAAGTCTGACTGTATCCACTCCACCTGGGGGGAGCCAAGAAGACAAATGGCGGAATAGTTGGAAGACTTTGTTGTCCTGGGTGAACAGCAATAAGGAGGATTTTGGTTCTCAGTCTGGGAAGAGTGCCATAATATAGAAGGCCTAGAGAAGACTCTGGTATTAGTTAGGAACCAAAGATTTTTCTGATTGTCCCTGTGGGTCTGGAAAAAAAAATCATAGGGCTCTGTCACACAGTTACATTCATGAGAGATAATCTGCCCCCAAAAGAAATGATATTTCAATTCAACTCTGCAACTTTATTTGTAGTCCTATCTCTCAGTGTCAGTCATCAGCAGTCAATAAAGATGGTTCTAAATTAGTGATCAAACATACTAATAACCACCAGTAGATTGTTAGCTATTTATGGGCACAATGCTTTCTCATGAATACATAATTGATTTATTACACCTGACATTGTCTAGTAGTTTAGTCCAGAGAAATCAGGCTGAGATTGTAGGGAAGCCCCGGGACACACCTAACACCATACATTAGAGCCTTAAATCTCATTTGGAGTGTAGAGACACGTCATAACCAAAGTAAACTGAGTGGTTCCAAGAAGAATGACTTAAATCGATTAAATGAATCCACTACGTTGAAAACTGTTAAGATTCTGACTCATTTCCAAGTAACTTCACTAAAACTGGGATGATGTCTCTTCAAAAGAGCCCATTATTGAGTTAAATGACAAGTCTGCTGTTTGAGGTTATTTTTAAAATATTCGAGGGAACAATGTTTTGAATCTTCTAAAAAGTCTCTCCAAAGCTATTGCAGAACATTGGGAAGACCAAGGTTATAAAATGTAAATTAAATCCCAAATCCAAGAGATTATAAAAGAAAGTGGGGACAAATTCAGGTTTTCATGAGACCCTAAGGTTACACAAGTTGGGGGCCTTTTCAAGAAAAGGAATTTTAAATAATGCGTAAAAATATACACAAAAGTGAATATTTTCAAATAATGCTAGTAGGGACCCAAGCAAAAAAAGGGTCTTAAAGGTGAAGCATCATTAGCTTCCAGGTACGCCCACCTCCTGGGAGGTATAAAGAATTATGATGTTCCTTCATCTTCTGAGTCACAGAATGCAGGACCAGAGACCCTTTCACTGGAATAAATTAAAGGTGATCTTCCTCATAATTAGAGATGCAATAAAGAGAGGTTAGTTGGTGTTAAAATTAAAGTATCAAAATGATTCCTAGAAGCAGCCATAACCAGGATCAGGCAGGAATTAGGTATAAATCAGGGGAATCATGCAGTTTAAAACAAAAGTTAATGTGCATCATTTATTAGAAAATAATGTGGCACAACTTATAAAGTTAAACATTCACATACTCTACACCTGACAATTCTGATACTATGTGCAACAATATATATGTATACATATATATATATGATTCTTCATGTAAGTGGAATCATGCAGTTTTGTCCTACTAATATACATATATATATGGTTAATTTTTAATTTTTTGAGGAATCTTCATAGTATTTTCCATAGTGGCTGTACCAGTTTATATTCCCACCAATAGTGTAGAAGGGTTCCAATTTCTCCACATCCTTGTCAACATTTGTTTATATATATAACATATATATATGTATATATATGTGTGTGTGCATATATATATATATATATATATATATATATATATATATAAACTCTCTCTCTATATATATATATATATGAAATCACCATCTTAACTGGTGGGAAGTGATATTTCATTGTAGTTTTGATTTGCATTTCCCTGATGATTAGTGATGTTGAACCTCTTTTCATATACCTGTTGGCCATTTGTATATAACTGAATTAAATTTAAATACAGAGTAGGTTAATTATGTCTCATCATGTTTGTGGTCCCCTATACTACATAGCCTGTCAAATCTTGTTTGGGGAAAAAAAATGAAATTAAAACCATAAATTCTGTTCAAATTATAATGTTATGATTTTTAATTGATTTGACCAATCAAAACAATTCTGTGTTATTCATGTAATATATGTAGTATATATCAGCATATTTCAGTTATTTAAAATTGTCTTTAATACCCACCTGTAGCAAGAATTCTCCGTACTGCCACTAAGGTAACTTGTAACACACAGAACAGATGTCAACAAATCTCAGCTTAAACCTGTGCCAAGGCTTTCCACTGCCATGGAACAAATTCCCATCCTGAGTATGTCACACAGAATCATCTGAGACACAGTGCTTCCTAACTCTCCAGTCACTTCTCTGAAGTTCAGCCTGACCCAGACCGAGTCCCTGAGGGCACTGACAAGCTCCCTGGTGTCATCTAATGACATATGTATTTCTTCTTTTTTTCGATGAACAATTGTGTGTGTGTGTGTGTGTGTGTGTGTGTGCGCGCGTGTAAACTCTAGTCACCTGGGTCTTCTGTTGGCGTCAAAGACTAGCTTCATGCTCACTAATTTTCCCTAGGGACTTCAAGTGCTTTTTATTCCTTTTGATCCTTCCAGTATCAACTTAAATAGCTTCCCGAGAATAAATGGACTAAATTGTGTTGTCCTGGTTTAGTCACCATCAAAACATCCCATGTATTGCCTTTATTGCATTCTGTAATCATTTTACTTTCTTTGTATATATGATTGCTGTCTGTTTCAGCTACTGGAATATAAGTTCCATGAGGGCAGAGACCTTGCTTATCTTCTTCAATGATGTATCTTTAGCACATAGCACACTACATGGAACATGGTAAGCTCTTCATCAATATTGATTAATTGAATGAATGAATGAATCCTTGGTTGTGTCCTTTCCCAAACCCTACTCTGCCTTTTGTCAAAAACCTTGGTGCTTGCCCTGCCTTCTGCCTAATGAACACCTGAGTGGGTATTTATTATTATTGATTTGTTGTCTCTCAAGGCTCACTGACCCTTCCTAAGGTAGACCTGGATATCTCATTCTGTGTTCTCACAATAGCCACCATGCATTACAATCATCTGACCTACGTTTTAACAGTTTATTTATATTTCAATTTTTGTTTATATGTTATATCAGTTATTTGGATTTTTCTCTTTGCCCTTCTAAACTCTTCTCTGTGATCATGGTGCTGGGACTTGGCCAATTACATTTTCAAGATTCTTTTGTCACTGTCTTCCTGTTAGACTGTTAAAGAGAAAACCACAGGCCCAAAATGACACCACTTATGCTAAAGTACACGATACCATACCTAGATTTAATATTTGACCTAATTGCTGTTTCCACCTTTCCTAGAAATATAATCAACCATTCTGAAATTTTCTGGTCAATACCAATGAGGTAATCTGTCACATAGTTTCCCCCCATGTGACAGAAAGAAGAAGCAATTTGCATGATCAAAACCCTTGCCTTTCCCTTCCCCGCCACTCCAAAAAAGAAGACATTGTGGTCTAAAAATAATCTTTTCTCTTCTTTTGTTATTAACTCCTTGCCCCACTCTTCTTCCTATAAAAACCTTCCATTTTGTACAAACCCTGGGAGTGCCCTTTTAGTTGTTAGATGGGATGCTGCCTGATTCACGAATCACTTAATAAAACCAATTAGATCTGCAAATTTACTAGGTTGAATTTTGTTTTTTAGCAGACTCTGCCAGCAAGGGGATGAGAAGGAGACAGGAAGGCAGGAGGAAGGAAACACCACTTGCTCCTTTTTATTTGCTTGTTGGTCTTTTCCAAAGTAGCAGCTGTTTCTAGCAGCTCTTGGCAATCCTAGAACCAGCCTTTTCGTAACCCTCACAGGTACAAACAGAAGTTCTGTAAGGTTCTTCTTTGAGTTTCTGGAGCCTGATAATCCTAACCATGTCTCTTTTGGTTCCCAGTTTTAGAAATGGTACCTTTTTTCTGCAGTTACTTTCTCTCCAAGGTACCTCAGTTTCCCCTCTCTGCTTTTTCAGCCCCCTGACACCTGTGCAATCAATTTCCTATATTAAATTCCTTCTAGAAATACCCACTGTAGTAACTGACTTCCTGACTGGATCTTGACTGATATATATGTCTCTTTCCTCCTCAAATGATCAGAATGCTCCTGGAGGACAAAGTATATTTCTGATTCACTTTTGTGTCTTCAGAACCTGGGGACAGGCCCTAGCCTAGTGAGTTAATGATTGATTCAAATAGTAGAGCATGAGGAACTCAACCAAAGCAATGACAATGGAGATGGGAGGGAAATTGTGACTATAAAGTTAATTAGAAGTCAATTTTCATTTCAAGTCCAAAGAACAGAGTGGGAGATTGGATATACTCTGGTTTTAGTCCAAAGGAATGAGCCTTTTCTTATATCATTTCCAAGAAACACCACAGTGAAAATCTCTGTAACAAAATATTTATTTCCCAAACTTAAACAATGACCAACTAAATCAGGTAATGCTGCCAAATTTCAGCAAAAATGAAAAGAATTTGACCAGTGTCCTGGAATTTGTTAGTATAAAATTTGAGCTACAAAATGGGATGAAAATAAAAAACAAACCTCTTGGAAAAGAACCAATAGAAAACTGGTAAAATTTGCTGTGACTCTTACCCTGATGGAGGGAAACACATGCAGGAAAAAAAAAAAAAAAAAACAGATAAACTACTAAAGGGTTCAAAATCACTTTCACAATTCATTAAAGTACTGATTCATAGTTGATTATGAGAGTTACTTGGAAAGGCTTGGGATCCATCCCTCATATTTTAATTACTCTAACAAAAGGATTCCCTCACGCATTTCCATCAGCAAGACTCATGGTTTATTGCTTTACAGTGTCTTGGCCCACAGATTAAATCTGTCTGCTTATGGATTAGCTGGTACCGACTATACATTCCATACCACCATACTCATCATCCCTATTCCTGTCCCTGCCCATTCTCTGAACTAACATCGTAGGCAGAAAGTAAAAACATCTCCTCAGAAAGTGTCAGGAGATCTAATAAAAGCACCGAAACTGAAAGACAGCATAATAACATACATTTACCAGTTTGTAAAAGATCTAATACTTTCCTGTCAATAAATGGAAGTTGATACAGTTGTTCTGGCTGCTATGGCTGCTGCTGTCATAGCCTAGGTCATTGACAAGTACCACAATTGCAGTAGTGTTACGAAAGAAACCATTTCGTGGACTATGAAAGAAACATAACGTATAGCCCCTGCCCTCAATGAGCTCAAAGGATGGTATAACAACCACCTCAAACAGGGAGATGCGATGTCAGCAAATAGCAAGGCTGCAAATACAACTCTTGGCTGCTTCAAACGCAGTGCCTTGTACAGACTACTAGCCAAATGCATAACAAATCCAAACTGCAAATGTCAACCAGAGGAAGGAAAGTATTGAAGAAACCACCTATCTCATTTAAACAAAACTCAAATCCTGAAAGAATTCACCTTGAAAGGAGGTCACCTTCTATCATGGTGAGTTTTTCCTCAGCTTCTCTGACCCCATCATCCTACTCTACAACTGTCCTGAGTAGGGAGTACAGAGGGAGTACAGTAGTGGGGATGGGGAGGGCGTGTGTGTGTGCGTGTGTGCGTGTGTGTGTGTGTGTGTGTGTGTGTGTGTGTGTTTCCCATAGCCCCACAGTCCAGTACATCAAAGCGTTGGCTCCCTATTTTCTTGTTCCAAATTTCCCTCCATGTGAAGGGTGCCATCTTTAGGCTCACTACGTAGAAACTATAGAAACCTTGAAACCTGCTAAAGCCTGAGAGTGATTCTCAAGAGCCCACAAGAAATTTTTCATTCTAAGAGATACATCTCCTTCCCATATGATTGACAATTGACAATAACTAAACAGGTGAAATTCACCCACTCAGAAGTGACAACCTAATAAGGTATCATTTGACTGAGTTGTATAAGAATTACATAAGAAAAACAAACAAGTATTTCTACCACAAAAATCTAACAAAAAATAAAACAATTGCAGATGTGGCCAAAATCTTTAGTCATCCTCTCATCTGTCAAAATAGTCATCTTTAGATGTTTGCCAACCAATAATATAAATTGAGATGTATGTGGCACTGTGGTAGACATTTTGGTGGAAAAGATGAAATATGCTATTATTTCTTGGCAAGGTCCTTCATTCTTTCCAGCAAATGGCCATTAGATCATTAATAAATATTGAGGTCTTACTTTGCACTAGGCATTGTTCTAATGTCAATGTCTTAAAATTTGTTTCATATATTTTTTCCAGTTTTGTAGTTGCTTAGGGTGAGAGGGTAAACCTGATCCTTCTAAATCAGGTTTTCTAAGATACAAAATAAATAGGCAAATTCCATCCAAAATGACCAACCAGAGTTATGTTCAATTGATGACTAGTTAAGGAATGGCCTAGGGAAACGGAGAGAAGCATAAATTAGGAATCACGTTAATTCTTCAACTAAGAAAAGCCACTGCTCATCTTCTGTTTGGCTAATGAACTATATGGTCTTTAATGGATGCTTGCCACTTTTGTTGAAAATCGAGTTGAACCCAAAGTCAAAAAGGAGGGGGAGGAGGAGGAAGAAGAGGAGGCGGCGGAGGAGGAGGAGTGGGGGGAGGGGAGAAAGAGGGGAAGAGGAGGAGGAAGGAGAAGAAGAAGAGTGGGAGGAGGAAGAGTAAGAAGAGGAAGGGAAGGAGGAGGAAGAGGGAAAAGAAGAAAAAGAAACTTAAAGGATAGGGATATATTTTAAAAATACAGAATATTAAGGCCAAAATTAAGTTCCTGTCATGTACCTCCTGTCATACATTTCTCAACAAAACCATACAATTTTACATTTTCAGTACTCTGACGAAATTTACTTCTTTCCAATCTAAAACTGAATTGGATCATCCAATTTCTAAACATTAAAGGATATGACATAGAATCTTTATCATTTAGGGTGATAGAATTTAGGGGAAATTTTGATGCAAAATTGACAGCAACTTTCAAATACTGACCAGTTAGGAGATTTAAGTAAACCAGTAAAACATACTTGACATAACAGTTTAAAGTTTGATTGGGTGTTAATACTACTTTTCCCATTAATAAAGATGTTTCTTTAGAGAATTACAATGCTTCCCAAATTTTTTAAATGTATTCCCAGTAAAACAAAAAGTGATCTATACCCAGATTAAAAGTAGGAATTAAAGGTGGTACTCATCGTTAACATGAGAAGATATCATCACATAATCACATTTCTTAATAATAAAACAATACTTTATACAGTTACGTAGGGGTGGGGAACCCAGCTATTAAATGTCTTCTCAATACAGCTCTGTTTTTCCAAGAAATGTGCAGTTTTGCAACAGGGCTTTAATATGTGGTACAAAACATATGATTCTGAATTACAAATGCAAAACTAAATTTATTAAATCACCTTGGTGGTAAATAATAATGTTTCTAAGCAGAGATTCATCCAACATCTCTGTTGAACAGAAAGGACATCAACTTCATCTCACTTAGTCTATCAATCAGCTTTGAAATGCAAATTTTGAGAGATAACAGAGAGATCACATCACCTATGAAAAATATCTGATCGATGATGCTATGAAATTTTCAATAAAGGTGGGAGTTTTCAATCTATAAAGATTCTTAAAGAATATCTCTTTAATTAATATATATACACATATATATTAAATTCAAGAATAGCAGAATTGCCAGGGATAATGGAGAACACAATTTAATAATATTAATAACCATTGTATTTCAAAATTCTTCTTAGAAAATTTCAGGCTCTTTCCTTCAGATACTTGTGCACAGCAAATGTGGACGGGAGCATGAAGAATGCTCATTGATATAAAATTAAACTAAAAGATACTTTGGCCTCAATTATCTAGATATTTTGAGCGAATGCCAGATGGTTTCCTCATTTTTCACTTCCTTTGCAAGGAACAAACAGCCTATGTCTTCTTTACAGGAAAAACTTTGCTCCCATTATATCACTGACAAATTTCAAAAGTATAAAATGACTTCGAGATGAATCATCATCTCTAAGAGACCAGAGACTTGAATAGTTTCCCCCTTAAAGATAGCACTGCTTAGTGGTTTCATAAAAAATGTTGGCACTTTAATCCCAGGATAGCAGTGTGTGATGCTTCCCAAGTGGAACTTTAATGTCCACACAAGTTTAACCCTGTGACACTACTCTGGGCTGCACGGCCCTCCATCTTCCCCTTGTCATCTAGCATAAGACCTGTTTGCTCCTCCACTGTCTGTATGTCCAAGCTCCCCTGGAATTCCTCAGTCCATCCCCACAGCAGAGTTTCTTCACTGATAGCAGGGAAAAAAAGAAGGGAAAAGGACATTTGAGACACAGGCTCCAGCTAGGTGTGCTTGTCACTAACCTCACAAGCTAAACTTTGAAAAATGTAGTCAGTGCACATTCATTTAGTTTATAAAACACTCAGTATTGAGTTTGACTATATTGTAATTGTGGTGTTTGCTTATTTGATGGAACTAAACATCAAATGGCTCTTTTCATAAGTGCCAAATGATCCTAATAGCCACTGACCTTCAGGAATAAAGAAACTAAATTTCTTTTAAGTTAAAATTACAATTCCAGGCTAACAGCCTCCAGTCTTTAAAAGATAGATAACAAATAATTCCACACGTGCGTCCAATTCATTCTATCGTCTGAGGGGTGTATTCTGCATCCCCGAGAGACCCATCAGGATGCCACACCGGTGAGCAAACATTGCAGCAACCTAAACTTTTTATATGGTTATGGATGTCTGAAAAAATATTTAAAGCTAACATCATCTCTGCCATGCCCTGAGGTTAGCAAAGGTGTTGATACCACCATCCAGTTCCCAAAAAGGAGCTGAGTCCTTAATCCACAGTGGAGCATATCTGACGTACACTAAGCTTGATGGAATCACCATGATGTGTTTGACATTGAGTTCCCATCAAAAACCCAATAGACAGAAAGTAAATTCCAGAATTCTCATCTGCCTGCTCCTCTGGAAGTCTTAAGTTCTAGACTTACAGCATGTTAAACATCAAAATGTTAATACCTAGGCAACTTTACTTCATGACATTTGACATGGCTTTTTTCTCAAAGTACATAACAAGAATGATCCAGAGCGATCACACTTCTGTATGTGTGATGACACAGTTGTGAAGAATGTTTGTCCACTCTATTATACATGTCACATATACAATAATTACAAGGGTTAGTTTTAGGAACATATTGTATCCGTCCTTTTGTAAGTGGACTTGATTTGCTTCCAGTAAACCTGAAAATACATCCCTGTCTTCGCTCTAAGCCTTGGGCCTTCTCAGCAACACATTTGCATACACGGGTGTCCAGGTTCTCCTCCTATTTATGCTGTACGTCCCCTATTCTGTATTAGCAACCCCTCAACTTTTCTATCATTTTCTCTGCATACAAACATGCTACAATATTTTCCATAAGAAGTAAAACCCACACTCGACCCCATATGCCCTACGGTTAATGACTATTTCTCTGCTCCTCTTTAAACAGCAAAAATCCATATAAGAACAGTATAAATTCACTGTCTTCAATTCCCCCCCATTTCCTTTTGAATCCACCCCAGTTATCTTTTATCCTCCCAACACCACTGAGCCAGCTTTTGTCAGAGTCCCCACTGACTGTATTACCTGAACCCTTCTGTCAATCTTCTGTCTTCATCTTACACTGAGTAGAAAAGGTGAGATGTACGTTGCAGGTACAAATTTTGAGAGGGTGCCAAAAACTCAGCAATCAAGATAAGTAACATTTGAATGTGATATTTTTAAATGAAAATAAATGCAAAAAAATCATGATGAACAAAAGATCAAAATTTTAAATAAAGGCAGGCTAGGACTAAGGTGAGGGGAGTAAGGAATTTAAATTGTGATATTTTGTTTACCATGGATTTTTATAATAATTATTTATTATTTTCAATATTGCATTAAGACATTAATTATCTTGATCACTGAGTGTCTTGGTACCTCCTATAAATTTTGCACCCAAGGCAATGCTCTGTCATCCTACCCCAGCCCTGCTGCCAGGCCCTTTTTCTTGAATCGCTTTCCGAATTTGGCTTCTAGGGTAACATCTCTTCTTTCTCCTCCAGCTTCACTAGATACTCTTTCCCAGTCTCCGTTGCTGATTTCTCCTCATCTCCTCCAACCTCTAAATATTCAGCGCTTGGGTCTAAGACTTCTTCTCCATCTATTCTCCTTGCCTAAATCATCTCATCCAGACCCATGGCTGTACATAGCACATCTGGCCAGAAAACTCCCAGGTTTTATCTCCAGCCCAAACCACTCCCCTGAATTCCCTGCTTGGCATACCCATTTCAAACTGAACATGACCATACTTCTCATTTCAATTAACCCTTAAACCATTTCCTACTACAATTTTCTGCACCTCGATAAAGAGTAATCATATCCTTTCAGTTGCTCAGGTCAAAAATTTTGGAGTTATTCTTATCTACTCTCTAATGCTCTTACTTTATATATAAGTTATCCGCAATTCTTGTTGGCTTTATCTTCAAAATATGTGCACAATCCAACCACTTCGCACAACCTCAACCACCATCCCAGCCCAAGCCACTGTCACTTCTTGCTCAGACTATGACAATAATCTCCAACTGGTTTATTTGCTTTTTACCTTTGCTTTCTTATTGTTTATTTTTAATAAAGCTGCCAGAATGATCATTTTAAAATGGAAATCTGGTTATATCCTGTGTTTATAACCTTCCACTGGCTCCGCATTTCACCCAGAATAAAATCCAAATTCCTTAAAATAGCCTACAACACTACTCCTCAAACCTTAGCTGCAACAGAATCAAAATCACATGAAGTCTTGTTAAAACATCATTGTTGGGCTCCACCCCAGAGCTTCTGATTCAGGGAGCCTGGGTGGGTCCCAAAAATTTGCATTTCTAACAAGTTTCCAGGACATGAGATTGAGGCTGCTTGTCTAGGGACCACACTTTGAGAACCACTGGCCTACAACACACTGCACAATTCATTGTTTCTCTGAACTCATCCCTCTTACTTCCCACCTTCTTCTTTCTGGTCCAGCTGTTCTGTCCTTAGCCTTCAAGCCAGCTCCTACTTCATAACCTTTGTATCTTCTACTCCCACTCTCTGTAACATTCCTTCCCTAGATAACCTCCGGGCCACTTGTTCTTTGAGATCTCTGATCAAAAACCCTTTTAATAAGGTCTATTCTGAACACACTTAAATACCAAACTTGCCTCACCCTACCTTGCTTTATTTTTCTCCATAGAACTTATCACCATCTGTCCTTTATGTATTTGATAGTTTGTTTATTGTTTGTGTCCTTTATATATTTGATTGTTTGTTTATTGAATGTAAGCTCTATGTAGACACAGACTTTCTATACTTATTTCAACATTAACTCCAGAGCCTAAAATCGTACTTGGCACATAGGTGCTCACTAAGTATTTGGGAATGAAGGAATGAATGAATGAGGAGGAGAATTAGGCATTCATTCCAGCTTATTCTCACATCTGTTACCAGGTTGCATGGGTGGAAAGAATAATAAAATTTGTCTTGTGAACCTGAACAAATCACTTAAACACTGCACCCTCATCTTGCAAGATTTTATTGCAAAATCAACTTAATTGGCTTCATCATGCAAAAACAATATTCACATTAATTCAGTGGCCAGTACAGGATACAAGAAGCATCCAACTTCCCATTCTGTTTTACTCACACTCCTGATCTGGTGTGCACAGAGACCCACTTAGGGTGGCTAAAAACAGAGTTCTGTTACTCTGTTGCCACCTGCTTCCTATCGCTGTAAGTCCATCTGCTCCCGTAAAGAATCATCTCTGAGCTTTATTTCCTTGAACTATTTTTTTCCTCTCTGATTCTCCTCTATCACTTTCTTTATTCTCCCCAAAGAGCCACCTATTTTTGCCCAACTAACAGTTATTCCACTTCCTTCCTTACCAGAAGTGGCCCCAATTTAATTCAAGTGTCTATCCTCTCCTTACGATTCAGGGTAAATACTGATTAGGAATCGAATTAGGAGGATCCTGTTTCCTTTCCGAGCACTGGGCTAAAGCTGCATATCACCCAGTTCCGTCTATGAACACAGACCGCTGAAGCCCTCAGGAGAAGTTAACTTCCTCTCCATAAAGAGACAGATAGACTCAAGGATTCTTCTTCCACTATCTAATCTTGTAGCATCTGCATCTTTTGTCTGGAACTTCAGCAACAATTCTGTAACCCTGAGGGAAGCTAGCTGGGGACAATAAATCAGAGATAGCTAAGACAAAAAAGATGGGAAGAATCTGGTACCTACTCAATGAGCCAAAGAACTAAGTGGCACTAGAGCTACCCTGTGTCAGGATTTCTTGGCATGTAGGATAACAGAACTTTCTAATTGTTAAGACAGGTTTGGGCTTGGGAGTCATTACTTGCATCTTTCCTGATACAGAGGTCTATGCTCGACAGAAGCATTATAACAGTCCAGATAGATAATTTGTATATAAGGCAAGTCCCATTTCACATGTATACCTTTGCATTTTATCTTGCAATAGCCCTCTCTGACTTGCATAAACTGCTTCCTCAGAATGGAATGCCCATGGTGGGGCATCTCATGTTGAGTTACCGTGTTAAATTTCATGCAGGCCCCAGTCTCTCTGAGATTCATAAAAAGACAGACATCTGCTTCCTGGGTGTGGCCCAGAAAGAAGATGGTTTATATATAGAAACCCATGGATGGAAATACCTAAAGTTTTTACTACGTATGTGACCAAAAACAGTAACCATTGCTTATTATTATTATTATAAGATGAGATCTAGTGGAGAAAATTAATCTTGAACTTTACAGACCTTTTCATACAATCAGCTCAATAGAACCTCAATAGAATCTCACAGATAAAAATGAAACAGCTATATGACATTTAAAAGAACCCCTACAGATATGCAGAATTTGAACTCTTGTGATATTTTTAAGTTTCAGACATTCTGAAATCTCTGAATCAAAAGCATTCTAATATAACTATTAAATATCTCAATGACACTCAAAAGTTTATTTTCTCATGAAGTATTTGCGTCATTCATTTTTTTTCTTTTTAAAATTAGTGTTTAGAAGCTGACTTTCTACCTAGTCTTCCTTGTTCTCCCTGGGTCACTGCTGCAATCTAGTCAAAATAGTAAAATTCTGCTTTATTTCATATTTTTTTGTCAGCTCCAGCTCCAGCCTTATTTCGGCAAGGGCTAGGGGTTTCTTCTAGAGTTTGGCTAATAATCCTTACTCAGGAAAACTCCAGATGGACATCGCAGAGATGCTGTTTCAGTTTTTTTCTTTTCAATTTGGACATGCCATGCACAACCTCACTGATGTATAAAACATCAGTACAAAATGTAGAAAACTACTTTTGCTTTTTGCCTACGTATACCCTTTTTATGATGAGCTGAGATGTTTTCCCACAGGCAAAAGTTTTCCTAAAGAAAAACTATAAAAAATAAAAACCTAAACTAGAATAATTTAAATACAAACTTTGCATTCAGATTTTTACAGTTTCCTGCATAAAAAATAAGAGGATGCTGTGAATTCTCCAGGAAAGCAAAAAAGTCTAACTAGACCAACACTTTTGAAAAGGCCTAGGGGATGTTGTCAAATTACGTGGTGTTGTATAATTCAAGATTTAATCATTATGAGTCAGACTATCAAAAATGCCTCCACCCTGATTCCAGGATGGTATTATTAGCATATTTTCATGAGAATGATGGGTAAATCATTAGCTGGATTTTCCAAATGTGTTAGGTGGATATTCCAAGAAACATAGGAATAAGGATGTAAAAATGTTGCCTTTGCAGGATTTCCTCATATTATGGATATCTAGTTCAGTAAATATTTTGAGAACATGGAATCATGAGAGCATTTTTTTTCCTTTTTTATTTCTGTTATAGTTTTTCACTTGCTAATCTTTAGAAATTCATGTGAGAATTTTCTCCACATTATAACAAACAAAAACACAGTGAATTCCTTTGTAAAATAATTAAAATAAGTAACCCTGATTCTTATCCTTTCATTTTATGGGGAGGTATATTTTCCATTGGGAGTTAGTCTAGTGATTTAGATCAGTTAAATCTGACTGATCTAGATTTACATCCTGCCTCAATCTATGATGTTGGGCAAATCTGTTAACGTGAGACTTTTAGATTCTTCATCTATAAAATGAGAGGAAGAGTATAACCATAGTTCTCCATACTCACCCCTTCATAAAGTTCTTGACTTTGGATTATAATCACCTACTTACTTACCTGTTTTCTGCCATGAAATTCTGAGGATCGTTTGGGGAGAGGAAATATCGTTCTCTCTTTAGAGCAGAGGTTCTCAAACATGACTGCACAGAATAATCAGCTGGGAAGTTTCTCAAGCTCCCAGTTCCCCAGCTTAACCACTTAAACAATTATCTCTGAGGGTGGCCCAAGACATCTTTCTTAGGTTCCCCAAATGATTCTTCTAATGGGAACCACATCAGAGAACCACTGCTTTTGAGGATTAACACAGTACCTGGCACACAGGAGGCGTGTTAAATAGAATGAATAGGTAATTTAGTCAGTAAATGAGTGAAAGTCGTTGCAGACCACATTGCAATATTTACCTATCCATTCTTTCCCCACCTCAGCTGTGAGCTCATAGAGAGAATCTCAGAATCATATTGTTTTTTTACCTACACCTCCAAACACAGTGTCTTATTCACTGTTTTATTCCTTGGCATAAATTATGTCCAATATTTGGTTGAAGAAAAGTAATATGAAATACAGAGAAAAAAGTTTTTTTGGTCAGTTAAAGATTTTTGTTTAGGTAGAAGAAGATAGTAAGAAAAGATTAGGTTTTGCTCATGTGTTTCCAATGGAAGAATAGAACAAAGAGTTCCACTTTCACGTGTACTGAGGTAACCCCATAAATATAGAACCATGTACTGAATAGTCAATATACAACAGACAATTTGGCCTTGATTTCATACTCAGAGAAAATGAAGCAAGTGGGAAAATCCATCCCTCTTGGCTTTTATCTGGATTTCCTTGGGCACTCCTAGAACAGTTGAGCACATCATCCAGGGAGGACAATTTCACAGTTCACAAACACTAATGTAAACAACCTATTATTTACTGAATGGCCATTTCTTAAAAACTGTTTTGAGTAGCCAGTAATGCCTGCTTCCAGTTTCAGTGAATGATTGCTTTTATATCCCCCCCATAGTGTGGATTAGATGAGATTTACTTGTTCAACCAGCCTAAAGAACTCTAGAATGTTCCTGAATGCTGAAAGACAAAGCCAGAGATTCTCATTTTTGAGGGTAAAATGTTTAGTGAATTTATCGTACCAAATTCTTTCTTCAGCACACTTCAGTAAAGTGTGTGTATATTTATTTATTTTCTTATTATTTACATATACATGTTGATAAGTTAATAGCCGTTTAAATGTTTTAAGACAACTATCATGACTTTTAAAAGGAAATTTTCACAGGAAGTTGTGTATGTGAGTATCAACTGGTATGAAAGCAAAACTAAAATTAATAAGCATAAGCATGTAAAATAAAAGCCAAAACACAAAATTGGCCAAGTTTTTGAATGATGATGATTTCATGGGTAACTATGTCTGTACAATAAATTTACTTATTTCCCTTAGAGAGCCACTGGTTCCACCTAATGGAATTTTGACATCCTATTATACAATAACGTCATTGTACAAATGCATAGGTTAGTAAGACTGATGACACAGCTTAACTTAACTTAGCAAGGTTACTTATGAGCAGACCTTTACTGGGTCGAGTACAAAGATAGATCCAAAGTTCTCTGACAAGTATAAACTGAGAACTGAAAATATATATATATATATATATATATATATATATATATATATATATATCCTGTGTAGAGTCTGCTCTTATATATTACAAAACACACACACATTCACAGGCAGTCCTCACTTTGCACAATAGAGCAGGGAAGACCATTCAAGATGAAGCTATGCTAAATTATCTTAATAATCAATGAAAGAATTCACTGATTAATTCTACCAAATGTTTAAATAATTACCACCAAGCGTTCTCATACTCTTCAAAAAAATAGAAGAGGAGGGAATCTAACTCATTCTATGAAGCCAGTATTACCCTGACACCAAAGCCAGACAAAGACATCACAAGAAAACAACAGACCAATATCACTATGAATATAGTAGATGTAAAAGTCCTCAAAATACTAGTAAACTGAATGCAGCAACATATTAAGTGATCATACACCATGACCAAGTGGGGTTTGTTCCCAGAATGCAAGGTTGGTTCAACATATGAAAATCAATCACTGCAACATTTTAACAGAATAAAGGTAGAAAAGAAAAATGATTGCCTCAATAGGCATAGAAAAATCATTTAACAAAATTCATCATCCTTGTATAATAAAAACACTGAACAAATGAGAAATAGAAGGAAACTTTCTCAATCTAATAAAGGACATCTATGACAATCCCATAGCTAAAATCATATTTAATGTAAAAGGCTGAAAACTTTCACTCAATATTACAAACAAGACAAGGATGTCCTCTCTCACCACTTCCATTCAGCATTGAACTGGAGCTTCTACCCAAAGGCAACTAGGCAAGAAAAAGAAATAAAAGGTTTTCATATTGAAAAGAAAGAGGTAAAATTATTTCTGACCATAGATGATATGTTTTTATATGTAGAAAACACTAAGGACTTTACCCCCCAAAAAATAGCTATTAGAGCTAATAAATGAGTTTTAAAAGTTGCAGAATACAAGATTAATATATAAAAATCAGTTGTATTTCTGTTCACCAGCAATGAATAATCCGAAAATGAAATTAAGAAAACAATTTCATTTACAATAGCATTAAAAAATAAAATACTTAGAAATGCATTTACAAAGTACAACACTTGTTCACTGAAAACTACAAAGCATTGTTGAAAGAAATTAAAGAAGACCTAAATAAATAGAAAGATACCCCACATTCATGATTGAAGACTCAATATTGTTAAAATGGCAACACACCCCAAATTGATCTGCAGATTTAATGCAATCCCTATTGAAATTTCAACTGCCTTTTTCAGCAATCGCCAAGTTAACCTTAATCTGCACTTGTAATTGCAAGGAACATAGAATACCTAAAACAATCTTGAAAAAGAAGAACAATGTTGTGGCAATCACACTTCCTAACTTGAAAACTTACTACAATGATACCGTACTCAAGACAGTGTGGTAGTGGCAAAAGGATAGACATAGAGACTAATGGCATAGAATTGAAAATCCAGTTGAGGCCATTAGTGGCTGAGAACTAAAGAGAATGTATGCCATCAGCATCCCCAGCAGCTGCAGCAACAGGTCTCTCCTTGAAGAGGGATTTGAACAGCATATCCCTGTGTCGACATTGCTGGCGCATGTGATTACATTAAAATTGAAGATTTCTGTTCAATGAAGGACACCTTAGATTATGTTAATAGACAGAAAGCAGAAAGGGTGAAGATGCAAACAATGTTTATAACTGGTAATTACTAATATCTGGAATGTACAAAGGATTCCTATACCAATCCCAACCAAGGAAAAATTAACAATGTATAGAAACAGCAAATTCACAGAAAAGGAAACCTAAAACCTAACAAGCATAACAAAGATGCTCAAACATCATCAGAGAAAAACTAACTAAAATAACAAGGAGATGCCTCTTCATACTTATTAGACTGGCAGAAATACAAAAGCTGGGTAACATCAGTTGGCAAGGATGTGGGGATAGGGTAAGGTAGCTACACATCCCAATTTGTTTGAAAAAGTTCTGGTTTATTCTTGTTGTCCAACATAATTATTAGCACCTGCTTTCATTGCCAAAAATGTCCTTATTGTACAAGAAATCACAGGGTCACTGTCATGCAGGGTCTCTGTGCCTGCTCCCCGCACAAGAACCCAGGACATGGTGAGGCCAAAAAGGAACAACAGAACCACAGATAGGAGAGTCATACCACTATATTCTTGCTGGCGGCTGGTCGAGACACAAAAGCAAACATCCGTCAATACCCCAACAAGGGGTCTTCCTGTATCCCAGTCTCGCTGGCGGCCGGGTGAGACACAGGAAGTAGGATCAACACGATCTGCAACCTGCCATCCGTGCTTCTCTGCCAACCGACCAGCCTGCTAGCTGCAATCCACGCCTGCTAGTGCAGCCATGGCAGCTGTATCAGTGGCTAATGGCTAACCAGTAACAGCTGATGGTCAACTGGTCACAGCGCATGGCAATCTGATTACAGCTGATGGCCATCTAATAACCGAGCCAGCACCTTTCCAAATGAGGCTGAGAGCCTGGAAACCGCTCTCTGGGACCCTGTTCCCACAGTCACCCTAGAATAGGTGATCACCATACACTACTGGTGTAAATGTGTACTGGTATAGCCATTGGAGAAAACAGTATTCAGTCAATATAAGAATTTGAATACCTTATGATGCAGAAATTTCTACCTGGATATCTGGAAATAGATGATAGATGGACAGATAGATAAATAATAGGAGAAAGTCTCACATAAACCCATAAGGAAACATGTAATAAGCTGGTCATTGCATTATTATTTCTGATGGAAAAGAATTAGAAGCTCTCTGAGTATTCATAACTGGGAAAGTTAGAAGCAACACAAGACATGTAAATATAGTAGCATAGACGGATTCCAAAGACATAATGCTGGGTGAAACAGTTTGTTGTTGGTTTTTTTTTTTTTTTTAAAGCATGACATTATAGTAAGATGACCCTCACTGACCCACACTATTGCATAATTCCCAGCACTTAACTGTGTGTGGGACCTGTGACTATAACAGCATCTCAATCCCATGATTATAATATATAACGAAGGTAAAGGGATTGTGTTAATGCAACTCAGCTTCCTAAGTAGTTTATTTTGATTTAATCAAAGAGAAAGTCTGAATGGGCATGGCCTAGTTATCAGAAGTAGTAGATACCTTTAACATTACAGCTCCAATCAGTGTTCCTGAAAGACAGAGGTAAAGGGAAATCTTTGTCATAGGAAGAAATTAGAGCAGTATACTTGCTGCCTTTGTCAGGACTGGATATGGCCAGAGATATGGATTTGATTCATAGGCAGTGGTTAATTGTTTGTTTGATAGTTCAGGACAAGGTAAAACTATCAATGGCAAGAAAGACTAAGGGAGAGGTTTGTGGATAGGCATACAGAATGAGAACAGAGAGTGAAGACATCTGCTCATCAAAGGGCGTTCACTGCAGGTGAGGCTGTCAATTATCAGGTGAACATGAGGACACATATGATAGGCCCCAGGCAGCCTCTTCCTCACCTACTCAGGTGCTCGCTGAATGAATGTACAAAGTGGTCATGACAGCAGAAGTAGAGGCTATGCACTGGCTCAACAACATGGCGGGCCTGATACCTGTATTTCAGAGTGCACAGACTGCCAACCACAGGCACCAGTGCCAAGCAATGCAAAGGCACCACTCCCTGAGTGAACCAGCCAGCTACCTTGTGGTATATTGATAACATCAGACCTCTTCCTTCATGGATGTGGCAACAATTTGTCCTAACTGTAATGTGCACGTATTTTAGAAATGGATTTCCCTTGTCTTTACTCTGTGCTTCTGCCAGAACAACCATTGGGGACTTATAGAGAGTCTTATTGATCATAGATAATAGATGGATAGATAGATAAATAATAGGAGAAAATCTCACATAAACCATTCAATGCAAAAATTCAATGCAAAATTGTTAAATTCCAAACAATATTACATTTGACCAAAGAAGCAAACACAACAAAAGAAGTATAATGATGAGTTCGTATCCATGTAATTCACTGGTCACAATCCCCTAACACTTAGTTGCAACTGGCCTGACAAAACGGTAGAATGATCTATGAAGAATCATTACTGCAGCAATTAAGAACATTCTGAAAGTCTGGAGTTATGTCTTATAAAATGTCATCATATGCTTTGAATCAGTGGCCAACACATGGTGCTGTTTCTCCCATTCTATTTCTAGAATATAAGGATCTAGAAATCAATGCCACTTTTCCATCTGGGGACCCACTAATAGAAGTTCTTTTTCCATCTCCACAACTTTGTGCTCTGCTGGTTTAAAGAGGTCTTAGTTTGCATCAGAGAAATGCTTATACCAGTAGACATAACAATTGTTCCATTGAACTGAAAGTTGACACGGCCACTTGTCCATCCATTTTGGGTTCCTCAGGCCATTAAGCCAACAGGCAAAGAAGGGGATTATTCTAATGCCTAGGGTGACTGATCCTGACTAGCAAAAAGAAATTGGGCTGTTGCTGTACAATGCAGGTAGTGAAAAGGGGCCCACTGGGATGCCGCTTAGAACTTCCATTTCCAAGAGTAAAAGTTAATGGAAAACTAAAGTAACTTTTAAAAAAGAAAGGTAGAACCACTAAGGATTAAAACATTTCATAAATGGAAGTATGAGTCATTTAGCCAGGTAAAGAACTAGCAGAAGTGCTGGCTGAAAGCCAAAGAAACATCAAATGGGTAGTAGAAAAAAAACGTTACAAATATCAACAATAGTTTTGTGACCAATTCTAGAAACATGGACAAGTAGCAGCTATACATATTTTCTTCCTTGATTTTATATATATATATTTTTTTTTTCCTATTATTTTATATAAGGAGTGTTGGTATTAGTTAAATTTACAATTTAGTGTTTAGGTGACTGAAATACAGGAGGAATTAGTTGCCCATACGTGGAAACAATAGCTGTTGGAAAACTGGGTCTCCTTTGGAGTGGGGTAGGGAGAGGGTAGGAGGGTGAGAGCATCTTGTGAAGGACAGTTGCAACTTACTAGGCAGAAGCATAAATTTGTTCTTGGATTAAAGTTTTGATATGTGTAGAAGTATATTATTATAGAATGTGTAGAAGCATATGTGTAGAAGATATGTGTAGAAGCATATTGTCTTTTAACTCCAAATTTCCCCTTCGAGATTTTGCTTTATAAAACTAGGACTGTGATTCTTCAGACTACTTTGTCAGCTGAATCCTTATTAAATTCTGTCAAAAAAAAAAAAAATGTTCTAGAGGGAGACTGGAAGACAGGGAGAGGGCAAAGAAACTTGCTCCGTTTTATTTGCTTGTTCTTCCTGTCAGTGTCACACAAACAAAGGTACTTCACCCTGGCAGCAGCATTGTGTTTCAACCTCCAACGTTTTTGGCATCCCCAGAAGCAATGTATCAGTCCCACCACCACCCCACCCCTCCACCCCCCCACCCCCCCGTCTCAGAAACACCAGCAACAGCTGCCAATGCCTCCTAAGGTCTGAGTCTCAACTTTTCAAGCCTATTCCTCTTACGCAAGGTATCAGTACTACTGACTAGTACTTCCTCTTCAGAAGTCTGAGTCTCAGCCCCCTGGGGCTTCTCCTCCAACTTTAAAGTTTTAATAGCCCAAATCTTTTATATTTGTTCCCCCAGCCCTACTGTTTGCTGCAATGACTACATCTGTTTTTTATTAGTATTATCTTTTTGCATTTTCAGCTCTCCAACACCTGTGTAATCAACTCCTTATGTCAAATTCTGCTGAAATACCTAGGATTTTTTTTTTTTTTAACCTATTGGAGCTTGCCTGATACACACATGATGGAGAGCTATGAAGCACTTAGAAGCAGCACATTAGATGTACACACAGCAACATAAATATATACTAAATATATAGTACTGAGTGAAAAAGCAAGAAAAAGGATATTCAACGCGATGTCATTTAAATAAAATTAAAAAATAATTCCTTCAGAAAAAAAATATGTATTTTCAAGAATACATACAAATATATTAGAATGGTGACAGAGACAGAAATCAAAATGACATATGGGAATAAAGGAAGGGAAAGAAGGAAGGAAGATGGATATGAGAAGGGCTTTGCATGAACCAATAGTGATAATGTGCCATTAACTAAGATGTATGAGTTCTGACAATTATGTTCGCAAACTTGCCACCATGTGCTTACATTGGCAGCACTGTACAAACAGCTCAGTAAGGTTTCATAACCTTAGTATATCAGTGTGGGGACAGAGCCAGGAGTGCAGTTTCCAGGCTCTCGGCCTCACATGGAAAGGAGCTGGCTCAGGTAGGAAATGGCCATCAACTGTGATTGGATGGCCATCAGCAGTAGCTAGTTGGCCGTTAGCTGTAACCAGTGAGCCATTGGCCACTAATATAACTGCCGTGGCTACGCTAGCAGGAAAATGGGGGCCTAGCAAGAAGATGGTGGCTGAGCCTGCAAGCGGTGCAGTGAGGGTTGCGAACAGTGTGGCTCCTGCTTCCTGTGTTTCCAACCCAGCCACCAGCGAGAATATAGTGGTATGACTCCCCTACCTATGGCTCCATGGGTGTTCCCTTTAGGCCTCACCATATCCTATGTTCTTATGTGGAGAGCGGGAGCTGAGCCCCCGTCTGACACCCTGCATGACAATCAGTGTCTCACAGCTGTGTTCATGTTGACGTGTGGTGTCTTGCTGAGGGGCATTTATTATTGTTGTTGCGTGTCTTTGTGTGCCTTCGCGAGAATGTCCGAGCCTGAATTAGAGCAACAAACAAACATTAAATTTCTTGTTAAACTTAGCAAGAGTGGAAGTGAAATCAGGGATATGTTAGCCCAAGTTTATGGGGATAATGCCATGAAGAAAACAACAGTGTACAAGTGGAGTAAATGTTTCTGAAGGGAGAGAACTCGTCACTGATAAAGAGAAGTCAGGGCGGACAGTAATGAGGAGAACTGACAAAAACATTGCAAAAATGTGTTGAATTGTGTGTCAAAATTGTCAGCTGACTGTGAGAAGCATAGCAGACCAAGTGACATCGACAGGGAAACAGGAAAACCTTAACAGAAAATCTTGGCATGAGAAAGATGTGTGCAAAAATGGTTCCAAAAGAGATCATGGATGAACAAAAGCAAAGGAGAGTCGAAGATGGCCAAGACCTTTTGGAGAGGCAAGACGATGCCTTGGGCCATGTTATCACTGGTGATGAAATATGAGTATATAAATATGACCCTGAAACAAAGCGTGAAAGTGCCCAATGGAAGTCAGTTCTCCACAATCAAAACAGTTCTGCCAGTCCTAATCAAGAGTCAAAACAAGGTCGCTAAACTTTTTTTATATCAGAGGGATTATTCATCATGAATTTGTACCAACTGAACAAACAGTTAACCGAGTTTACTATTTGGAAAGGCTATGTGAAAAAGTTAGACAACCTGAACTTTTTGACAATTCATAGCTCTTCCATCACGACAATGCACCAACGCACACGGCACTGTCTGTGAGGGAGTTTTAGCCAGTAAAGAAATAACTGTATTGGAACACCCTCCCTACTCACCTGATCCGGTCCCCAATGACTTCTTTCTTTACCCGAAGATAAAGGAAATATTGGAAAGGAGACATTTTGATGACATTCAGGACATCAAGGGTAATATGACAACAGCTCTGATGGCCATTCCAGATAAAGAGTTCCAAAATTGCTTTGCAGGGTGGACTAGGCATTGGCGTCGGTGCATAGCTTCCCAAGGGGAGTACTTCGAAGGTGACCATAGTGATATTCAGCAACGAGGTATGTAGCACTTTTTCTAGAATGAGTTTGCAAACTTAATTGTCAGACCTCGTATGTTTAATTGAACCCTCTCCCCTTAAGAGTATGAAAATGATGAAAGACTTATGGTTGTTTCAAATCCAAGTGGCAGAAACTCAAACTAACTTTAGGAGGGAAAAAGTGATTTCTTGACTTACATGACAAAAAAATCCAAGGGTGGACTTTAGGTACAGCTAAATCCAGGTGTTCAATTATATAATCTTCTGTTATCTGCATTTTTCTTTTCCTTGTATTGGTTTCTCTCAATCATATACTCTCTTTAACAGAGCCTCTAACAGGTGAAAGCTTATATCTCAAAACTTTAACTTTTTTTCCCTCTCTTCATCATTCTGGCCAAAACTAAGAGATTCACTGGCCCTGATTGGCCTGCCCAGGTCATGTGCACTTCCTGAACCAATCACTATGGGGTGCAAATACTTTTGTAGGCCAATCATGATCATTCTCCCCAGAAAGTGGAATCAAGCCCATGGAACATGTTACTAGAAATATATTCTTCAATACAATACCAATCCCCTTAAAACATTTTCAATACTGCTCAACTGTTAATAAAAAATTCTACAATGGCACTTAATGTGTTAGTAGAAATTTTATATCTGGGTAGATCACAGAGGTAGAGCTGGTCTTTAAAGAGAGGACACAGAAGGTGACTCATGGCCATGTGGCTATATTTTAGGAGTGCTGAAAATTCCTCTTGTCTAAAATATCTTCCCCATCTGCCAACCACAGTCTTAAATTCCAATTTGAGATTCATTGTTTTGGACTTATAATATGGACACTACAAACTGCATTGGAAAAACACGTAAATGCCACTTAGCATTTATCAGCTTTTAACACCTTGGTATTGATTACATTATCAGATTGATGATGGCAGGGAAGGCAATAGTAAGGAGTCCCTCAGTGGAAAGAGTCTAAATGGGTTGAAATGTCACAAAGGGCAGTCCGGAACCTGTGTGGCCAGGATGATAGGGAAGAGTGAGAAGAGTGGCATGTGAAAGGACACTCGAGACACAACCTGTCTGAATCACAATTTCTCTTGGTAACAACACTACCTATAACACCACTTAATTATATCTTAGAAGGGGCATTCTATGAGGGGATTTGGGGGGATCTAGTCCCTTCCCTTAACAAGTTCCATGTTGAAAACATGGCTGTAGAACAGCCTCTGCCCTGGGTTTGCAGGGAGAGGGGAGAGTTTTTAATAGAAGATGATCATGAGGAAGAACCTCTAAAAATACTCTTGAAGTTATTTCCAGCTTCTAATCATCTAATAGTTAAAGAAAGGTATCCCTAAGACCTTTGTTGATCTTTTTCTAATGACATAAAAGTATCAGTTATCTAAATGACTTGTTTTTTGGCTAAGGCAGTAACAGAGCTGGAACAATACCCCAAAGCTAGCTTCCCATGTGATTTCCGGCAAGATATTGTCCTTCTTTATAATATCCCAATTTTTTTTCTTTATTACTAAGTTTCCTATCTTACTGTGCCTCATCTTCCTAAAAGGAATTATAATAGTGTATAACAATAAAAATCTTTCCAAACCTTTAGTAAAGTAGATGGATAGGAAGGAAGGAACTCATTAAACTAGTAGCAGTGATTCTCTATGGGAAGGGAATAGGGTAAAGATGAAGATAGTAAAGAAGAAACTAAGCATTTTATTCTATGTATTTTGTTATTACTTGACTTTTCTTTTACAGTGATCATGTGTTCGTGAATCCTTTTGTAATTTAGTAAAATTTGTACTTAATTGATTCTACTAACTAAAAGACATTTGTTCTCATATTTGGGATTAAACTTGAGGGAGATTGGCCTAGATAAATGCTGACCACACAGAGAAAAAGTGTATCCCACAAATGTCACAGCTGGCTGAATTAAGCTTAAAAATAATGCTCAGATGCTATAAAACTAAGCTGAATAAAAATGCAAAATACTCCAATTCTTGTTACGCCTGCTTTTTTTTCTTTTTTCAAAAAGAATGAACTACTGCTGTTCTTGAGAGTGTCATAAAGATACAGGTCGGTTATGCTGCTCCCCTAGATGGGTTTCGGTTGGTAATAAATGGTTTTCTGAGAGGTTTGAATTAAAGCTCTTATGTAAATAGAGAGCGGCTTACATAATGCTTTCTAAACTAGAACTTTGAAGACAAATCTGCAGTAGGCATATGAAATCTGTCTTTGCTGCAAATGGCATCTGAAAACTAAGAGGAAACCATCCAAGATGTGGTTTAAGAAAACAGGAAGAATAAACACCCAGGGTGCAAGCTTCTGATCAATCATTTAACCAAATCTCAACCATGACCAAACAGAGAATATGTAAGAGGTGTGTCTTGGGCTTATAGTAATACTACTACTAACCAAACCAGCGCTCATCGCTCATGAGTTTCCTTCATTGAAAATTTCTACGTAAAATTCAGGGGCTGGAGCCATGCCATCGGCCGTTTGCATCCCGGTATGGTTGGTGCGTCATCTCACGGAGGAGGCTAAACTAGTATTGATTTTCCAATTTCTAAAAGAAGTAACCATTTAGAGCAAAGGCATGCCGGGGGGCGGGGGCGGGGGTCTTTGTAAAGGAGAAACACACGTCAAAGCGAAAGTGCTGCGTGGAAAAGAAGAGAGAACTGGGGTTAGCGAGCGGCGGCTTCACTGCCCAGGTAGGGGGCAGCGAAGTTCTTGCATCAACAGATGCGACGTTGTAATTCTGCGAACCTGCCAGAAGAGACGTTTCTTGGCCAAAAGAGAGAGATTTCAGTATTTTTCGGGAAGGCGGGAAAGACCATCTTCTGTCCGTTTTCACTCGCACTTCATCTGTATACCTCGCCCTCCTCACTACGCCCTCCCTTCCGAACCCAGCGGCGAGCAGCACAGCAGGAGAGGGAGGGAGGGAGAGAGCGCGCGCGCGGGGTTTCAAACGTCACCAAACTTTCCAGAAGCCGGGCGGGCCCTCCTCTGACTCAGAGCAGGCGCCCCTCCAGGCCTCCGAGTTCAGCCCCGCCGCTCTGCTCCACAATCTACGGGCCCCAGTCAGGGCTCTGAACTGAGCGGAAACTTGCCACCCCCAGATGAGGGGTGAACTAACTTTCAGGTCCAGTCCAACCCTGAGATTGTAATTCTCCGTGGGCTCCGAGCTCACTCCGTAACTGTCAAGTCTGAGCGCACGTTGGACAGCGCGCAGGGGCACGCGGCAGGAGAAACCCGCGGCGCCCAGAGCCTCAGCCGGCATCTCCCCAGCCCCCGCGGCCGGCCGTTCCCCCCGCCCCCGCCCCTCTACGCCCCCACCCTCCCGCCAGTTCCCCACCGCCCCAGGAGAAGGAGAGCCCTCAGACAGAGGCCCCTTCTCTGCCCGCATCTGCTAACTTTCCTAACATCCCCTTCCCCCACCACGTAACACGATTTACGACCGCGTAGACTCAGGCTCACGCTCGCCTGCCCTTTTCCCCAGAAGCCTGAAAGTGGCTGAATGGAAATACTGACACGTGAAAACTCTATTTTGAGTGACTTCGAATCCGCCGCCTTGAGGTTTTAACCTTGCTGGGCTCGTCCCGCGCTGTGCCCAGGGCAGCTGTCCGGAAGATCCCCGGCATTCTCTCCTATGCCGAGGGAAGGTGAGGCGAGGAGGAAGGGGCCGGAGGAAACGTGAGAGGTCTGGGACCACACGGAATATCCCAGAAGAAATTCTGAATCCTAATCCCAGGAACTGAGATCTTTGTGCATTGTTCCCAAACCAAATGCACATGGCAGCTTTCCTCTTAGCCCTGGGACCCCCAGGTCGTGTGTTAGGAACAGAAGAGTACGGATGCGCTACCACCGACCATCTGTCCTGGAAGTTGGAGTGGGTGGCACTGTTCGCCCTAATCCTGCCCTTTCTGTGCCCCCTTTCATCAGCAGCAGATTTTCAAATATGGGAGACCATCCCCGCCCCTGCCCACTCCCCACCCTGTGTCCCACGCCCGCCAGGTGTTCACCCCAGACAGGGTCAGACAGAGACCGAGTGGTCTTGTGGGCGTGGGCGCCTGTGGCCAGTATGGTGTGAGATTTTGAAATGTCAGGGCACTGCTGGGGAGATGACAGACAAATTTGTTATAAAACTCTTCACGAAGGAAAGGCCTTTAGTTGTCTTGGCCTTTAGTTGTTCCTCTCCTAAGAAAACCTTTTTTGTTTTCCAAACACAACATTGAGGATCCCTTGCATCCTTGTACTTTTAGCTTAGACTTTTCGACTCTAAAAGGTTCCAGGACAATCTTGGCGTGGACTTGCCTCCCTTCTGCGTCTCTGCGGGATTCTAACTGCCTTGCTTTCCTGGCCTGAGATGCTTAGTGATGACCCAGCCCTCTTGGGGCAGTTGCAACGAGTCCTTCTGTTGCTCCAGGTCTACCTGGGGACCGCCCACCAAGCTGCCTGCTCTCCAACTACCATGGTCAGTATAAGGTGAAGAATGAGCTTAATTCTCTATAACATGACCTCCAACCTGAGGGCTCTTCCTGCTGAAGACCATCAGAAGGAAAGGAAAGTAGTCGTAATGGTGGCTGGACACCCCCAAACTGACCTCAGAAAAGGAAAACCCTCAACTACTGCTTGTCCCCATCTTGCATTGTCTTCCTGAAACCTGGAAATGAAAATGGAAATTGTTTGATGTATGAGGAGACATTATCTGATTAGGGCGTAAGAAATTTAATCTTTCCAGCATGCAGGTCATATAATTAATGTTAATTTAACGCTCAAATTCTCAGTCATTAATTTTTATTCTCTTAAATGCAGTTTGGCAGGGGCCCCTGATCCATGACAATGGATTTTACTGGATGTAAGAGCACACTTGGTCTTAGGAGTGGCTCACCGCATACCTTCCCATCCCAATAACAAGATCACATCATGTACGCATTATTAAGCTACATAATTGAACGGTCCATAGTTTGCATATCAGACTATTAAAATAATGTGTTTTGCTTTTCTCCGAACACGTATTGTTCAAGCCTCTGCGAATATGTGGCGATTCTGATAATTATCACCAAATTACTGCAAATGTTCTCTTCATTAACATGATTTCTTTCAAGCATTTTTAAAAATGTGAATATTATTGTGAATTAAGGAACTTCTTACAAAGTTGTGTGAACTTTTTTTTAAGAGACTTGTCAGTGGGCAGGAAAAATATATTTTAAATGCAGGAGGAAGAGAAATGCTTTTAAATATGTCTTTCAAATGGCTTCCTCCGGTCAAATAAAAGTTTTTCCTCTAGTTTTTCAGGCAGCTTCTAGGGAAAAGGCGGGGGGGGGGGAGGAGAGGGGGGCAGAGAGAGAGAGAGAGAGAGAGAGAGAGAGAGAAAGAGAGAGAGAATGGATGTTTTAAAGTCCCTATTATCCTTTCCCCTTGTCCTCACAGATAAAATTCTTTTTACCTGACATAGAATAAACTAATATTCCCCCTTTTTAAAGTACGAACTCAAAATTTTCTAAAGCCAACAGCTCACAGTTAACTAAATATTGTTATTTTCCCACAGCTAGTCTGAGCTGTACTGTTGGGGAAATTCTAAGCCGCAAAGAGCTTTTATTGTAACCTTCCCTTCACACACTGTTTTCAAAGTTGAATAGCAAGACATTAAAAAAAAAAGAACACTACTGCAAAATAAGAGTCTCTTTTCAATGTGAGAAATTTGCATCTACACTTCTTTCTAGCAAAATTTTCCTTTGAGTGATTTTTAAACTCATAACAGGTCATTCTACCGCTGGTATTATCTCTCTTTCCGGGTACCGAGTCTGCGCCACGCCAAGTCACTGTCCCGACCGCGCTTCCAACGCTCTGCCATGAGCCCCAGCGGTGAGGGGCTTTCACTCACCAGGAAAGTCTCACGAGTTTGAGAAGGTTGTGAGATTTTTTTTCCCCCCTAAATAAAATACTCCAGGAAAAAAGGGGACAGAAGCGAGTGGAGAGAGGGAGGGAGGGAGGGAAAGGGAGAGAGAGAGAGAGAGAGAGAGAGAGAGAGAGAGAGAGAGAGAGAGAGAGAGAGCTGGTGCATTCCGCCAGCTCCAGCAATAACCTGCTTGGTGGTTCCCTGCGTGGTTGGACACCCCCTCCCCTTGCTCGGTGCCGAGATCCGCCGGGACCCTTCCTCGAGCCCGCAGTCAGCTCTCTTGGGAAGGGGTGTCAGGCCCCGGGAGGCACTTTTATTTTGGCTGAGAAGAGGGAAAGCTGCTCCTAGGCCCAAGGGAGGCGAACTGAGCCCTTCTGTTTGGATTTCCCTCCTCGCTATAGCAACCAGCAGCATCTGGACAAAAATGCTCCCTCCCTGGACAATGGCCCGGCCTCCCCCTTCTCGCCCTCTTCTTCCTCCCCCGGATCGCAGCCAGGACCTACCTAGGAACTCAGTGGCTCAACTGCCGGGAATGGCCCCACCCCCACCCCGCTGAGTTCCCTTGCAATCTCTGCCGAGGTCAGGCCAGGGCGCCGGGACCCCGCATCCACTTCTCCCCACGCGGCTGATGCCCATGCGGGGTGGAGGCCGGGACACAGAATCTCCCGACAGAACTCTGGCGCTCCCACAGCGGGGTTATCCGCGGAATTGTATGGGTGGTTGGATGGCCCTGAGTAGCATAAATTCCAGCTTTTTTTCAGGGTAAAAAAAAAAAATTAGTAGTATAATGCACAAGGCAAACTACTCTCTCTCCCCATGGCTCCTTCCTCCTCGCCCCCCCCCCCCCCCGCCACACACACACACAGAGTCTCCTACATCCTAGACCACGGTACTAGGCGTGATCTCTGACTTTCTTTCGCTCTATCAAGGTTAATTAAGTTCCCTTCCACGAACTGAGCTCCTCGCCTATTCATTATTCTTTCCCTCTGACCTAGGGCATTAATATGATCAGGACTGTGACTCCGCGTGTCCTGTTTTCCTATTTTGCATTTAATGCTGGGACCTCGTTTCCCTAGATTACCATCCTAAATTCGCAGGAAAGACTTGAGGAGTGAGCTGGTCTCACTGCTCCATCCTGCACAAGGCTTCCTCTTTCTGCGTCTTCTTCCGGACAGTGCCAGCCTCTACATTCCCGGGACCCACATTCTGGAAACCTGTCTTTAAAAAGTAATAACCACCTCTAACTTTATTAAGTCCAAGGTGCCTAGAATGACAGTTCTGAAACTCAGAGACCTAGCAGAAGGTCCCGGCCCACAGCTATTACCTCTGTGGTTAACTGCTCTCAGGAAAAACTTTGCCCGGTTGCATCACTCTTCCCCCGCTGGCTGCCGGCCCCAGGACACTAACAACACAACCGTTAGTGCACCCGAACACTTTAGAAGGGATTTCCATTCGTTCTCTATGCAGCCAGCATAAGAATTCCGAAGTTCAAACTCTACTAAACGCAGCCTCATTTCCTCCAGCAATGGAAACCCAGCCCTAGCCCTTGGACACCGCACCAACGAAATAGCTGAGGACGCCCTTCCCCCGCGCCTGCGCGCAGGTGTGTGCGGTGATCTCGCCCCTCGCCTTCCGCTTCTTAGATTGCTCCCGAGGATAAGACAGGGAAGAAACTGCGGCGAGAGCTTCATCTCAGCACTTCTCCAAATGCTTCAGAACTAAGGTGGTTTCTGTTGAAATCACTTTAATTTATTAAAAGGTTGTCATTCCCTCCTGGTGGCCAGCCATCCACCTGCTTTGAGGCGGGGTAGGGGAATTGGGAGGTGGGGGAACACCTTCAAGCTCCATTGTTAGGAAGTCATTTAACTGTTATTTCTTTGAAAACGAAATTTCAGGAAGGAAACTAGGAGCCACAAATCGCTTAGTGTTCTGTTCCTGATATTTCAGTATAAATGGGCGGCATTAACTCCAAATAGAATTGATCTTGCACACTGATGGAATGTGTCCTTTAGTCTCTCTCTGCCCTGAGGCCTCGTATTTACCACTCAAAATTTAGCAAGCTGCCTTTGATAAATTTCTCAAAGTAATCCCTGAAACAGCTAGACTGCCTGGGTGAGGTGGTTTTAGAAGTCTTCAAGCCTTGCCTGCCTATAAAATGTTCACTTTGGGGCTACAAAGGGGGGAGGTGTCATTTTTAATGACGAGAGTCAAAACTGGCAGAAAAATGGAAAGAGATTAATATCTGTGAATTCAAATAATTTCGTTCCAAATACTCAGTTTAGAATAGTACTCTCACTGGTTTACACAGTAGTGAAAATAAAATAGAATGGTCTGTATGTGAGGCATGGGCAAACAGAAATTGCCAAGCATATGAAGAAGAATGGGAGTTTCAACTCTCAGAAAACTTTTCCTTCTTCAAGACCACTTATGACATGGAGACAGATGCACATTTAGAAACTCATAAAATGTATGAATAGATAATAACATATAACTCTATATGGGATTTTTTTTTTTTAATCCAGGAGACAGTGAGCTGTTACATACTAGTTAAAGATGTTAATTTCCATTCCTTTTTAAGGTAAATGTTTACTGTGTTTCTCACAAGAACTGGCAACTTGGAAATACATTTTCCATGCTTCTTATAAATGCATCCCAACCTTGCAGTTCTTGAAGCTTTAAGGAGGTTTTTATTAAGGCAGCCAGCTGCCTCTTTGTGTGGATTGACTGTTTAAAGCTGCAGCTCTGAATTGGGAGTCTCAGTTTTGACATTCTGTAGGCCCTTAGTACAGAAGTTCCATTCAAATATGGGGGAGCTCTCCACCAATCAGACAGCTTCTGGGGGCTAGTAGTGGAGAAGAAAGTACAGGAATGAATGACTGGAACAGGCAGAAGAAGGAGGAGGAGGAGGAGGAGGAGGAGGAGGAGGAGGAGGAGGAGGAGGAGGAGGAGGAGAAGGGATTCAAGCAATCCTCCTCCAAGGTGGATACATTAAAAAGAAAACACCAGGAGGCAATTTTATCCAAGTTTAAACCAGTTGCCACCTCCTAGGAAAATTTCCTTTGTTTCCTGATTTCTATTGTTGTAAGACTACATAGATAATAAATAAATTAAGGTCTATCAAATGAATATCATCTCACTTCTATTTTAATAACTGTGCCCTTTCAGCTCAATGTATGGGAGTAATTATGGTGGTTTTTCTGTCAAGTCCTGGTATGTAGAAATAAATAAATGATATTTTACATATGGTGTGACTATGTTTAATAGATGAATGAGTTCATAAATTAGAGTTCAAGTTAGAGTGCGTGGGTTGATCCCATTACTGTTACTCAGGTGAAGACTTTGGGGGCCTTGGGTCAAGGTTCTGGGGGCTACTGAGACAGGCTGGCCCCACTCTTTGGAGGAGTGTGACAGTGTGGGAATAAATATGGGTCTTTTGGGTTTAGCTGGAATTAGCTTAATTGTTTCCTCTCGGTGCAGCGCACCAGGGCAGGAAGGAGTTCTCACCACCTCTTCACACCAGTTCAGATCAGGACGCTGAGTAGAGCCCTTCCGTGGGACCTAAGGGAAGGGGACGGGCTAGCACTCTTGCCAGGGTCTCCTCTCGGGGTACCTCGAAGTTGTTCTTGAGGAAGGAGTCCAGGGGACCCCGCCGTCCGCGCCCGAGGCAACGAGGCTCTCACAAACCGCCTGCTCAGCCATTGTCCTGGAGAGTGATGTACGGAAGCTGCTGAAGTGAGGGGAGACATCGAGATACCTCGTAGGTTCAAAGCATTTTAGGGTTGTTTGAAATCCACTCCACGTCAAAGGAAGCAGCCTCTGTATTTGAACAGCTGCTTTGAACAGTGGAAGGGAATGAGCTGAATCAAAACCTGGAGGTGTCTTTCTGAGACACCTTCAACGTGCTTTTATGCGGGTGGAGAAAGGCAGGCAGACAGGCGGAATCAACAGCAAAGAAAGGCGCAGGCGACAGTGGGAGGGGTGGAAGGAGGACGGAGAAGCCCCCATCTGGAGCTAAAACCTCCTTGAGCCCGGGTTCTCGGAGCCCCAGGGAGATGCCGCGCTGGGAGGCAGACCAGAAGCCGAGACTACTCAGGACCCAGCGTTCGCGCCAACCGGGCCTCGGGCGACTGGCGAGGAAGCAGGGGTGGCTCAGGAGGGAGGTGGTACCCAGAGCCACAGTGCGCGCCCAGCCCTTCCCGCCCCGCGATTGGCCCGGCTCCGAGGGTGGGAGTGGGATTCGGAGGCTGAGGCCCAGGGGTAGGACATTGCTTTGTGTTCTCCCGAGGATTTATTGGGGTATCATTCCCCGTAGAACTATCAGAGCTTACCCTGTTGGGAATGTTTCGGTTCTGTCACTCGCCAGTAAATGAGGCGGGGGTGGGGGGTGGAGTGGAGACCAAGGATGTCAACCTGGGATGGCTCTCGGAGCAATAATCGCCAGCGAAGTCCCTTTACAGACGGGAAGTTTTGATGTCCATGTGCAGCCTGTTCTTGCCCACCCCCAGTTACACACACCAGCGCCCTATGGGAAGGGAGGGAACAAAAAGCGGGGGGGACTTTTAAACTAACTCCAAGCCCGGACGCCTCGGGTTCCTTAGAGATGCATCTGGAAATCTTTTTCTTCCCTCGAGTGTATCACCCCACGGGCTGCAAAGGGCCTTGTCCCTTGAGAAATGTGAAATCAAATCCAGAGAAAAGCAGACACCTGCCCCGGAAGGGGGAAGGGAGGGGAGCTTCTGATATCCGGACGCGGCCCTTCCTGGCGGGAGGATTCTTCCATCTGTGGGAGCTCAGAGTCTCCCAGTGGGGGAATGCGGGGAGGAGGAGAGGCAGGGGACTGGAGGGGTGAGAGGGGCGCAGAGGGCCAGGACTCGATGCGGCTAGCAAGCGGCCTGTGCGTTCCCAAAGCCCCAGCGGAGCCGCGCGCCCAGTGCTGGGGACTTGGAGCCGCTGCCGGGAGGAGGCGGTCCTGATCGCCGCCCAGTCCCTTCGCTCACAGTAGAGGAGCTGCGAGGGCCAGCTACGGAGTCTGTGCCCTCCGAAGCTCGGACTTTTTCCTTTATTTTAGCTGGGCAAAGTTACGGGGTTCTTAGTAGCCACCAGGCGCACGGCCAGAGTGGCTCCGCGCTTGCGCTGAGATCGAGCGCCACACGGTGTGTGTCCTCGCCTCGCCGCGCGGGTGCGCGCGTGGGGGATGCAGGTCCGTTCCGCTGGCGGCCTGTGGGCTCGCCCCTCCCCTAACCATTTCTCTCTCTCCCACATACACGCTCATAAACACTGGGCACGTGGAAATTCTCAGCCAAAGCGCCTTGCCCCGGCGGGTGCTCAATGTGGTGATTTATAAACAGCTCAGCCACTCCCCAAAGAGCTCGGCTCCTCGTTAGTCATGATGAATTCTCTGGCCCGCTCTACTTGGCTGTCTGGATTAAGACGCCCAGAGGCCCCAAAGTGCTCCCCTTGAGCGTTGACTTGGCTTCCTTCACAAGCCCACGACCTCCAGCAGTGCCAGCGTTAGAGCTACAACGCGCTGGGCCCAAGGTGAGAGGTGGGGACGCGATCAATTTCCATGAGGTCTTTTTGCCCTTCCTGGCAGCAACTTTTGATTCGCTTCGCAGTATAAGCCCCGCCGTACGCTTGGCCCTGCGTGGTATTCCGGACGCTCAAGCCTGGGTCGGTGCCCGGGCTCCTACTAGTCGACCTGCAGTCTCCGAACCGCTGCAGTCACCTGCTCCAGGCGGCTAAGAAACTGACGGCGCAACGCGCTCGCACTGAGTGGCGCGGCACCGCCTGTGCGCTGTACCGCAGTTTTGCTCTGGAGTTCAAGGCCTAAGACTAAGTAGGGAGATACGCCAGCCAGAGCCAGACAGCTGAGTTAGCCCAACCCCACCCGATGGCGCCCGCAGAAGTTACTGAATAGGAAGGGTCCCCTAGCATCGGCCCATCTTCCGTCACACACACTCTCTCCCCTTCCAAGTAGTTAACGGAAAAGTTGCAACGAAGAGGACCAGGAGCGCAAAGAAGCGCGCACGCAGCCCCTGTGGCTCGGCTTCCCCAGGTGGCCGTTGGTGCCTCCACCACACCCCGAGGCAGAGCCACCAAAGCTCCTGCACAAGGCAAAGGTCTGCGCGCAGGCCCCCAGTTTTCTAAACCAAAAACTGCGCGCGCCCTAGTGTGGGAATCTGACAGAGACTTTTAGAGTTTTGTTTTGCTTTCAGTCCTGCATGCTGCGCTGTCAAAGCAGTCAACTCCTCTCCTTAACAGGAATCTCTCACAAGCCAATACGCGGGGCTGAGCCTGCCTCTCGTGGGGGCCTCTCGCGGAGGGGCCGTGAGACAATTGGGCCTGGAACCTAAAAGGAAGAGAGCCTGCGCTAGCGGCAGGGTGGCAGGAAAGAAGAGGACCTTTATTAGCGGCAAAAGTATCTTCAGACCCCAGGGCAAAGAGCACATGGACATTGAAATTCTAAGCGTGGAGGGAAAGGAGACTTCAACAGCGGGACAAGTCTGGCTTCTGAGTAGGTTTAAGAGACGCTGATGTGTGTGTATCCCAAGGTGATTAAAAATCAGACGCCCCCTGGCTCTGTGCAACTCGGCCTGTCTCGTCCTCCCTCCTTCTTTACCACGCTCCCCCCTCTCCAGCCCCACAGGGAAAAGGTGGACAGACACCCACCCACCCAAGTAGCTGTGACGGATAGTGCGCCGGGGCGGGTCCCCGCCCTGCACCCCCATCCCCGCCCGGCCTGTCTGTTGGGGAGACAGATGGGGGGCGGGGCCCATCCAAGAGGGGAGGAGGAGGCCGGGGGGCTGGGGAGAAAGGGAGATGAGATCCAAGAGAAGCTGAATAGGGTTGCGAGGGGGCACCAAAGGAGGGCTATGAGGACTCCGCGCTCGGGGGGAGAAGGAGGGGCTGCTCTGCGCCAATCAGTGGCGCCGGCCTGGGAGGTTGCTAGTGGTATCCACGTAAATCTAAGGGCGCAGAGCCAATGGGAGGGGGCGGAGGGGGCGGGGCTCAGGCGCGTGCCGTTGCGAGCCGGCTCTGCCAAGAGAGCGGGAGAGAGCTGGAGAGAGCAGGGAGAGGGGGGAGAGCGCAGCTAGCCTGAGAGTGAGCGAAGCAAGAAGGAGGGAGAGGAGGAGAAAGAGAGAGAGGGCGGGCGGGAGGCGGCGGCGGCGGCGGCGGCAGCAGTAATAGCAGGAGCAGCAACAGAAGGCGTCGGAGCGGGCGTCGGAGCTGCCCGCTGGGGGAGAGAGAGGAGAGAGCGAGCGAGCGAGGAGAGCAGCCCGAGGCGAAAAAGTAACTGTCAAATGCGCGGCTCCTTTAACCGGAGCGCTCAGTCCGGCTCCGAGAGTCATGGCGACCGCAGCGTCTAACCACTACAGCCTGCTCACCTCCAGCGCCTCCATCGTGCACGCCGAGCCGCCAGGCGGCATGCAGCAGGGCGCGGGGGGCTACCGCGAGGCGCAGAGCCTGGTTCAAGGCGACTACGGCGCGCTGCAGAGCAACGGGCACCCGCTCAGCCACGCTCACCAGTGGATCACCGCGCTGTCCCACGGCGGCGGCGGCGGGGGAGGCGGCGGCGGCGGCGGGGGCGGGGGCGGCGGCGGGGGCGGCGGCGACGGCTCCCCGTGGTCCACCAGCCCCTTGGGCCAGCCGGACATCAAGCCCTCGGTGGTGGTACAGCAGGGCGGCCGCGGCGACGAGCTTCACGGGCCAGGCGCCCTGCAGCAGCAGCACCAGCAGCAGCAGCAGCAGCAACAGCAGCAGCAGCAGCAACAGCAGCAGCAGCAACAGCAGCGGCCGCCGCATCTGGTGCACCACGCCGCCAACCACCACCCGGGGCCCGGGGCATGGAGGAGCGCGGCGGCTGCGGCGCACCTCCCGCCCTCCATGGGAGCGTCCAACGGCGGCTTGCTCTACTCGCAGCCCAGCTTCACCGTGAACGGCATGCTGGGCGCCGGCGGGCAGCCGGCCGGGCTGCACCACCACGGCCTGCGGGACGCGCACGACGAGCCGCACCACGCAGACCACCACCCGCACCCGCACTCGCACCCGCATCAGCAGCCGCCGCCGCCGCCCCCGCAGGGCCCGCCAGGCCACCCCGGCGCACACCACGACCCGCACTCGGACGAGGACACGCCGACCTCGGATGACCTGGAGCAGTTCGCCAAGCAGTTCAAGCAGCGGCGGATCAAACTAGGATTTACCCAAGCGGACGTGGGGCTGGCGCTGGGCACCCTGTACGGCAACGTGTTCTCGCAGACCACCATCTGCAGGTTTGAGGCCCTGCAGCTGAGCTTCAAGAACATGTGCAAGCTGAAGCCTTTGTTGAACAAGTGGTTGGAGGAGGCGGACTCGTCCTCGGGCAGCCCCACCAGCATAGACAAGATCGCAGCGCAGGGGCGCAAGAGGAAAAAGCGGACCTCGATCGAGGTGAGCGTCAAGGGGGCTCTGGAGAGCCATTTCCTCAAATGCCCCAAGCCCTCGGCCCAGGAGATCACCTCCCTCGCGGACAGCTTACAGCTGGAGAAGGAGGTGGTGAGAGTTTGGTTTTGTAACAGGAGACAAAAAGAGAAAAGGATGACCCCTCCCGGAGGGACTCTGCCGGGCGCCGAGGATGTGTACGGGGGGAGTAGGGACACGCCACCACACCACGGGGTGCAGACGCCCGTCCAGTGAACTCGAGCGGGGGGAGGGGCAGAGCGCGGGGCTCCCCCTCCCCTTCGGTCCACGGCCCTTTCCCTGCCCCCTTGTTCCCACTCTAACTTCTGATTGTTCTTTTATTTTTAATTATTATTTCCCCGTCTCGTAAAAAGAACAAAAATAAGGAAAGCAACTAAGGCACTGGACTATCTTTTAAACGGTAGCAGGTGTAATGATGTGTTTTGACCTTTACAGGCTAGTGCCCAGGCAATGGAGTAGACTGTCTCATAGAGAGAGAAGTGTGTGGAGAGATAGAGAATGAGAGAATGAGAGAATGAGAGAATGAGAGAGAGAGAGAGAGAGAGAGAGAGAGAGAGAGAGAGAGAGAGAGAGAGAGAGGAGTTAACCTGGCAAAACTAAATAAATTACAAAAAAAAAAAAAAAATCCACCAAACCGTGATAAACGCAAAACACAGCTTCCCGATGCTCAGAGTTGGCACATGCTGCTGTGTTTATTTAATGTGGATCCCCATCAGGAAAGAGGAAAAAAACACACGTTCTTTGATGTCGGCAAAATCTAACCACATAAATTTGCACTGCAAGAAAATTGAAGTTTACATGAACAAATTCATGAACATGTTTTTCTTTCTCCCAGTTAATTTTGAAATTGCCGGGTTTTGTGTTTTGTTTTGTTTTATTCAGTGGAGAGAGTTGCAGCCAGCTCTTGGCCACTCTCCATTTCTAATGTTCTTGTGTAGCCACTTGTTCTTACTGTTTGTGAACTTTGGTTACCTTCAGATCCCCCCTCCTCCCTTATATTGGTGTAACGTTTATTTGCTCCTTTTACCAAAGCAATACGGTTGGCTTCATACAAAATAAATAACTCTCTGCTTTTAGGAGAAGTGTATGATCTACCCGTTTTATCCACGACCAGAATCCAGTTTGGAATACAAAAATGAGAGTCAAGCATTGGCTTTTGTTACCAACCACAAAGTAAACTTCATTTTCAGGCAGTGTTTCTGGGGGAGGTTGCAGAGGGGAGAAAAAGAAAAATCGATAGTGAGTGACTGATTGCTTCATTTTATCAAGCGGGCCCATTGTGAAAGAGCTCAGAGGAAATGTGGAGGTTACATATATTTCCAGAGTTGTCCAACAGAAAAAAAGTGGCACTTTGAAGAGAACTAGGGAAATATATATCTTCAGACACCCCCTGTATAGTTCTCTGCCTTCAGTTTTAATAACTTCATTATGAGGAATTATTTGTGCTCACAGCAGCCGTTAAACTTTGTTCCTCTAATAGCTTTTTTAAAAACAAAGAAAATAATCTTGGAACTTAATGGTGTATGCCTAGACTGTGTTTCTCAGCACACAAATACCCACATGCATACAGAGAATATTTCCACTCTAGACTGGTTTTGTCTTCACTAGCCCATTTGTTTATCAAGTCATATTTAAGGTCCCACACCTTCTTCTCCTGTAATTTATTACAGAAAATACCAGTTTGACTTGAACAGCTCCCCCCCCCTTTTCCACTGAGGAAGCCAAATGAAGTGGGGAAAAATGCTATTTTTCAATTTTTCCTTTTCTCCCTTTGTTAATAGTTTTAAGTGCATTTTGACCTTATCTTGATGGAAAAATAGTTAACTCCCATAACAAAAGACTCTACTGGGAAGTGTAGGTGAAAAACAAAACTGTAACTACATTGAAAATAAATGCCATTAAACTGTGATCAGTTAAAATGTTGAAAAATAATCAGCACAAAAGGGCGCTAAAAGGGAAAACACTTTTTATTCATCTTAAAAGACCGGGGCTTTTTTTTCTGGTTAAGTATTAGGTAAATTTTTATTTTAAAAAATTAAAACTCAGTACCATAAAATTATGGTTCAGCATCAGATTAGCTTGCACTCAGTAGTTAAGGTTTTAGGAAATATGCTTTATATTGTCTTTTCAAACACCTGTGACTGTTTCATTTTCAATGTTTTTGCAAGATAAATGATGACTTATAATGGGCATATTTATTTGCCTGTATTTCATTTCCCCCAACGAATGTCACAAGGAGATGGGCATAGAGCTGCTTCGGGGTGCATCACACCGCTTGTTCCTGAGGTGTGGGGACTGGCCTGTAGTGAAGCAAATAGCCAATGGTAAAGGGAGGAAATGAATTTTCAGATTCTTATTACCAAGTGGGTAAGGTTAGAAGCTGGAGTTCAGGGGATGTGTCTACAGCTCCTCTAACTCCCAGAGGTTTACTAAAATGAAGGGTACCACTGAACCTTACCACTATGTATATATGTTTAATATCTGTCTTTTGAAATGCAGAAATAGTTTAAATGTTTCTTTGTCTATTTTTCTTTTTTTTTTAATGCTACCCAGGGAAATATTTTCATATCATTTTTAAGTGGCCTGCCTCAATGTATATTTATTTCTTTTAAAGCAAAAAGGTTCTGGAAACTGTTTTTCTGTAGCTTTAAATGAGTAGGTGAGCAAAATCTATATGGGATGTAATTTTTTTTTGTTCAGTCTCTTTAAAAATACTTTGTTTTGGTACATTTGGTTGTGCTTGTGGGGAAAATAAAAACGCAGAGATCCTTATATATTTATGTTAAAGTAATATTTTATTATCTACATAAAACAGAAATGCACAATACCTTCATAGTTTGTTCTAATTATTGAAATATCTTTATTTTATTTTTAAAATAGTGCCAAGTTTTAAGGGGGAAAAAAACCCTAGACCTTATACTGACTGAGTTGAGTTGTATGTAAAACACTTCCCTTCCTTTATACTTCATAAAGTTTTGGAATAAATTTTATGCATATACTGCCAGGTTTCATGTTTATAACTTTCAGAAGCCTTTTTTTAAATTAGGTGAGACTACTGTTCTGATTCACTTTTCTTTGCAAAAACTATCAATCCAAAACCTTTCAGTCACTGTGCCTGTAGCATTAAATTGAAATGGTCATTGGGTTTGAGCTTCAATTTGTTTGCCATTTCATGGTCTGACAAAGAGATGTTTGTCCTCTTTAAATATATGCAGATATCCCTGCATCTTCTTTCTAGGTTAGTTTTACCTTACCCGATTTCACTTTTTTGGAAAGCATCAATGGAACTAGGTGGACTTTAATCTTTACCCACATGTCCTTACATAATTTGGGATCTACGGAAAGCAAGGCTTAGTTAAGGGGATTATTCTTTTTAGTAATTAACAAATATCTTTCAACAAAGAATTTCTGACCATATGCAATATGTGTGTTTACCAAGTGATAGAGAAAGGTCATATATATTGTTCCTGTTAGGTTTACAGAAAAAGATGGATTTTGCAATGGTTTATACAATAGTGTTTATTTCTCATCGGGCAAGAAAACAGGCTCAAAAAGAAAAGAATATATGGGAGCACTCAAGACTGTGGTGCTAATAAGTGTTTCACATAGTCTGAGATGGAATATTACCCTTACTAAAATCAGTTTTAAGGTCAGTGAGAAATCCAAGCAATGTTGGGTTAGTTTACAAGTTTGCTGATGTGTTTGAAGTCCTCCTTGGAACATTGGTTTTAGTATAAATGTCCATTTTGAAAGGTAGTTTCTGGGCTTATTACATCTGATCATCTTTTCTAACTCCTAGTCAATATTACACAGGTCCCAAACAGATTCAGCCAAATGATCTTATCAATAGTCTGAACGCGAAGTGACAGAAAGAAGAAGTGTTTTGTGACCGCAGACATGCTGATGGGTAAAATGTTTAAGCTGGGTATAGATCTGAGTTCTGGGTCAATATCCTCTTCCATTGTAGGCAGAAAACAAGCAGCATCTGCCCTCTGCAGGGCATTTTAGGGGACCTTGAGAAGGCGTTTTTTGTTCTTAGCCACAAGGGCTACCGACTGGAAACCATCACGTGTTAAACGGACTCGCCATGGTTTTGACCCATGCTTGCATTCAGATTCTGAAGCTACTCAGGCAGTCTCGATGCTGTTTTAGGGAATGTATTACATGCTAAAGTGAACAACTCCATCATTGCCACTGGGAGAAATTTGTGGGGTAGTCACCCCTAAAATGTTGGCTAGACATGACAAACCCTTTCTTTTCCCTAAAGACAATAATGCAGAATACAGCCATCCCGAAAGAGCTCCTGTGTTTGCTCGAAATATGTCATTTAAAAAATTTATGATGTAAGATGAAGGAGAAACAATCATGTGGGAGAGTTATGTGAAGGTCAGATGGAGGGAATGGCCACAAATAATATTATGCTTGACAGTTCTAAACATTCTCGGTTCCCACGAAGTTACCTCCTTTATATTTCAGATGCAGCAACAAAAGCACTCTTCTCCTTGCCTTCCTGCTCCTACCAGTGGAAGCCACACACTGGTTGGCAAATTTTTCTGGTGAAATGGATTTAATAAAGGCACTCATCTTTCTACTTATTTCTCCAAAAGCAACTAATAAAGAAATGCATCAGCCTCAATGGGGGAAATGGCATGTGAGTGCATTGGTACATGCACATGGAGGTCTATATCCTTCATTCTTTTGCCTTTCATTTGCCTTACTACATGGAAGCAGCTCGGGGAGTGCTGGGCTGCTGGGTGAGAGAAATTATCTTTTTATCACTGGTCTCTGTGATGTGTCTGTTGATTTTTCAATCAGTTTATAGAACTCTGTTCTAGATTCTATTGAATTCCTAGGCAAGTTACAGAATGAGGCAGAGAACAAAGTTTATACAGAAAAAGATAGAAGGATAGTAAAGTGAGGGTGTCAAAGGTAAAAATGTTTCTTTGAATCTGCTTGTATATTTCAGTGAGGCAAAAGTGACAGTTCTTATTTAAAATGGAAGAAAATGGTGCATCTTAAAGTAGTAGGAATGAATCTTGACAATATGACTAAATGAGTTGTACAGCTAAATCTTATACCAACACTTTCGCTGTTCAGGAAAGTTTATTTTTTCAATGATACACAATCTCTTAACGGGGCATATAGTGGTAGAAGAAAACCAAGTCTCCTGGTTCCTATTCCCACCACTTGATTCAGGATGGGAAATAATTCAAAAGTGGCAAGGGCTTGCCACTCAGCTAGCAAAACATGGAACAAACTTGCCCACATTTGTAGAACTTGGACCAGAGTTATTTCAATGCCATCTTATATAGATGTGGGTACGGGAGTGCCAGAATATGTTTTTTTAGTTTTCTTTAAGGCTTTGCTTAGTTATGGAGATAAAGAAACAATCAGAATATTTTCACATTGTTCTTGTGTTTGGTGGGAAGCTAGGAAATTTGTTCCCTTTTTTAAAGAAAAAAAGTTAATTAACTTGATCACGTAGTACTTTTACCTTAATAACAACTCTGCTTGGCTTAGCTGTTAGAGGTTTTAGAAACAATATCATACCCCTTCAAAACAACCCTGGCCTCTCTTATTGTTCCTAGAATTCTGGTTGTTAGTAACATTAAGATGTACTTTTTAAAAAAATGTCTGAAATGTTATTTAATAGACCAGTAAAAGTGCATCTATATCTTAAAGTTTATTCCTTCCACGTCTTTGAGTTTTTATAGCTCTTTGTCTGGGATTTGGTGGTGGGGGGGCATTTCCATATGCGGTTCCTGCGTGAAGAGCCTGGGCTCTGGAGCGGTCTGTAGCTGGCGGCACACAGCTCTCTGCTAGAAAGGGGAGCTGTCATCTAGAAAAAAGAAGGAAATAAATGCCCCACAAAGACTCACTTGTCACTGATTTTAGAAAGACAGGGGAGCTTTAGGACCCCATCTGAGCAATATGGAGGGGATTTTGATTGTTATAAATTGTATACGATTAACTCTCGGCGTGCAGAACGATGGCGATAGAAACCTTGTGGAGTAAATTTAAATCTGCGTCCTTTTTTATTTGGAGCATATATATTTCCTCCCAGCAATGTTTCCTCTGAGTTTGTTGTTTAAAAAGAAAAAAGTGCCATGCACACAAGAATATGGCGAATTTAGCAGGAGTGGGAAAAAGAAAAAGTTTCTTGCGGGTTTGTAACACAAATTAGCCATTGTAAATCACTGGGTTTTAAGGTTTAGACAAATCCTTGTAGAAAGTGTTGGGAGTTCTTTTCCTCCTCCCATTAGGAAATCTCATTCCGTCAGAGGACTTTTTATGTTCCACAGCACAGGATTCTGGAGAGAATGATTTGACATTAATAACTTTTTGTTTGTTCCCCTAACAAAATATTCCTTCAAAGTTGTTCAGAACGCCTGGGCCAGGCGGGCCAGTGTGCTGGCTGCCGGTATCTGCTCAGCCTTCGGGCGCAGAGGAGGCGCCCCCAGCCTGGCTGTGTGCCCCTATCTCGGGGAAGCCCAGACCACTGAAAAAAAGGCCCAGACCGCCCTGCTGGCCCACGCAGGGAGAGAAGTGAGAGGAGCGGAGCATTCCCTGTACTCCAACCCTGCCTTCGCTCCTGGACGCCCAACAGCCCCTGAGTGTTTGCCAGGAGCTGGGATTCTCTGCGGCTCCCGCGGTTTGGACGCCTGAACCCTTAGGGGAAAGTTCCACAGCCCTGAAGACGTGGGCCATTCCATCACTTTCCCACTTTGAGGAGATTCTGCGGGGTGGGGGATGGGGGTGTAGACGATTGGTGGGTTCGCCCGTGGAAGGCAGAGGATAGAGGTAGCGATTAGGGGGAGGGCAGGCGCCTTGGATGGGCCGCCGCCCCTGGGGAAGTTGGTTTTAGCTGCAGTGAGTTGGCGGGGACTCTCTGGGGGCTCGCTCCGCCAGGGCAGAGATGGCGATGGGTCACAGAGATGACTGCAGTTCAAGGGTCCAGGGGCGTGTGAGTCTCCTAGCTTTCTCCCTGCGCGGCTTTTCCACTTGACTTTGTTAATTTGGGCCCAGGACATTGCTTTCTGCATAAGAGAAGCAATCGTGGGAGAAGGTACCTCAGAAAGAGAGGGTAGATAGAGGAGGCAAACTTCAGGAAACTGCGGAGGAAAAGGGGATCATCTGCCTGTGAAGAAAAGTAATATGACCTTTTCCTGTTTGTTTGTTGGGGGCGAGTGAGGGTTGGGAGATTGGGAAGGGCCAAGGAACCGAGCAAGGGAGCAGAGAGCTGGCAAGCGAAGTTCAGCTAACACCTATCAAACTTCTTGGCGCTCCTGACCTCAGCTCCCTGCCTCCAGTGGAGAGCAACTTACTCTCCAAGCCCTGAAGATGGAGAAAAACGAACCCCAAAACCCTCCGCAACCGACTACTACTCCCTGCGGGGTCTAAAGTCTCTTTTATCTCTACACTGAAGGAAAGTCAATTCCCCAACGAAGGGAAGCTGGGAGCCCCATTGGGCACCCCATCATCCCAAGTCAGACCTGAGAGCAGCGAGCCGAGAGAAGCCGCGCCCCATGACCCGAGGCCTGGGCTTGCCTCTGACGCCTGGGTACTCCCAGCACTACGGACCCCCATCCTCACCCCCCTTAGCACTCCAAGGCTTCTGGGATGAGTCTCCTGGTGGGAGGAAATCAATTCTTAAAATCCTCGTTGAGGGGCTCTGGGGGTTCTAAAGCGGCCTTTCACCTATGTAGGAGGTGATACCCCACCGGGCACAGGGGCTCTTGGGGCCTGGGGTATGTGGCCAGGCCACAGAAGCGGGAAACTGACTGTGGAGGGTGGGCGGGCGGCCAGCAGCAGAAGCAGCGGCTCTGACGCGGCGCAGGTCTGGGCTGGCGCGGGGCCCGGCCTCTGCCCGGCACGCTGAGCCTCCTGCTCGCTCCCGCCGCGCCCGCCCGCGGCCACTCACCGGCCTCGCGGCCGGCCGGGGCGGGGACGCACGCAAACAAGGATGCTTCTATTTACTCGCCTCTGCCTGTACATTTCTAAGACATTCAGCAGGCACAATCATTAAACTAATTTGTATTTGATTGTTTGGGCGGACGGAGGGTAGTTTTATTGCGCTAAGCATTCAAGCAGGCACGCATCGCTGATTACCAGTATACATTAAATAAAGTTGTTTGTACACATTGTCTTACCACATATAGGCAGAGGCTTATTATTCTAATTGCTCTAATTAGTGCATTGAAATGTTTTCTACTTGATTTGAGGAGACAGTGATTAGTTCTATTACTTCTTTTAACTCGTATTTTATGGAAAACTGTTGGTGCATGTTCAAATTACTTTATTTGCCCCTGGAATATAACGCTGACCCAAACGCAGTGAACTGCACGGCCCTCATGGGGCCCCAACTTTGATGTGGGCCTCAGCTTGGAAGAGGCGCCCGTTATTTATTTCCCTCCCACCCGCATGGCCAGGTCTCCCAGCTCTGGGCCCGCTGCGCCCGCCCCAGCCTGAGCCCCACAGGCGTGTCCCGCACTGGCCGCGTCCCAGCAGACACAGATCCGAAACGCTGGCCTGCTGCCCACTGGTTTCCTGGGTGCATTACTTTTAAAAGACGCCCTGAAGCATATTTTCTGTGAATCTGTTTCTTGAGCTTTAATGTTACTATTAATTGATAAGATCAGCTCATCAAACATACTTTTTCGATAGGGAATTGTAATTAAAACCTTAATCCTGTTTGAGACTTTTTCCCTTTAAATTCCTTTTTCTTATGGAAGGGGCGCAAAGTTCACTATGAAAAGTATTATAACAGGGAGATTAATTCGTTATCTAAATAACAATCTTTGCTATTGATCCAACGTACTTCCCGCCACCTTTTGTGTTGGTCGGGGAGGCCCCTAAAAAGGAGAATATGACAAAGCAGAAGATTTGAACTGTGCGGGGCTGACTCCGATAGACTTGGCAAACAGTTTCAAGGCCCTCCCCCCTTAACCACACCCGAAGGAAGCTCCGGAGGAGGGTCGTGGCCAGACTGCGATGCCACCCGGAAGCGTCACACCAGGCCCGCAGGCCTGGGAACCTGGCCTCCTTTGAGCTCCTCTCCCCTGGCAAAAGATCTCACTTCTAGGTAAATATACCACCGGTTCTGCTTTTACTGTTAATATTTAAACTCGGATTATCCCGTCTCTAAATGCGCGTTCCTAACCTTTGCAGGTGGCTGGGATGTAATAAACCCTGGCGAGGCCGGGGCGTTCAGTCTCTGCTGGTGTCTGCCGCTGCCTCCCGCCTCCGCCTCCCGCCCCCACCCCGCCCTGCCGGCCTCCCGCCCTCCGCCCTTCGCTGCCCGCAGCAAAAGCCGCGGCAGAATGAAATCAGCTCCTCCCGGCAGCTGACGGCTGAGCATCCCGGGAGCTCGCAGACTAGGGAAGGCCGCCCTTTATCCCGACGGAGGAGTCCTCTGGCGCTGCAGAAGGAATTGGGCAACCCTGTGGCGCCCAAGAGGAGAAACAGCCCCGAAATGGGCGTGGGGGGGGCGGGGAGGTGAGGCGGGGTAGTTGGTGTGCTTGTGGGGAACAGATCCTCTCCAAATCCATCTCCCCTCTTCTCACGCCCAGTTTAAAAAAGGTCAGGGCCCCAGTTTGAGAAACCCAAGAATTTCTGAAGCTAAGAGGAGCGTCTGTGCTCCTTGGTGAGCTCAGTGGTCCGAGATTTTCTTCTTTTCTAAAGAGCTTTCCCCCACTCACACCCTCTTTTCCTTCTAACAAAGTGTTCATCCTCCACGTACAGACTTGTTATGTAACGAAGTCTCCCAGGCGACTTTTACTGGAGAATAAAGAGCACTCCAGCCCCACCCCTGCTTTCCTTTCCCTTCCCTCCCCCACCCCGCCACTTCTTCCCCGAGTGCATCTGTTCCGCAGGACTTCTGTTCTCGCACCCAAGACGGCCGCGGTCCTTAGCCGAGTAGAACTTTGGCGCCCCACAGTGGCGTCGACTCACAATTACTCATGATTTTACGTTGCCTAATCTTCAACTGTTTTGTTTCAGATCCAGTTCTCCTTTCCCCCTCTTCTTCCTCTCCCTCCTCATTCTAAAGTTTCCCCCCAAGTCCTCCTAGCCTTATGAAGGTGACTGTATGCATATGACTCATACAAAGGTTTCTAAACATCCAGTTTTAGGTAGTTCCTGAGTAGGGATTTGAAAAACTTCCCCTGGAAAGACGATACGTTCTATACAAGAGAAGTTCCCAAACAAGAGGAAAGAATCGTTTTCTCAATCCTTGGTTCCCACATATTTGGACTGTGGCAGGCCAGTCTTCAGTCTCTCGGAGAACCCTGGCTTTTCAGGGGCATCAAGACCAGAATACTAGGTTAGAAGTAATGCTTCCTCACAGAATGCTTCATCGGGAATAAGAGACCAGAGAGGGATATTTTAATTCAGACTCAGGTTCCACCTGTAACTATAGAGTAGGTTTGTTCAGTTTTAGGGTTCAAAACTGAGTTTCCAGCTGTCACTTGAACAGAGATTTATCCATGGAAGAGCTTCCCAGAATAGGAGGCCCCCCACCCCCAAACACCTACCAAAGGTATCAATTCAGCATAGAGAGCTGAACTTTGCTTCCTTCAGACCCCAGTTAACTGGTCATTCTTCCACACTATATGCATTTGCACCATGAATGGTGATTTCTTCCTCTACCTTTATCCTACATTATGTGCCAAGGAAGAAGAGGAGAACAGACACCACAGGCTGCACCCAGCAGTAGTAATAGAAATGAACTGCAGTCAGAACACCTACGTTTGTGTACCAGCCCTGCACTTATGTATGAGCACCCTGGGGGGAGTTAACTGACACCTCCAAATCTCAGTTTCTTCGCATACAGAATGTGGATAACACCACTTCTTTCTTTCCAACAGGATTTAAGTAAGGCTCAAATGAAATAATATATATGAAACCACATGAAGGGCAAGTCCAATGTCAAGTGCTGTTGTTGCCAACTCCAGTGGAGGCCTCTGCTGTGACTGTCCAGCAAGAAATGTTTTTAACTTAAAAATTGATGCAGCCTTATGTCTACCAGCGTGGAGAAAGAGAAATGCATGGACAGACATCTCAATTGCATTATCCAAGAGAGGCACCCTGGATTCTGATTAGCTTTACCCGGGGCTGCCCCTGCACCGGATATTTGCATTTGGGATGTTCAGGCCCCTTGTAGATAAAACCACCATGAGGGCTGCCAGCGCCCCCCTCCAGTAATGCCGCTGTGACGCGAGGGCTAGCCCACAAACCACTCCATTTCTTTAACATCTTACAACCTCTTGACGTTTTTATAGCATTTTTCTCTGTCACTTACAGCACCGACATTAGTTAAGAAGAAAATACTGGGATAAAACACTTAAAACCAATCACACACACATAAAGTAGCAACAGCAACAAGAGCACTAACTAACCACCAGCAGTTTATCTTGAATTGATCCAGGCCTCCCACCTGTGGAGAGCTCCAGGGGTCGAGGGCCAGCCACATCCAGTCTCTGGGCTTGGAAACAAAGACAGTTTGGGTATTATAGGCGCTCCGTGACATCCCAGAGTTGCTCGGAGGGGCACAGTGGCAGAAGCCAGTCCCCCATTCTGGAGTACCCTCCACCACTCAAGGGGTCCCATGCCATTGTCGGCATCCTTCCAACACCCTATGGTCCCTTCCTCCAGCCTGGGGGTCCCTCCGCCACTCTGGCGTAGGAAGAGTGGCCGTGGCCAGTCCCTCCCTCTGCTTGAGCCAGGAGGCCCCTTCTGGGGCACCCAATCAGGCACGATTTGGGGAAAGAGGGTCTGGGTGTTCCCCGCCGCGCACTGAAGCCTGGGGCGGCTGTGTTGGCTGGGCGCAGGCGAGGCGGGGGCTGCATGAGTTCCTGCGCTGGCGGGCCCGGGGGGTGCCCCAAGTGCAGGCGGAGGATGGGTTCACCTCTGGGTCGCCCCAGGACTGCCCTCCCTCTTCTCCTGGTTGGCAACGCAGGACAGCTGGCCAGTGCCAAGTTTTAGAAACACTTTGTCTCTCCCGGGAGTTCTCCTAGGGCAGGAGAGGCGGTCGCGGCCTAGAGCAGCCATACCGAGAAGAGGAGCGGAGCCTCAGCATCGCGGCACCCCGGGACCCGTGCGGACGAGGAGGTGACCCCGCAAGAAATGCCCTGCGGCCTACGGTCCACTACCCACGCTGCCCCAGCCGCGCTCCACCGCCTCTCGCCTAGTTTCCTTCTGACCACCTGGAGGCCCCTGAGGCTTCCCCTGTTCCACCGCCCGGGGTTGGGGAATAGAAGGCAGCGCAACTCGCGGGAGGGGAAGGGAATGGGACCGCACCAGGACGTTCTTCGAGCATGCCTGCCTGGCCTGAGCCAAGGACTCCACTAGCTCCTTCACCTGCTTATAGGAAAAGCCAAAGCACTAGCCTGATGACAGCTGGACTTCCGCCAAATGCGTGGAGCCCTTGAACCAAAATATGCGGGCAGTGCTCCCCACGACAAGGCGTGAATAATACAGGTACATGAACAGGCGTTTCCAAAAGGACAGACCCAAAGTCAATCCATAGGATTCTCAGTTGGCATAATCAAAGTTGGAAGGCAAAGGTAATTCAGCATTTTTTTTATGAGGGAGAGGGAGAGGGAGAGGGAGAGGGAGAGGGAGAGAGAGAGAGAGAGAGAGAGAGAGAGAGAGAGAGAGAGAGAGAGCGCTTTGGCAGAAAGAAGAAATAAATAAATAGAGTGGGCACTCTAGGTAGGAGGCACCTGGCACAACATGAGGCAGAGAAGTAAGAAAAGGCAGAGGGTGAGCAGGTTTGGTCCACTGAGCCCGAATCCCTCACAGGAAAGCTGCTGAGGGAGCCTGGTACAGAGTTCATGAGTAGAAGGTCTTGAAGAAGTTTTAATTAGATCCTAAAGGCACTTAAGAGCTATTGAAGAGGAGCAATCCCATGAAAATCATGCTTCAGGAAGGGAGTCGGGGCAGTGCATCAGATAGGTTGGAGAGGATGAAAACCTGGAAGGTTCGCTAGAGGGTTGTGGAAATAGCCCTGACTCAAAGTGGTCAGAGAAGTGTGGAAAAGAGCAGATGATGGTGCCAGAATGGCTGTAGGGGCTAAAAAAAAGACACAAAACATGGTGAGACCATGATTACTTTCTTGGGGAATAAGATGAACAAGGATCGAGAGATGAGAACAACGGACAATTGTAGAAATTGTATTCAGCTTCAGATGTGCTAGTTTCACTAGTCTCTCTCTCTCTCTCTCTCTCTCTCTCTCTCTCTCTCTCTCTCTCTCTCACACACACACACACACACACACACACACACAGTATCATAAAGCCATCATGATAAGCGGTTTCCCAGCAACATTTATCTATTTATTGAACCTAGCTCTAAGGCTGACCCTAGTAAAAAACAACTTAATTTCAAATCCGGAAATTGTTACTAAGCTCCTACCATGTGCTGGGCCCTTTCTTCAGTGGTGCCTCTGTAACAGAGCTCGAGAGAATAGGAAGGAGGAGAAAATGAACACAAACCATAGGCCACACATTGTTCATATGAAGTACGCACTATGTACAGTCTTGAGAAACCTTTAAGGACTGCAACCAGGCTTCTATAACTTCCCAGAAGGAAGCCTGCTTGAGCCATATCACTTCTTTTTTTCATGTCTCTTCTACCACATACATTTATCCAAACCTTTCCTTCTAAGGGAGTTAAAGGAAAGAGTCTATTTTAAAGAAATCTAGACATACATTAAACTTTCCTTATTTAACATGTTAACTAAAACTACGAGGGGATGGATTTGGGAATAATATATTTGTTTACATTAATACTACTTCCCAATTAAAGTGAAAACCCCCCTCTCTATTTCCTAGCCTTCAAAAGCTCAGAATGGTATTCTGGATCACTCTGAGTTAGGAAGAAAGGAAGGCAATTTGAAAAGTAGAATACTGTAAATCAATATTCTCTTGAATATAGTTTGAAGTAGCTGAAACTTCCTGGCTTATAAAACAGTACATGAAATGACGTGCATATAATTTCTTTTCTTCTTTTGTTTACTACAGATAGTCAACATACATTGTTCTACTTTCCACTTAAAATCAAGGTAACCAGAGGACTTTGATTTTTATTTATTTACTTATTTTTTTTGGTCGAATCTTTCTAAGTAGTATTCAGAAAAGAATTTTTCACCTGTAAATATTTGTTAGAAATAAACATTTTGGGGATGCTAGGAAAAAATGAGAAATGATTTTCTGCAATATTTGTCAGAATAAGATTTAACCCTAATTATTTAAGGGAATTGAAGTTTTCTGGAGTCCTTTTGCAACCATTTTTTTTTTTTTTCCCAAATGTAGACATACTACTCCCAGCCCACCCCACCCCTTGCTGTATTTTATAAAATGTACTACATAAAAGCCCTTTTGGGTGCAAGTAAGCAGACTGGAGAGGCTATTGCCTCCAAATTGGAAGGTATGTATGTGCATAGTGGAGAAGCTGCTGAATGCTGCCGTTCTCTGTGCTTGTCATTACCATAATTAATTTAGAAAGAAGAGAAAAAAGTATTGTGAAATGGTCCTGCACAGGGAATGAATTATCAGAATTATCTGTATAGTGAAGCAACATTTTAGAATCCAATAAAAAATTGTTTCTGAAATAGTTTCATGTATCATAGATTTGAATGGTGTCTTAATCAGATGATAAATATGAAATATTAAATTCTCTTTATAATTTTGCTGTATTTCATATAGAAATACCTAAAGAAAAATATAACAAATACCTGTACACCATTTAAGAACTAAAACATCACCAGTATGTTATTCTGCCCTCAGTCATGGCTCCTTGATGGCCTACTCTCTTCCCACCAAAGGTAAGTAACCACCAGCCCGAATTTAGTATTTGCCATCGATAAATTTTGAAATGTTTTTATACATATATTTTTATTTTTAAGAATTTTTCATGTTTTAAAACTTTATATAAATTATATAAAACACACATCATAGAAAAAAATGTTAAATATCTCAAATGGAAAAGACAAACATCTTAGATACATACATTGCTACACTTTTCAGAGTTACATAATACAATATATAGATTCAGAGGCCTGACCAGTTATGTTTGCAAAAACTGAATTTCTATTGAGGAGAGGAAAAGGCAGAATGGATAGTAATTGCAATGTTTGTGTTTTGTTTAAGATATACACATAAGAGCAAAACCTATATATTTTACAAATGATCAGCTTAGTTGTGTATGTAAGCCAAAGAAAATAGCCTAGCATAGGTGTGTACTTACACATAACTGTGTGTCCTAATACTTGCCAGTTCAGAAATATACACTTCCCAGTGAAAAGCACTTTTTTTTTTTAGTACTTTTATATGTATTAAATGGTTCAGGGAGGATTCTACTGTATGCATGAAGAGGATTTGGAAATAAAAGGCATACTAGTTTTGTATTCCATTACAAACAAAAACAACAGTGAGGTAGATTGTTTCCAAAGATGGTCACAACAATAGCCCGCATTCTGCACATTTTCTGGGATGAGATTTTGCCACTCTGGTTGAGTGGTTGAATTATCCCCCTCGCCTCAGTTCTATATAAGCTGGGTTGGTCCTCACTTTGATCAAGAAACTGCAGCCTTAGGAATGACTACATGGCTTACAAGGTCTCTTTAGGAGACCTTGAAACTCCTATTTGTGCACTCTAGGAATCGCTGAAAAAAGAGGAGAGATGTGCCTCAACCAACAACCTAGCTCAACCCAAGCCCAGCCAACCAGCTACCTGAATGCAGCCAGGAGTGAGCTTGGGCAAGAACAAAACTGTTCTAACAGTCCACAGAATCATGGGAAATAATATATCATTATTGTTTTAAGCCATATATTTTGAAGTGGTTACAATACAATAAGTAACTGAAAGAAAGAATAATATGAGAATGGGCTTGTGCTATAGATCTGGCATATTTGCACTGTAAGGTGAAGTCATAAGAAAATGTTCACAAAAGGAAGTCTTACTAGCTCTGCACATGGTAAAATATAGTATTTAAAATTTCTCGGGGTGCCATTCCTGCCCAACTCGCAGTCCTCCAACGTGTCAAATGTCAATGAAGTACTTTACACTAAATGAAAAATTTCAAACAACCAGTCCAAATGACTCTACTTATTACTAAGCGTGTGGGGAACCCTGAACTACTCTGGTATCAGTGTTATTTATAATTGCCTCAGGAGTTTACAATCCAAGTACACAAATACATACCAATTTCCAGCACAACAGAAGCATACGAATATTATGTGCAAGCTAACAACTGAAATTCTTAGTTGGAGAATTCAAAACTATAAAGGGTAATATAAGAAAATGATCTATCAGCGTTTAACAAAATGAGATGTGATCTGGCAGGAAGAAGCGGGATGGTACTCTGCAGAGGGAACACAGGAAAAGACAAAGGGAACCTGCGCTTTATAGGAAATAGGTGGGAGAAGGAGTTGCTTGTAAGAATATTTTCTGTAAAACAGCAGTATATGACTAGTAGGATTCTTTTACTTGCAAGTAACTGAAACTAAATCAAACAGACTTAATAAACAAAAACAAACAAAAAAACAAAAACGAAATTTATTGGATCATGCAACAGAAAACTTCTGCAATGACTCGACCCAGGGGGACAAATGGCATCATCAGGACTGAGTCAGTCTCGCTTCATCTCCTGGTAGGTGAACTCATTCGGGTGACTAGAACTGTTGGCTTGATGATATAAGTTAGGTTTGTATTCTGTACTACAAAGAGCCTCAGCTTGAAGAATTCCACCTGAGGCCCAGAATTAGTCTTATTGCCCATCTTTTTAAACAATGTGTGTGTGTGTGTGTGTGTGTGTGTGTGTGTGTGTGTGTGTGCTGATTGGTCAATCCTAAATTCTAATGCCAAATTCTAAAACCAAGGAACCTACTCCATCCAAACCATACATCCTAAGAATCTCACAGGGGTGTTTCCCCAAAGTCAGGGCGGTGGTTCAGGAAGGGCTAACCATTAATAAAACAAAAAGACATCTCATTGAATGGGAGAAAATATTTGCCAATGATACATCTGATAAGGGGTTAATATCCAAACATTATAAAAAAACTCATACAACTCAACATAAAAAAAAACCCCAATTAAAAAATGGGCAGAGGACATGCAGAGACATTTCTCTAAACAGGACATACAGATGGCCAACAGACATATGAAAAGATGCTCAATGTCAGTAATCATTAGAGAAATGCAAATAAATACCACAGTGAGATACCACCTCACTCCAGTCAGAATGGCTATCACCAATAAATCAACAAACAAGTGATGGCGAGGATGTGGAGAAAAAGGGACCCTCATACATTGTTGGTGGGATTGCAGATTGGTGCAGCCACTATAAAAATCAGTTTGGAGGTATTTCAAAACACTAAAAATGGAACTACAGTGGTACCTCGGTTTTCTAACGTAATCCATTCCAGAAGACAGTTCGAGTTTTAAAACGTTCGAAAACTGAGGCACGGTTTCCCCATAGAAAGTAATGCAAAATGGATTAATCCATTCCAGACCTTTAAAATCAAACCCTAAAACTGCAAATTTAACATGAATTTTACTATCTAATGACACCATAGATCCATAAAATTTACGGCATTCATAAACCAAAATGTTCGTCAACAGAGATGTTTGAAAACCGAGGTACTACTGTACCTTATGACCCAGCAATTCCACTTCTGGGTATTTATGCAAAGAAATCCAAAACACTCATTCAAAAAAATATATGCACCCCTATGTTTATTACAGTGCTATTCACAACAGCCAAGACATGGAAACAACCGAAATGCCCATCGGTAGACGACTGGATTAAGAAACTGTGGTACATTTATACAATGGGGTATTACTTGGCCATAAAAAAGAATGAAATCATACCATTGGGAACAACATGGGTGGACCTAGAGGGTATTATGCTAAGTGAAATAAGTCAGACTGAGAAATCATACCATATGATTTCACTTATATGTGGACTCTAAAGAACTGAATAAATGAACAAACAAAACGGAAACAGACTCAGAGATATAGGGAAAAACTGATGGTTGCTAGATGGGAGGGGGTGAGGATGGGGGAGAAAGTACAAATTGGTAATCACAATATAGTCACGGGGATATGCAATACAGTACGGGGAATATAACCAATAATGTTGTAAAGATTATGTAGTGTACCAGATGGGCACTGGACTTATCAGGGGATCACTTCATGGACTGTGTAGATGCCTGACCACTGCGCTGTACACCTGAAGCTGAAGCTGAATAATATTGAATGTCAACTATATGATATATACACACACACACACACAAACACACACACACACACACACACACACATATGTGTATATATATATATTCATTCACAGGGTGTAAAGTACAGCACAGGCAATATAGTCAATGGTATTGTAACAGCTATATACGATGTCAGAGGGGTAGTAGATGGGGGGGTTATCACTTTGTGAGGGGCGTAAATGTCTAACTATTGTGTATCTTTGTACACTGGAAACTAATTTTTAAAAAGGCTAAAAGATGGCTGAATAGGCAAAAAATAGAAAAAAGATGTTTAAATGAGAAAAATAAGTGTCTACTATAATCAATGTACTTTTAATACAGTTATACTTATATTTTAAACACCTCTAATCTAAGAACTAAAAGTAAGCGTACTTGGAGAGCTCTTTTTCTTTTCTATCTTGAGTTAGCAACTTAAAGAAATAGGTTATATCACTGTTTAAGTGAGTTGCAAAAGTGAAGATTATTAGTCTCAAACTAGTTTCCCTACTTTTTACTGTACAGGTAATAGACCTTTATAGAAAACTACTCTTAGAAGATTAAAAGATTTCATCTAAAAACTGTACTTACTTGAAATTCTACAACATTCTTAATGAAAAAAATATTATCTGCATAATTACATTAAATGGCTTCTGGAATACATTACCACTAATGATGCTAATAGAGTTAGTCCAGATGCAAACTATAAAAACATCCATTATCTTTTGTCCTTGAAGGAACTTCAAAAAATTGTTTTTTATTTCTTATAAACAGCCTACTAATGCTATACTCTAATTTTGTGTATGTTGTTTTGTAAATTGTTCTACAGAGCCTCAATATCTCACAGAAGTTTCTGAAGTGATTCTGCAAATACCTATCATAATTTTGTACTTTTTTTCTGTGGCCCAATTTCATGTCATTGACTTAATGAATACAGCAGCCAACATATTTTAATCTGACTTTTATTTTACTTCCTAGCTTGTAGTTAGCATATAGATATTAGGTAGTACCATAAACAACAGAAACATTTTCTAGTATTTGATAAGAAATAAATTCAGCTACCATTATTGGTAATACATAAAGTTGAAAATAGGTTTCATTGTGCATCAGTGTTATGTTAACTAATAGAATTTACAAAAATTGTCTGCAATGATATTTAATTTAAATATCATGGGTCTCAAGTTCATAAAAAGCAGAAGTCCTATAAAAGTGATGTTTATTAAAAAACAAAGTAGATGTTTGTAAGGTAGACAAGAGCATGGTAATAGAAAAGTCTACACACTTAAAGGTCAGTGAGTGACTAGATCTCTGCAACGAAGTATATGTAATGAAAACGTATGCTAGCTTTGATAAATGTTTTGAATCCAGTTAATAAAATGTCATTATTTCCTTCTTTATAATTTGTAGGTCACAAACTTTTTTTGGCCTTGTTGGGAAGTGTATGAAGGTTCTGCAGATAAATAGAACCAATAGAATGTGTATGTATGCATATATGTATATATATTTATACAATATTATAAGGAATTGGCTCATGGGATTATGGAGGTTGACAAGTCTAAAATCTGCAGGGTGGGCTGACAGGCTGGAGACCCAGGAGAACCAATGTTCTAGTTTGAGTCCAAAGGCAATCTGCTATAGAATCAGGAAGAGCCAATGTTGAAGATAAAGTCTGAATACACTCTGATGGAAAATTCTCTCCTGCTTGAGGGAGGCTGAACATTTTGTTCTATTTAGGCTTTCAACTGATTGGAAAAGCCCCACCTACATCACGGAGGTCACTGTGCTTTACTTGAAATCTACCAATTTAAATGTTAATCTCATCCAAACACAAAATACACCCAGAATAATGGTTGAACAAATACCTGGGCACTTTGTGGTGCCAAGTTGACACATAAAATTAACCATCACAAGTGCACCCCTTGTCAACCTGGTATCCATATATAACTCCTGAAACAATACGTAACCTCCAAATAATCTCCATTGTTAACCTCCAAATAAAGAGAATAAGAGGGTCATAATTCTACCTAACACACATCTGATATTACATGATAAGGAGATAAAAAAAGGAAGAAAACAAAGATATCTACTATGCAAACACACACACAAACATATTCATAACAAAATAAGGAAATACTCATGACAATCAGTCCTTGTTTCTATAACTGGTCACATGGCTGTAGCTGGTATTCATGATTACCATCTTCCACTACCTCGTTTGTATTCCCTTTGCCCTTAGAAAACACCTCTGCTGGTCCTGGTTCTTTACCTTGTGAGGTGACCCAAACCTTCATTTCTGACAGAGTACTGGCACATGGGGCATTTCCAGGCACCAGACCATGCAGTAAGTAACAAGCAGGGAAGTCTAGGCCAGGGAGGAGAAAATGTCCAAATAAATGGACTATTTTACTGTGGCTTAATATTACTTGACTAAAAATGTTGTAAACATTGCAACAGCTACTTTATTCCTTTAGTTTGCAAAATGCTTTGGACCTATTGTCTAAATAACCTCAGTATTGTTCCAGTCAGGCATATTTTTATGGCATAAAATCCTCTATCAGTACATGTATTGGTTTTAGAGGGCATGTATCAGAGGATGCTAAGAATAAATTATCCTTTTACTTTGTTTATTAATCAAGAAGAATTTTAATTTTAGAGGAAACCATGAATGCTATTACTTATTTATGTAACTACATCAAATAGGTATCACATGAAGGTAAGTACTCCATGTTACGGGAATGTAAATCTGGTTCCTTTCACCAACATTGAATTCATAATTGGAGTTTCAAATTTCAATTAAGTAAAACTTGTTGAAGTAAAATATCAACTTTAAGTTGCCGTAACTCAAAACAAAGTATGACAAATAATTTAAAAAATAGACTAAAACAGATGGAAAAAGATTTCTGGTCAAAATGGTGGAGTATGTAAATGCTGTGCTCACTTCTTCTCACAACCACATCATAATTACAACTGAACCACAGAAAAACTATCACTGAGAATCACCTAAAGTTTAGCTGAACCGAAGCCCTACAAATAAGGACATACATAAAAAGCCACCTCGAGACTGGTAGGAGGGGGAGAGACGTGGAATATCTCGGCTGAGGAGGTCCCCACCCTGCCAGAGGAGTGAGGGGTCCCAGTGCCACACAAAGCTCCCCCTCCCCGGTCAGGATTTCAGAGCCGGGGAGAGAAGCCCCCTTAACTTCTAATAATCAGCAGAAATTGTGGCTGAGTGAGCCAGAAGGCAGCTGCACTCCAAGGTGTTCTTCATACAGGGCCTGCGCAAGAACTTACTTGCTGACGGACTTGCTCTGAGCTCCAGCGCTGGGGCAGCAGCTCCAAAGGTGCCAGGGACAGACGGGGAGGAACTGAGTTGTCTGGTTGTAGAGCAAGGGCTGGAGGGGCAGCTATCTCCCAGATGGAGGAGCTGACAGAAGCCATTGTTTCTCTGTTGAGTTCCCCCCCCCCCCTTTTCAGCGTGCAGACGCAGGCAGCCGCCATATTTAAGTCTCCATCAACCTGGCCCCACCCCAAAGAATCTGAGACCACGCCCCTCCCAACTTGTGGGCCCTTCTAAGCCACGTGCAGTGACTCTCCTGTACAAAATGCCTGCCTTGGCTCATTTGCAGACTTTCCTAAAATATCACAAAGTTTCACAAAACCCAAACAAGCAGCTTCTACCTCCCGCATGTCTTGTACCTCTGGCTGAAAAGCCCTAAGCCCTAAACTAGCCACAGCTGGCCTTGGTTTGCAGCTTGGCCTCTCCAGGCACCTCCGAGCACAGTGGATTGCTTTGCGGTTCATGCTAGGTGGCTGTGGGCAGGGCACAGTCTGCAGCTGAATTTGGCTTACAGCAGATCCCTTTTCAGAAGGTACTGGGGCTGGCACGCCCAGTGGCCAGCTTTGGTACAAGCTGGAGAATCATGCTGCCACCTCCAAAACCGACACACCCAAAGGGCATACTGAGTAGGCACCAGAGTTCTGCTAATGTGAACCCTACCCTGTAGGGTCAGTGTCTGTACCACAGCTACTCCACTGTAGTCACAGCCAGTCCTCTCAACCAGCCTGCGGGTCAACCCCTCCCACTGATGTGCAAACAGCAACCAACGCTCAACTATAACAGGACACACATAACCACACAAGGAGCAAAACTTGAGCGCCCGGTTCTGGTGACAAGGGAGATTGCACCCCTGGGCCCACAGGACACCTACTACATAAGGTCACTCTACTAAGACTGGGAGGCACAGCAGCCCTACCTAATACACAAAAACAAACACAAGGAGGCAGCCAAAATGGGGAGAAAAATAAAAGAACAGAATAAATCTCCAGAAAAGGAACTAAAGAAAATGGAGAAAAGCAATCTACCAGACAGAGTTCAAAATACTGATTATAAGGATGCTCAATGATCTCAGGGAGAACTTCAACAAAGAGACAGAAAACATAAAAAATGGAGATAAAAAATAAAACAGAACCAGTCAGAAATCAAGAATACAATCATTGAAATGAAGAATACACTAGAGGGAAACAACAGATTAGATGAAGCAGAGGGTTGAATAAGCAATTTAAAAGAGAAGGTAGCACAAAGCACCCAATCAGAACAGCAAAAAGAAAAAAGAATCCAAAAAGATGAGGTGAGTTTATGCGGTCTCTGGGACATCAAGCATACCAAGATTCGCATCATAGAGGTACCAGAAGGAAAAGCAAGAGAGCAAGGAATTGAAACCTTTATTTGAAGAAATAATGACAGGGAGACCACCTCAGGGATGACGTAGAGGCCTGATCACTGCACTGTACACCTGAAGCTGAAGCTGAACAATAATGAATGTCAACTACAAGTTCAAATATGTGTGTGTGTGTGTGTGTGTGTGTGTGTGTGTATACTTACAAGAAGCGGAGTACAGCATTAGGAATAGAGACAATGGAAATGTAATGGCCATGTGCGATGTCAGAGGGAGAATGGATGGGGGAAGGGGGGTTGACACAGTGTGAGGGATATAAATGATAAACGTCTAAGTATTACTTTGTTTTGTGCAACTGAAATAAAAAAAGAAAAAAAAGAAATAATGACAGAAAACTTCCCTAACATGGAGACGGAAATGGATATTCAAGCCCAGGAAGTGCAGAGTCCCAAACATGAATTCAAAGAGGCCCACACCAAGACACATCATAATTAAAATACCAAAGCTTAAAGACAAGGACAGAATCTTACAAGCAGAAAGAGAAAAGCAGTTAGTTACCCACAAGGGAGGCCCCATAAGACTATGAGCTGATTTCTCAACAGAAACTTTGCAGACCAGAAGACATTGGCACAAAATATTCAGTGATGAAAGGCAAGGACGTACAACCAAGATTACTCTACCCAGCAAAGCTATCATTTAGAATCAAAGGACAGATAAAGAGCTTCCCAGACAACAAAAAGCAAAAGGAGTTCATTGCCACCAAACTAGTATTACAAGGAATCTTAGAGAGACTGCTTAAAGATGAACAAAAAAAGAAAAAGTGATAAAAAATATGAATAACAAAATGGCAATAACTACATTTCTATCAACAATACTTTAAATGTAAATAGATTAAATGCTCTAACTGAAAGACACAGGGTGGCTGAATGGATAAGAAAACAAGACCATTGCATATGCTATCTACAAGAGATTCACTTCAGATCGAAAGACACACACAGACTGAAAGTAAAGGGATGGAAAAAGATATTTCATAAAAATGGAAATAGAAAAAAAAAAGCTAGGTTAGCAATACTTATACCAGACAAAATAGACTTTAAAACAAAGGCTATAACAAGAGACACAGGACCTATTGATCCCACTTCTGGGTATTCATCAAAAAAAAAAAAAACAAAACAAAACCCTAAATGCAAGGGTACACATGCATTCATATGTTTATTGGAGCATTATTTACAATGGCCAAGATATGAGGGAAACCTGGGTGACCCTCAATGGATGAATGGATAAAGAAGAGGTGGTACATATATACAGTTGAATATTATCCAGCCATAAGTAAAGAATGAAATCTTGCCATCTGCAACTACATGGATGGATCTAGAGGGTATTGTACTGAGTGTAGTAAGTCAGACAGAGAAAGACAAATGTCATGATTTCACTTATAAGTGGAATCTAAAGAACAAATAAACAAATGAAACAACAACAAAAACTCATACAGAGAACATTATGATGGTTGCCAGATGGGAGAGGAGTAAGGGGTGGGTGCAAAAGGGGAAGGGATTAAGAAGTACAAATTGGTTGTTACACAATAGTCATGGGGATGTAGGGTAAAGCATAAGAATATAATCAATAATATTATAATAACTATGTATGGTGTCAGAGGGGTACTAGATTTATTGGGGTGATACATGGTAGAGGGTTGGGGGAGGGTGAAAAAGGTGAAGGGACTAAGAAGTACAAATTGGTAGTTACAAACCAGTCATGGGGATGTAAAGTAAAAAAAGGGAATATAGTCAATAATACGGTAATATCTATGTATAGTGCAGGGTGGGTACTAGACTGGTCAGGAGGATCATTTCTTAAATTATATAAACGTCTAACCACTATGCTGTACACCTGAAACTAATGTAAAATAATACTGAATGCCAAGTGTAATTGAAAAATAATAAAAAAAGATGGAGTTTGCAAAAGGGATGATAAATCTAAAAACATTAAAGTATCTTTAAAAATAAATGAGAAACTAAGAGAAAATAAAACTGCCTTTAAAAACATTACTTATTTTATAAAACTTGAGTCTTAATAGTCTTGCCTTATACTGGAGATAGGCCAACCTGTGGATAATCTCCAAAAGTTTGTTCAACAAATATTTACTGAGTACCTACTATGTGCCAGGTATTATTCTAAGCCCTGGAGACATAGTGAACAAAACAAAGTCCTTGTGCTTATAAAACTAAAAATTAAAAAGGGGTGGATATAAATCAATACATGTTAAATAGTCTTAAGTACTGTAAACAAAAATAAAGCAGAGAACAAAGGGTAATGATTGATGGGTGGAAGGGAATATGCTATTTTATCTTGGATGGCCAATGCGGGCCTGTCAGCGTAAGGCAGTATTTGAGCAGAGACCTCAGGAAAGCCTTAGCTGGTGTGGTGAAGACAAATGGAGAAGTGCATTTCAGCAAACAGCGAGATGCAGGAGGGGTGGGTGAAGTTAGGGAGATAAGATCCTACAGGTAGCCAGGATAAGAGCTTTGGTTTTCATTCTGGAGGGTTTCAAGCAGAGAAATAACATGATCTGAGTATATTTTAAAAGGCGTACTAGGCTGTGGAGCTTAGACTGTAAGGAAACAAGGAAAGAAGCAGGGAGACTGGAGGTAATAATCCAACAGTTCTAATTCTGCAGTTTTTCATTCTGAAATAAATCTACCCTGTACGCATTTGGAGAATGCTAAACTAATCAAAGTACTTTCAGAATATTAAGATATTTCAGTTTCCACATTTCTAAAATTTGTATATGACCATAATTCCATCACTTACAGAGGTCCAATACACTAAATGCGGTAACAAAAAGCAAAAATTAAATTCATGAAAACAAAATACACCAAACAAAGGTGCAATTGAGAAATATGGTATTAACAACTAATTTTAAATTATTATACTATGTATATTAGTATCCCAGTATATGGTGTTGTTTTTTATTGCTATTACCAAAATAATTTATAGGGTTTGTACTGCTTAGATTAGTTTAGATACCTGCCATTCTTATTAAAAATGTAGTTTTCTGGGTTCTATCTAGTCTCAAAATCTCCAGGGGTTTAGGGACTGGAAATTTACATTTTAAACAAGCTCTCAGATGATTTTAACATATAATGATGCTTAAACCAGCAAATCTCAGAGTAACGAAAAAGTATTAGTTTGAATATTAAGATTAAAACAAGGAGGACTGGATTCTATCACTTTAGCTTAAATCCATGTTTGAATAGGGCGGGACAGAAATAAAGGGAAACTAAAATTCCATTGCTCTGCCATAATTCTAAGAAAAACAATGAGTTAAACTGTAATAAAAATTGCAGAAGGATATGCTTTGTTAATTAGATGGCAATGAAAAAGCATTAGAATGAGAGCTTTATATAATAGTAAAAATGACCTTAGGAAACTTGTGGAACAATTTTCTTATTTTAGAGATGAGCAAATTGAGACTCAGAAAAGTTTAGTTAACAGCCCCCCCCCAAAAAAAATAATAATACAAAGAGTACTATTTTTAGTACTAATTGTACTATTAGTACAATTAGTACTAAAAATAGTACACCATCAATTATCTAGGAATATTTCTATTAATTTATCGTATTTTTTATTTCCTACAGAATTAGGTGATAGTGACATTAAAAAAAATCTTATTTTCCAAAAAGTGAAATATAGACAGAGTAAGATGAAAAATTCTGAACCAACTTATTATGTAGGTTTATTTTCTAAAACCTATTTTATTATAAAACCTATCTATATATGTATATATATTTATATACTATATATATCTATACATATAGATATATATATGTATATAGATATATGTGTATATCTATATATCTATATACACAGGGTGCCAAAAATGTATACATATTTTAAGAAAGGAATAAACTATTAAAATTGTAATACTCAATGTAGTCATATACTGATAACAAAAAATGAATACAAGTCACGTTTGACTTCTGCAATTACAACAGGTGCTCAAAGTGGTTACCATCAGCGTCCAGACACTTCCGATTACGGCAAACTACTGCTTGAGCAACGTTGACCACTTGTATACATTTTTTTGGCAACCCTAATATATATATATATATATAAATTATATATATATATAAATTTTTTTTTTAATATTTCCTTTCAGATTATTTTGATATACTTTGGTTACTCCTATGAGCTCAAATATTGTGGTACCTGCGGTATTGTTGTTCAGAATTATATTTTCATACCTTTAGCTATGATTTACAGTGGCTTCATGTAGGAAGAGCAGTTTTGTTGCTCAAATGACTGGGCTTAGCCACGACTTGCTATGGTCAACAGAATGTGAATAGACTAGATGAGAACTGTATCTACTTAAACACTTTTAGATCCATTTCACATTGTTGGCAGTTCTCTTGAATCACTGCCTTCTGTCACTAGAAGGGCATATCCCAGGTAGGAGCCTTCTCTTTCAGCCTGGGTCCTGGACGGTGCAGAGCTGAACCTGAACCACAACCATGGAGGACAGCACAGCAACCAACCTGCAGTACCCAACATGCCATGAGTGAGAAATGCTATTGAAAGGCACCGAAAATTTTTGAAGTTGTTATTCATTGCAGTCTGATAAAAGCTAGCACATAAATGTTCCCAAATCTGGACCAAAAATATGTGACATGAGCCAGAAAGATATCAAAAGTAAAAATTCTGAGGTTCCCAAGCTAAGAATTTTTGTTATAATAATGTATAAATATCTTATCAATGTTCCTGTACAAGTGATAGAATGTTTTTATGCAGTTTAGAGTTTGGTATATGACAAGTATGTATTTGAGTTACAGTCATTTGTGTTTGGAAAATACATGTAATGAATCTACATGACAATTTCACAATGTAAATTGCACCAATGTGCAGAAAGAAAATGTCACAATTTATCTGGGGATGTAATTTCAAAGTCCATGGAAATACATAAGAATTTTTTTTAAATTATAATCCCACAAACACACATGCTCTATCAATTTACATAACCAATGTCAGATTTACATCATCAAAAATAACTTGCTTCTCCTTGTAAGTTTTTTCAAAGTTTTCCTTCTTACTATTCTTAAATCTCCTACTAATGATTACTGGCTATTAGTTTAGGAAAATCTATTTTAATTTTATTCTTTCAATGTATTCAGTGGCAAGGAAGAATTTCATAGATTTTGAAGGACAACTCTACTACAGATAACACCAACTCTGGGGGAAATCTAGTTATAGATTATCATGCCTATTTTTCAAAAGTTGTAAGATCACTGTTCAATAATTTCATCTGGCAGTGTTGAGCTAGAGCTGGTTCATATCAAGTCAAAAGAGCAAAGTGTGTGCATCTCATCCCAACTCAGTATTGAGTGACTTCACATTGATAGCTTGAAATCAATCACGGAAGGAGAATTTATGTAACAAAAATTGGAAGGTACTACAAATAAGGGTTTTTTGCCCCACCAGAGAGTTGGTGGTAAAACATTTATCCATGTATAAAGAGGCTTAAAAACTCACCTTAACATTTGGTACTTTAATGTTCAAACCATAAAAAAATAGATTGCCTAATTTCATTTATGAGGGAGGATTTAAGGCTAGAGTTAAAACTGAAGCTAGTGGCTTCTTACAGAGGTTTAGAACTGAAGGCACTGAAGAATGAGACTTGATGATGCTCCAGGAAGACTGTTTTGCTCAGACTCTAGGTGCTGGTAAAACTGATGCACCTAGAATAGGAAATGAGATCCTGGACTTGGGCAAGGAGTGTACATAGATGGGAAATCAGAATACATTTTCTTCTTTTTTAAAAAACATTTTTATTAAAATGTAGCTGACATACAATATTATATTAGTTTCAGGTGTACACCACAATTATTCAACATTTATATACCTGAAGAACTAATCACTGTTAAGTCCAGCAACCATCTGACACCATACAATACTATCACGTTACATCTCCATGTCTTATTTTATATCAAAAACTGGAAACTCTTACTCCCCTTCACCTGTTCCCCCCTTTAAAAAATTTTTCAGTTAGTTGACATACATATTATATTAGTTTCAGGTGTACAACATAGTGATTAGACATTTGTGTAACATATAAAGTGATCACCCCAATAAATCTAGTACCCATCTGACACCATACATATTTATTACATTATTGACTATATTCCCTATGCTATACTTTATATCCCAGTGACTATTTCATAAGTACTAATTTGTACTTCTTAAGCCCTTCACCTTTTCCACCACACCCCACTATGGCAACCATCAGTTTCTTTTTGCATCTATGAGTTTGTTTTGTTTGTTCATTTATTTTGTTTTTTATCTTCCACACATAAGTGAGATCATGTGGTATTTGTCTTTCTCTGTCTGACTTATTTCACTTAGCATAGTATCTTCCAGGTCCATTCACATTGTCGCAAATGATAAGGCTTCATCCTTTTTTATGGAAGAGTAGTATTTCAGTGTATAAATGTACCACAATTTCTTTATAGAGCGTCTATTGATGGGCTTTTAGGTTGCTTCCATATCTTGGCTATTATAAATAATGCTGTAATGAACATAGGGGTACATATATTTCTTTGAATTAGTGTTTTGGATTTCTTCAGATAAATACCCAGAAGTGGAATTGCTGGGTCATACCGAAGTTCTATTTTTAATTTTTTGAGGAATCTCCATATTGTTTTCCATAGTAGCTGCACCAATGTGCAACCCCACCAACAGTGCATGAGGATTCCCTTTTCTCTGCATCCTTGCCAAACTGTTGATTTATTGGTGCTGGCCATTCTGACAGGTGTGAGGTGATATTTCATTGTGATTTTAATTTGCATTTCTCTGATGATTAGTGACGTTGAGTATCTCTTCATATGCCTATTGGCCATCTGTATGTCCTCTTTGGAGAAATGTCTATTCGGGTCCTCTGCCTGCTTTTTAACTGGATTGTTAGTTTTTCAGAAGGCAATTAGAAAGACAGAAGCAGAACAGTCATCGTAGTCGAATAGTATTTGTCTTTTCTGGGTAGATACACATGGTCAGACACACTGCTAAGAAACTAAGGATAACATGTGCTAGGTAAATACGTTTTAAGGTCTTACAATTTAAAAAATATTTCTGATTATAGGAACTTATGAATTATTTATTTTAGGTTTTACTGGGTAGATTTATTTTTAGGACTTCTAAACAAAATAAGCAGGACTTCAACACTATCAATGCTTTATCTGGAGTATCTATCAGTAAAAACATCTCAAGTAAGAAAAATGGTGTGTCAGAAGTTGTTAGTATTAACAATTCTCTAGCTTTTGTTGTTGTAATCTTAGCAGCAATTTATAAATATTCTATAGACTGCATTGCAGAAATGTAACTTCCCATTAAAAATAAAGTTTAACAAAATAAACACATATTTTCTTGAGAGACTGAAATAAATATTGCTTATATATGTGACTACACACATAACAGGGTTCACATAAAAGTATCCATTTGGGAAGAAATTAGTCTCGTCATAAATTACCACTTTATTCATTCAGACTTTAGCAAAACAGATGCTAGTTGTGAACTGTTACTATACCTATTTTTAAAAATTACGTATTAAACATAGTCACTGATCAGAAGCTAATCTAAAATTTTTACTTTTTTTCTACTACTACACAATTAATGATTAGAATGGTTTACGGACTAGCACAACATATAAATATTAATGCAACTGAACAGGGAACTCCTACATACAAATATTCATAATCATTAGATGGTACAGCAGTTTCTTCAGGCATTCCCAATGACTACAAGATTCATATTTCACAGAAAACAAACACAAATTCTAAAACTCTGTATATGAATAAAAATTGAGTTAGCAATTGTGGGCCAAAATAAAAAGTAATCATGCTCAGAAATATTTTTTAAAAATCACATCACCGAAGTATTAGTAACATCCTAACATTCTTAAATAATAAATTAAAAATATTTTGTTAGAAACAAATTACACTGCATAATCTTTAGCAAGTCTATTAAAAGTTAGTGTAGGGTAACTTTTCCCAACTGTGCTCTGAGAAACTAAAATTTTCAAAAAATGTTGACAGGCATTCCATCAGAAATTAACACCGCAAACCTTCCCTCATCCCACTTTCACAGTATCCATTGTATATTGAAGGTTCTAAAGTTGAGCAGTAAAGAAACCTGCCTAACTTTGTTGTCTATCGTATCCCATGCTTCTTTCACCACGTAATTCTTTCTTGGCACATAATGATTTTTGAAAATTGCTCTGTAGTTATTCATATGCATTCAGTAAACTCGCCCCCCCCCACCCAATCTGTGCCTAGCGCACAGATGTCAATATGTATTTGTTGTAAATATATATTGTTGACTAAATGGATGGATGAATGTGTCTTATCTGTTATTTATTCCATTCTAGCTCACCAAAAGTAGTTTGGGCATGAATTAAGAACTAGGGGACAAGTTAGGGGCTAATTAGTAATGAAGGAATTGGCTTCTACAAAAGGCAAATAAATACCACAGTACATAATACCTTACAAATAAAAGCAGAAAAACGTTATCAAACTTTGGTTTTTGGTAGCAAACCAAACAAACTCTAAGTAAACAAATCTCATTTAGTAGAATTACTGAGAAAGAAATAAATAACAGTGTGAACTCAGTTTACAGTTTATTTACAGATTCATATAATTTTAGGGTTTAAAATGCATCCTAGCTGATGTCATTTCATAGCATGAGGATGGATTGTAAGTGTTCAGCACGTAGCTAGCTGATGGCTCGTCTTCCAGGCTTATCCTCATCTATAAGGTCGGACAATTACGCTCGCGAACTTTCCACCGTGTAAGTGTATGGTGCAAAGTTCGCGAATGTAATTGTCTGACCCTCGTAATTTCACAGAGGCTGTGACACAAACCTTCCATAATATACATCAGTGTCCTGAAATACTCAATTTTGAAAGTGAGCTAATGAAACTCCCTAGCTTATCTTATTATTCTAAAGTACAAAATAATACAAACAGTAAAAAATCATTAGACATTGAACAGCATTTTTACACAAATAAAATTTAAAACACCTCAGTTCATACAGATTCTCATTTGTAACAGAAAGAGCTATTTTATCTTTGGTGTAATCTCTTCAATTTATCTGATCACATGACCGCTTTGTTTTTAAATTTTTCCTAAAAAACTTTATAGCTAAGACCACTAACTTACCAAATACATTTATAAAAATCTTCCTTTTTCTGACAATGTCAATTCTGACATTACTTTTTTCCGTTCAAAATTTAATCAAAGCATTAATACTACTGACATGTACAAAAATATAAGCCAAAAATTCAGATTTATAGGCAAAAATCTTAAATAATCCCTCTGCTGTGCAAAAGGAAATATCCTGCCTGGCCTCTACCACCTTTATAAAAATACATATAATAAATCATGATCTCTGATAAAAATAATTTATCTTTTCCCTTTTGACTTGTAGCTATTACTGCCAACCATCATCTCATTTGTTTATTGACATTAATGTGCTGCTAGAGAAGTAGGCTGTAAGTATAAAACGATAGCTGTTAGAATAGTGTTTTGGCAATAGCTAATATACTGTTAAGGGTCATTGACAAAATATTCAGAGTGGCTAAAAAGGACAGTTTTTCTGAAGTATCATTATTAAATGTGCCAAGAGGGTGGAAAACTAGATGCAACACAGATAAATGTGTGATAAATGGCTTTGAAAATGAAAATTACTGTAACAGGCATCCTTTTAATACCTTAACATAAAAAAAAAGAAAAGCCAAACATTCTTTTTAATATACATGGAACCCAAATGTAATTTTTATTGACTCCTTGGTTAGTATTACTACACTCGCAAATGAGTTTTCAGTCTTTAGTTAATTCCTGGGGAAGACGGAAAAAAAAATAACTCTGCAAAGAAATCAGTTTTTCTTTGCTACATATTGGCTCAAAACTAATCACTCCAAAGGAAAGGAGGAATATTAACCATCTAAATGGTTTGCTAAATAGTGTATATTTTTAGGGTCTTATTTCAGAGCAATTTAAATTGAGAGGACCCTGTAAATATGCTCAGAGTCAGGGACATATCTTTATCACTAGCCACTGGGAAGATAATTTATCTTACAAAATGCTAAGATAAATAATTATTTAAAAATTTAAGTCAGTTGATAATGCTAATAACAACGGGTCATTTGGCTTCAGATTTAATGAATAGCTTGCACATTCTCTTTTGTTAAGGGAACCCTTTGTAGACTGTTGGTGGGAATGTACATTGGTACAGCCTTTACGGAAAATAGTGTGGAGGTTCTTCAAAAAATTAAAAATAAAAATACCATATTATCCAGTAGTTCCACTTCTGGGTATATATCCAAAGGAAATAACATCAGGATCTCAAAGAGGTATCTGTACTCCCACATTCATTTCTGTATTATTCACAATAGCCATTATAATGGAATATTATTCTTATTCAGCCTTAAAAATACTGATATTTGCAACTATATGAATGAATCTACAGAATTTGTGCTAAGTGAAATGAACCAGACACAGAAAGACAAATGCTGTGTGACCTCACTTATATTTGGAATGTAAAATATTCAAATTCATGGAAGCAGAGAGTATAATGGTGGTTACCAGAGACTGGAGAGAAGGAAATGGGGAGCTATTGGCCCAAAGGTACAAAGTTTCAGTTATGCAAGATGAGTAATTTCTGGAAATCTAATGTACAATAATGTGGCTATATTTAACAATACTTTACTGTATACTTGAAATTTGCTAAGGGAGTGGATCTTAAGTGTCACTACCAAAATAAAAGTGGTAACTATCTGAATAGATAGGTATGTTAATTAGCTTGAATGTAGTGATTACTTCACATTGTAAATGTATATCAAATGATCAAATTATAAACCTCAATAGATACAATTCTTAATATAAATGTATACAATATGTACAATTGTCAAATATATCTCAATAAAAGACAAAAATTTCAAAACTGTCTTTTACTATGGTAACAAGTTTTGTTTTCTCTAAGTCAATAAAGTAATGTTTTTCATTTTTAAATCTAAATGGCAAAGTGAGAAAGATAAAGGCTGAGAACAGGTTTGAACATGGTTTATAAAACTAGGAATAGGCAAACCTGGGTTTACTAACTGATCTGAAAATATCCTAGAAAAGGGTATAAATTCAGTCCACAAACCAAATCTAGATTGCCACTTAAAAATGGTTTTTACATTTTCTAATGGCTAAAAAAATTCAAATCAAAGGAAGAATATTTTGTGATACATGAAAATTATGTGAAATTCAACTTTCAGTGCCCATAAGTAAACAGTTTTTTGGAACATGGCCACACTCATTCATTTACGTATTGTTTACGACTGGTTTCTTCTCTACTACAAAGGCAGAGTTCAGTAATTGCAACAGAGACCTAGTTGGTGCTCTCTCGTTTTGCACTGCTGCTTAGCACATTACAAATTGCAGTGATGCAGTTATAACTACCAGCATTTTGAATGCCACACATATTGTAATATCACAATATTTTAAAGTTTCTTTATTATCAGTGCATACTCATAATGTCAGGAGAGAGAGGGGAACAGAGAGAGAGAGGTGGACTTCAAGTGTCATGTATTTAAGGCAAAGTGGAGTATAGACTATTTTGTTATCTAATTAGATGGCAAAGCATTGTGTTTAACATGCAGTAGTAATACTTTAGCTGTTCTGAAAAAATACTATGTATACATTGGAATTACTAAATGAAGTACTCATCACAATATTCTCAATTCATAGAATGCAGTGGCCAGAGAAATCAGAAAATTTAAAACAAGGAATCTCATCACGCCAGAATTTCTCTACAAAAATAAAAAAATGAAAATAAAGTTACAGCCAAGTAACTTTCTGAGTGGCTCATTTGTTAGCCAAGCAAAGAAAGCCTTTTTACCAATGGTGAGTTAATTAAATTGTTTTTGATTCATCAGTTGAAGAAACATGTCCAAAGTAAATTTGCTTAAGACTATTAAATTAGCCTTCTGGCAAGAACAGTTGCTGGAAAGAATTGAGAACACTGGCAACATCAATAGTTAATAATAAAAAAGAGGCAAATGATTCTCAGTGGTTTTCCTTGGCTCTTGATGAATCAACAGATGTCACTGATACTGCCTAGTTATTGTTGTTTATTTGATAAGTCAATGCCAAGGTTGAAGTATCTGAAGAGTTAGTTTCTATGAATAGTCTGTGTGGAACAATTACGGCAAGAATATTTCCTAAGAAGTTAAGAAAACATGAATTCAGTACAACCTGAAGTAGAATCTGCTAAGATGTGTTACAACTGGTGGTGGTAAAAATATGTGTGGAGCAAAACAAAAAGATTTAGTTGGTCAAATATACAAAGCTTGTAAAAATGTAGTTTTTAAAACCTGTGGTTGTTTACTGTATTATTCATCAGCAAGTTATCTGTGGAATATATTTGACTCAATGTAGCAGTGTCAATGGTGAACTTCATTTAACCATCATCAGTTGTTATGTTTTGTCAGATATAGAAGTGGAATATGCACATTTGTCCTACCACACAGCAGTTTATTGTACATTTGTTGTATGTTTTTGAGCTCAGAACTGATATTGAATTTTTTCTGAATGAGAAGAAATACCCTCAACTACTATTATGAAACACTGAGAGGCTTCAGAATTTAGCTTTTGTTGACAAACTTGATAATACTCTGTAATAAATTCAACCAAAAATTGAAACAGTGCAAAACAGTGAGAACAGTTATTCATACTGTGGGGTTCACCAGGATTTCGGAAAAGGTTTCAGACTCAAGGAGAGTTCTAGAGCAGTGCTTTTCAAAGGGTAGCCCTCAAACCAGCAGCATCAGCATCACCTGACCACTTATTAGAAATGCAAATTCTACTGAATCACAAACTCTGGAGATGGAGCGATACAGTGTTTATGTATGAAACATACTAATGTAATTTTGATAATAATTAACATTATTTGAATCACAAAGTAATCTTAAGTTGCTTTATATACTTCCTGTGCTATCAAAAGGTAAGACAATAAGTAGGATCCCTATTCTCACACAAATTTGCAACAGATATATTTTCCAAGCTCTAAGCTCACACTGTAGGTCTAACACAATTTTTTGGACCCTGATGCAAGTATAAAGGAAATTTCCATTTTCCAAAATCCATTCAGTTGTGCGATTGAGGAGCCTCCACATAATCTTCAGTTGGAAGTGATTAATCGGCAATGTAATATGTGCTAAAAGTAAATCATCAAGAGAAGAATCTATAGAATTCTACCAATGCCTTCCAAGTGATAAATATGCTCAATGAAAATCATATTCTTCTCATGGATTAATATATGTATTTGGCAATACCTGTCTGCATGAAAAGATTTTCAAAGACAAAATATAAGATCATACTAGAGATCAACATTAAAGATGAATATTTGCAATCAATTTTGATGGCAGGAAATAGTCATTTTGAACCCCAATTGTGAAATATTATCCTCCCCAAGAGTATTTCATTCTTCTCATTAGTAGAACCGTATTACAAAAAATTGTTCTCAATTATTGCTATTTTTTGAATTCTATCAACAAAAACATTGTAGAAAGTTTTTCTCTCTATTTATATAAAAATTCCTACATACCACGTTTCCCCAAAAATAAGACCTAGCTGGACCATCAGCTCCAATGCATCTTTTGGAGCAAAAATTAATATAAGACCTGGTCTTATTTTACTATAAGACCGGGTATAATATCATATAATAATATAATATTATAATATATACCAGGTCTTATATAAGACCGGACCTTATATAAGACCCGGTCTTATATTAATTTTTATTTCAAAAGATGCATTAGAGCTGATGGTCCGGCTAGTTCTTATTTTCTGGGAAACACGGTAATAATCTCAGTTTTGCCTCTAAGCTCCAAATCCTCAAATATTTATTATCTGGCCCTTTACAGATAACATTTGCTGACCTCTGCTCTAGAACCAGAAGCAACCCCAGATACTTAAAGCATAGGTTGAATGCACTGCCTGTAAAGCTAGATGTCCTGCATGTGTATGTTGGCTCTGCCACTAGCAGCTATGTGATCATAAGTTCTTCGATCTTTCTTTGCCTCAGTTTCCTTGTCTGTAGTAAATGGGAGTAAGTAATGGTATCTATATTACAGTGCTGTTTCTGAGGATTAAGTGAGTTAGTAAATGCAAAGCACTTGAGAAAGAGTAAGCATTAGTACTACTTCATCTAGGTGGTAGTCCAAGTATAAATCTCATCATCCTAAAAGGTCCATCAAATACAATTTATAAAATGTTTACATACATTAGTGAGTAAAAAGAACATTTAAGTACATGAAGATAACAATGGAGGATAACCAAGCTCTTTTCCAACTGCCAGGACATATACTGCCAACATATACTGCCAGGACAGGAATTCTCATAGAGATGGTTTCTTATATGTAGGAGATTGTATTAATATTTTAATACTTTAAATGTCATAATATTACATTCTTTATAGTCTATAAAATAAGCATAGTACTAGTAATAATTTATAACATTTACATTTTAAAAATTTGACATTACATGGCTTAACTCAATATAGAATTATCCATTCAATAAATATTTACTGAATGCCTGTTGACTGCCATAAGTATTAATTTGCTAACTTAAGAACTTTGGAGGAACAATGCTTTCACATATGTAATGATGAGTACCCTCAAAAATTGCCTAGAAATATATATTAATTATGCTAATTTTTTAACCAAATGTGCTTTTTCTTAAATGACTACATTTATAACACAAGAAATTCTAGATTAATGTTGTCCAATATAACCCCCAGCCTCAGGTGCACTACTGCACACTTGAAATGTGGCTAGTACATTGAGAAATGGAATTTTTAATTACATTTAAGTGAATGAAAATTAAATAAAATAGCCACATATGGATGTGGCTGCCGTAGTGGACAGCAGCACAGGCTCACTCTAGGATGTGAAGGTGTTGGAATTTAACATTTTGCCCTATGTGGGAAAATAAATTTTGTTACACTATACACTTAATATTAGTTTGTTATTCACAACAGCCCTTGTTTGTCATGCCACAAAGTATTTTCTGTTTACTTTCTTAGCAAACAATGTTGGTTTGTTTTTTCCTCCACTATAGGTGATTTGTAATTACTTAAGGTGCTGGGGCACAGAAAAAAATAAATACAAATAAAAGCCACATAAAACTCAGAAGTTTCAAACCTTTCCCTCTGGCAAATTTTTAAGGTAACTGCTTAACAGTCGGAAAGCTGTTTTGTTTAGTAGGTTACCTCTTGCTCTTGGTTACGCGCATATTTTTATATTGATACTATCCAGTAGTAAAGTAGATAAATATATCAAAAGACAAGTATAAAAACAAAAAACTTGGAAGTTGATGAGCTGATGTATCAGCTTAAAAAAATAATTTTAACAAATGAAAAAAATAAGACTCTCCAACTAACTGACAATTTTGTATATACCAAACAAAATACAGTCCAGGTCATAAGGCTTATTAATAAGGCATCCTTACACGGAGGTGTGAAAAATTAATTATATTTTTTTCATAGACATCATGATAACTTACTGTTCAAACTGTTCCTTTAAAAATAAGTTAAAATGGTTCCACGTTATTCTTTTATTAAACATGTAATTATTAACTAGGGCATATAATATCACCACTTAACATAAGGTAAAAATAATATCAGCTACTCACATATTCTTGAAGAAAAGTGCTTACAATATTTTGTGAAAACATTTGTTTACATTTATACTTGATTTAGTGGACAATTTCAAATTTGTCTTTAAAAATCTACATTAAGATATTTCCACCAACATGAAAACTACACAAAACAAAAACACAAAACCTGCCCTAAAATAAAACCCTACAAAAGCACATTCATTTTATTATAGAACATATATGAAGTCACTGAGTAAAGCTCTTTTTTATGAACACTTTTGGAAAGCTTACATTGAGTTCTAGCACAGCTCTATTATCAATCTGGGAACAGAAGGACACATCAAGCAAGGAAAGATCTTTACAAGATTCCAGGAGTTTTCTTAAGGATGCTGGACTTACCATTCTTGTTCCTGTTTAAAAAAACAAAGCCACATAAAACATCTTAAATATAACATTTATATACTATTCCGATAAAGGGTCCCTTTGTTATGTATTGTTTAAAAATAACAAAGTAAATTGTATTTTAAAAATTAAAAACATTTCTTAAAACAAAAGACTTCATATTGAAACAGTCTGATAAAAAAATATGAACTGAATTTTCCCAGCCAATTTGGCACCTTGTCAATACTCCACCCACTATCTTCATTCCTACCTCCTACCTCTTCCAGTCAGCTCCTCCAGGCTTTCCTATTTCTGTCACCCAGTTCAAAACTGTTTGCACATCCCATTTTCTGTTACCCATGCGTCATATCAGGCACCAAGGATTCAACCTGTAACTCCATGCAATAAATTACTGAGCAACTAACTACCCTATAGAAACATCTGTTTCAGGCATTAGAAATACAAAGATACGTAAGACAGACTTATGTCATAGGGAACTCACTGACCAGAGTTGAAAGCAAATAACTACAACACAATTTGATCAGTTTTACAGTAACTGGTTGGTATAAAATGACATTACTGGGAAGACAGATGATGGATGATGAGTACTAGTTAGCCCATGTTAAAAATGAAGAGATTATGGGACATTCAGACGGAGGCTAAATTGTCACTAGCTCTAAGATGTCACCTGTTGTAAAACATACCTTGCTTTAACTACAGCTTTTCTAGGGAGGAAAAAAAAAATCACAGTTGTATTACACATACACATCTACTGGGATGGGGATTCAAGTTTCTAAAATGTTAACCTATACCTTTTTCTCTGAGAGCTTCTTTCTATTCCCCTCCCTGCCATGGGTTCCAGAAGCTGTAACTATACTGCTACTCAGGTGGTGACTGGCCCTGCACCTAACACAGATTTCGCTGAAATTTTAGAATTGGCATTCAGTAAAGCCATCCCTTGAACAAAAGACATGGAAAACTGGGTTGGGTCTGCTGTATTTGGCTACGTGCACCCAATAAGGCAGAGACGTCCAGTATGACAAGAACAAGGCAAAACCAAAGGGAGCAGCAAACATCAAAGTCTTTGTGAGTGTACAGCTGCAGAGGGTAGGGGTAGGGGACAGGTACCTGATCATGTAAGACAGAAAAAGAGAAAACAGCTTCCTTGCCTCCTGATGGTTTTCCAATCCCTCTTTATTATCTGACAATAGCTCGCTCCTAACCATGGGATCTGAGACACCTGTATCTTCAGAATAATTTTCTTTTTCTTATGTTTAAATTATCTTGAGTGGGTTTCTGTTATATAAGATCAGAGACCCTCAGCTAAGACACCTGACTACTTTTTTTTTTATACCTAGGATTGTGATTATTTTCTATTTGCCAGTCTTGGTCATTAGAATCTGAGTTTCCTGATAAATCAGGAGTGCCTAAGAAAATGTCAGGGAAGGAAGTCGGAGGCTGAAAATTTTACTAGGCTAGGGTGCCTCGTCCTCGGTTTCCAGAGCACTTTGTGCTGATGCTTTGTTACTCACTTATGACACAATTATGCTTTCAGCTTGCACCTTCAGGGCAGCAGCCATATCTATCTTGTTCACTGACATATTTCCAGTGTTTAAAACGGTACCTGACATGGTATTTGCTCAATAAGTGTGTAATAAATGAAGCGATGAAGGAATGGTAGTTAATTTCCCAACACCATCGCCCTGGTTCGGATCCTCTTTAGATCTATGACTTAGATCTCTTCCTTCTCCAATTCACCTACACTTGTTTCCAGATTAATATTCCCTAAATGTGTCTCTCACCCCCCTAATTAAAACCCAATAATAGTTCTTCCTTGTTTAATTTTGTGCAGATTCCTCATTCTGGTGTGTTCAAAATTCTCCATGAAAGCCTATTTTATACTAACATTCTCAGTCAACTTAGATTGCCTGTTCTCTGAACATATTCTGTATTTTTAACTCTTTTACTTTTGTTTCATGCTAGTCAATCTTCCTAAAATGCCCCCCCATTCCTATTTCCTATTTACTTTTCAAGGATATTTTTCAAATACCTATTAACCTTTTTAATTAAGCCTTTTCTCATTTCTAAAATCATATATACTCTCTTTTCTTTGAGCCCCATGAAAATGGACTTGCTTCGAGCTTGCATTATAGTTATGTATATACTTGTTTTACTCCTCCTTGCTAGATTATAAACTCTCTGAAAGTCAGGACTGTATCTTACTCAGCTTGGTCCTGATCAGTAAGTATTCTCAGTATGAAGAAAGTATGCCACTTAACACTCATATGTGCTGGTCACAAAATGACAAAATAATAATTATTAGCTTGGTTCAATTAAGAATCCTTTTAAAAATATCGATTCTAACACTTAAGGATGAAAGGAGACAAACACGAAACCAATAAAAATAAAGAAAATATCGCATAGTATTAGGTTGGTGCAAAAGTAATTGCAGTTTAAAAGGTTAAAAACAATTGCAAAAACCGCAATTACTTTTGCACCAACCTAATCTGGTTCAACACCCGATTTCTTACTAGACATGAGACCCAGGCAGACAGATCACTAACCTGTTTCATTCTGTTTCCTCGTTTGTGGCTAATACTAATACCTGCCTCACAAAATTGTTGTGGGGATTAAATCAGTTAATGCATGCTCAGCAGTAGGTAGTAACATTGCTGTTAACATTATTAACTATTATTGATATTATTTTTACTGTGCTCTTCGTATTTGAAATAAGATGTTCCAATATATTTGCTGATGGCTGTCTTCCATCTATAATTAGTTTTGGCATAATAGATAATTATACTTCCTTGCTCTTATGCTCATAAAAGTTATAAATGCTTTCATGAAGAAGTCATTATGCTTCTTACCCATTTTTCTTTTATGTCTCTGTCAAGTAGTTAATACATTTATAAGCCAAAGTTAGGTCACCTGACACTCAACCCCACTGTTTGTCACAACTGTGCTATTGTTCTAGGATCAGTGTTACCAACTTCTCTGTGCTTCTGTAGCATCTCTTTCAGATACTGGCTACTCTTTATCTGTAGTGCATGAGTTTTTTTGGTTTTCATTTTTTGTTTTGTTTTCTTTGTTCTTTGTTTTGAGGGGGAGGGTTGTAAAACAGATTTTAACCAACAATAGCACCACCCTCTGAAGTGAAGTGTGACTCCATCAGCAAATCCCTTTTAAAAGGCCCTGGCCACTTTTTCTCATTCTCCCTGTGAATTCATGACTTTTTCTTGAACTTTTCAAAATATTTCTCTTATAAAAGGTCTGGGCTAATTCAAGGGGGAAAGTGGGTAGTAAGGAAAAGAAGCAAGCAAGGTAAGTGGGTGTGGTGTTATATGAAAAAATGATACTATGTAGCCACAGACCTTGGATTTGAAACCTGCTCTGCCACATGTTAACTGCCCTCACCAATGAAAAAACAATGACATCCAACTCGCTCAGCTATGAAGATAAGGAAACTATAACAGATGAAATATGTATCTAGCCCAAAGTGTACATATAATAGGCAAAAATTTCTCTCTAGTTTTTAGGCAAGAATTTCTGCCTAATAGAAGCTTGATTAAGTAACATGCAACTATATAAGCAACATCTACCAATGTTATCATAAACCTGGACTGTGGAAAGATTTTAACTAAAACCACCAATACAAATTTTCCTTTCGTTGAATGTTTAATAAAAAGAAAAGGATATAATTAGCACTTCGTGGACTAATCTGTTAGTACTAATAAATTACCAGAGAACAAAGAACAAATGCTATGTGGGCTCACAAAGTACCAACCATGTGGGCATTTGTAACTGTGACACTGCCAGCACTCTGGCTAAAGTAAGAAGTGACAAAATCTCCCAGGGTTCCTTGCTGAGAAACTGCAGTAAGGACATAAAGAGTCCCAGAACCGGAAAGGATCTTCATTGGCTCGGCCTTGGGGTAGAACCATTCCCAAAAACTGGAATTATCAGGGATGGAGAGTGTATAAAATTCTTTAATCAATAGTTCAACATCAAGAATATATACACACATATATATACACACATACATATGTATATATACACATATATACGCATAAGTACATATATATTTATACATGTATAAATATACATATGTATGTATATTTATATTTGAACTCCTTATACAAATGGATTCATTTCTTACCTGTCCTTAATGAAAACGGATAACACAGATCATATAAATTCTCACTCTTCTTACTCGACCAAGAATTAATGATTATTTGGAGCTTTCTGATGGGTTCAAGTATAAAATTTTGTTATTGTCCTCACTCTTTTACTTAAGTACAGATATAATTACTCTTCATATTAATTGACTTATCTTGTACTTCCTATCAAGCCAAGCAGTGTTATCAAGACAAAATTTTTATTTTATCCAAGAAATTCTGTTTTTTCTTGCAAAAAGTCTGAGATTAGCTTTTATGTCAAGGCTTTAAAATAAATTTATATACTGTATCCTTACCTAGTATGTCCAGTTGCCGTAATCTGGTACAATTACATGCCAGTTCTTCAATGTCTGTATCACACACAGACCTGTTAGCAGTAAGAAAGAGTTTTTGCAAGTTTGGGAGCTGGCGTGCCAGTCTGGCAAAGCACCCAGTACTGCTCTGCAGAGTAGGGCACCAGCCGAGATCAAGTTCCTCCAGAAGCGGACATCCAGAAGCCAGTTCTGCTATCCCATTCTCAGTAATATTCTTACATCTCCACAAATCCAGAGTGCGCAGTTTTTTACACTTGGCTCCTATCATGCTAGCGATCACATCATAGTCTTCAATCTGGAAATCAAATAATTCCAATCTTTTACATATGATGCTCAGAAAAACAAACTATTTAGAGCAAGTAAGACATTCTTAATCATTCATATTGTTTGATTGTTTGATCTCGAAGCAGTCTGAAATCCTCCATCCCTCATGAAGAATTTGAGGGTTACGTGTTGGTCCTGCCTGCCTCCCATTTTGACCTCGATGCTGCTACTTGCTGAGAAGGCATGGCTTCTTCTATCTTATATATAATTAATCAATTTTGGTAGACAAATAAGATCTCCCTGATAAAGGTGTGAACCTTGTTAGGCTCTAAAATAGTATGTAAATATTCTGATAGGACTAATAAGGATACTAGTTTGGAGTTAAGTGAGGCATTTGGGGACTGAAGATACAACACAAAGATAATTTAGATTATGTTGTTAATCATTGTCAGTTACAGGAGGTATCCAGTGATTTACCTCCAGACCACAGGATAAGCCTCCACCAACCAAGGATTAAACATTTAAGTTCACGGGCTTTATATGCTTTAGTAATGGTTCTTAAAACAGGTTCTTTTAAGAGATTCATTTGATTTGGTTGTAATCAGGTGTCAAAATTATCACCAGTAGTCAAAAGGGAACAAAATAGCAAACAATTTCCAATGATTATTTCCTTTTATTTATTGTTTATTCATATTTTCAACTACTATGTGCCAGCACCACTCTAGATGCTAAGAATAACAGTGAACCAAAAGACAGGACTTTGTTCACATTTTTGGGAAAGACATACAGACAAATATAAGAGCAAAATAAATTCAGAGAGCGATCAGCGTGGAAATAACAAACCAGGGTGATGTGAGCACGATCAGAGAGGGAGGCAGTGGTGGCTGCTGGGACCTCCGGGAATGAGCTTGGTGCATCAGATCAGTATGGCGCTGGGTAGTGATGGAGAGGACACGCCATAGAGGACAGAGTGAATGCTGGGGTCAGGCCATTAGGCCATAAAGGAATTTGATTTTTATTTTAAGTAATAAGGAAATCAATGGAGGGTTTGCTACAAATGATTTACATTAAACCAAAAACAAAAACCCCTCTTGCTTCTATCAGATGGTCTATGGTGGGTAAGAATGGAGGAGGCAGCCCAGTGAAGAGGCCTGTATTAGCTTAGGAGAGATGACAAGGGCTTGGATTAAGACAGCAGCAGTGGAAGTGGAGAAATGGACAGATGCAGGGCTATACGTTCAGTAGAAACCAAGGTTTATGGACTAGACATAGAGATGATGATGTCTAAGGTTCTGGTCTTCAGGAATTGTGTATGGTAAAATCATGCAGAAAACCACGAGAAGCAGACTGTGGGGAATGTAACTATTTACTTAAGTGACTGTACCTGAACAACACAAAAGTGTAGCTTCGATCATTAGTGCAGCCAATTTGCTTCTTTAGAAAGAAACAATTTAAAAATGTTCTGAAACCCGTGATTCTGATTGGTATTATTTTAATAGTCAAATACAAAATAGGAAATGAATCATCCTGCTTTTGGTCAATTGACAGAAAAAAACTGAGATGAACATGGTGTGAAAGTATCGCTCAACAGCTGTCTATGGCAGTGTCCTGATAAACTCTGGACCTGCTGCGCTGTTCCTGCTGTGAAGTAAGAATGGTGTTTCCACAACAAGCATGAAATGTATCAATCATGACAGTAGTAGCAAAATCAGAAATATTAGCAGTATTCCTGAATTTAAAGTCAAATTTTTAAAACTTCATTTCCTGGCAAACAATATCAATGGTAATATATTTTACTGGTAACTACATACTTTAATTTAAAAACAGCTTATGTATCTAAAGCAGTATTTTCCATAGTATCTTACATATTAATAGTTGTAACATGGGAAATCGTGTTCAAGGCAGGTCAAGATGAAAAATACTGATTTAAGCAAAGGCAAACACTTGTCACAGAAACTGCCAATTGAATGTCACTGGGCCCATCTACAAGAGCCACTAGAGGGACCAACAGAAGCTTATGAAATGACTTAGGTAAGAATTTGGCCAGAAGTAAGGAAAACCTAATGCTAAATTAGTGGGCTCCCAAGATTGTTTCCAGACACCAGGATGGGACTGAGTTCATACTTGGGGTTTAATCAGGCCTAACCGCCAGGATTAAAAACTACGGGGACATGGAGATAAATATGTCCTTATAATTGGCCTCTCCAGCCTACAATGCCAAACCTTGGGGCATCTCTGAAGCCATTGCTGAGCTTCAAAAGATGTTCAAATGGGATCTGTTTCAGGTCAGTGACTGTGCCTGTTGATTCCAAGCCTAGGACACCAAGAGAACTTCTCTGGACTCTTACAACTATCCTGCTCATGCTGGTATTTCTCCTACGTGGATGCAAAATTGAAATGGCTGTGGATCTTCTAAATCTGCTTTGGGTGGATAAGGAAGTGAAGAGAAATGGATTGCTCATAGTCATTTATATTGGGAGATGCATTTCCTGTGAATGTGCATATGTGCACGCACACGCATACACATGTGCACACAAACACCAAGGGCTGTACAGTCCCTTGAGTGTCAGTATTATTTATAAACCATACAATTTAGATAAAAAGATTTAACTCATCCCATGAGCTCTTTCAATGGCACATAAAATCATAACTTTAAATCTGGAAGGGCTTTAAAGACTATCTAATCCAACAGTCCCTAGGCTTTTGATTTCATGAAATCAGTAAAATTCAAAAATGAGTTCCAATACAGAATATCCACCTTTTTATCTCACCCAGTAAGGCCAGGAAAACAAACATAAAAACAAAGTAAATCTTTCTTACTATCATCAACATTTGCAGGAAACATTCTCAGAACTTAAAAATTAAAATTAGCTTTGTGAAAAACTTACTGAACTACTGGCATTTGGGTGTGATGGATAACTTATTTTATAAAGAAATCCAGAGGTAAATAACTTGTCAGAGATAACATCTGATAACATCTGACGTGAGGCAGAACCAAACTCTTTCCACTATACTATACTTCTCTTCTTGCTCTTATGGATAATGTCAGTATTTCAAAGACATACTCTCCAATTTAAGAAAAATGTTTGAAAGTGGGGTACATATAGTTAACCGTAAATCAGAAAAGCTGTGGGTGGGTGTGGGGTGGGGTGAGTCAGAATAAAATTCACCTGTGGGAAGAAAAAGAGAATAAGCAATTGAGTGTAAAGAATTTTCAAATACTTACCATTACACAACTACCCAAACTGAGGTGCTGAAGCTCTGAACAGAAGTTCAAAATGCTGAGCAGCGCTGTTTGCTGCCATCAGGGACCACATCAGAGGCAAATATGGAAAGTGAAAGAAAGTGAAACAAAGAGAAGAGGTCAATTAGACATTAAAGGCTGTCACTGCTTTTCCTGAAATAGAGCTCAAAACCAGGGTGACAGACACCACAAATGCAATTTAACGAGTCCCCAGGTGCTCCCACCATTGATTGGCTTGGAGTCAAGGTAATCATTACCAGTCTCTATGTAAGTCGTTATTCTGTATATGGTTTGCATGCCCTAAAGATACCTATATTCCCTATGACCCCTCAGTTCATTTCCCAAAGGTAAGCAATTTGAAAGTCTGGTTAAGACTGAACAAGACAAGCTAAACAACCCCTCCCTCAAAAAGAAAAAAAAAAAGAAAACGCACAGAGGACTGGTGACACTCTGAAGAATAGCGGCACCTCTGACATTCACTTATCAGCTGCAGCCTGATGGAACTGCCAATAGAGTCACCTGAAATCAGGACTGAGCTGGTGACTTTAATGTCAAAGGATTCTCTTTGCTGACAAGGATCCCTACAACCATTGAGCACTTGTCACTAGCAGCATGCTGACTGAAACACATATAATGTGCACTTTCTAATCATGTTCTAGCCATTTTCGCCCATCTATCCTGTGCAATGAAAACAGTCTCACCACTAAAGAAACCCAGAGGTATGCCAGACTGTGACATAATCATGGTACCTAAAAATATCTCCAAGTGGCTATAATTTCATTAGAGGGCATGCTTGAAATTAAAATTTGTGAAAAACAACACAAAACATTCACATTTCTAATTTTTACCTTATACATTAAAAAAAAAAAGACTCCAATTTATGTGGCAAAATTTGTTTCTAAATAGTTGTACTATATCATAGTTAACAAAGTTAAGAGAATATCACACAACCTTTGTTTATAAATGTTCAGAAACTGAAAAATATCAGCGGAGGAGGAGATGACAAATATGTTAATGACAATACAAAACATTTGTTCCTTTGTTGAGCCCTTCCCAAAACCTGGCCTGCAGGCACAGATGGCCGCCACATCTGAGTCTCCATCAACCCAGCTAACACCATTTTCCCTGCCCTGATGATTCCCAGAAACCCTGTCGCACCCTACTTACGGGTCTACCCAAGCTACTTTGAGTGGCTTTTCCATACAAACAGCCTGTTTTGACTCATACTGTGTTCTTTCCTAATATTGCTAAAGATTTCACAAACCCCAAACAAAGCAGCATCTGGCTTCAGCATGCCCCATACCTCTTGCTAAGCAGCCTCAAGCCCGGCACTAGTGGCAGTTGGCCTCAGTTCACAGCTTAGCCTCTCCCAGGCACATCCAAATAGCCCCACTGCAGCACAAGTGGCAACCATGTGCAGATCACTTTGTAGTTTCATACCAAGTAGCCCCAGGCATGGCACAGGCAGTGGCTGACCTTGGTGTGCCCTAGAGCCCCTCCCAAGAGGCCCTAAAACCAACATATCCAGAAGCCAGCTTCAGACCACACCACAGCACTACCCAACCACTTCCACATTGACACACTCAAAGGGCAGACATGGCAGGCACCAGAGCCCTACTAAAGCGAATCCTGCTCCATAGGGTCAGCTCCTGCACAACAGTTCTTCCACTGGAGTTTTGATGACATTCAGGACATCAAGGGTAATATGACGACAGCTCTGATGGCCTTCTCAGAAAACTGCTTTGAAGGGTGGATTAGGCGCTTGCATTGATGCATAGCTTCCCAAGGGGAGTACTTTGAAGGTGACCATAGTGATATTCATCAATGAGGTATGTAGCAGTTTTTCTAGGATGAGTTCGCGAACTTAGTTGTCCAACCTTGTACAGCCCAGGAAGCAGAGTCCCAAACAAGATGCACCCAAAGAGGCCCCCACTAAGACACATCATAATTAAAATGCTAAAACTTAAAGACCAGGAGAGAATCTTACAAGCAGCAAAAAAAAAAAGCAGTCAGGGCCGGCCCGGTGGCTCAGGCTGTTAGAGCCACATGCTCCTAATTCCGAAGGCTGCCGGTTCAATTCCCACATGGGCCAGTGGGCTCTCAACCACAAGGTTGCCAGTTCAATTCCTCAACTCACACAAGGGATGGTGGGCAGCGCCCCCTGGAACTAAGGTTGAACATGACATCTTGAGCTGAGCTGCCGCTGAGCTCCCAGATGGCTCAGTTGGTTGGAGCGCGTCCTCTCAACCACAAGGTTGCCGGTTCAACTCCCGCAAGGGATGGTGGGCTGTGCCCCCTGCAACTAGCAACGGCAACTGGACCTGGAGCTGAGCTGCGCCCTCCACAACTAAGACTGAAAGGACAACAACTTGACTTGGAAAAAAGGCCTGGAAGTACACACTGTTCCACTGTTCCCCAATAAAGTCCTATTCCCCTTCCCCAATAAAATCTTTAAAAAAAAAAAAAAAGCAGTCAGTTACCCACAAGGGAGCTCCCATAACACAGTCAGCTGATTTCTCAACAGAAACTTTGCAGGTCAGAAGGGATTGGCAGGGAACATTCAACGTGATGAAAAGCAAAGACCTACAACCAAGGTTACTCCACCCAGCAAAGTATCATTTAGAATTGAGGGACAGATAAAGAGTTTCCCAGACAAGCAAATGCTAAAGGAGTTCATCACCACCAAACCAGTATTACAAGAAATGTTAAAGGGACTTCTTTAAGAAGAAAAGAGAATATGAATGATAAAAATTGCAATAACTACATACCTATCAACAATTACTTTAAATGTAAATGGATCAAATGCTCCAATCAAAAGACATAGGGTGGCTGAATATATATAAAAAACAAAACCCTTACATATGTTGTCCACAAGAGACTCACTTCAGATTGAAAGACCCACACACAGACTGAAAGTAAAGGGACAGAAAAAGATATTTCATGAAAATGGAAACGAGCAAGCAACAAAGAAGCTGGGGTAGCAATATTTATATCAGACAAAACAGACTTTAAAACAAAGGCTATAACAAGACACAAAGAACCACCTCGTAATCCCACTTCTGGGTATTTATCTCAAGAAATCCAAAACACTACTTCAAGGGACATATGCATCCATATGTTCATTGCAGCACTGTTTACAATGGCCAAGATGTGGAGGCAGCCTGGGTGTCTGTCAATGGAAGAATGGATAAAGAGGAGGTGGTACATATACACAATGGAATACGGCCCTGGGGCCATGGAAGGCAATGGGTTCTTGCCAGCTATAACAACATGGGTGGACCTAGCGGGTATTAATGCTAAATGAAATAAATCAGAGAATGGCAAATACAACATGATTTCACTTAAATGTGGAGTTTAATAAACAAAATCCACAAACAAACAAACTTAAAGATACAGAGAACATTTTAATGGTTATCAGAGGGGAGGGGGCTTGGTGGGCAGGTTGAAAAAGGTGAAGGGATTAAGAAGTATAAATTGGTAGTTACAAAATAGTCACTGGGATGTAAAGTGTAGTATAGTCAATAATATTGTAATAACTATTTATGGTGTCAGATGGGTACTAGATTAATCGGGGTGATCACCTCATAAGTTATATAAATGTCTAATCACTATGTTGTACACCTAAAACTAATTTAATATTGTATGTCAACTGTAATTGACAAATAAAAAAATCATTTAAAAAATAGCCACATATCAAAGTTGGAACTTCTCAAGAAAAAAAATTTTGTTCAAACTCCAGATAAGATTTCATTGAGAAAATAAAGTATTTCAAATAAAATAAACTTAGTTAATTCAGAAATAAAATAATAGTTGTAACAGGCCCTAGAGTAATAACAGACTTAAGAGTGTTTCACTGTTGAGCATTTCTTTAAATTTAAGCAAAAGCAAAAAAAAAAAAAGTTTATACGAATCTTATGCTTAAGTTTCAACACAACTTATAACATATCCAAGGCAATCTCATGTAGCTCTCAGAATGTTGACATTAGAAGAGATACATGAAAATAAGTTAATTTTCAGATTCTCCATAATACTTAGCTATTTTAACTTATACTAACAGATATGAAAATGATATGAGGTTTATTTTTATTAAAGTACCAGATCTTTATAATAAGGTTGTTTTATACGATTTTCCCATGAGCAAGATCCTGAACATATTAGAGAATTTTTAGAGAGGACCCCACATATTCTTGTGGCTAAGAAATTTTAAATTCACACACACACACACACACACACACACACACACACACACACACTTCACTCATGTAATTTGTTTGGTGCTTTATTTTTAAATTATTTACAATGAAGGACCACAAATATACAGACTAGTAGAGTCCAGTATAACAAACTTCCATATAAGCCACAACTCAGATGGATCAAACCTTACCATTCTGCCTTCTTTGTTTATACTTGGCTATTTGCGTACCCCCCCATCCATTCACATACTTCCTCAGAGGTAACCTTTATCATGCTTGTGTTTGAAAAACACGTTTCAAGATTATATAATTTTACTACATATTATGGATCCATATTTAGCACATACTGTTCCACATGGGTTTTATATAAATTGTGTTAGAATATGCATATACGAGTGCACTTTCCTCAACAGTGTTTGTGAGGGGTTTGTCCGTGTTGATACTCATAGCTTTAGTTTGCTGACTTTTTAACGGTTTTATACTATTACCAAATGCAATACATTCTCATTTGATGAACACTTTGTTTACAAGTTTCAGCATAACAAAGAATGTCAGAATAAACTTTCTTATAGTGCTTCCTTGTGCATTTATAGAAGAGTATTTCTCTAGAGCACATACCAGAAGAATTTCCAGGTGTTTATGTATGCTCTGACCTTATATTTTGCAAAACACCTCTCCTGTGTAATGTATCAATTGGTGCTCCCACCAGCAGTGTAAGAGTGTGGGGTCTCCACATCTTTGCTAACATATAGTCTTTTCATCCTTTTTAACATCCACCTATCTGATGAGTATGGAATGGTACAATTTGCATTTAGTACAATTCCTGGGGAGATTGAAGATCTTCTCCTATATTTATGGGTCACTCTTATTTCCTGCTCTGTAAATTGCTAATCATATCCTTTGCTGGTTTTTCCATTAGATTGTTTCTTCCTTCTTGATGTATAAGACTTCTTTTTTTATGCTGAATACCAACCTTTGTCAGTTATATCCATTACAAATCTCTTCTCTAAATCTGGGACTTGCCTTTTTGTTTTGTTTATAAAATATTCTGAGACACGAAATTTTGTATTTTAATATAGTCTCATCAATCTTTACGTGTGTATTCTGTTCTTTCCTAAAAAGTCCTTCTTTGCCCAAGGAAGAATATTCTTTTATTATTTTTTTTTGGTGACAGTTTTAAAGATTTTTCTTTTTTGCACTTAGGTTTTCAACCCAACTTTAATTGACTCTTATACATAGTAGGATATCAAATTTCATTTTTTCCCCTTAAGAAAAACCACTTGTCCCAGTTCAATTTATTGAAGATTCTACATTATCTACTGATTTGTGATGCTTTCTGTCATATATCAAGTTCTCTTATATGTGTAAGTCTATTTCTGGTCATTTTGTTTCACTGGTCTATTTGCCTTTCCCTGCACCAACACTTCAGTCTTAATTTTTATAGTTTGTTATAAGTTTATCAATCTAGTAAGGAAAATACCCTTTCCTTGGTCTTCAGAACTCTTTTAGCTGTTTTTATTTAGCCTAGGCTCTTTCATATGAATTTTAGAATCACTTTAAAGATTTTAATTCACCTTTTCAAAAATAATACAGAAAGATTAGTTTCTCTTTCTTTCTTCCCCCATGATAATTATTTTATTGCCACGTTATCAATTTCTCTGTCATAACTGTTTATTATATATGACACCTTCTACCTGAAGTTTTCTTCTTGTTGAAAAATATTTTTAATAGTTCTTTTAGTAAGCACCCGTGAGTGGTAAAATCTTAACAGCAAACATTTATTGAGTAGTATTAACATGTCAGACAGTGCTGTAAATTCTTTATATATATATATATATATATATATATATATATATATATATATATATATATATTAATTCTTAAAACAACCCTATTGTTTGTATGTTTAATCCTCACAACACCCTATTCACTCATTTACTCGTTTAATAAATACGGTTTTATTGAATGCCTACCATGTGTTAGACACTGTTTAAGCACTTGGGATATATCAGCAAACAGAGCAGATAAATAAACTAAGGTAGATATGATTATTCCCATTTACAGGTAAGAAATCTGAGTCACAGAAAGTTAAATAATGTATTTAGTCTGCATACATCTCCTCAACATTGAATCAAAGTTTAGCCTTGCTTAAAATTTTAGGATGACCGTTATCTTCTTTCATCATTTTGAAAGCATTACTCCATTACCTATCAGCCTTTATTATTTTAATAAGAAGTCTATAGTGAGAATTGTCTTCCTCTGTAAGTCATATGTCTTTTCCATCTGGTAGCTCTTGTCCCTTTATCTTTTATATTCTGCAATTTCATCACAATCAATCTAAATAAAGATTTATTTTCATTTATTCTGTTTGGCATCCTGAGTGAACATTTGGATTTGCAGACTTACATCTTTTTTCATGAAAGATGAAGATTCTTAACAATTCTCTCTTCAAATATTGCTTCTCCATCATTGCTTCCACTCTTTTCTTCTGGAACTCCTATTAAATGAACATTGGAGTATCCCAGTACCAGTGCCTACAGTAGTTTAAAAAGTAAGTTCACAAATTATTCTATACTCGTCCCAGAGGTGGAATTTCACTCCTCTCCTTTTGAGTGTGAGCTGGACTTAGTGACTTACTTCTAAGAAACAGAACATAGCAGAAGTGATGGTATGTAAGGTTATTGTGATGGTTAATATTATGTCACAGACTGCCTAGATATTTGGTCCAATATTATGCTGAGTGTTTCTGTAAGGGTGTTTGGGATGAGGTTAATATTTAAATCAGTATACTGAGTAAAGCAGATTATTCTCTAATGTGGATGGACCTCATCCAATCAGTCGAAGACCTGAATACAGCAAAAGGATGATTCTCTCCCAAGAAAGAGAGAATTCTTCCTGCCCGATGGCCTTCGAAAGAGGACATCAACTTTAGACTCACACTGAAACCTAAGTTCTTCCTGGGTCCCCAATCTGCTGGTCTTTGGACTGGAACTACACCATTGGCTCTCCTGGGTCTCCAGCTTCCCGACTCACTGTGTAGGACTTGGGAATGCCAGCCTCCATCATCACGAGCCAATTCCTCATAATAAAGTTATACACACCCACACATACTGTTTTATTTCTGTTTCTGTGAAGAATCCTGATAATGCAGTTATAAAAGGGCTGTGGCTCCTCTTGGGTTCCTCCCTCCCCCACTGCTCACTAGGGAAAAGCCACCTGTCATCTCATGAGGACACTCAGGCAGGAGAGGCCTATGTAGAGAGAACCAGCAGCCTCTGGCCAACAGCTACTGGGGAATCCTGCCAGTAGCCACATGTGTGAACTTGGAAGCTGATCCTCCAGCTGCAGTCAAGCCCTGAGATGACTGCAGCTTCAGCAATAATTGGGCTGCAACCTTGTTAGAAAACTTGAGCCAAAGCTACGCAGCCAAGCTGCTCCCAGATTCCTGACCTACAGAAACCGTGTGAGATCATGAATGGGTTTTTTTTAAGCCACTAAGTTTTGGGGTAACTGATATACAACAATAGATAAATAATACAGTGACTGGCACACAGTAGCCACAATATATATTTACTAAATGAATAAATAGGGTTGCTATCAGAGTTAAGTGAGTTTATATTATATATAATAAACTACGTACAGCAGTGCCTGACACACAAAGATTTTACAAATTTAAGTACATTCCTCAGACTTCGCTTCTAATTTAGCAATTCTCTCTTTAATTTAGAATTCATCGATTTTTAAAAATTACAATGACTGTCATTTATTACCTAGATTTTTAATCAGTTCTTTTCCAGAACTGATTTGTGTTTTAGCCTCTTTATGGTCCATAATTTCTTGTTCTATTTAAAAATATGCTTTCATTGATGTCTTTGAACTCCAAGCCCCTGCCCTCACTCTTTTTATTCTTCCCTGTCTAGGGTCTTGCAGACGGCCCCCATCCAGAACCAGGACTTCCACTGCTCTGCAATGCGGTGGGGGGGATGCAGAAGCAGAAGGAGGCGGGCCTCAGTTCTGACCTTGAGGCGCAGTCAATGCCAGGTCACTATATACTTTGTGGTATGTGTGTCCTGGCCCAAATTCCCTCCTCTTGCTAACATTTACATCCAACTCCTGGGGTAGCATGAACAGCCATCTAACACAGTTACCTAGCTCTAACTGACTACCCCCAAGCGGACAGCAAGATTCTCTCTTCAAATAAGTTTGTGATTTTTGAAACAAAGGCCAACCTTATTTAAGTCACTATGTAAAGAAATATAGTTTGGGATGAATTCCCTATTGTATTGGTTCTTCTAATGAAAAATAAGAGTAAGATAAAATAACAGTAAGATCTACCTGGACTGTTTCTTAGAGGAGCTGTATCTACTGCTTATTGTCTATCTTAAAGGTTGTAACTTTAAGGCACCAACAACTCATTGTTAAGATTCAAGTAATCACATATTTAGAAAATATCTTGTGTAAGAGTAGATGCACTCTGGAGGAATTTCAAGTCATAGAAGAGGAATTCATGGCATACTATACTTACTCAGGCAAATATTTTATAATAACTTAAACAGTCTGCACATTAAATTGGAAATTTAAAAAATCATTTAATAGAGAACAATCACTTTTCTCCCCCCCCTTAAAAAAGACCTAACAGGACAAACGAGATTCATGTTGAAGGATATCACACATCTTTGCTAAATTAAGAGATGTGAGATCAAATGCTGAGACTAAGATATTAGTGGGTGGAGGTATCAGCTAAAGAAGAAAACAAGCATCCCCTTGGAAGAGATGCTGTGAGGTATGTAACAAGGAGTCAAACAGAGATGAACCAAAGGCTTGACAGGTAGCACTGAGGTGAGCCAGCACACGTTAACACTTTCAGGACTTCCTATGGCAGAGCTCATGAGAAGCCAGAGACTGTGGGAGTACCCCCAGGTGTAAAAAACACATCTATAGATCAGTCTGAAATTTCTCTAAATCCAGTTAACCAGTTCCCTTCTAAAATATCGTTAGCATATTCTTTCTCTATGCTGTTAGTATTCAGAATTAAAGTACTGCTATTGATGCTACAGCAAAGAGGACAAACGAATTCTTCATTTCCAGATATAAAAGAACCTGATTTTGGAGGGACCACAGATTCAATGGTTTGGAGCAGGAGATAGCAAATTACTGCCCATGGACCAAACCCAGCCACTAACTGTTTTGTAAATAACATTTGATTGGAACACAGGCACACCCATTCATTTATTTATTGCCTATGGCTGTTTTCACACTGCAACAGCAGGGTTGAGTTGTTGTGACAGAGCCCATATGGTCTACAAAGCCTAAAATATTTGCTGTTTGGCCTTTCACAGAAAAAGTTAGCCAACCCCTGCTTAGAGAACAATTCTACTGTAATGAGTACTTCCCGCACTTTTTTACATATCGAGAACCCACAAATGGATGGATTAAAGCCCCATTAAGTGTACTATGAAAAGGCATTCAGAAAGAAAAAGGGAACAAATTTATGAACCTCTTATTTAAGACTTCAGATATCTTTTAGGTACCCAAGTCCACAGATTCTGTTGTGGTTAGTTCTCTAAAATTCATTCAACAGAAGCATAAGACTAACTCTATAAAATTAAAATATAATTTAAAGAGTTAGTAGCTTTTACAATGCAAGGCAGCAGATTCATTTTCACATGAGTTTGTAATTTTGAAACAAAGGCCCACCTTATTTAAGTCACCGTGGAAAGAAATTAATAAGGAATGACTGGTCATGTTAAATTCTTCTACAGAATTATCAAAGCATACCCTAGGTGAATGCTGGCACCTGGTAGTAGAATATATATTCATAAAGAAAGAATCCTTTGGCATTCCACCTAAAATCAACCTACTAACCCAATTCAGCAGCTTCAAAATCCAATGGATAACAATGAATTATAGAGAATTATTATTAATGCCTCTACTTGTTTCAAGGCAATTTATTAAGAGGTAAAACAAGGCAGAAATTCAAATTTTCATTGACAGCCTTTTAAGAGATGCTATCTGTAAACTGCATAACCTCCCATCCTCCAGACTCCCAAGTGCTAAGCAAAAATAGTTAATAAAATGATAACTGATATTTATTATACTCACATATAACTTTTACATATTCCAGATTTACGGCTTAGTAGAGTTATATTTATGCGTACCTGTATATTTTATAATGTAGTGAGATCATGTAAAATCAATGTATGCAGTACTATGTTAACTATTTTACAATACAGGCTTATAGTTATGACTAGTTCACAATTTTTTTTGCTCAGTTAAAAATTGTTGCTTATCTTAAATAATGAAACTCTTAATCACAACACTCTTAATATAGGAGGGTAGAATTCCAAATCAGTATTCTGCAATCTAATACCATGTTTCCCCGAAAATAAGACCTAGCTGGACCATCAGCTCTAATGCGTCTTTTGGAGCAAAAATTAACCTAAGACCCGGTCTTATTTTACTACAATATAAGACAGGGTGTTATCTAACATAATGTAAGACCGGCTCATATTAATTTTTGCTCCAAAGGACACATTAGAGCTGATGGTCCGGCTAGGTCTTCTTTCTGGGGAAAGATGGTATGATTCCTAGAAAGTATATTAAAGAAACATATACAAGTTTTATGTACTACAGACATACACAAGCTAAAATATAGACTAGTGACATCACCTGATCACAAACAAATGTACTTTCAGCTGATCATGATGCATTTCAAGCACATCAGAGCAATATTTACAAGTAATGAGATTTTATAAAAGTATATTCATTAAATGAAAATTCATAAATTTGTGTAACAAATACCACCAAGAAATCCCAATAACATAATCACTCAGTTGTTGGAATTTAAAATACACATATATGTGTGAATCTCTTTCTCTAATTTTTTTGCCTCTGTGATCCAATCTCAATAAATTTGAGAAGGAAAATACAGAATAAAAGTTCAAGTATTTTCAGAACTATTTAAAGTACTTGAAACTAACTATAGGTAGAAATAAACATCATCATTTCAGAATAATTAAATTCAACTATGTTATATAGATTTGCTTTGAACCATCTACTACAAATTATCTTTTATACAGTTTAGATATAAAATATGGTATAGTTATGTACTTATACATGATTACAACTTGAAAATAATACGGTCTTTTACAGGTTAAACTTTAAGATCAACATTGTGGTAGAAAAGTTAGACTTCTGACTGATCTCTAAAAAGAAAAAGGTTAAAAACCATAAATGGCATAAATTAATAACGCTCTTACATATAACTTTGAGAATAAAAAGGGAAAGTTCTTTAAATTTAACTGTAGATGGTTAAAGCTACACTAGATCACACACTCAGAAATTTGGCTCTATAGTACGAGTTTCAGTTAAGGTTCAGATTATTTGCTAAATTCTAAAAATGCATGTGTGTGACAGAATAAAATCTAAGATTAAATCACACACATCTGCCTTGCTCTGTACTCTCATTTCAGAACCCATTTTTACCATTGTAGTGGATCTCTCCCATAATAATATAGTGGAATACATCTTTGCTCACAGATAACTAAACTGAATTTCCCTATCTACCCAGAAGGGATGATGGCAGATATGCAGTCAGAAATTCATGGCGATTTGCACACCTGCTGGACTTGACAATAACCTTATTGAATATATAAAGAAAGAATATTTCGATCAAAGAGTAAGGGTTGGACTGTCAAGGAACCATGTAAGAGGTGCCTGAGGCATATGTTTGTTGACACTGTCCATCTAAATGATGCCCAGCTGAGAGAAGACACTGGTCCAAAGATTTTATATATATATATCTATCTTCCTCCAAAAGTACTTCTTTCTTCCTATTAAGATGAAGGTGTCAACCTGTTAAGCATTTAAGTCACATAATTCTCAGCGTTCTGTTTCTAAACTCACCAAATAAGTCTTGTAAGTACAATTTGGTTTTCCTCCTGACATACCAGCAGTGAAAGAATGTGAATGGTGTCCTCTCCTGGTAGATTTATCATACCTGGTTTACGGGTCACTGTCATGAATGCAGACGCTAATGAGTCTGACTCCCAACAAATGAACCTCCCAATTCACTACACTGACAAGTGAGGCTTTTTGACCCCGACAGAACCACAGCCCACTTGCTCAGGTCACACAAACCCAACCTCACCAAAAGTCTCATATTCTCATTAGAACTTCTACAAGGATAGAGAGAACTATAAATATATTCTTGCTTGGAGACATATGTCAAAGACTTAAAAAGTTTGTTAGTTTTAGTCTATGATAGTTAATAAGTTAAATACGAGTTATTAAAACCTTAACTCTTGATTCTGTTTAAGAATCAAGTAACATCCTTATGTATACATTATCTAGCTAGATGTATCTGTTAGAAACAGACTGCATTTTCGGTAACAATGAGCTAACGACAGCCCATATTAGTCAATTTAGGTGACCAAAGTAGGTTCTTCCTATTTCAGTTTTTCCTCTCCTTCTTGATGAGTTATCAGCACTGGCTCTGTTAAGTGAAAGGCCACCCCTTTCATTTGCCATCCAGTCTGCTCTTATAGTCTGAGTTTGTTAGCTGCATAGACGCTATTAAGAGAAAGGCCATCCCTGCTTCTACTTACCAATATATAATGATGTGTCCTTTAAATCAAATAAGAATGCAGTTAAGAAGACCACTACTGTGTATGCATCAGGAAGCAAATTCATGGCACTAACTCAAATCATACTCTTCTCAAAAGACAGTTCATGCATCGTTTGTAGGAAAGCCCAGGTGTTTTTCATCAACAGACAGGGTGGTAGGAATTTTTACTTACATATCCGCTCTGCCAAATAAACTGGCACAGAAAAAAAAGAAAATAGGAGGAGAGTGTTGATATCCAACAGAAGTACAGATCAACTAGTTTCGTTGTCTTCTGCTTCATGAAGATGAAGACAGCGGGGGTCCTTGAAACGGTGGTCCCAGCCTAGTAAACAGTTGCTGAACCATACTTAGGGATTACGGTCATATACTAGTCTCCCACAATACCTATAATCAGTTTTTTCACTTCTTCAGATTCTGTCAATTTATGCTCTATCATTCTTGAAGTGAGGCAATCAAAATTGAATGCAGGTGTTCCATTTATAACTCCAACTTAAGAAAAACAACATTCTTGGCTTTCTTGTCTGCTGCTAGGCAACAGAATGACATTCTTACTGGGCTACCTGTCATGCCCCACTCCATATATATATATATATATATATATACATTTTTTTCCCCCAAAGAAAAGGTAAACAAGACCAAACTTCTAATACTAACCCAGATTGTTTTCGCAAATGCACAGGACTTCCCTTAAAGATACTTTTTGTGCAATATGTTAAAAAGTTACTCTTATGCCACTGTTTACAAGTTGTATTGGTTTGCTAGGGGTGCCATACAAAGTACTACAGGCTAGGTAGCTTAAACAATATAAATCATTTTTTTCACAATACTGGAGGCTAGAAGTCTGAGATAAAGGTATGTCCAGGGTTAGTTTATCCTAAGGCCTTGCTTCTTGTTTGATACTGGCGTCTTCACATGTTCTTTCCTCCGTGTATGTCTGTGTCCTAATCTCTTCTTATAAGGACAGCAGTCACATTAGATTAGGGCCCACTCTAGTGACCCCATTTAACCTTAATTTCTTCTTTAAAGAACCTATCACCAAATAACAATCAAATTATGAGGCACTGGGGTTTAAAACTTCAACATATGAAATTTAAGGAGACACAATTCAGCCCATAACGCTAGCATTTAAGAATACATTGTAGATATATGCCCCTTTGGAGTAAAGGAGAATTATATCTTCTACTTATTTTCAAATGGTTCAGGAAAAAAATTATGCATACAGTAGGAGAACTGACTTTTTATGCAATTTTTTTGCATAGAACATTTTTAATGAAATTATTTCAAAATAAAAGGTTTTTTCCTTTTTAGGATTTAAAAGTCTATTTCATGAGTTAAATTTTTACAGCTTTCCTCTCATGAAAATGCATCGACATATAGGCTAAATTATACTTGCAATCAATGCTCATCATACATATTAAGAATCTGTGAACAGAGAAGAACCAAAGTTATTGAAACAAAAGTCCTTCCAATCATGAAATATCTAACTCTACTATACTTACTTCTTTGTCACAGATACTAGAAGAATCTTAGTGCAACTAAAGTTTCTTTCCTATCCTAAGTTCCCATCTTTACCTAAAGTGTTGTCTATGTAACCCTAAAAGATCCACTAAATTCAGTAAAAAGCAAATTACTCTATTTACCAACCCATTTCACTAGTTATTTTGGGATCCCAGAGTAAATAGGGCCTAAATCTCAGCTTGAGGGTCCTGTCTTCTAAAAAGATCTCCCAACACAGACCATTCTCCAACCAAGCACAGACCAAGCACAGACGTTAGGATGCACTGGGCCTCTTCTATAGCAGGCTACTCTGTCTCTCTTTAATGTAGTAGTATCTTGTTCTTTATTAGGCATATATTTATTGCTCTGTTTCTACTGAAATTCTGTAAATGTATACCACTAACTGCAAATAGCTTATGTAGTAATTTTTTGGTTTTGTTTTGATGTTATAAAAAGACACTTGTCATTTCTCTGATAAAGCGATTTTTTGTTTCAATCCTAAACACATCTAAAGAAAAGAAAAAAGAAAGAAAAACATCTCATGAAGTAAATTAACAAAACAAATTGAACTATGTTTCACTATCTTTTAGGGCTAAAGATTCTGAACAAATATTTTCTTACAAGTTTTCCAAGTTGCAGATCCTCCCATCCATCTGCTTAGCAGATGTGATTATTCTGTAGAAAGACAAACTTAGCTTATGCTTGCTAACTTATCTAATAATGAAAAAATGAATTAATAGGAGAGAGATACTGCTCATTCATTCACTACAAGCTTACTGAATATCAGCTACGTATATTCACTATACTGAAGACCAGATACTGTTCTATGTAACAGTTGTAAAGGAATAAATAGTCAAACATGGTCCCTCCCATTATGGCGTTTACAATTTAGGAATGAACATTCCTTTTACCAGAAACAAGTCCTAAGGGTGAGAGATAATTCAGCTAAATCTCTCTTAGCACACAAAAGAAAAAAATACTCTAGGATGATCTATAAGAATATTTTGCAGAGGTGGAAATAATTGTGCGGGACTATACTAAGTAAATCTATACTATTATTTTCACAAGTCCATCTAACTTATAAAGTGTGGTTTTGTTTTGTTTTCCACATGTATGACCTAATTTGGTCTTTTTAATAGCCTATATGATAGGGTAAGTTTTCTTTTTATAATAAATAAACTTTTAGCTTAGTGTAAGTAACTTACCCAAGCACATAAATATTTCAAGTGGGAAAGCCAAGGTAAGGATTGAGTTTTATGACTTGGGTCTATGATACAGAGTAAATAACAAATATCCTCCCAGTTTTTAAATTATCAAATAGATTAGGAAAAAAAGCTATGTCTAGAAAAACGTATCTACACTGATCTACCAATAAAAAAAGCTATACGCCCAGATGGTTTTATAAGTAAATTCTATTTAACAGACAATTCCCATTTATTCAAGTTATTCCAGATCAAAGAAAAAGATGGGAGTTTCCCCAATCATTTTGCTATGCTGTCATAATCCTAGACCCATACCTAATAAAATAGCATGAAACAGAGAACCAAAGCTCAACCTCACTTAGGAAAGCAGATGTAAAAAGTATTTACCCTTAAAGAATATTTACTATGAACCAGGCACTGTTGTAGTCACTTTATGTATATTAAATCATTTAATCTTCACAACAACTCTTTGAGATGCATACTATTATTATCTCCACATTATAGAAGGGAAAGCTGAAGGACAGGGTATCAAAAAACTTCTGCAATGAAACACAATTAGTAAGTGATAAAACCAGATCCCAAACCCAAGCAATTTGGCTCCAAAATATCAGGAAGCTAGCCTCGCTAAGTATTACATTAAAAACACACAGGGATTACTCTAGGAAAGCGAGGACTGTTTAAAGTAAGGCATTATATTAATAAATAAAAGAAGAAAAAAGACGAGTGTTAACGAAGCCTTAAAAAACTTAAAATATACATTTTTGATAAAATATTCTCAAACAAGAATGACAAAGACTACTTATGAAAAGCAACATTAAACAACATAGAAAATTAATAAGCTGCATGAGGAATTGTCTGTTTAGTTCATTAGTTAAGTTCCAGTGCATAAATAGTGTCTGGCACATAATACGTACTGAAATATTTTTTGTAGAAATATAAAAAACATAAAACATTGAAGGCAGTTCCACTATTTTAGAAATAACACTGGTATACCTGTTGTGACGCTATTATTCTTTATTATTTATGAAGTTCTACCTATTGTAGCAATACTTTAACTATTGGAAAAGAAAGGAAAAGTATATTTACTTCCAGATTACATAACTGTAAAATTCAAAGGACATAAGTAAAAAGTTAATAGAATATTTTAAGCATTCAGTACTGTGAGCAGCGACAGGATAAATATACAAAACCCAAATTTCTGTTTATATTAACAATAACCAATTAAAATTAAACAGAAGAAAAAATAGTATCTGAGACTATAAAATGCCAGCGATAAATTTAACCAGGAAGATATAAAAGCTAAGTGAAGAAAACTATAACATGCTCTTGGATGTAAAATAAAACCTATGTGAACAGATGAAAAGCTTACTAAAGAATAAAATGAAATAAAATGAATGCACTCCTAATAAAATCCTTGCTGGGAGACACATCTGGAAGAATAATACAAGGACTTAAAAAAAAAAAAAAAATCAAAAGAATAGAGATGAGGCCCCCCCCACACCACCACCCCGCAAAACATACAGCAAAACTGCGATGATGATGTTACTACTACTACTGTTATTAGCTAATATTGAGATTTTTCTGTGCTCTAGGTACCCTCTAAGCACTTCACATGTTACTTACTTCTCACAATGACCATATGAGATGTTATTTTTATTATCTCCATTTCAGAAATGAGGAAACTGAAATACTAAGAGGCTGGATACCTTGACCAAGGTAACATTCAAGAGAGGCAAAGGGCCACTGTAGTGGGAAAAGCAACTGGTGTATCATTTTGGAAAAGTAATTTGGCTATCTTATTCATTCATTTATTAAATATTTGTTGAATGGGCAATCTTTACCAAGTCTATTCTAGATGCTAGAAACATGGCAATGAAAAAAACAGGCAAGGATCCTACCTTCATGAAACTTATCTCCTGGGGTAAGGAGACAGATAATAGCAAGAAAACAAGTAATTTCAGAGTGATAAAGATGCTAAAAAAGGAAACAAAACTAGCGGACATGAAAGAAACACACTAGAAGGGGGGCTACCTTTTATCAATGTCCAAGAAGCCATCTCTGAAAAGAAATTTAAATTGAACATGAAGTTGACAAGACGGCAGCCATGTAATAAGACAGAAGAATATTCCACACAGGCAGACGAGAAAGAGCCAGGAGCTGGGACCAGATCAGAATGTTCAAGGAATAGAAAGAAGGCCAACATAACTGGAGTAGAGGGAACAAGCACAGGAAAAGTCAAGTGGTACATGTAATGATCTGGAAAGATGCCCTAGAGATATCACGTGAAAAAAGCCAGTAGATCAATATATATATTACATGATTCCATTTTACTTCAATGAAGACTCATAAGTTACTGTATCTGGAATTCTAACTTCGAAGTCTGATCCTGGATAAATTCCACTTTGCTTCCTCCTGCTCCAAGCAAAAGTCCTATCCTGAATCCTATCCTGTTACTCCTTTCTTTAATTTGTTCCCTGTCAGCATTTCAGCTCACCTCAGCCCATTACTTTTTTCTTTACCTAGAAACAGTATTACAAAAATTTTTAGACTGCGGAGAAGAACATGTGCTTATAATTATTAAAAAAAACACACACAAAACACCCCACAATAGACTCTAAATAATTTTGAAATGACTGAAAAAGCACTAAAGACTGTGCAATAGTCAAGTAGCATAAACTTATCTATTTAAAAATCAGGAGGTTATGGTCTTTTCTAGCCTGATCTCCCGCAGCTCAAACATGCCAAATAAATTCTAACAGACCAATTTTGGTCTCCTGCAACTCGTTCCTTCCGCAATGCCTAACAATTTGGTGGTCCAGACCAGGAGCCTTCGGCAGATGATTTAGGTAAGTCTTCCCTCCTTTACCCTCTGACTCAGTCAGATTTGCCCTCCGTAGGACTTGAAGACACTGACAGCGGGACACCTGCCGTTTTCCCTTGTCCTCCGGGTGATTAACAGGACCCAGACTGCACCGTCTTTTGCCCCCCGTTCATTACTATGGGCTCCGGCTACTCCGCTTACCCCAGGGACACCCCTTTGGAGATGCTTTTGGACCGCGTTAAGAGAAGACTTTACCTCGTTTTAGAGGCTAAACACCTTATTTCCTTTTCAAGTGCAGCCTGGCCACAATGTAAGCTTGATAATGGCGAACGCTGGCCGCCTACTGGAACTCTTGACCTTAATATTCTCCGAGATGTAGACAACCGTCTCCGTCGGCAGGGTAAATGGAGTGCGGTTCCCTACCTCCTGGCTTTCTTTGAGCTGCGATGGGACTTGTCCCATTTCCTAACTAAGGGCGAATCACGCCTCTTAGGTTTAGCTTCAACCTCTTCTTCTCCCTCTGCTCCGACCCCCAATTTCCCTCTCCTCCCCGACCTCCGCTAGTTCAAATCCCCCCACCGTATCAACCCGCTGCCGCCCTGTAACCACCCGATACTTCCTCCACCACTGCCCCGCCTGCTCCCGACCTTTCTTCCGCTTCTCATACCGGATCCTGCACCCCCAGCCACCCAGATGCCTCTCAGGGAAGTGGCAGGCGCTGAAGGCCCTGTTAGGGTCCATGTCCCTTTCTCGATGATGGACCTGAGTCAGACTGAATCTACTCCTTTTCTCCTGGTCCCTCCCGCTTTACTACAGAGTTCCAATACCTCATCCTTAGCTATGACCTTACTTGGCGGTGGATCTATATTATTCTCTCCACGTGTACTAACTCTGATGAAAGGGATCAAATCGGTCAAAAAGCTAGGGAAATAGCTGACTACATGCATCACCAAAATAATAGCACCTATCCCCCTGGGGAGACAGCCGTTCCTACCCAGGATCCTAACCGGAATTATCAGACTCACCCCCAGCACAATCCCGACTGCCTAAAGAGACCATATGGTTAATTGTCTCCTTCAGGTCGTGGAGGCAGCCATTCAGAAAGCTGTCAATTATGAAAAAGTTAGGGAAATCTACCAGGACTGCCATGAGAACCCAGCTGTTTTTCTCTCCCGCCTTTCAGAGGCCCTACAAACCTACACTAACATTAATCCCTACTATCAGGATGGCAGAGCTGTCTTAGCCACGCATTTCATCTCCCAGCCGGCTCCTGATATTCGCAGGAAGCTTCAGAAACTAGAGAAGGGTCCTCACACACCCCCAAACAAAATCTTTTACAACTGGCTTTTAAGGTCTTCAATAATAATAATAATAATAAAACAAAAACAAAACAAAATAAAAAAATCAGAAATCACATTATTATGAGCAATTATAAGGAACTCAATATTCAGTTGGGTATTACACTAGCAAAGACGTACATGATGAGTTAGTCTTACCTCTACTTTTGTTCGATAGAGAACAAGTCGTTTAAGGCCACATAACTTGGCAATGTGGTTGAAAGCTTGAGGTGGTAGTTTATCACAGGATGAAAGATTTAAACCCTGCAGATTTGGACACATCTCAGAAATAATCTCCAAGCAAGTTTCATTAAGGAAGTGGCTGCAAGATAATTCAAGGCGCACTAATTCGGATCCACAGACCTTCAGAAACCTGTAAAAATAATGTTCCATGTGAATTTTGTAAAACTAAAAAATATTTTTGCAAGTAGTTTGGAACTATATTAACTCTAAGCAAACACCTTCAGAAGAATGGATTTCCATTACGGAAATCGTAAAACTTGTTTCATTTAAATCCTCACTTCCTGCATACTGAAATAGGTATGGTTAGGCTAAAATAAATCAACCTGAGAAGATAAAATGGACTCACACCATATAAAGTCAGCTAATGCTAAGTAGAAAATTAAGAAAGTGTGGAAGGTGTGTACATATAATTCACATCTAAGTTAATAGAGCTAAAACCCAAAACATAAGAAAATTCTAAATTCTTGGAATATTTTCCCCTAAACAGTACCCATCCACTACTAGATAATTTATTCGGAATGTGGCACACAGAGTGACAACTTTAAATGACCTCAAAACAAATCAGACTTAGCCTACTCTCAACACAGAAAATTTCTGGGTTGGTTTAACTGTACTGTTCTGATATATTCCTTGTAACTGTTACTATTTAGCAGTTAGACTGATGTTGAAATTATTACAAGATGTTCAACTGCAGCTTCACATAAAATATACATAAATAATTCAATGCGGAAGACACAAAATTCCTTAGTAGAGTAGGAATAACAATATTTATCTTAATTACATTACAAATGAGGGAGAAACTGTCCTGTCCAGAATCATCATCTGAAAATTGTCTAAAAGTAAATATGAGTCTAAGAGTATTTGAATCCATGACACTATCACCTAAGCAAACTGACCCCTTAAACAAATGAGCCAATCATCCCTGACGTTTTCTTGCCTACCTCAGTGTCACATCAGTGATATACTGTTAGTTTATTTATGCCACGTTTCCTAAATGATTTAATTAGCTTACAAATACACATACAAAATTAAAATGACTAACTCAATCACTTAATTAAATAAAGGAAGTAACACTAGACTTCCAAGTCAAAAGATGGATTTTTTTACCCCCTGTTGCACTACTTTCTAGATTATGACCTGGGAAAAGGTGTTTACCCAAGACTCAGCATTTCCTCAGTCGTCAAAGGCAGACTAGAATTATGTAACAGCACTCACCACACTACCTCCTGGTTTTGGACATCAAACAATACGAGAAAACAGTTTGTAAAGGTCAAAGCACCTCACAAATATTAAAATAAAGTTAAAGCATAGCCAATTCTCATTCAAACAACAATAAAAAAAAAAATCAACCGCTATAAATTTAAAATATTGCAAATTACTCTGTAGCCCACACATCTTATTTATACCTGAATAACTATTTAGTCTAAATCCGTTGCAATGTGTTCTGCTCTCCCTAAATTCACCCTTTCCTTTTACATAGCAAATTTAATGGCCTTTCTCTTTAGTCCTGTATTACTTACTGTAATATAAGGCATTTCACACAACTGCTCACCCCTTCCTTAAAGTTCTCTAACACTCCTCAATCTACTCTCTCCTGGATTTCCTTCCACCTTCCGACTAGTTACCTTTGCTAGTTATATTAGCTAAACTGCAGTTTGCATTAAACACATTCATTCATTCATTCATGCATTCATTCATTCAAAAATATTTATTTAGATCCTACTATGACCCAGGCATTACTCTAGGCACTGGAGAGTTAGCAGTGGACAAAACAAAGTCTCTACTCTCATGTAGCTTACATACTTTTTGGTAAGAGAGACAGACTATAAAAAAATAAATGAGTAAAATAAATAGTGTATTAGAGAGTGAAACATGCCAAGGAGGAAATGAAAGCAAGGAAGGGCAATAGGAAATATCAAGAGTAATTGATATTTCAGGTAAGGGGCAGTTCATAGAATGTGTGTCCTATTAAGACTGGGTTTTCTTTTGAGGGAGATGGGATTCCCCATCATCTGAGCGTTGTGAGCAGAGAAGTGATACAACCTGCTTGCCTTTTAATATGATCACTGGTTTCTGTGAGGAGGACAGACTGAATGAAATAGGGGTAAAACAAGGGGACTATCAGGACAGCACTGCAGTAAACAGGGAAGAGAGGACAGCGCGCGGGATCCAGGTGGCAGCACCGATTGTGGAGCTCAGCACTCAGGGTCCGGACCTATCTCAAAGGCAGGCGGTGTGTGTGCATACTGCGTCAGGACACGCCACACTAAGCTGAACGCACGCTCCTCTACTTCTCAACCACTATTTATTTTTATCTTACCCACAGTTTCCTTACTAATTTGTTTCTATAGAGTTTTATATGCAGCCTCAAATCCTTTGGCAATTGGAACAGATTCTTGATGTACCCAGTACTTAGCAAAATGTCAGGGAGGTTAAAAAAATTTTTTTTGATGATTTTTTTTTTTTTTTTAATGAATCTTCCAATTATGAAAATTCACTTGAAGAATTTAAGTTACCTCTATTCTGGAACAAAGTTCTATGGATTCAGGGTATTTTTCCCTTTACGGGTCAAACTATTCCTGAGACATATGACAAAATTAACATTTTTACATTACTTTGAGTACAATAGTAGTTATGCGTACTTCTTCATTATTTATAAGCTAGCAATCTAGAAATGGATATAAAACTTCAAAGAACTAAAGAGTATCCTATTTTGATTTGATACTTCTAAAATTATTTTCAGATCATAGAAATTAAATGGGTATATTAACTCTCTTAAAATTAAAATGTTTATTAGGCCTCTTATCTCTTGCAAGTCTTCATTATTTGGCAAAGTCCTTTGTTCTACAATTCTTTTTCATATTGGAGTTGGGATCCTTTGACATCCCTTTTCTTCTTACTCTCATTCTTGACCTTTTCCCCCTAAAGAATTTATCCAGTGATATCAAGCCAATCACAGACTAGAAAAATCCCCAAATTGATTTAGTGAATGATAGAATTTGAAAGCACAATAAAAGTAATGATCATGCCTATATTACATTTCTGACTCTCTATTTCTATATTGCATATTTTTATTTTGAGCAGATTATTTGGTCGATATCCCCATATTGCCTCTTCTTAAACTTATAAGATCTATACTACGTAATTTTTCATAAAATCTCCATTCCAAGAAAGCAGAAGTAGCAGCAAACTCAGTCTATTAGCTGAAAACAACTTGTTTCTTTCCTTAATGCTCCTCATGTAAGTTTTATTTTAATGCATAATTATATAATTACATAATTACATATATGTTCTTGTCTTGATCATCTATTTTTTTCATCTCAATTGTGATACCAATCACCTGAAAGCAGAACTGTAGCTTCTTTGTTTCCCTACAGCCTATTCATTCGATGCTATAGATTCTCACAAAGTACTTCTTAATATTGAGGGTATGATGAGAAGACCTAAGTTCAGATAAACAATCCCAAACTAGGTCTCCTGCTATGAGAAAAGGAGTCTCTGGAGAGAGAAATAAATTGCTTATCCTTATGAGGTGAATTAATTTGTCCAGAGTAATGTAAGTACATAAGAAGTAATTTACTAAGTGGTAACTTGCACCCTAAAATAATTAAGATCACATGAATAAATGATTTAATTGGAATTTACTCATCACAGAATAAAAGGCACTAATCCTCAGAAGCCGCCTGATGTATAAAGGTAAGGGGAGAATTACACTTAAATATCCATTGCTTCTGATTCCTAATCTTTGTTTTGTTAGCTGACCCTCACTGAGTTTTATAAAACAACATATTTAAGATAATTTTTAATTCCAAATAACTTGGAACATTATTTGTTATATCTGATTCAAAATAATGCCAAACGTCCTGCCTAACTGTGTATGGTACTATCCAGCAATACTAGAAGGAAGGGGAAAAAAGCCATAAAACTGTCTCTAATCTCTAGGTACTGACGATCTAAAAGAAACAAGTGTACAAAATACAGGCAAGCAATTGAATAAACTAATATGTGAAGAGGCAATAAGCTCTTTATCCCATAAAACTGTAGCTCTGTGTCTAAACATCTAGTTGTGAAGCTCTTGAATCTAGAGTTTCCAAGAATGTTTTCTGAAGAAAACAAGTAAGAGGGTTTAGGGGTAAAAATCTCTACGTAACTGAGGTGGACTCACAGTGTTTAGTTTGGGCAACTATCTGAAGAAAAAATGGTAGAGGAAAAATAAACCTAAGGGTTTTTGAACATCAGACTAAGCCTCAAAGCACAAACAGGAAGGGAGGTAAAGGAATATCTGAGACTTTAGGGAACTGTATTATACAAGAAAAGTAGAATTATAATAGATGTGATTTTTAATAAGTGATGTTATACATGAGCAGTAAACTTCCAACACAAATCTGTAAATAGAATAGGATTTTAATAACTCATTAAAACTCTTAAATTCTCGTTATTCCAATCTAACCTATTTCCCTGCTATTCTGAATAACATAAATTCCTAAAAACTTGTTTAAAATCCAGTTATACAGTTCTAACTCATGAGGATAAGGTAAGGTTTTTTAGGCAACAGATATAAACTGTATCAAACTTTTCCCAGACTTGCTCAAACAGCAGCTCATCACCATTGGTCTCTAAAAATGTACTTTTTTTTTCTTTGAAGTATTATAAATAAGTCTTCTTCGCGGTAGTGAGCACAAATAGACCATATTTATTCATAGATTATTCATTAATAATCACGGCATGAATATTTATTGTTTATTCTGGGAATGCTGCCTACAAGCCATAATGATTATCAATTCAGCAGTCAGGTCAGGGGGCCAACAGTAGTCAGGAGGTGAAGTTCCAGTATTTCCCATCCCAAAAAGGTTCTCTCCCTGTTATTTAAACTTCCCCTTTTTCTAATGGGAACAATGACTACGCTTAAAGAAACGCTATCAAGATTTATGGTTTTACTGGCTGAAAACTAGAGTAAAATATGGAAAACTTAAATTTATGTATGTACTTTTGTGATTATTCAAACAGCCCCACAGCAACTAACATGGCTGAATTGAAAATGAAAGAGAAATTGCTAGTGAGAAAGTGGATTAGCGCTTTAACCTTGCAAAAGAAGATCTTTATTCCTGATGAGTCTAAAATTTAAAAAATAGTAGCATTGCTAAGTTTTCTTCGCAGAGCTTATGTTTCTGCTCATGCACCAGAATGAACTATATAAAGAGTTTTTAAAAACTGACTTAATAGTACCTTTACATTTTACTCATTTTATAATTATTATAGGCCACATTTCACCAAAGAAGCTGGACTTCAGCAATCACTACCAAAGTTCCCTATAATGTTTATACTCACTAATTGCCCGTTATTTAATTTATTAAAATGTAGGAAGGAGATGTTATCGTCTTTATTATAGCCTGAAGGCAGGAACTATAGTATATATCTCTTTACTTGGTCAACAACACTTACAGTAATGCCTTTACACATAAAGGGCTGAAAACAAACAATAAATTCCTAATAATGGGAAACATTAAGGAAAGAGCTATGAGGGTAATTAAAATACCGGAAAGGTCCTTATAATGTAAAATAATGCTTACTGACACCAATTGTTCTATCTGCTCAGTTTGTCTTGGTTTGTAATCCGCAGTGTGTGCTCTAAATACCCCCAGTCGTCCTTAGCTTCAGTTCTTCTCGATCTTATTAGCAGAGAGGACAATTTGCGAATAAAGTGTATGTGTTTGAGCTGGGGAAGTAGGAAGGACTAAACTGTGTTCCACTAAATAGTTGTCAAATGTCTGGCAATTTTTAAAATGTGAATTCTATAAAAATTCACTAAAATCACATTGCTAAAAAGAAATGCCTTATTTTTCTACTATAGATATCCCCTCTTACGCAAATTTACATAATGAAAAAGAATTCTGTATACATATCATCTTATAAAATCTTTAGATTCTCTGACCCACAAGACAATAATGTTTCACCTAAGAACCCCTCCTCTGGCTGCTTCTGGCAGACAAGAAAGACACTCAGTGCATTCATGGTTTCAACATGTGCCAAAAGCCATTACCTGCTTGTGCATATTTTTTACTTTGATGCATAAACTATCAATATTAGCATTTTTGAACACATTTTACTATTCCAAACATTATTTCATCCAAATCTAATGGTATCAAATATTTATTTCATTTTCTAGAATTGCACTTTGATTTTTTATAAGGTAAGTCAAGGGGGAACAAGGCTCAATATACACATTTTTGATTCATAAACTACTGTTCAACAGTGTATCCACTGGGGATGTGTATAGGGAGAGCTGAAGTTCATTTTCAACTTCTGAAAACAGGATAGAAGATTATTCATTAATCAAAAATAACAGGTAATTTCCCCAAAGTTTCTACTCCTTCATTATTTAACCTAATGAAATGATGGGAGTATACTTTTACATACAATGAGAATAACCATCATCAAGGTTAAGAGAAAAACACCTGTTTGTATCATAATAAAAATTACTATGGCATTACTAAATGAATATGCACTTGTGCAAGCTTTCAAATGTTTAACAGGTGACACTTAATAGTAAGGAAAATAAATGCTTAAATAGAAAGGAGCAGAAACACCTGGGCAGGTCTGCAAGTGTGGTCGCCTATTTAGCGTGCAATTGCATTTTCAATATAATTAGTTTAAATGAGCTTCTAAATTTGGGTGATGTATTGCACATGTAATTAAGATTTAATTAAAAATGTTCTATAATAAATTGTTTTCCATTTCTGGCAAATCACATTAGAGAGGTAGATTTTGATTTGGAAATAGTTTTTTAAATGTGTTAATCATCTGTGCTGAAAATATGAGAAAGAAAAAAAAGGAGCTCTGTTGAAAGTTACTAGGGATTTAAAAACTATGAGGCAAAAGGCACAGTTTTCCTTCATATTATTATGAAGTTTAGCTGGAGAGGATGGTGAAACTCATTCACTTTTATAAGCAGAAGCATTCTGAACATAATGATGCACAAAATGTATTTTTTTTCTTTAAAGTATATGGTATATACTTTCAAGCTGTTATGGAAACTGCTACATAGTAAGCACAGCCTGCTGGTGAAATAACCTCAGTAAGGTTTGGCACTAACCTGCTAAATCCTGCAACGGAGATGAAGCCCCTATTGCCAGTCCAAGACAAATTAAGCCACTGGACGAGAGTGCAGCGAGCCAGTAGAAACTCCAAGGAGGTGTCGTTTAGTTTTGCCCAGTATGGCTGCAGATTGAGGTGGATGTACTGGAGAGGGTCACAGCAATGCTGGTTCAGCAGCTTGCAAGTCTGTGCTAACCTACACAGGTCTGGTAGTGTAAGATGATTCAGAATCAACTGAATGAGCTACGTTAAAGCAGAGAAACCAAGATTATCAAGATTGAAAAGAACAGTATCACTTTATTAAGTACATAACACAGTCTAATGAAGAACAACAGTATCATATTTTATACCAATATTTTCACACACTAAAAAAAAAAAAAAAAAAAATCAACATTCAATCCAATTATCCAGAGCAGAAGAAACCACAGAGACATATGACTATATTACATTTCAAAATTGTTCAATATACTCAGTGTGGGGACAGAGCCCCAGAAAGTAGTTTACAGGCTCTCAGCCTCACGTGGAGGAGTGCTGGCTCGGGTAGTAGATGGCCGTCAGCTGTAGCCAGTTAGCCAATTAGCCGCTAATATAACTGCTGCGGCTACGAAGGAGAGCCGAGGAGAGTGGAGGAGAGTGGTCGGTGGGTTGCAGACAAAACGGACAGCAGGTCGCACGTCCAGTGAACCCAGCCTCCAGTGAGACCGTAGTGGTATGACTCCCCTACCTATGGCTCCGTGGGTGTTCCTTTTTGGCCTCACCATATCCTGCGTTCTTGTATGGGGAGCGGGCCCAGAGACCCCGCAGGCCTCCCCGCACGACACTCGGTCATCTTGACTACTTTTTTTTAAAAGAGCAAAGATGTATTTCAGTAATCTGCTGAATAATACAATTTTTCATAGACCCAACATTTACCAGACATCTACATATCAAATACTGTGATAGAGAAAAGGGGTTCCCACTTTCAGAGTTTTCAGAGTCCAGTGGGAACTGGTAAGAACAATGGCACGTTTTAATAGCTCTGACAGAGAGAAACAGACTGCTACTAGAGCCGAACACAAGACACAGGCCTACTACCCTCAGTGAAAGCAGACTTGTACCAGGTAGGCTCAGCTTTAAAGGGTGAGAGGCCAACTAGGTGAAAGGACAGAGGGAAGGATTGGGTTACAAAAGCCTCACAGAGGAGCTGGGATTATTCTGAAAGCAATAATGAGGAGTCTTGAAGGGATTGAAACTACAGAGTGACACAGTCTGATTCGTATTTTTGAAAGATTATTGCAGAGGGTACTACTGAAGGCAGGGAGGCAGGAAAGGAAAGCAGTCAGGGTGGGAGCTATTGCAGAATTCCAGGAAAGAAAAAACGGGCCAGTTTCAGGCAGCTGGGAGTGATGATGGAGTGGCAGACAGGTACAAAAAAACACTGAAAAGGAGGAATTAAAAGGATTTTTATTGCTAATTATAATAATTTCCTTGAACTAGCTTAAGATTTTTTTTGTTCTTAATGGTGAACAATTGGGGGTTTCTAAACAAATATACAAAGAACTACTGCTTGAATAGTATATTCTGAACCAAGAAACATAAAAGAAAAAAAGATCAAATATTTCCTAAATGGTAAAAATCCTGAGATGAGAGGTTGAGTTTTTTACTCAATGCAGTGAGTGTATTTACCTAGCTACACTTTCCTGTTTTGCAAATGTGCCCTTTAACGTCAATGATGTTCTTCAATTTATTTGACTAGGTAGGCCCAGTATTAATTTTAGGTTAGAATTTCACTGTTTTAGGCCAAAATATTACAAAATAAAGAGTGACAACAATATGATATTTAAAATAAGTTTAAAGAGTATAAAGCATGAACATTTCTGACTAATAACGTTTATTAAGTATGATAAGACTTGGGTGTTGTTGCTATTTATTTTTAACATCTGAACTGGGCTTTTAAAAAAATAACATCAATGTGTGTGTGTGTGTGTGTGTGTGTGTGTGTGTGTGTGATATAAAAATAGGGAAATACAAGGAAACTAAAAATTAGTCTAAAATCTCATCATCCAGATAACATTGAACTGTTGATACGCAAATTGTTACACAAACAATGAAAGAAAATTTAGGTAAAACATTAGAAACCCAAATATTGAAGAAAGGTAGGAAAGAAGTTTCAATTTCTCTACCCTCAAATCTAACAAGCCCTCTCCCTATTGGTAAGCACAGTTAACTGTGTTTCTGATCGCTTCCAGATAAATATGTATGAAATGCTTTTCTTGGATTTGCACTAAAATAATAGTATGTACACTGTTCGCACCTTGCTTTTCTCAGTTAATGATGTATCTTGTAGATATTTCTATAGCTGCACATACAAATCCACCCCATTCCATTTTATAGATGTGACAGACTAATTCAATTAATTTCTCATTGATATATTTCCTGTTTTTTTCCCCTATTGCAAATTACACTGCAATATCATTGTGCATATGTATATCTTGACAAAGTTTACAAATATACCTTAGTTTGGTAAATTTCATGCATTTAAAAGTTTGACATAAACACACAATTGACCCTCAGAACGTCTGCATCAATTACTCCAGTGTATAAAAGTACCCACTATATCCTAGACAGCACTGGTATCAATACTTTAAATTTTGTCATTCTGAAAGGCAGAAAAAAGAAAAAAAGACAAAAACAAGGTCTGTTTTGGGGACTCTTCTCTATTCCATTTATTAGTCATTATTACGTCCATATCAATAGCCCTCTGGCTCAATTAAGTAAGTTCTGTTCTAAATTTTTAAAAATTTATGTGTTAGAATGCATTATATAGCTTGGTTGCAAATGAGAATTTATCTTCATTGTTGACCAACAGGTATCAATACTACAGCTTCATATTATGCTTTATTATATTTCCCCGAAAATAAGACCTAGACCAGGGGTGTCCAAACTTTTTTCAACGTTTTTCACCAAGGGCCATATGCGGTAAAATACACAAACAGCCGGGCCACTCACTCGAGGTGAAGTACGTATTGCCTCACCTGGTTTATTTAAGTAAACTAAATATATTTTTGGAATTTGTTGCGGGCCAATAAAAAATGGATCGCGGGGCCGCAGTTGGCTAGTCTAGATGCGGGCCCCTGACCTAGATGAACCATCAGCTCTAATGCGTCTTTTGGAGCAAAAATTAATATAAGACCCGGTCTTACCTGGTATAATATAATATAATAAATATAATATGATACCAGGTCTTATATTAATTGTTGTTCCAAAAGACGATTAGAGCTGATGGTCCAGCTAGGTCTTATTTTTGGGGAAACACGGTATCTGGTGGGACTACTGCCCCCTCCATCATTCTTCTTTGCCAGAATTTTCCTGAGAATTTCATGGTTTTTTAGGTGAACTTTTCAAATTAAAAAACAAAAAATTCTGTTTGCATTTTAATTGGGACTCCATTGAACATACCAATACTTTAAGGAAAATTGACACTTTTACTTTATTGTGTCTTCATACTAACAAGCATGGTATGGTTTATCACTTCATGGTCTGTTATGTCTCTAGAGTTCCTAAAGTCTATTAACTTTTTAACCTGCCAACTTACTTACTGTTTCTAATAATGTATGGTCTAGTCTCCCGAGTATTCTAATACATAATCATGTTGTCTGCAAATGATGATTTTACAGCCTCCTTTAAAAAATTATGGCTTTTATTTCTTACATCTTCCAGCATCGGGTAGTATGTTTCAGAACAATGTTAAGTAACGTTGTCTTGTTCCTGGCTTTAGTTTGGATGTGAGCCACAAATATGAGGCACCTATGTAATTTAAAATTTTTAGTAACTACATTCTTTTAAAAGGTCAAAGACTACCGTTAATAATATTGTATACCTGAAAGCTGCTGAGAGTTAGAGCTTAAGCATTTTCACCAAACACAAAAAAGGAGTTGTGAGGTAATATATGTATTATCTTAATCTTGGTAATCATTCCACAATGTATATCAAACCATCACAATGTATACTTTAAATATGAGGTTGGTGCTAAAGTAATTGCGGTTTAAAAAGTTAAAAATAATCGTAAAATTTGCAATTACTTTTGCACCAACCTAATATGTTTGTCAATTATTACTCAATGAAGTTTAAAAAATAGTCAAAATAAACAGGTGATATTAATTGTTGTATTTTATTTAATGAGGTATATTAAAAATTATCATTGTAACATGTAATCAATATAAAAATTACTACTGAGGTATTTTCTTCTTCTTCTTGTATTAAGTCTTTAAAATCCTTCAGCACTTTCAGCACATCTCAAATTAGACTAGCCATGTTTCGAGTTCTAAATAGTACATATGGCTAGTGGCTACCAGATTGGACAATGCATTTCTAGTGTTCAATTAATTAAATATGCTAGCTTTTGCTTCATGATATTTGGTAGTAGGCAATTAGTAGATAGCTTAATAAAGTGTTTGCTTTTTAAAAGACATGGTTAAAACTTTGGCTATCTGTCCAGCTGTCAGCTGTCAACCGATTTTGTACATCTACTGACATGATCACAGGATTTTTCTCCTTTTCACCCAGTACTATGTATGGTATTATTATATTCTAATCCCAAACACCCTTGAATTCCAGGAATACATCCTGAAGGATTTTGTTTATCATCTTTTAAAATAATTCTATAGACTATATTTTATTTGTTTGCAGAAGTAAAATTACAGTTGGACCTCCATATCCTCAAGTTCCACATTGGCAGGTCTAGCCAGCTGTAGATGAAAAATATATATTTTTAAATGTTACATTGTTGCTGACGTGTACTATGTAGTTAGACCTGCAATGGTTGTAACTGTACTGAACATGTACAGACTTTTTTTTATTCCCTAAAACAATAAAGTATAACAACTATTTACATAGCATTTACAATTGCATCAAGTATTAGAAGTAACCTAGAAATGACGGAAAGTGCACAGGAAGATGTGTGTAGGTTGTGCATATATGCAAATACTACGCCATCTTATATAACAGCCTTCAGCATCTGAGGATTTGGTATGCGGGAGGGGTGGAGGGGTCTGGAACCAATCCCCAGAGGATACCGAGGGATGACTGTAGTCTGTAGTTTTCTCATGTGCCATAGTGTTTGTTACATTGGCTTCGTAAAAATGTTGACAACTTTCCTTTTTCTTTATGCTATGAAAGACTTGAAATAATATAGAATTTCTCTATTTCTTAAATGTCTGAAAGAACCTATGAACTATCTGGGCTCAGCAACAGTAAAATCTTAAGTATTTGTAAAATGAATTAAAAATGTGTTTTAACTACAATAATAAAAGTTATTTCAGTGGAATTTTAAGTAGTCAGTACAAAGAGGCATTAAAAGTTAAATATATCCCTGTATCAGAGGATAAATAATTTACTTTTTCCAGATGATTTGTAATTTAAATAATTCCCAGCAATTTCTGGAATCATTCCAAACAGAAGTTACCAATATTAAAATATGTATATACTGTGTGAAAACATTCTATGATAATTAATATTACATTTTAAGCAAATATCAGAACAGAAAAAGAATAATGAAAAGTTACTGAGACTATGACACTGACATGTGAAAAAATACTTTCGGATTTTGATTAAATAAAAGATTACACGTGTCAGGCCTACAGGACAACATCCATTAATCATTACTCACCTAGTATCTAGTGTCTGTCAAAACGTGCTTTTATATTTGGGTATGCTAGCATAAAGCACCAGTTGGTACCACAGTGAATGCAGCACGTGACGTGTTGGGAAAGACCCTCAAAACAGTTTATCTGCCCTCAAACCCACTCTATTCATAATACATTTATTTCCAACGATAAAAATATTTATCACTTGACATAATTGAATGTGTTTTTCCCCTTGAAATAATTTGGGTTTCCTTTAAATAATATGGGTAATTAAATAACTTTTTTGAAAAAAAGAGCTTCTCTTTTTACTCACTGTGAGATCACTCAGTGGTTCGCAGCACTAACTCTTTATGCGTGGCACTCTGCTTTCATCGTGGCTAATTAATGTCCTCCAGGACGACTGATTCCATCTCCTGGTTTCTTCACATGCCTTTGTTGTATTAATTAAACCCCTCACAGGTTTTGGAACCTTTCCCTCTCTACTGGCTCCTTCCCTTCCGCATATGAACATGCTGAAATCTCTCCCAGCCTGCGTCACAAACAGAAACCTTCCCACTCTGGCTTCCCCCAGAACACCACTCGTCTTTTCTCCCTTTAAAGGGTAAGTGAGAACAGATATACCTGTAACAACTCATATATGCCCTCATTTTAATATGCCCTTTTTTGAGTGTGTCACAAAGGGGGTGCAGTGTTAGGATGCCAAGTATTATTCTTTTCTGATGGATAGTCTTCCCCATGTCACAGCCCATGATTAGAGTATATTAACAGAATTACTGTTTTACTCAGTGAGTAAAACACTTTTTGTCTCTGCTTCTCCCCCCATCTGCTTCATGCCTTAACCAAATATGGCAAGGTTTTCTCATCCCTCAACTTACGGTTATGGTGCCATTGAACTTGTAATGGTAAAGGATTATCAAAGACTCCCCAATGACCAAAACAAGTGGACACTTGTAACTTACTCTCTGCAGTAATGTGGCTGACGACACCCTTTTTGTTTTCTATACTTTAGCTTCCTAGCACTTTGCTTTTAAGACTATCTCATATTTGTCCCAAGTGCCTTTTCTTTTTTAAAAAAAATTTATTGGGGTGACAATTGTTAGTAAAATTACATAGATTTCAGGTGTACGATTCTGTATTACATCATCTATAAATCCCATTGTGTGTTCACCACTCAGAGTCAGTTCTCCTTCCATCACCGTATATTTGATCCCCCTTACCCTCATCTCCCACCCCCCACCTCCCTTACCCTCTGGTAACCACTAAACTATTGTGCCTTTTCTGATTTGTCTTCTTCTAAGAGATTCTTAGATGTTGATATGCCCAGAATTCTATTCCTGGCCCTTTATTTGCACTCTACAGAGTTTCACTGGTCAATTTCATCTACCATCATGCGCCTCCCCTCTCTCGAGTAGACTCACGCAAACGTGAACTCAGACCTCCCTCCTGAGTTACAAACTCAAATAGCAACTGCCTACTGTCCTCTCAACCCAACAAGTCTGCTTTGATGAATCACAGGCACCTCAAAGTCAATATGCCCTTCCTACCTGCACCCACTGTTTTATGATTAATGGCATGTCCATACATTTAGTCATTTCTACCAGAAACCTAGAAGTCCTTCTGATGTTCTGCTTTATCTCCACATTCACTAGTTACCTTTGATTCCCACCTTCTGCACCTCTATTTCTCTCACTCGTCTCCTTTCCAAACCTTCCAATATCTAGGATGCCATCACTTCTTGCCCAAATTACTGCAGTAGCTTCCTAACTGATGCCCCACCTCCCACCCTGACCTCCTTTTGGTCAGTTCTTCATCTACCAACAGAGAAATCTAAGACAGAAATCTCATTCTGTTATTTTCCTGCTTAAAATAAATAAAATAAAACCTTCACTGTTTCCCTATTGACTATAGAAGAGGTTCAATCTTTTTAATACCACAAAGTTTACATGATGCCAAACACCTGGGCAATTATTCTAATTGTGGGTTGAAGCATGTGCAAAACTGCCTGCATATTCTGGATAATTCCTGGAACATTAGCAATTATTCCACACTTTCTCTCCCACTCCAAAAAAGCATATGAAGGATACAAGAAAACAAAAGAGAGTGAGTGTGAAATTATTATAGGTATAATCTTGGATCTGCTCTCACTTTTTACCACAAGTAAACTATTTATATGGTCTGAAGTATGTGTGACTCCCCCAACTGATTTTGCCGTGTACTGGAGAAACAGAGCACCGTGAGGCCCACTGGATAAAATGCAAATCTCTTGGTAAAACTCAGAGTCCCCTGTATGCAGCAATGCAGGCTGTGCCCGGCCAATGCTAGGATGTCCCAATTCTCTGTCATCTATGCACGCTGTCCTGTGGAGTTCTTCACTGAGGCAGCCCTGAGCCTCCATCTAATTTCATCTCTTGCAGCTTCTGCTATCAAAGCCTGTTCCCGCCGTATGGAAATGCTAGCGTTCCCACACAGTTTCACTTCTCCACACCTTTGTACATTCTCTTCCCTCTGCCTAAAGTTCCCCTCAGTTATTCATCTGAATGCTAAGTGTCAACTATTTTATCAGGCCTGGATAAAATTCAGTAAGTGTTTAACATGTATTTGCTGAATTTAAATTTCTATGTTGTAGTTCTAGGAAATGGGTAAGAATCCAAGAAGTGATTTCGTTTCCTCCAGATGAAGTGCTCCCACTGCTGTTGGGACAGAGCCTCCTGCAGCCCTGGGGAACTACACTGTCACTATCCCATGTTCTTCTCTTTCCCCAACTCCACTCATCTTTCCTCCCTCCTCCCACTAAAGACCAGAGGGTCTCGTTCAATCTGTGAAGCTTCCTTTCCATATCACAAGACTTGCCCTAGAAGGCCTGGGTTGGATCATGGTCCCCAAGGCATACTGACGGAATTACCTTGGATCCTTACATTCATCTATGTGGAACCTCAGCTATTTCACAAGATGTACCATAGCATTTTAACTGTAAAATGTTACACAGACATTATAGTTACCGATAGGCATTCAAGAAGCTATCATATTGTTCCATGCAATTTAAACTACTTGTGTTATTATAATGAAACCTGAAATACCCACCAATTTGGAAGGGGCACAGTCCGAATTGCTTACAATTAGAGGTTTTAAATTTTTCTTTAAAAAATTGAATTATATTATTTTTAACTACACACAGCAGTTCTCAGCAAGGGACAGAAATGCCTGGTTCTACCCCACCCTCGGGGGTGGTGCTACTGGCATTTGATGCCCAGGAGCCAGGGATGCTAAATATACTGCAGAAATGCCCCTGTGGAGACACACTGAACACAAGACTGTAGGTAACGGCACGCTGTACCTGCTTAGACCAAAAATTATAGCTACTTAGAAGAATATAGAATAGAGCTGGAACAGAAGAATAAATGACACTTGGAGAAACTGTGAACTACTACATTGTATAAGCATCCCTCTCACAATTTTATTATTCCTCTTATTTTTAATGGGAAATTATCTTTAACTTAACTGATATAAAGTTAAGCACATATTACCCATATTTACATTGTATAATTATGACTTAAAGTGGAGAATAATTTATTATTGATTCATGTATTTTGCTTATTGTTAATCAGTGATACAATAACATATATTTCATCATTTATCCAAAATCACTAAAGTTAATCTAAAACAAAAGTGGTGAAACTACTTAACAGAATTTTGTCTAGTTTTCCCAAAATCCAAGTATACAACACATCAGCTTATGTACGCCTTACCAATGCTTCTATTTCTCTGATAATAAGTATTAATACCTAAACTTGAAAGAACTACAGTGTCATACCCAATATTACTACTGAATATCTTTGGCTTACCTCATAAGGTAGTTTATCAAAATATCCATTATTTGGCCCTTCCCTGAGGGCAGTGCCGCTAAGCTTTTTGTTAAGATTGTCCATTCCACAACCATCCTTTTCTTCATAGTCATCTTCTTCCAGATCATTCATATCAATAAGTGAAGTCTTGAGAGAAAGCAGTGGCTTGTCCTTCGTACCATGTAATACAACTGCATCTAATTCAGTGTAATAATCCAGAAGAGAGCTATTTACTTCCAGCCGTATAAGATTTGTGGGAAAATGTATCTGCTTAATACAAGGTTTAAACTGGCGAGCCTGGGAACCATTCACCTTCGTAGGTCTCTCTGACCAAAGAATCTCCCATCTGCCAAAGAAAGAAACTTCTCTGTAAAACAGTTTAGAATGAGATTTACTGTTACCGTAAGGCTATGGCTGCATGCCCGATACATTACAGTGTGAAGCAAAGGCATTAAATAAAGTGTATAGAACCAAACACAAGTATTGTTTCCAGAACATGAACAAATTTTAAGAACTAAATGCCAAAGACCTAATTACTTAAATTATTTTTACTACATTAATTGTTTTTACAACTCCCTAGAAAGTCCTTTTTGGCAGATTTCATGTGGTCAGTTAAAAACTGGAATGGGTAGTTAGAGGTGGAGGTACATGAAGAACAACATTCAGTTTTAAAAGAAAAAGTAAACCCAAAGTAAGAAGAAAGCACACGTGGTAAAGCTCTCTCGTGTGCATGTCTTAAACCAAATGTGTAACCTAACTTATCATCTTCCTCACAAAGGTCTCCTTTTCTACTTCTGTCACTATCATCATACAAAATCAAAATTTTTATTATCTTTGATTTTCTTTTATCCAGTTATTAAGTTTTGTCAAAATTTTCATGAAATTGTCTCTTACATACGCCCTTCTCCTAAATTTCCATTATTGTCATCTTTCAGTTATCTGTGTATCCTCATTACCTAGCAAGTATCTAACACCTAACAGGTGAATAACATTTTTTCCTATTCCTCCAAAATGAACTCCTCCTTTCCAGTCAGATTAATCATTACTTTTCAAATAATAAACTTATTTCCACCTTTGTGTCTTTGTTCATGTTGTCTCCCCCCAATGAAATACCTAACCCACAATTATCTGCCCATCTACTCCTCAAGGCCCAACTCTTATTCCATCTCTTCATATGTCTTCTCATAAAACTATTTTCCAAAATTACTTAAAGATTCTTCATAACATAGCATCATTAGATATATATAATATTCTCATATATATGTCATAAGTAAATATTTCTCTAATATTGCTTCCTAATATAGCAGAGAAAATTAAAAACACAGACTGGAAATACTTCAATAAATATTTTTATGCTATTCCTAAGTATTTATTTTAGTTAGCAGAATTTTTTAATAAAGATTTTATGTCAAAGACTAAGAATATTTTTAAGTCTCTTAATATATACAACAAACTGCTTTCAAAGAAGCTTATGCCAATAGTATAGAAGAATCACCAGTGAGAGCATTAATTATTTTTAAAAATTACTAATTTCATAGTGAGCTATATCTCCGTATGACATAATTTATAATTCACTGATAACTAATAACACTTAAAATATTTTATACACTTATTAATTATATGAGGATTTTTCCCCGATATGTCAGTTCCCATCCTAGGCCCAATGACCTACTGAGATCTAAATCTAAAAACATGTTCTTTGTGTATAGCTTGATTTGTAGTATAATGTAAATTACATTATAAAATCACAAATATAATCTTAAAGAAAAGCACTGACTGGAGCAGGACTATACTATTTTAATAATGTATTCGTCTACTAACGTCCTCAGTACCTTGCAGTACAGACAAGGTTAATGTGATGCCTTAAATTGACTTCCTTAACCTTTCTTGCTGTTTAAACATACCAGGGTTAATGCTATTTTAGTACCATTCTTGCTTCTGACTTCTATATACCATGGATATTATATATTTAGTTATACATGTATCATAATTTCTACATATATCATAAGACAGCATACTTAAAAAGTAGAATGTTAGGATGTAGAAAGATTTAAAACTATATCTAAATATAAAAATACTTTCAAGTATCATTCCCTTATTTGTATTTTATTTTGACTTTTCTTGATAACCTAAAAAGTAAAGAGAAATAACAACAAGATGGGAAAGTTATTTTATAGGTCTGTGGCCATTTGACTCACATTAACGTTCACTATGAGACTAATAATACAAACTAATTTTGAGGTATCTTTATTAAAGTGAATTTTTATTGAAAATTCCCTACTAGAATATGTTATTTCAAAGTTAGAAAGAGAAAGTTATTTATTTTACCAAACAAGAGACTATAACAATATCTTTTTTATTCTAGAAAACTAAAGCCAGAATCTTAAAAACTAGTTAGTGAAAACAAGCAAGCAAATACAAACACATGTATTCTCTCTCTCTCTCTCTCTCTCTCTCTCTCTCTCTCTCTCTCTCTCTCTCTCTCTTCTGGTGAGACAATCCAAAATCTTAGTCCTCTAGGCCAAGGGCAGCGCTGATGTGATTAAGCTGCTTTAACTCATGGCCTTTGTAGTCTGTACATTTATGTGTTTACTATATACGCTCACACACTGTGTTTATCTACTGCACACATTGGACAACCTCCAATGTTCTATGTGAGTATTTTAAATCTACAGTATCAGATGTGCAAAATTCAGCTTGGAATCCCCTTCAGGCTGTGCTTCGGTCTGTACTCGGACCACTTAATTCTGGGATAGTAACCAACGGCATTCTTTTCACCAGCCCACTTACTTCTCTTTCTGTTGAGTGTACTGAGCACTATGAGTCCAGTGCTTGGAAACAAAGAAACAAACCACTCTGTGTGACTGCTGAGCGGTTGTTAGCCCACTGAGAAACTCTCTCTAGGGATCCCTGGAAGCAGCATGTAGATAAGAGAGGAAGAGAGAGTTCATCAACGGAAACATGAAAAAGCAAGTTTTCTAACGTATTCAGATTGGAAGCCAGGCACATGGATGCAAAAAGCTTCCCGAAATCAAAATTTCTCCTGGCTAGCACGTATATCTAGTAGCCAACACAAAGAAGTTCTCTTGCCAACTTTCTTCCATTTCACCAGTTGAAAGTGAAGGGATAGAACTGGAAAACAACAACAATAAAAGTATGCTGGCAGGGGTACCTATACACTTCCTGCCTCCCAGCCCATCTCTAATTAGCGCTAACAAACTGGAATCTGCTTTAAAAAGGATCAACCAATACAAGGTCTGGTCAATTCTGACTTAAATGTCAAAATCATGCTTCTTGACCCACAAAGTCAAGAAGGCCAGACCACACCAATTTGTGAAATCGTTGCGTAAGCAATTCCCTTTGGCAGCAAATTCTCTGTCAGTTACTTCCTTTCTCCTTGCTTTCTTAACTTCAATATCATATAGTGAAAATGCTTTTAACACTCAAAAAACAAAAACAAACCAGAAGAGATCCATACCATTAAATTTTATCCCCAAATAACTATTCCAATTAGTTTCTTTAATACGGCCTCGTTTTCTTTCTCATCTTTTCCGTCTCTCTCTTCCAATGTGTAACCCTGGGCTAGCCTAGTTTCTGACTCTTACACAAGCATCCATTAAGATCTTATCCTCAAGAATAGGACATTCTACACCACCGTTTTTTGTTGTTTTTTTCCTTAACAGGGCACTAGGTAAGAAGTCAGAACGCTCTGAGATCTTGTAGAACAACCTGTAACTTTTCTACTTCATTCGTTGAACAAAGAAATGCAACCGGACGAAATGGGGAAAGATTGCTTTTAAATTCTGAATATTCTAGGACTACAAGTCCATTTCCCACAAATAAATTCCTGAGCTACTCCAACACACTCTCTCATTTGCTAATTCCTAAGGTGGGCATAAAACCAGGTGCTCATTTAAATTAATAAGCAGTATAGTCCAGTGGTTCCCAAATGACAGTGTGTGATGGAGCTTTCCATGACTAGATATTAAAAAAAAAAAAAGGACTATATTGGTATATATAAAAATATGCACACATACATGTGTATATTTGCCAACCATTCTTTATTTGAGATTCTTATCATGCTAATTTCTCAGGATAAACTAAGCTTACTTTTTATGAAATGATGGTGACAATAAATGATGTTGGTGTTTCATTTGTTTGCCTTTTTAATGTGTGCCTACTTAACAAAGTACATAATCTGACAACCCTATATCAGTTCTCTAATTTTTATTATCATTATTATGTTCACTGGTTTATTGTAACTGACGTTCCCTACTTAGAGCTCCTGGACAGGCCTGTGTGCCCCATCTGCTTGCTGCACTCCGAAGGGCTTCTACCTGCAATCTTCTTTAGAAAACTACCTGGGTTCCTGGGGCCTCTATCACTCAGAGGGTGGCATGTATGTGCCTTTATTCCAATCATTTTCTTTAATACGATCGCAATCTCTTCCTCCTCATGTGCATTCCCCTTCCCACTCCGCCAGCCCACAGCCAGGGAGAGATGGTGCAGGAGCGTAAGAACCCTTCCCCCCAGCAATTCTGCTTCCAGGCAGACTGGAAGTTCACAGGTGAAATCCTTGCCTGGCTACTTCCCTTCCCCATGGCACTTTCCCCAGTCCCTTACTGGTTTCCCCAGGAGCACTTCCTTAACAAATCATTTGGACAGGAAGAGTCCTCTCAAGGTCTCTTTCTGGGGCACTGGATCTAAGAGCTCTGCGAAAGCCCAAAGTCTGGAAATCACTGGTCGAGATCTTAAGAGTCACACTCAAAGAACATCTGCATTCATCTGGCTCTCTAGCAGAGATGGTGCTCAATCAATATCTTTGTCTAAATGAAATTCACCAAAATGTTAACAGTTACTGAATCTGGGCAGAAAAACTGTGTTGTGTTTTTTTTTCTTGCATATTTTCTCTTTTGGTATTTTCTAACAAGTTTGTTAAACAGCAAAAAATCTATTGACTCCATAATCAGTAAAATTTAAGAGGCTCGTTTTTTACTCTCCAATAATACATATTGGTTAGATTCTTTCTCTTCTAAAATTTAATGGTATTTTCAGTAAGATAAAGCTAAAAATCAGTTAAGTACATTAGAGATACATTGTAAATGAAGTTGTCTGCTTAGCTCTCAGTTAAGAACCCAAGAGCATAATTTATACTCAAAATCACGCAGACATTAATTTTCAGATTAAAGACATTACATGTTTCATAGATTTTATCCCCAAATTTGTTCAGCTTTTTAAGAAAAAAGTGGATGACTTTGTAGGTAAAAGGCAAAGAATGACTGAGTCTAATAAATCAATTCTCACCTATGAAAGGATCCTGCCTAAAGTACTTTTTTTTCTTAGGAAAAAAAAATCTGTGTATTAAAAGATGCTGGCTTTCTGTGTTTCAAAAACTTTTGATGTATTAATAATTGTTCACAATGAATTAGCCAAGTAATTCTGAAAAGAACAAATAACGATTATATAACACCAGCAGTCTTCAGCTTGAGTTAAGTTGTCCTCTGCAGTTGTTTACTAGCATGCTGGAAGTTCCCTTAGAGTTAAGGAAACAGGGACGTTAAGGAAGCAGTGTGACAAGTGGCAGCTGATCCCTGCCCGCCCTCCCCCTCCACAGCTGGGGTCCTACAGTTTTAATTGCTAGGGGCTAGAATAAGCTCATAAGGGCAGGGAATTTTATCTGTTTTGTTCATTGTTTACTGATGAGGCTTCAATACCCAGAAAAATGCTTAGCTCGTGCTACACATGCAAATATTTAATGAATGAATTTATAAACTGATACAAAGATCTAAAAACTGATCATATTAACAAGAAATAGAAAAATGGGCAAATAATATGATGAGATAGCTCAAGGAGAAGGAAATATCAATGGCTCTTAAACATGAAAAGATATTCAACCTCAGAGATAATAAAATAATTTTAACTTAAAATTAATATGAGATAACTGTTTAGCAATCTAACAATGATATTAAAATGTATTAACACAGTCTATAGGTGAGGCTTTGGTAAAACATGTATGCAGTATGCACATACATTGCTAGTGGGAATAAAAACAGGTAGAGCCTCTTTGAAGAAAAATTTGGCACTATATATTTAAATTACAAATGCATAGACCCTTGGCTCAGCAATCTTTCTGGGAACTTACCCACAAATAAACTTGCACACATGTAAAGTGACAAGGTTATTCACTGTATTAATGTTTACAAGTATGGAAATAACTAAGTATGCATCAGAAGGGGAGTCGTTAATAAGGTGGGGTACACATATACTACTCTGTAGATTACTTGCAACTGTAGAAAAGAATGCAGAAGCTCTCTGCACTCATATGTAAAGATCCAATACATACTACTAAATGACATAAGGTACAGAAAAATGTGAACAGTGTGCTTATTTTTGTGTACAAAGAAAATAGGAATATATTTGCTGATATCTGCATAAAACTATGGAAAAAATACAAAAAAAAGTAGATAAGAGTGGTTTCTTTGAAGGAAGGGTATGTCCTGGGCACATGGAGAACACAGCACACACAAGACTGTGTTTTGCACTTTCTAATTATTGAAATGTGAATATACCACTGGTCAAATAATTATATTTTAAAGAATAAGGAGGCTAAACTACAAGAGCAAGAGATAGGGGCACTGCTATGCAAATTAATGGTGTAAATAAATAGGCTTTTAGAGAGAATGAATGAATTACTTAAAGCAACATTTATTTTTAAATGAATATGCTTGTTAGAGAAACATTCACCTAATATTAAAGCTAATCCTCTATGGACCGCCTCTCAGTATTTAAAAGCAGTAACATGATGCCTGTTTGAAAATACGTTAGAAGTCATAGTTCCTCCTAACTTCTCAGAGTGGGGCATGTTTCAATTAGTTCAAATCATGCTTTTCGTTTACAGAAAATTCTGTGACATGCAAATTTCAGAATCTATGAATATCATGGTGTGAGGTGCTACAGGTATGAAGAATGCATTAAATCTTCACATGCGTGATCTTTCCCTATCACAAAACTAAGGAAAATTTTAAAAATCAAATTTGCTTAAATGACTTTAGAGAATGATTCCAATAAAAATGCCCTCCAATGTTAAAACAACCAAACCTTCCAGCCATCGAGCTCGATTATTAGAAAATGAGTCTTACCTTACTTCAGCTGGTGGACTTGGGGAATAGGGGTTTGCAGAACAAGCTAGAATTCTAATGACTGCTCCAGGATGATAGGTTTCCAGAACATGCACAGCTGTGGGATACACCTGTTGTTCAAAAGTAAGTTCCACATAGTCTTGGCTCTGAAAGTTCGGCGGTGTCCTCTTGAATGGCAAGGGAGCACTAGGGCACTGATCCCACCATGTTCCATAAGTTCGAAACACAGCCGTCTGAGTGAAGTCACCAGAACTTGGGAATACATTTGGTACACCCGCCAAATTCCACATGGTATAGGACATACTATTCTCACTTCCATAATGAGAGCTGAAGTCCACCACTTCTTTGGCATACTGGACCACCTCTGCATTCAAAGGGGAAGTTCTGCTGTTGGATTCTACAGTTCTATGGCTGTTCATTACTTCTCCTCTTGCAGCTGTCCTGGCTCGGCGCCGAAGGCATAAATAATAAAACATAGTCAGAACTGTTAACATGGGGAAGACTGTTGACATCTAGATGTGAATTATGAAGTTCAAAAGGTCAGATGTCCTCAGAAAGACGCATGAACTCTTTGAAGGATGTTCTAAAAAAAAAATGAATGGCTTGGTGAAGTAAAATAATTTAAATAAGCATGAATAAGGTAATAAACAGGCTTTTAACTCAAGGTAATTTCCGAGAATGAAACTGAAAAACCAAAATTCACAGTAAACGTGAATCTCTGGTATAATCTATCTAATGTGTTTTTAAGAAAACTAAGTATTAAAAATGTATACAATTTTATGCTATATGAGAAGCAAAACTAATATTATAAGGCAATGGAAGATGAATGATCCAAACCCCCCTATTTTATGCAAAATTATAGCTATCATTCAAGAAATACTAAGTCCTTGAACTTTTAAAATTAAAGTTATTTAAAATATATGGTGAACCACTAAGACAGTGCTGTAAATCCAAAAGAATCTTTGGCATTTTACAATTTCACTTTTTTAACAAATGATTCCCTATTATTAATTATTACTCATGTCCAAACACGCTAAGTACGGATTTCACATTATAGGAATATAGTTTTCTGGAGGTGACAGTTAATCCAGACAAACTAAATTAACTTCCTTACACATCACAGATCACCAGACAGTGTTTAATTTATAACTCTTAGCATTATTTGTTAGGGCAGTCCACAGCTGGCTGGCATCTGGTTTGTTGCCAGCCACTCTTAGAAATCACTCACCCCAGATAGAATGGTCACAGGATACACACAGGAAATGCAAAAGTTGGCACTCATCCATGTGGCCTGCAAATTGCATGCTGATTTCAGTTACAAATGTTGAAATGTGACATTCTTTTACCTGTAAGATGAGAGTTTTAGAAAATATTTCTATTTCCAACTTAGGAAGTCAAATATCCCAAAAAGATTTATCATAGATGAACAGTTACTTATTAGACAAACAACTTTCAAATTGAATAGGTCACATTTTTCTGAATTTGTGAACAATTAATGAATAACTAACATATATATTTTTAATTTTATGAATGTATAAATACAGTAATGAACCCTTTCTATATAGAGATTGTAAACCCACAGCTTATGAGTCAAACTATGCCAGCAGACATATTTTATTGGGACCAAATAGTGGTTTTTAAAATTTTGACTAATTTGCAACTTTTAACAGTCAAGAGGACCCCAGTTAGAAGAGGCCGCAGCTCTCTGGGTGACTGCCATTGTTCCAGCCAGCTCTACCCAGGGCTGACCTGTCTGCATCAAGTAACCTCTTGTCTACACAAACAAGGAAATCAAACATAATTATTTTTTTACCTGTAAAGTCTTAAGTTTAACTTCTCCTAAGTAAAAGAAAGGGAATGTACCAACTTTTCTTTAGTAGAGCAATGTGCTAGCCTTTCAAAATTTTAGCACTTAGATTGTGAAACATTGTAATTTATAAAACACATAAATAAGCTTATTCCTGCTATTACCTTTATATCAGATATATATCCTAGATCTACAAGGGTCTACATTAGGACTAAGTTTCTTGAAGGAGGGAATCTAGCCAAAGACCTTTGTTTCTCAAAGTACTCAGCACATACTACCGTGTTTCCCCAAATATAAGACCCAGCCAGACCATCAGGTCTAATGCATCTTTTAGAGCAAATATTAATATAAGACCCGGTCTTATTTTATTATAATACCACGTATAGTATAATATAATATAATATTGGGTATAATATAATACTGAGTCTTATATTAATTTTTGCTCCAAAAGACGCATTAGAGCTGACGGTCCGGCTAGGTCTTATTTTCCAGGAAACACGGTAAGCACAAAATATTGACATGTTGACAAAAAGGTGATAAGCAAACAAAAAAAATTATGAAACTCTAAAATAATGTAAAATTACATACTAACATGTTTGTTTCTCAATCCCAGCCAGATCCAAACTCACTAAAATGCTTGACAAAATGTAACAAATAAAACAGTAAAAAAACAGCTGCAAGTGAGGAAAATCCACAGTTGTAAGAAACAATGAGAAAAATCAAAGAGCAGAGAGCAAGAATTGAAGCTAATATGACTCATGGAACCAGGTACAGGCCTTAATGGCTATAAGGAGATTTTTTAACACCCATGCAGAAAGGTCATTTCAAGCCACAGGTCACATTAGGAAGTACGTTCATAAAGCCAAAGCTAAGGAAAAAGATCGCCCTATCCAAGAAACCAGGAGTATGGAAACTTAGCTCACTGGCCAGGAAGCCCAAGTAGACATGAATGAAATCCACTTAGGCAACGGGGAAAGTCACCAGAGTGAAATCAGAACCCCGTTCGGCATGTACCATGCACAGACTGGGGGCCTAAATTCATACTATCTTTATGGTGTAGAATCCACACTAACCCCCAAACCAAAACACTTACAAAGAAAAAGTCCTGAACTAGTAACACGTTAGGACCTGTTAGGGGCAGATGGGAAACCTCTTTGCAGGGATGCTTCCACAGCACAGGACAAATTAAACCCTTTCTAAGATGTATCACATTCAAAACCTACTGCCCACAAGAGAAAATGAACCACGGTGAGGGGCAGTCCAGCAGGTAGACTAACTGGAAAAACTGGCACCCCAAGAACAAGCAATAATAGCACAATGTGAAAAAGACATTTTCTGGAGAAGAGTAACAAAGCGTGTATTAAAATACAGAAGGTGTTTCTGCAGCGCATGTTCCCAGTGCTGATGTATCATGAATCAACAAATCAGATTCGCCTCAGGACATGTAACACCAAGTGCTGAAGTATAGGTCATGTTACAAAGGTGGGAAAAAGTCATTATCTAGGATATCATTTGCTTATTCAAACATTTCACCTGCCACAAGTATAAATCCCACAAGTAAAAAAAAAATTTCACAACTGCACAAACCTCTAATCTTTAACAGCAAAACTTGAAAAGATACAACTCTTCCTTTTACCATATATACCAAAGTAGGCCCCCAGGTAAATTAAAAAGAATAGTTTTCCAAAGAATTACTTGTTTGCTCACTTTCTTAAAAGAAAAAGAACTAATGAAGTAAATTTAAACTATAAAAATGAAATGTGGGGAATAAAGACCAATGCACAAGTATCCAACTCAACTGATAGATCAGCTGATTTGGAAGACTGGATGTTTTACTCCTGGAAATCTTCAAGAGAAGGACAGAATACCACCTGCCAAAGTGGACGCGTGAATTTGGCTGTATAATCTTTGGACATCACTGCTCAATCCATAGTCTATAAATTGCTTCCACTAAGCTCCATTCACTTTCTTTATAAAACTGAATTTATCACAAAGTAAAAGTTTTACAAACCAAAAAAACACCTCCAAAATAAGGTATCATCATTCATGTGAATGTTCACCATCATTCTTGGCAAAAAAATTGAGACAAATTGTGAAAGTCAAATTCTATTTGACATACCAAACCACAAACTTTGTAACTGTTTCCCAGTGAGCTTTTACCACTGTGGATTATGGGATAATATCAAAAGCAGCAAGACTGTCATATGGACAATATCATTTTAAGACTGTGTTAAAGTTAAATACAATTTTGCACTGAGGCAACATATAAAAATGAGTTATAAACTGTAAATATATATGTTTAAATTTCTTTAGTATACAAGAGAAATGTAAATGGATGCTTTACTTTTTTTCCAACTATGAATAACAATTTTTAGAGTTAATTTTTTGTGAGATGAAGCTAAACATGACAAAATAAATTTCTGAAAGGAGAAAAAGCAGGGTATAAAACACTGAAAAAGCAAATATATTTATTCTTTTATCAGCAATACAATTCAGAAAAATGCAACGAAGTTAAAACCTGTTTTTGAAAAAAAACAAGACATAGAAATAAAAAAGAGGAACGTGCAAACCCATTGCAAACATCCTTCATTGATTCTAAACTCCTTTGCAGTCAACTAAGAGGATACACAAAAGCGTTTTGGGGTGGGGAAGAACATATGGAGAAGAAAGGACAGCTCACTCTTTTCCCTGGGAAATGAAGCTGCAGAAGGGAAGAGAGCTATAGTCTCAGGACACATGTGGGCAGCTACAACTGATACAAAGTCCAAACTGTCCAGGCACATCTGGAGTTTTGCCAAGGCATGGAGGCAATTTGTGATAACCAATAAACATCCCAATAGTCAATAAACCCAATGCAGAAGATACCATAACTCTATTTTGTGAGGGGAACGGGATTCAAAAACAAAGTGATTTTTCCCACTTTGTGCAAATAAATAATTATTAGTCTCGTACACTAAATTTGTCCAAAAGGGTGATCATAAAATATACCTTTTGGGAGACATTTTCTTTTCCAGTTCATTCAAAATGCTGCTTTAATTTTAAAGACTCTCACAACATATATAAATATTATTTTCCATTTAACAAAGAGTCTAAATTAGAAATAGGGTGATCTTTGTTTCATTAATTGTTTAATCCAAACACTGATCAACAATGATTGAGGTGAGAAATTCTCTGTAACACACTGAACTTTTTTACTAGCATCATCAAGGAATACAAAATAATAGCCATTTTAACTTGTATCATGAGACTTCCATACTCCTTGGGAAACAACTTGCTTTATAGGGCATGATTTTATTACAACTTTATTTTCAACTACATCTTTCATATTATAAAATGCTTAACAAAGTTAAATAATACAATTACAGAGAAAGCACTAACAGTGGAAAAGAGAAATTAAGAGGTATAGACAAGGGAGAACATATGTTTACTACTGAGATTTGAAGTGAGATGGGGAATCGATGAGGCGGAGAGAAGCAGGATGGCAGGAACTGCAGAGAAGACGGCTTGTGCTTCGGCAGAGGAAAACGAAGGGAGGAAATGGACTTTTCATGAAATAAACAAAAGGAGGCAATGGGAATGAACTTGAGCCAGGACCACCCAAAAGCTAGGTTCATAGAGTGATGAAAGAACCTGGAAAACACGATGAAAACTCAAAAGAGGATTCTTAACTTAAAGCGAAAAGATACAGAAAAAGATAAAATGGACAGACAATAAAGGTATAGTCATGTACTGAAGGCAAGTCACAACACAAATCTTACTTGCGAAATATCCCACAGAGACATGTCAACGAAATGAGAGGGGGGTAAAAAGAGCATTTAGGCAGCTTTGCAGCCTAATACTAAAATGAAAGAGTGCATAATGTGGTAACAAATCAAGAAAAAAGGTGGAACCTTAAATGTTATTATATTTCTGTATCCTGCTAAAACTGATCAAGAGATACTATTTTGAGGAAACGACTTTTCTGGTTGAATCTAGAAATCAAGACATGGAGGAATGAAGGAAATTATCAATCGAGAAGAGTGGAAGTATACTTGAATTTGGTGCACAGCTAACACTCATAACCAGCCCTCTGTCCTGGCCTGCCCGTCTAGGTTTCCGTGGCACCACAGGCTCTTATATCTCCTTCCGCCTCTCAGATAACTGCTTCTCAGTCCTCTCTGAGTTGCCTTCTTCCTCATTCTCAAATGTATAGAGGTACCATTAAAGGACGGCTGTCTTGCTGATAAAATGATACACAAGAACGCTCTACCTCCCTTGGCACTAGTCTTTTCCCTCTCCCCTCTACTTCCACATACCCACTCACGTGCGGCACATCCACCAGAATTACTCCTCTGCTTTCCCACCTGAGCGTCTCCAAGCCTGCCACCCAGGCTGAGTTGCCCTGGAATGCCCTTGCTCTTCCTCAGCTTGGCACCTTTTTTCATCCTTTAAGGTCAGGTGCAGACCTTATCCATCACCCACTTTTTGTTTGCTCATTCATGTTATCTGTCATTTCCTATATGCTGAGATAATTTTCTACTCAGACTATGAATTCTTCAGGTTCAGAGAATGTGTCTTAATTATAAGTACACCTATAGGACCTAGCACAGGCCAATACATTCTCAATAAACATTTGTTATGTTTTTTGAATACTGGCCGAGAAGATGGCAGGAGAGAATGAACATAACACAGAAACGAAACCAGTGATTCTTCCAGATAAAGTACATGTAGACCAAACAATGAAAAAAAGTCCCTTTCCTTGATATAGAGAAAAAGAGGGGGAAAATGGATCATAAAAACCAAAACACAATAGGTAAGAATCAAATGTATGACCTTCTTTGAAGCCATTTAATAAGGAATAGTATACATATTGAAATTTTACTGTTCAAAGAGAATGTAAAAAAGTAGTAACTTCTGTTAGTACAAAAGCAGCCCAAGTACGGAAAAGACTTGACCTTGCCCACAAAGAAACTGATTGAAATTAAAGAAAAATTCATGAAAGAAATGATTGCAGAGGTAAAGAAAGCTATTTTCTCAAATACAATGATTTTTTTTTTAACACTCTAAACCTGTGTTAAGACCATAAGGTGATTATGGGAAACTGGAAAAACTGGATGAAAAAGTTCTTTAAAAAGGGGATAACTTAAGAGCAAGATGGAACAGACAGTTCATAAAAGGCAGTAAGAGCAAGGGTAAAAACACAGGTTGATGTTGTTCTGGTATTAGATATGCTGGGGAGGAGCAAAGGCTGAGTATTAGCCAAAGCATCCTTTTTCTTCATCATAATTATTTACATTCCAATGTACTACACTGAAAAAATGTAACATTGTCAGGAGACTACTGGGGTAGAATATTATGACTTTATGTGCCTCTCTTTTCCTCTAAGTAAATTTTCCTCCAATGAAAACATTTTTTATTATGATTCCAATTTTTAAACAAGTTCTCAATATAGAATAAATAGGTAGAGTTCTTAACTAAACCAGGTGGATGAACAGGGAGAATACAACCTTCTATCCAGCTTCAAAGCTTCCTGGAAATCCAGGCAAATAAAGCAGAAGTCCAGGGCACCAACAAGAACGAAAAACCTAAAGGTGGAGGGAAAATCAAAGAGGCAAACAGTACCTCGCTCTCTCCAGGAATCAAAGCAGGCCTCAAAAATACAAAAAGTACTGGGACACACGTGGCTCTTCAAAACTTCTAGAGTTAATGAACAAATGGCGAGGACTTACTAAGAAGTGCTAAGAAGTCAAACTAGGAATGAACTTGTCAGAAAACAAGGGATAAAATTTAGAATTTAAACTAGAATTTGATAATGGTCAATATTCTGTAAAATATTTTCTCCTCATCCTTTCCTAAACAAGCCTATCTAAACTTATGAAGTATTCCAGGGGCATTTTCAGAACTGGCAGGGGTGTTAGTAATCTTCAGCAGCAAGGAAAAGGAATTAAGGAGTCAATTTTTTGTTTGTTTTGTTTTGTTTTAAAGCCGAGCTGTAGGAGACATGAATTGTGATTTTCGGATACTATCGATCTGGAAACCCTCTTCCTGCCCAAGGTACTATGTCACCGAGTGACAAAGGACATGCTTCTAATTATACAGGTATGACAATATAACATCTTAGATAATGTATTATCTATAGTTTACCTTTTCCTAATTATTTAATGATGCATAAGAATAAATCATCTGGATGGGAAGAACTACATAATTAGAATAACCCTAAATCTTTAGCAGATACATGATGTATATTTAACTAAAACCTAGAATATAACTAAAAAATTAGGGATCTCTGGTTGAGGATAATTTTAATGGAATCACTGAAGACAGAAAAAAAATCTCTTTCTAGCTATGAAAACTACAAAGTAGGTGTGAATTTACTTTAGCCAAACACTAGCTCTACATTTTCGTACATTAAATAAACAGCATTTTACGTAGTAAAAACATACTGAATTTAGTTAGCCTTCCTAACAAAAATCCAAGTACAGGTCATAGGTAGTATGTCACCGCTAGCCATTCAAATTAAAAAGCAATTAACTAAAACAGTGTAATACTGTTAAATTAACTTTGGGGAATAATTTACACTCCAAAAAAATGCACTCTATTTTAAGTATACAATTCAATGAGCTCTGACACAGACATACACTGTGTTTCCCCGAAAATAAGACCGGGTCTTATATGAAGTTGCGCTCCAAAAGACACATTAGGTCTTATGCTCAGGGGATGTCATCCTGAAAAATCATGCTAGGGCTTATTTTCCGGTTAGGTCTTAATTTCAGAGAAAAACATTACCAACGTAACGACCGCCAAACCAAGATACAGAATATTTCAATCAGCCCAAAAGACCCCCTGGTGTCACCTCTCAACCACCAATCCACTCTCTATGCCAAGTGAAAACTGATCTGCTTCGTGTCACTATAAATCAGATTGTCCTCTACTCTAGAGTTAGGTATTAGTGAAATATATATGTATTCCTTTGTCTGTTTTGCTCAGCATATCTTTGAAATTTATCCCAGTTACGTATTTCAGGCATTTGCTCCTTTTTATCGCCAGGTCATATCTATTATATGGACATATCCATTCACGTGTTGATAGACATTTGGGTTATTTCTAGTGCCAAAATATTTCCAAACAGGCTGTAGCATTTTCCATGTCTACCAGCGATATATGAGAGTTCTAGCTGCTTCACACCCTCACCAACAGTTAAGGTTGTCAGTCTGCAGCCATTCCAGTATGTGGGTGATAATATCTTGTGCTTTCAATTTCCATTTCTCAATTGACTAGTAATGATGTGGAGCATCTTTTCAGGTTCTTCTTTACCATTTGTATCTTCTGTAGTGGAATGTCTATTTTGCTGGTTTTTTAAATCAGTTTTTTTCGTTTTCTTACTATTGACTTGTAAGAGTTCTTTACACATTCTAAATACAATCTTTATCAGATATGTGGTTTGCAGATATTTCTCTCAGTCTGTGCTTGCCTTTTCATCTATTTGATAATATCTTTTAAAAAGTTTTCACATTTTTATTGTTTACCTTTTTTTTTTCTTTTATGGCCTATTCTTGTATGTCCTAGCAAACATTCTTTATAGTAGTATTAAGGATAGTGTCAAAAGGGCAAACCCTGGGACAAAGAGTATTTAGTATTTTACATGTGGGAAGAGTTAACTACAGATTAATCAAATTTTAAGATGATATCAAATTGGATGCTGCAAACGCTTGCAGTGGGAATGCCAAATAAAACCACTTTGGAAAAGTATAGCAGTTCATTAAAAAGTTCAACATACCCTTATGAAACCATCTAGCAATCCCATTCCTAGGTATTTACCCAACTGTACTGAAAATGTACATTTAAAACAAAAACCTGTTCACAAATGTTTATAGCTGATTTATTCGTAATCACTCCAACCTGGAAACATCTAAGACTGTCTCAACAGATGAATGGATACATAGTGGTACACCCATACAATGAAATACTACTCAACAACAGAAAGGAATGAACACTGATTCAGGCAAGAACATAAATGCATCTTAAAGCTATTTTGCAAGTGAAAGAAGCCACACCCAAGGGCTCCCTATTGTTTAACTTCATTTATGTGATACTCTGGAAAAGGCGAAGCTATAGGGGAGGCAAACAGATCAGTGGTTGCGGTGAAGTCAGGGGAGAAGACTGGGCTGAGCACAATAACTGAAAAGGGCCTCACAAAGGAATTCTTAAGGCAATGGAACTGTTCCATATGCCTTTGTTTTCAGTGTTTCTTTTGGACCCAAACAAGTCAAGTTGGAGATCTGATACCCTAGGATCAGCTTGTTTACAGGTGTCCTATGAGTCAGTTCTTGACCAACACACCCTGAAAGATATTCACTACGAAGTTGCCGTGTCCTGCCCTTCATTCTGGGATTCAGCCTGATCCCAGAACCCCAACCACTCCCCTGGCCTTAGGGTACTACCTGTCCAGAAAAGAGAATAGTGACTTTCAGGACTTTAGAAACTAGACTCCCAACCAGAAACAAACCCATCAGTATGTATCTGCATTTATATATATGAGTAGAATTCACCACCTCAAACACCGGGGAAACAAGTTCAACTACTAGAGCAAATGGTCTCCACTAAAAGTTAATGCAGGGGCAGCCGGTTGCTCAGTTGGTTGGAGAGCAGTGCTCTTAACAACAAGGTTGCCGGTTCGATCCCCACATGGCCCACTGTGATCTGTGCCCTCCACAACTAGATTGAAACAACTACGTGACCTGGAGCTGATGGGTCCTGAAAAACACACTTAAACAGATAAAAGTTAAAAAAAAAAAAGTTAATGCAAAAAAATAAGCAAATAGTTTTAAAATAATAACTATCACCTTTCGTGTGAATTCATAGGGTATAGGATCCATAAAATAAGGGCAAGCTAATGAAAAAAAATTTTAAAGTTCTCAGAAATTGAAAACATTGTGGCAAACATAAATTGAAAATGAAAATGAAAAAAATGATAAGTGACCTAGAACCCGGAAGCAAGAAACCTAATATTCATATAAAATTAATTCAAGAGACTGAAGCTCACAAAAACTCAAGGAAATGCTAGATCATGTAATATTTTAGAAATTCTAAAGAAAAAAAATACTAATTCAAACTCTTATTCACATAGAAAACAAACAAAATGAAAAGTATTTATGAACATGCAGGTGTGCGTCCCAAAACTCTTCTTAAAAACATGACTTAAGAAAATATTCTAGTCACAAAAACAAAGTAAATAATTTTAAAAAGGGGAAGACATAATTATCAAGTAATCAGTGACCTTGCAGTTAAATCTAAACCATTACAGATACAGTACTGGTAAAGTTGAAAGGAATGGTTAGAGAGAAAAAACAGAAGCAATGTAAAAAGGAAATAAATTCAATTGATCCAAGAATGGGGGGAAGGCAAGGAGTCAAAGTCTCACCTTATTAAATGGAGGTATGAGGGTAACAGAAAGTCAATTATAGATGGTTCTAGAATTTTCAAATTTGCAGGGGATGGGGAAAAAAGTAAATATGAATAGGTTAAATTTTCCTATTAAAAGATAAACCGTTTTTCACAAAGGATCTTTGTGATAGAATGGTATTTTGACTATGGTGGTTGTCACAAGTTCTACATAAAATTGCAGAGAACTAAACACACACACAGGTGCATGTAAAACTGATGAAATCTCAGTATGATCTGTAGCTTGTATCAATGTCAATTTCCTGTGCTATAGTTATACAAGAAGTTATCATAGGAGGAAAAAGAACGAAGTATACACAGGAACTCTATTGTTTCTTATAACTGCATGTGAATCTATAATTATCTTTTTAAAAAATAATTTTTTAACAATGCAAAAAAATAAAGACAAACTTTCAAATTGGAAGGAGTGAAGACTGAAAGGAGAATAAAAGTCCAGCTATAGGCTGTTTGATGTTTTTAAGGGAAGCAAGTAAAGCAAAATAATATAGAGATGGAAAATAAACATGGGCAATAAAGATCTATCTGGTATACACAAAACTGACAGAGATGGCAATAGTAATATCAGACAATGAAACTCCAAGGCAAAAATCATTCATTACACAGGACAAAAAAAGATATTTTATATTTTGTAAGATTAAAATCCACTAAACAAACAACTACACATAGTAATCTATAAGGATAAATTCAACCAAATTCATAGTCACAGTAGGAAACTAACATATTTTGCTTACTGATGTGTCAGTTTCGAGAAAACAATACATAAAGATATAGTATGTCATAATAGATGTGTCAAATCAAAACAACAGGGAAAGGACAGCCTGGCAAAAATGTTTTGGGAAACGTCCAGACATTTAGAAAAGTAAATTTAGAATATTATCATAGCAACCATTTTTTAAAATCTAAATATATAATACAAAATATCCAATATGAGAATACATATAAAGAGTATTTTAATAACCTTGGGGTGGAAACTCAGAGTCTATAAATGAAGAAAACAGCAGAACTGACAACTTATATATTAAAGATTTCCTTTAACAAAAGCTCCCAGAAACAGCATTGAAAGAACAGACTATGTAAAAACGCTCGCAAATGAGGAACCAAGTCATTAATAGCCACTACACATAAAGAGCTATTACAGATCAATAAGAAAAAGAGAAACACTTCAACAGAAAACTACGCAAAGAGAACACAAACAGGTAAGTAACAAAATATAAATGGCTAATGAACATTTACATATATTCAATTCCATTAATAAGCAAAGAAATGCAGAGTTAAAACAGTAATACAATAGTATTTTTCATCCATAAAGTTACTAAAATGTAAAAAATGACTATCATTTTAGCAGCGATTGTTTTTGAGACAATTCTTCACAGGTGTCTCACATTTCTGCATGTCTGATATGCAGGTACACTGTCTTCGTTACAGACTATCTTTTCAAGGATATATAAGCATCTCAAACAGCTTGGCAGATAGAGGGAGGTCTACTTCTGGAGCAGCAGGTAGGTTTGTTTACTCTCCAGCATAATAAAGGTAATGCCTCTCACTAGCGCAAAGATTAGGCAGGTTTACTTGCAGCCTATTATGAAAGATTTGGGTTCCCTAAACTCAGGACTCCTTTCCTGTAATGCAATCTACTGTGTGTTCTAGAATCATCTGACCCTCGTCACATCACCCTGTGGAAATTAGGGGTCAAGGAAGCAGCACAAGAAAATGATAATCCTCTGGCTACTGTTACTGCTGTGCTTTGTCTTTGACCCAGGAGTCTCATGTCTTCTGCCAGCATCCAAGACTGTTAGCTTGAAGTAGGGTAAAATCTCAGCCTTCACAATTCCTATCAATGATATGGCAGCAACAGCATTCCCAAACATTGTATAAATTTATTCTTACAACACCTTTTGAAGAGCAATATGGAACAATTTGTCATAATTTAAAACGTATGTACCCTTTGACCAAGCACTTCTGGGTTATTCCTACAATGAAATACCAAAAACACTGTAAATAGATAATGTTATATGCACTGACATAGAAAGATTTTCATCAGTTATTACTAACTGGAAGTTATAAATAACTATATAGAGTAAACTGCCATTTATGAAACAAATGTAGACTTATACACATGTATTTTTAATGTCTTGAAAGAGAGAGAACAAATGATTAAACAGTGATCTCTGTGGAACTGGGTTACTGGGCAGGTGGATACACAACACTTTTACTTTCTCCTTTGGCTACTCTGCATGTATTACTTGATTTTTTTTAAAAGAATGTATACATTTCTTTTATGATCTAATAATGTTTTTAAGTATCTATTATATTTAAGATGTCCAGTTGGGGTGGTAAAATACAAATAGACATGGGTCTCAGGGATCACTTCTATATGCATTTACCACTTAGAGCTGCTGAAATCAGGTACATAACATACTGAGTCAGAGCTGATGAGGAGAACAATACACTTACTAATACACAATGCAAGTCAGAGATTTTGAATTGAGCTGCTTCTCCATGTACAACTCCGAAGAGCAACTCTACATGGAGTTCGGAATTAGCAAGAGAAAGGATTTAGTCACAGCTAATAATGATTCCACTGACCATGAGAAAAGCGACCTAAAAAATAATTTCAAGAATAAGCAAGAAACTTTAAAGGGAGGGGTAAAAAAAAGGAAATCAACATACCCCACTAAATGTGTTCATTCCAAAAATATTTAGTGATGCCTACAAGATGCCAGGCATTGTTTGAATCCCTAGACATTCAAACACATCATAAAGCTCGAGTAATAAGAGCAGCATGGTATCAGCAAAGGAAGCCAGTCCACTGAACAACAGTTCAGAAGTCCCAAGCATATACCAGGATTAGGGGCTAGGATAAACAGTATGTATCAGTAGGGAAAAACAGAATTCAACAAATGACGATGGGGTCATTCACTAACAATTTGGGGGGCAGGGGGAGTTAGAGCCTTACTTCCTTTCTTACATTAAAATATAATTGAGGTAAGTTAAAAATGTAAATATGAAGAATAAGACCATTAAAAAGTACTAGAAGAAAACAGAGCAGGATATTTATACACAATTCATGCAAAAGGTCTAAGAGGATACCAGAGTTAGAACCTTGAAGTTAAAACGTATTATGCTAATTACAGGAAAATTAAGAGGATGAGGCCATGAGCAAACACAGTAGAGGCCGTTTTTTGTTAACTGACCCTATTTCAAAGTACAAGATAAGCAGTTAGCATTGTACAGAGGACTAAAATTACATTACTGGATCATGGTGTTAGTGGAAAGAAATTAACCATCTCAGTGAGCTGACCCTTCTGATTTTCAAGTCGTAGCAAAAGGGAAAAGCATGAAAATACAGGGTTCAGAAAAGCCAAAATTTAGGAAAGCAGTTAAAAAAAAAAGTAGGTACTCAGAAAGGAAGTGTGTGGCAAAAGGAATTCAATTCTAATGAACAATTAAAGAATGTCTCCTATGGGGTGATGCACTACCCCCAAGAACTTACTACTGTCTAATAAAGGACTATAGGTGTGTTGACATATAAGGAACATTTCCCTCTACTCAACCAACAGGTACACTATGTAATACAGGATAAAAGTAGCATGAAGTGAGATTTAAGGGGGGAAAAAATGTGCCTATATTCTGAACTGAAGAACAGAGGCGTACCCACCAGGAAGCCGTAAAGGCTGCTTGTGTCATCGAACAGACAAGCAAGACCCCGCACCTAGTGTTGGCCCTACAGAGCATAAAGCCAGACACAGTACGCTGCCAACGCAACCACCTGACTACAGGTTTCTATCATGACTTTCTAATTATTCGTGTATTTCAATTAGTGGCTGCCTCCCGACTTCGTGGCAATGAGCATTTGGGAAACCATCAAGGAAGTCTAAAACCACTCCCCTTGCCAACATGCTGACAGGGAGGTAAAGTGGATGTTCACCATCACACCGCACTCTAAGGACACCCCTGAACAGAAACAAAGCTGCTGCCGGATTTCTCCCGGCGGTTCTGAATTAAAGACCGGGGCCTGGTCAGGGATGGGATGCCAAAAGGAAATCAAGGCAGCAGGCACAGGAGCAACAAGTACACAGACGGGCGACTGGCCAACACAGGGCGGCAGGGTCACCACCTCCCGCAGACACCGGCGTAAACAACCCTGCGCCGCTCGCACGCCCGGGCGGCGCCTCGGGCGCTGCGGACTGGTGCGGAGAAGCAGCGCCCGAGGGACGTAAGCCGTTTTCGGGGTCCCCAGGAAGCCCCGCAAGCGCGGCATGAGCGGAGATCGGTGGCGACCTCTGCCGCGCGCCCAGGCTCCCAAAGCGCGGCGCTGCGCCCCGGCCTGGCCCATCCCCGGCGCCGAAGGAGGGAGACGGAGACCCGCTGGAGGGAGAAGTAAAAGAAGGGCCGTACCCTGCAGGGTCCGGAAGAGCGCGCGCCGTGGGCTTCACCAGCGACTAGGCGCCTTGGGGAGGCCCCGGGCGCGGGGCGGCTCCCAAACTCCCGCGCTCCGGCGTGACCGCAGCGAGCCCTGCCCAGCGCGACCCGGAAGGAAGACGCGGAGGCCGCGAGGAGGGGCGGGGCCGGGTAGGGGGGGCGGGACGGGGCGGGACGAGAGGGGAGGCGGGGCGCTGTTCCTGCTGGAAGCTCTTCGTGGTGTCTGGACCGCCCTCTCCTAGGCCGAGGGGAGGAGCTTCCCGGCCCCAGGCGTGCCCTATAAATTGCTCCGTTACTGCAAAGCGGGCTGGTTGCAAATCTACTTCGGGGAAAAATTCCTTGGTTGCACCAGTTTGCCATTGTAGTGTAGTCCTCCTAGGGCTTCTTTGGTCCAGAGTTTGTGGGTCGGGTGATGCATAGGGATTACGGGTGGTCAAGTCATCAGAGGAAAAGTGCAACAAAGTTATAAGCTTTCTAAAGGTATAATTCACCAAATTTGCAAACTTCTTATGCCCCAGATACAAATCCTTCCTGCAGGCTCACTTCCCTCCCAACATTCAGAAACCCGAGGTCGTTACCTCTGATGAACAAGATGCTCTCACGGGTCTCCCTTAGTCATTTTTAAATTTTCAGTATATATAATATCACCCTTATGTTTAGTTTGCATCATATTTATCTTTTTACAAAGTTTCCAATAAGATAGAAAAACATTTAATAATGAAGAGATGTTGAACTACACATTACTTGCTCTCTGATTGCTCCTCCTAAGGAAGCAAAATAATGACATTTATTTATAAATTACATATATATGAACTGAGCTGATATATGATGTGCAGTATAAATTGTACACGAAACAGGAAATTTTAGAAAGGAATTGACGCTTAATCCCCAAATTCCTTGAGTATGGGCAGCACTTAATGACTTGCTTCCAAAGAATATGGAACGGAGGGAAAGTAACTTTATTGTGGAGAAACCTGGTAAACACTACCTTGACCAGGTGAAAGATAACACCATCAGCGTTAAACCAAGTTGATAGCATTCACCCTGATGATGAGAAGGGCATTTCCTTGCTATGACATTCTTCCTCAAAACCCACAAACCCAGTCTAAACTTGGGACAACATAAGAAAACTCAAAATTCCTGAAAAAACTGTCAACTTAATGGGGAAGAAAAAAAGGAAAAACAGAGAAATTATCGCAGACCAGAGGAAGACTTAGAAGACAGGACGAGTAAATGTAATACGGCATTTTGAATGGGTTCCTGGAACATGAAAAGGACATTAGTAGGAAAACTAGTGAAATTGGAATAAAGAGTGGATTTAGTTAATAGTAATGACGTACCAATGTTGGTTTCTTAAGGGGAAAAGGCATGAGGGGTATACGGGAACCTTCTGTAACCTTGTTGCAACTTTTCTGTAAATCTCAGTCTAAAATCTAAAGTGGATTACAAATAATGAATTAATTTACTAATAAGTAAATAGCTCTTTTGTGGTTGCGGGTGAGAATTGAGTTGATGCCTTCAGGGTACTCAGATCCAGTCTAACTAGTTTCTCGTTTCTAACATAATTTCCAAATAAACTTTTCATTGAAGTATAAAATATATTCAGTAAAGGACACAAAATGTGAGTGTAAAGTTTGATGAAAAGTGACATACCCTTGTATTCACCACTCAGATAAAAAATAGTTACCAGCACTCAGAAGCAACCCCGTCCCTCCATGTGCTCTCCTAAATGTCTACCTTTTACTCATCTCCAAAGGTATCCGTTGTCTGGGCTTTTAATACCAGAGATTAATTTTGCCAAGTTTTTCCCTTTATATAGATGGACTCATACATTATACACTCTTTTAAGTCTGGCTTCTTTCAACATTAGGTTTGTGACTATTATTCATGTTGTTGAGTTTCTACTGTATAAATATACCATAATTTATTTATCTATTTTACTCCTGATGGACACTGAGCTGTTTTTAGTTTTGATTATTCCAAACAATGCTGCTATGAACATTCCTATGCATATCTTTTGGTACATATCTGTTGCATGGCCCTCCATACATTTTCATCTCATTGGTATTTAAGAGATGTAGTAGTTGGTGCTGTTAGTTATTTTGTTTTTAAAGGCACTTAAAGTGCTGCTTGGAAAGTATGCAAGTTTATGTTTAAGGAAAAGAAAAGACGAGGGCAAAGCTCCATTTCTGTGTTAGATGGAATTTTGGTCATCATTGCTCAATCTACCCTCCCTCCAATCTTCTTGTCTCAAGGGCCATGCCATTGCCATGCTTTGTTTGCTGGGCAGAAGTGCCAAGTGAGGCCAAAGAAACGGGTGATACTTATCAGTTAGTGATGGCGCTGATTTAATGGGTGAACTAATGCCTACTTATTAAATGGAATGTTGTTTGGAGCTGAATAGCATCCCACGCTGTAACAGCCCTATCACAAATAAAGAAAGTCCCGACAAAGCTTAATTGTGCATAAAGTCACCAGCTCAGCAAGCTGGTTGTGATCCATTCTCTGTTAGCTTCAAAAGTTACAATGTTCTACTCAGACGGGGAGGCGGGCAAAGAAGGAGCAGGTTCAAAACTCTTCTTTGTCTCTAACCCTTGAAACACTCATCATCATATCCTCCACTATTTTCAAGTGATTTTTCCTTATTTAAAAACAAAATGTCTACCAATTATAAACTTTCAGGGCAAGCAGTATACATGACAATAAGATACTGTATCAGAGTAGAGATATCATTCAGCACACTGCAGAGAGGGCCAAAAATGTCTTCACAATGAGCTGCCTTAGGTTTTCTATTATTGGTTCTCAAGTAAGGTCTTCTGTCAAGTCAAGACCTCTCAGAAAATGCAACTCCATGCATTTTCTACATAACTCAGCTAAAATAATGTACCTCTCTGTGAAAGCTTCAGTTACCTAGATTGTTGGAAAATGGCATTCAGTAAATAATATTAGTCCAAGATTTTTAATATGCTGGTGGCTAAAAGGCATACAAATAAATAATAACCAGTAGGAGTGATCTCTTAGTGTACCTTTTTTAACCTCTTACAGTCAATAAAAATGTTTCATTTTAATATTAATCTAGAAATAGTCACAGCCATGAAAAGGAAAATAAAAAAGTTAAGCAAGAAATAAGCCCAAATGTCATGTAGTCCAAATCCTCTTTTTAAGAGATGTGGAAAATGAGGCTTGGAGAGATTAAGTGACTTCCCAAATGAGTGTCAGACTGTCAATGAAACTTGGTTCTCTGACTAAGCCTAGTAGGTTTTTTTTAATGATACAACATTACTTTATGATTTAACAAAAACTTAACTAATCATACTTCCATATTATCATGAGCTTGAATACAGTAGAAAGAAAATTGAACTTGGGAGTAGGAAGACCTGTCTCTCCAGCTCTGCCATGTATATAACTCTGTGATCTTGGGTAAGTTACAACTTCTTTGAGTTTGTTCTCACCTCTATAAAATGTGTCCAACTCACAGGCACTGGAGAGATTTAAAAGAGATCATCTATTTGAAAGCACTTTGTAAGCTTATAAAGTAGTATGAAAATGTATGAACATTGTTAATATTATGTGTTGAAGATCAGAAATTGAGTCTTTCTAGGACAAAATGTCAGCATAGGACTTTCAAGTTCATTCTAGTCTAATTCTTTCAGTTGTTACCAGAGGAGAGAAAAGCCTAGAAAGACTGGATAATTTACCCAAAAACTTACGGCAAGTTGCTGGTAAAGCCAAGACTTGAATGTTTGTCTCCTAACTTGCAGCTTCCAGTGAACAACTTCTAATCTCTTTGGTAAGTGAATACTAACTAGAAACTAGTTCTATGTTTTAAAATAATCTGGCTAAACTTTAGACTGAATTTACACAGGCCTCGAAAGGATATGTTGAAATGTTTTAAAAATATGTTTTAAAAATAAAGTTATCTAACTTATTACTGTTTGTACTGTTCTGACCTGTACTATTTTCTGTAGCTTGGATCATTTACTTTAAAACTTAGCATTAATAAAAGATTGTCAGTGGTCAAGAATAATGTAGGAAGAAATACCACCTGCAGACAGTGGACAGAATAGATCTCTTCCTGAGGTCATTTCATGCCTATGGTTCTTTGATGGAAGGAACACAAAGCCATGAAAATAAAGCTTGTGACCAGTGCCCCAGGTAATCCCTTTCCTTCCTTTTTCCTTTTTTAAGTGGACATGCTTTTGAAGAAGTACCTGTGTATCTGTATTAGGCAGATTCCTATGGTCTAGTCACAGAGTGACATGGTAATCAATCGAAAAAAAGCAAAGGTTTTCTGTCCATACAGGTAAAGCCATACAGATTTTCTGTCCATACAGGTAAAATATATATGTGATTATCTGAGTGTTTGAATATTAGTGTTCCATATAGTTTGAAGTCTTCAATTCTTCACAATTATTTTGTCCTCAGTGGAAGATTTGAGGGGACTAGATTATTCAGATAAAACACACAGTATTTCACCAATTTATTTGTGCCCTTGCACAACTATGAATGTCTCTTCCTCATTGTGACACAATTTATGTATTTAAAACAATTTTTATTAAATTTATTGGGGTGACATTGGCTAGTAAAATTATATAGGTTTCAAGTGTATAATTCTATAATGTATCATCTATATATTGCATTGTGCGTTCATCACCCAGAGTCAGTTCTCCTTCCATCACCATATATTTAACCCCTTTACCTTCTTCAACCACACCCCTCCTCCCTTACCCTCTGGTAACCACTTACTGTTGTCTGTGTCTACGAGTGTTTTTTTTCCCCGCATCTAGTTAATATAAGTAATAAGACATATATAGTAAATATAAATGACTCAAGAATAACTTATTAAGTATCATTTAAAATGAAATCCTTATAATGATTGATGAACCTTTATTATAAGGCTTCTCCCAAACCCAGTCCCTTTGATAAGGCATTTCCTTCATCCAGCAGTTCTGTATCTCTCATGGATAGTGTGTAAAAGGACAAAGGCAATCTGGCAGAAGCTCTCTAAAAGTGCATCTTTAAATACCATCCTTTGTGATATAATACTACAACTGGGGTTTCTTGGTTAGAGTCCTGAGTGCTTTGTTGGGGAAAAAAATCTTCTATTTCAAAGTCATTTAAAATGAAATATAGAAAATAAATTTAAAACTAGACTTTCTTTTTTTCCCCTGGTTATAAATTGATAGAAAGTTTCCAGAATTTTGAGGAGAAATTGACTTTCCTCTTTAATGGGTTTCTCCAAATGTTACCAAAGATAAAGCTCCCTATTATATACTATTCTCTTGCTTTTTTTTTTTCTTGCTTATCATTTTAGCCTTTAATGATGAGAGATTTGATTGCTTTAGAGTAGGGGTCTTTTCCTCCAAATCAAATGACTCACAAAGAAAGTCACTAAGAGAAGAGGGTGAGAAGCCAGGATGGGCAGCTGGCAGCGTTCCCCCTTCCGCCGCCTCCTAGCCTCCCCCCCGAGAACGCCTGCAGCTGCCAGGACAGCACAAACAAGTTGGAGATGGGCCAGACAAGATTTAACAGTGGTCAGTTGGGATCAGTCTGTTATGGAACTGGGCACTTTATTTACTATTTACTAAATAGATTGCTATTCCTATGGTGTTGGACTATTTTATAGGATAAGAGGTCTTGAGCCAATTTCATATTTGTATGTTCTATTTCCCTAATAATGAATATTATTCCATAGCCTTTAGTACAGCTAGAAAGCAAGCTTAATGCGATCACTCAAAAGTATCTCTTTAGGAAACCAACATAAGTATTTGAAATTCAGAAGAGTGGGTGTTTGAGCTACTTTCTTTGAAGGTCATATTTTGAGGATGGGAGGGGCCAATTTTTTTGTAAGGACAATATCAGTATTTTATTCTCCCACTGATAAGAATTTATGTTCATTTAGACTGCGACTTGGACCTCACATACTTGTGTTTGATGGTTTTGTACTATTCCAATTTTGTTTGTGCCTCCAACTACAGACGGAAATCATACTAGTGTTTGGTGGCTTTTTCTATTCCAACTTTGTTTGTGTCTCCAAGTACAGATGGAAATCTAAGAAGGCATTCTTTTACATGGAATGCCTGACAAATACCACTTAGAGTAGAAATAGTAGAAGTCCTATAAGCCAATACTTCTCAAACTTTAATGTGCAATGGAATATTATTCAGCCATGAGAAAGAAAGATATCCTCCCATTTGTGACAAACGGATGGGCCTTAAGCACGTTATACTAAGTGAGATAAGTCAGATAGAGAAAAACAAGTGCTGTATGATATCACTTATATATGGAATCTAAAAAAGTTAAATCTGTAAAAAACAGAGTAAAATGGTAGTTGTCAGGGTATGTGGGTGCGGGGAGAAGAGTGATGTTGGTTATGGGTACAAACTTGTAACATATAGTAAATAAGCCATAGAGATCTAATGCACAGTATAAAGAATATAGACAATACTATTGTACTATAATCGTGTAATGTGATAAACATCACTAATCAGCAATCGTATTACAATATATAAATGTATCAAAATAGCACGTTGTATACTTTAAATGTATACAATGTTACATGTCCAATTTATTCAATTAAAAAAAAAAAACTTTAATGTGCGTATGCATCTCCTGGGAATGATTGTAAAATACAGATTCTGATTCTGGGTTGGAGCCTGAGTTCTGAATTTATAGCAAGATCCCAGATGATCTGGATGCCATTGAACCCTGAACTCTATATACTTTGAGGAGAAAGCTTTAGGCCATGTCATTTGCAGAACATTGTTTATGCACTATGCAGATTTACCATGAATAGGTACTAATATTACAAAGCAATATTTCAACTTTTTAACTGTGGACTTGAACAAAGTAAATGGATAGAATCTTGTTAAACATATATGTTGTTTCCTTTAGATAGTTTTGATTTCCTTGGGAACAGGGAAAGGTAATCCATATTCTGTTTTCATTTTACTGAAAAGGCAGGTACAAGAGAAAAACCTATGAGGTGATGGCACGAGTGGGCATCCAGTTAGTCTCAGAAGACTACGGCTGGCCCATCTTTCAAGAGAAGTCAGCAGACAATATTAGAAGAGTTTTGTGGATAGAATTCCAGCATGTACCAAGACCACACGAGCTTGACCAATTTAACTTTCTATATGTCAAAGTTCTCAACCAGTGTATCATGTCTCCAGCTGTTGTTCTGCTCTGACCTGCCTTTGTTTTCACCAAGTGCAAGTGCAGCACAGAAATGAGAGCACAAGAAAAACATCCGATTTGTTATTCACAGCAACGACTCCAAGCCCAGACAGCTCCAAAGTAAATCTGAGCAAGGTCTTGCTGTGACTTTGTGACCAAAGACTTAATGTTCTCATACCATTAGTGGGCTCTGGCACTTTATCAAACCTGTGATATTGACTAACTACCAGTAATTGCTGATTTATGGGCAAAATTTGCTCGGCCTTGTTTTCTTCAGGAATCTAATATCCCTTCACCTCTGGATATGTGTTGAATCAATCTGTTCACGTTCTCTGTGAGCTTTGTGGTTGAAATATCTAAATAAAGGACATCTTGCTCTGTTACCTGTTGCTGTTAAGATCACCTTGTAGTACTTTACTGGTCTTAAGTTATCTCTTTAAAAAAACAACCACACTTCTCTGTATTCAGGGAGAGCAGTTAACAGAATATAGCATGTGGAGAATACATTTTATCATTCTATAATTTTTAAGAGCTCTTTACTTAAGCAGAGTAAGATAATGATATAACTAGAAGGATTTCTAAAGAGCATCTAGTCCAAGATGACAAATGGGTTTCACTTCCAATATTGAAGGGCAGAGGAATGAGGGCATGTTTGCCTTTTATTTTCCAAATCTAGCTTCAACCCTAACTTCTAGTCCATGCTTCTCATTTCTTTCTATCATTTTTACTTCTCCCCCGCCCCCATTATCTAGCACCAACTATGTAGATACAAGTACTAACGAGGCCTCAAAATTACATCTGAGGAAGAATTAGGGTCATATCAAGAGCCTGGAACAGCTCTACCAATTTCACCTCACCTTCAAACTCCCTCTACCCCTCTTTCATCATTGACCAGCACCCGGGACTCCCTAGAACCACATCCATGGCAAGCTTTGCCCTCTAGCATTTCCATATTACTACTGGGTTCTTTGTGCCTGATTCCATGGTCACAAATGATGTTATAACAACCCTTGAAACCATACTATAGAATGTTTATGACCAAATAGTTCCAAATAGTTGGACACATAGATGTGTCTCTGGTTTCCATTTATATCCTTTTCCAGAATCATGGCCTCAAAACTCCTGAGAGGTACCTCCTCCATCTCTTTTATACTTCCTCATTCATTGCATACACCATTGGGAGGGAGGCAGAAGTTGGTGACAGCATCATTTGAGACCATATAATATCTTGGAAGTGTCCAAGTATAGAAATCTATTTTGTCCTGTTTATTTCTGGATTCAGGAGAGTGTTAATTGCAGCCTAAACATCTAGAGCTGATTTAGATTTCTCACTGACGGTGTGACCTTGGTTGAGCTGCTTCACCTTTTCGATATTTTGTAAAGAATGGATAATGGCATCTGCTCTTCAGTGTGGTTAATCAAAGAAGATATGTAAAAGAACCTCGCTCTCTCCACAGGAAAGCTTCTAATCTATATAAACACAAGGGATTATTAAGATACTGATATCTTCAGGCTGAGTTAAGTGTGATTGAATTTTACACCATTAAATGTGTATGTTCAGTGATTTTGTTATTGGTGGGCTGATTCTTGGTATGTTAATGAAGACCTATGTATAGTTTTCTTGATTAACTCATGGCTCAGGACTTGTTACTTCAAGCGCCAAACAATATTCAGTTTTTGGAGGCACTGAATCCAATATCTCAATTATTTATTTTAGGAATTAGTGTAAAATTAGCACAGATCCCTGTTCATATGGAAATAGATGGGTATGTTAATTGGAATGCTGTAGCTGGAAACTATCTTGCATAATGAAAGGCCTGATATTAATACCTCTGAATGGAAGATGTACATCATATAGTTAATAAGGAATAATCAATTCATGCATACGTGTTCTAAACAATTATTTTATGTAGTTTATCTCACTTCCAAAGTAGAAGCTATTCACTATACCTAGCAAGTATTTTGAAGCAAAAATATGCTGAGACACTTTTCAATTTAAAGTAAAAGCTTTGTTAAAACATTGAAATTTCTTTCTTGCTCTTTCTTATCATATTTTTTATCACTTTTCATGTTCAAATTTTCACATTCAGCTGCTGTAAGGATTTATTGATTCTTAATCAGAATGGAATAATTAGAGTCCAGTTCCACTAACTACTCAGATTAAACACTAGTTGTGTATGACAACTTGACATCATTAAAATTCCTTCATTCTCCCCAGGTAGGTCCGTTAGAGCCTTTTCTGAGTTTATATACCAAGTTAAGCCTAAATAGTGGCAACAATAATTTATCAAAATGCTGAAGGAAATGAGATACCACATCACATATAAATATATATGTATAGTTATGTATATATGTACACACGTACACACACACCGTAAATGCAAGTTGAAGCCTCTAATCAGTTTTAAATTTCTGAAACTTATAATATATATTATATTAACTTTATTATAACATTATAACCTCATAATATTTCACTATTCCTTTTCATTTAGAAATTTAACTCAGACATTTAGCTCAACAAACGTTTATTGAGCGTATATTATGGGAACGGCATTCTGCTAAATGTACTAAAGGAAATAAAGACTAACAAGGACCTCACTATCTGTGTGTACAAACATCCATGTGTACCAAATATCTTAATCACAAGAAGAGGGTTTCAAAGCATTATAAAACAAAATGCTGTGTGAGCATCAAGCTGGACAAGATTGTCCCCAAGCATGGCGACTTAAAGAAGTAGGCATGTTTAACTGACCTAAAAAGATAGGTATAATTCCAGGGATTTCCAGTCAAAGGCAACAGCATGAAGAAAAGCCTGTAGGGGGAAATAAAGGGCAGGAAATGTTTGGGGATCGGTAATGAGAGCTTCAAAGAGTAGCAAAGTATCTCCTACCCCTTTTCTACCCACAGTATTTTGTGATAATTTTACCTCCTTTTCATCAATGCTGTGAAAATATTGTTTTTAAATACAAATTCACAGGTGAAGAAATTCTAAAGCCAAAAGTGATTTTCTACAGAGAACATACACAATAATTTTACTGCTTTAAATTGCCCAAGACAACTGAGGATGGCATTAACTAACATTGTAAACATTTATCAGGGGCCTAAGGAGTACCCCACAGGCAAAAAAAGAGTCATCTGGTAATATGAGATGTGATCAAAATATATAGTGAATATTTATATTTAAAAAATTATAATAAAAGACACATTGTCATTAATTCCCCTCAAAATACTGCCCCCCCCCGAACACACTTATCCCATCATTCTTGCTACTTTGTGAAGCAGTTCTGAAAGTCCTCTTTCGTTAGTGTCTTTACTTCATCCTGCGTCATGACACTGCTCTGTGTCACATATCGCTTCTGGTATGGCATTATTTCTGTGTGGGTCCTCATCCATCTTATTCACTGGATCTGGCACCGTGCAACTTCTCGCTTTTCCCCAAAGTCAAAATGACCATGAAAGTTAAACATTTTTAATCGATTCAGGACATGGAGGCAGCCATGACAGCACAACTAAAGACACTCACAAAAGAGAACTTCCAGAACTGCTTTAGGAAATGGCAAGAACGATGGGATAAGTGTGTTTGAAGTGAGGGCGAGTATTTTGAGGGGGATTGATGGCAATGAATCTTTCACTGTAATATTTTTTTATTTAAATATTCACTGTATTTGTTGATCACACCTCGTACAATATTGGCAACCATCTGACAAGCCCAGTGCACAGAGAAGATGGCTGACAAGGCATAAGACACCACTGGGGTGAGAATCTGTCAGCAGAGACTGCTAGTCTAGGCACCAAGAATCACTTCATACTCCAGCTGAAGCCCCATGGAGAAGGGGAATGGGAGTTTGGAATACAAACATTGAGTAAGTAATCCTAAAATGGAAGGGCTTCTCCAACAATTTCTAACCCAAAATTCTGGGAAGTGGACCCCTAATGACACAATTTATCTATTTTCCCAAAGGGCTTGTTCCATTTACTATGACTGCATAACATATTACTCCAAAACTTAGTGTAGGAAAACAACCATGTATTATGCTCACAAATTCTGTGAATCAGGTTTTTGACACAGCATAATAGGGTCATGCCCCTGCTCTATACTCTCTGGGCCTCAGATGGAATTCTGGAAAGCTGAGAACTGGAGTCATCTGAGGATTCATCTTGCAGTCAACTCTAGCTTGGTCAGCTGGGGGCCAGAGTGCCTCTCTACTTGGGTTTCTCCAGGTGGTCTCTGCAAAAAGGCTTGTTTGACTTCATCACAATATGGTGGCAGAGTTCAAAGGGCAAGCATCCTAGGCGGAAGTAGTTGTAAGCTCTTGCACAAATTCAAGATGAGAAAACAGAGACTCCACCTCTTGGGAGGAGGAACAGCAAGGTTCTGAAGCACATGTCAAACTAGAAACACTGCCATAATTTCATTTTTTTAATCAGAAATGCATTTTTATTTTTATTTGAAAACAACTTAAATTTTTACACAAAGCGTTTTAGTATATAAATTTGATTTTGTTTTTATACATAATATAAAGATTTTCCTCACTGATCTTCCATGTAAAGGGTATTACAAGCCTGAAGGGAGATTCTTCACACAAGTGTGTATCTTCCATGTCGGGTGCTGGAAACCAGTGGGGTAGTGCTCCTACACATAAATTAGGTCAAGTGACAGCATGTATTACAAAGAGGAGAAGAGAAATATTCTAGTTAATCAGGTTCGAGAAGCAAACATGACACAAAAACTGTGCAGATAAGACCAAGTCAGTAACTTTAGTTAGGACACTGCAGATTATACTGGTAACACATTTGGGAGGCTATCATGTGTACCACATTAAAACAGCAAGGAAGAGCTTGAATGAGGGATTTGGGGGATTTGGAAAATACAGTCTGCCACAGGGCCCTAGAGAGCTCACAGAACAAATACTGTGCGGCTCTCGGTTTCTGTCCTTCTCCTTCCCTTTCCTATGTCCTTTGTTGCTGTTGCAGTTTCTTGACTAAAGAGAGAGGCAGAGGACTTAACAAGAAGCCCGAACTTTGCTTTCGGGAATTATTAATAAGGTTTATTATGTCTTTTTCAAAATTCAAACTCAAGATAGATTAATATATTCCTGGAGCATGGAAAAGATAAATACATTTGGAGAGATGGATTGGGATAAATCCTTGAGGACTTTAAATGCCATCCTGAGAATTTAGGTTTCATGCTGGAATCAGGATTTTGTTCTGAGGCCATGTAGAAATGGCTGCGTGTTTTTGATCAGGCGAGTGACATTATTTAGGAAAATGACTCACTTTGAAAGCCCTGGGCAGGGTGGCAAGAAATTGGAAACTGAGAGAAAACAGAAATTCTCTCTTAACCGACCTTCTCTTAACTGAATGCCTCATTAGTTTTCGCTCTCAGTGTTGTCTCTAAAATCCATGGACTGATTTGCAGGGTACTCTGGACGCTGAGATCAGTAAGACACACTCCAACACTCCCTTGTATTCCTACTTTTCCAGGTGAGTTGCTCGTGTACCAAGAGTCAGAATGTTTCTTTCCAAATCTGTTTATGAACTTTACTTGCAATTACATCATTTAATTAAATATTTTTAAACAAAATTAATTATGAGTGCAAAGGGAAAGAGGGTGGTTGTTTCTGTGAAAACCAAACTGACCTCTTTGAGAACGCCTAAATAAGGGTTTTTATAATTGCTGCAGGAATAGAGTAGGTGAGACAGGGGTAAAAGATTGGGGACAAATAAAACTCTAGAGGGAGTCCAAAGTCAGGTTACTCTGTAATGGTGTTGTACTTTCAGAATAGATGTTAGGGTATATGTAGCACAGTGGTTAAGAGCCAATAGAGCCAAACCTAATAATCCAATTCCAATTCTACCATTTGTGATCTATGTGACTTTGAGTAATTTACTTAGCTTTTATGTGCCTCAGTTTCCTTATCTGTAACATAGAGTTACTAATTGTACCTACCTCCTAGTTTATGATGAGGAATAACAGAGTTTAAAATTTTAAAGTGCATAAAGAGTATCTGCTATATAGAAAGTGTTAAAGAAAAGCTAGCTATTATTATTATTATTATTATTATGATCATCATTATTATGCACTATGGATATGTCTTTTAAAAGAGGGACAGTGCAAACACCAATATATGGATCAATAGGCAGGAAAATGCTATGGCTACATCAAAAGATAAGTGAGTGAATGTACACTTATACTTTCATAGGGTGTGTGTGTGTCATAATTTTTATAATGCCCTGCTTAAACACTTAAAAATAATATAGACAAGCCATTGGTCCCAATGATCTTAGATAACAGAAACTTCTATGTCTGGAGGGCTCTTGCCAGATGGGTGATGCCGGTGGAGGGCAGAGAGAGGCAGGGATAATGGAGAGTAAGAGGCAGAGATGAGAGACTTGATGAAAGAAGACTCAACAGGACCTGCAAATTGTTTGTGCACAAAGGAGAGCAAAGAATATGACCCTAAGGCTTGAGCCTGAGTACTTGAGAAGATATTCATCAGAAGAGAGGACTCAGTTTGGGAAGGAAATGATGAAAACACTTTATTTAAATACAATTGTTTTTAAACTTTGGTATTTCTCAAGATTTGATCCTGAGCCCTCTTCATTTCTTCCCCAAAACACTCTCTCTAAGCAAATTCATCTCATGGCTTTGGCTAGCATATTCTAATCATGCCAAAATTCATAACCCAGCTCAAACCTCTACGCTAAACTTTAGACTAATACATACAGCTGATTTCTAAACAAAGCTCTTCCTGAATGTTCCATAGAACATTCATTGAACATTCAATATGTGCAAAGCCATTTATCGTCTTCCTGCAAACAGCTGTTCCTTCTCCAAATCACTTTAGCTAATGATGCCATCATTTACCCAATTGTTCAGGCCAGGGGTGATCTGAAAACCAATCTAAATGTCTCTCCTTACCTTACCCCTCACACTTAATTGTCTCTAAGACTTGCCATTTCACCTTTTAAATTTTATTTGAATTTGTCCCTCTGCCTCCTAACTCACTTCCCTGACGTCATAATTGGTATCTCTGCCTTCATGCTTTCTCCATTCTAATCCACGCCTCACATTGCTACCAGAGTGATATTTATAAAATGTAATATGATCATACTACAGAAATGGTTAAAACTTCAGTGGTTCCTCATTGTCTAAAGAATGTAACCCCAAATTCTACAAATGGTACACAACATACAGGACACATTGTGATCTGCTTTCTGCTTTTCTTTCCAGATTCAGCTCTACTCCTTGTACATTATAATCAGCCATATGGAATTATCACAAAAATAACCCCATCTCCCAGAATTCACCATTCAAGAACTTTACACCATAGAATTTTCAAGGAGAAGATCTCAAATGGATCAACAAAGGGCATCTCTATTTGATTTAAGGAATCTTTCAAGAAAGAGGGAAAAAAACTAAACAGCTCAATCCAAACTTTCTGAATTCATTTTAGAAAGCCTACCTAGTATAATTCCACATAGAAAAATCCTTGAAAAAAGATGTTTGCAATTTATAATTTATTCTAAATGTTTGTTTTTTGAATTTATAAATATTTGTTTCTACACAACAACTATATTTTGTATTTTCCTTGCATTTACTTCTGTGATTAACATTGCTATTTTTATAGTATGCATGGGATCAGAACTCTGATTTGTAACATTGTATCTGCAGCACAAAAATAATTTGTCTAATAATGACTTAACTTATAACAATCATACAAGAACCAATTATGCTGTCAGAAGTACCCTATACACAAAGTTAGAAATTGAAAAAAAGAACAGAGAGGATATTAAAAGAACTCCAAGAAAATACTTTGCACATCTCTAGAATAACAAAATCCACAAGAAATGAACAGTAGTCTAAGAAAATATAAATTACCAAAATTGGCCCTTGAAGAGGTAGAAAATCTAAATAAGTTAATTTTTATGGAAAAAATTAAAATTGTTATAGAACTACTCCTCAAAAATGTGTAGGACCCAGATGGTTTTACAGATGAATTATTTCAAACTTTCCAGAAACAAATTGTTTCTATGTTATATAAACTGGTCCAGAACATAGATAAAGAAAGAAACTGTCTCTCTTACTTATATGACGTTAGCATCCATCTAACAAGGAGAACACAAACTTCAGACCAATCGCCCTTAAAAGCACTGACACAAACTCCCAAGTAAAAGATAAGCTCATTTACTTCAAATATTTTTAAATGTTTAAAAGAATGACCTAATAAAGTTAATTTCAAAAATAGCTCAATAGTAGAAAATGGATGAATAAGTTACAAGAGGAAAACCAGATTATCATCTTGTATTGCAAAAGGGGGGGCATTTATTTTGATAAGTTTGAACTAAGAAAATGTACAGATACTCCACACTCGGCATGACTATCACCTACTCTTAATATGGCTATAAAGTGGTTAAACAATAAAACCCTGAGATGCTACAGGGTATCATAAACTCCGTACATTCTGTGCAGTGGAGGAGCCTGTTTCAGTCCAATTCTATCTAGCCTCTACTCCCAGAAGTGGAGAGTGAGATGGGAAGTGCCTCCCACAGCACTACCATGAAGCAGAGTGGGTATAGATGGAGCACAGGTAGATGAGGCAGAGGGCAGAGAGCACTGCACAGGTATAAATGCCCCACCCCTAGGAAAGCAGGCAGCCATGGTAGGCATTTGATTGAGCATGTTTTCGGGGAGAAATACAACTGATGGAGCAAATGCTGATGCAAAAGCTACTCATGCTCTAAAATAGACACTGACATCTCTGGTCTGAAGAGGTGATCATTTAATATAGATGATAGTGGGGGACACAGAAAAAGTCATTGCGCCAGCTCAATATAAAAAGAGCATCCAAACTGGGGCAGGATAGAAAGCGTTACCTTAGTCACATCTGGAACCTTAGGCACATCTGCATATGCACTATAGTTGTGGCTTTTCCTTTATAGTTAAGTTCATCACACAAACTTTTAGGGTAAAGAGAGGGGGATGTACTGGTCGTGTCACACATATCCTTGAAGACCTATGGGTCTGCAGAACTCACTGGCCTTTCCTTAGGAGAGTCTCCTGAACTGCTTTGTTTCTTCTCCCTTCAAAACCTGGGATGAGATGTGCCTCCAGCTTCAAGTGAAAACAACCTGCCCCTCTGGCCACTGCTGACTGGGGAAGACATTGGTATGTGAAACAAAGGTGGCCTTATAGTGGAGCCTAAAGGCATTAAACCAATAATAGAAGATGAAAATTGTTTATAAAGCAATACATTTAAATGTAAGTGAAAAGAGGATATTTGAAATCTAGGTTTCTGATTACCTTTTAAAAATATACTTTGGTGGTGTGTGTGCAAAGGTAGCTAAGTCAAGAATACCAAGAACCCTGTCAGGCCAAATGGTTCTCAATGAAGACTCACAGGACTCGGGAAAGGTGTTGCACTCGTGATTGTGGTTTATTACAGTGAGAAGATCCAGATGGAGATCGGCAAAGGATAAAGATGTAGAGGACGAAGTCTAGGAAACACCAGGCACAAGCTTCCAGGTGTCCCTCCCATCCCCCAATAGAATTGCACAGGGACACGCTTCGTTCTCCCAGCAGTAATATTTGACAACACCTACGAAGTGTTGCCAAACAAGACACTGATTTCTGGTGTCCAGGGTTTGTATTGGAGGTCAGTCCTGTAGGCTGGTAGGGATGCATGAACTATCATAGCTACTCAGAGTCCACCTACCAGCTCAGAGCAAAAATAAGCATTCTCCATAAATCACATTTTAGTTTTTACAAAATAGACCTTTTTTTTTTTTTTTATCAGTCTTAGGTTTATAGCAATATTGAGAAGAAGATACAGAGATTCCCCATATGCCTCCTGGTTCTACACATCCATAGCTTCCCCCATTATCAACATTCCCCACCAGTTTGGTACATTTGTTATAACTGATGGAACCTACATTGACAAATTAACGTTCTTGGTGTTGTATATTCTACAGGTGTGAAAAAAATTTGCAATAACATGTATCTACCATTATAGTGTCATACAGAGTTTCATTGCCCTAAATAATATCTGTGCCCAGCCTATTCAGCCCTCTATCTCCCAACCCCTGGAAACCACTGATCTTTATACTGTCTCCACAGTTTTGCCTTTTGCAGAATATCATATAGTTGGAATCATTCAGTATGTAACTTTTTTCGGATTGGCTTCTTTCACTCAGTAATATGCATTTAAGTTTCCTCCATGTCTTTTCACGGCTTAATAGCTCATTTCTGTTTAGTGCTGAGTAATATTCCATTGTCTGGATGGACCACAGTATATTTATCCGTTTACCTACGGAAGGACATTTTGGTTATTTCTAAGTTTTGGCAATTATGAATAAAGCAGTTAAAAACATTTATGTGCAGGTTTTTCAGTGGACATAAGTTTTCAACTCCTTTGGGTCAATACCCCTTGGTAGCACAATTGCTGGATCACATGGTAAGAGTATGTTTAATTTAGTAAGAAACTGGCAAACTGTTTTCCAAAGTGGCTGTTCCATTTTGCATTCCCACCAGCAATGAATGAGAGTTCCTGTTGCTCCACACACAAATTACATTTTTAGGGTAAACATCTGGCAAACATGTAGCATGATGACCCAAGGCCTCGAGCACACAAAACCAGTCTTTTCAGACAGAATATTCTAAGGTCTCACAGGTTATCTCCCAGGAGTTGGCCAAGGGCCAGACCTAAAGATAGGCCTTGAATTTGATCAACCAAAGCCTGCCGAGTTAACACTTTCCTGCCCCCACAGCCCAGGTCCTGAGAGCCCGCCTGTTCTCAGTAAGAATCTGGTCAACACTCAGTCAGCATCATAAGAGACAGTACATGTTGACTTACTCCCAAGCAGCCTGAACAGGAAACACCCATTGGCTGAAATGCTGATCTGTCACTGCTCAGACAGGGTGTTTTCGTCATCCTGGGGTGATACAACTCCAATCCCCAGTTCTCACTGTATTCCTAGCTGGCTCTGTACCTTGCCTAGAAAGATGAGAAATGAAGTCCTCTACTGTCCTTTGGATTGGACACGCAACCTCTCTTCCTCCACATGATTGAAGGGAGACTGGAAGGAAGCATTAAATTTTGCCTGGGTTTGATTTCAAATGGGTGAGTTAGAGTTCTTGTGAAAGGAACCATTTGTTTAGAGGAAAAGAACCTGCTCTTACTACCTCCTTTGGAACTAAGCGAAACAGTCTTCAACTAGACAACTTCAGAGACAATCCTTTTGCAAGGCTGGGATGCGATGCTAAAGAGTGAAGCATACGCTTTGGATTGTTAATACTCCATCTCTCTCACAGCCAGAATGTTTGGGTCTAGGACACAAAGGGTGGAGGTGAGAATGATGCCTCTCAGAATGACACCTCAGTACCCACTCTCAATACTTCAGGTTAGATAAGGACAGATTCCCCCCCCCCCCCCAAAAAAAGAAGTAGTGCATTCCATGTTAAAAAAAAAAAAAGTTCATTTTATCCTAATAGGAAGCTACTGAAATAATTTACATGGGTCAGTAGACTTAAGATTTATATTGAAAATACACTGCTCTGAACACAATAAGGATTGAAGGAAATAAGAATGGATGCCAATTTAGGAGATTACTGCATTAATTAAGGCAAAAACTGATTGAACTAAGACAGTGCCTGTGGAATGGAGAGGAATTTGGATAAGAGATCTTCAGAATGTAAAACTGACATGCCAGAATGCATCTAGCATGACACCCATGTCCCGGGTTGGATGAGAGAAGGGCAGACAATCCATTAGTCTAGGACCTCCAGCAGGGAATACAGAGGAAGGAACACCACCTAGTATGGTGGACTGCACTTAGGAGGGGTCAACATCTCTTTATTAAGCTGAATGTTGGAGGAGGAATTTTAGGAAGATTATTCTGTAAGTAACAAGTCACAGGCCCTTGGACAAGAAAGAAACAAAAGCTAGAGAGACCTCTCAATTAGTGTGTGACAGTGAGAAGAGAAAAGGCATACGCATTAGTGAACTTTCAAAAGAAAAATCCATAAGCTCTGATGATTGAATAATAGAATACAATGTTTGAAAGGAAAAAAAAATGGGTTAAAGACGACTGTTGTCTTCCAACTTTTAATTCCTGGCTAACGTACCAAAGTCACATGACTGGAGTCCCATGGATAAATAATATTATTAATTCTAATAAGAAACTTCAATTTGAATATTTATTGTATGGCTAAATTATTTTTCTCCATTTGGCACATAAGTCTCATTATCCTTACAACCATTATCCCCATTGGAAAAGAAGTGTTCTTGCCCAGAATTAAGCTGATTGCCAAATTACCATTTGTGCTGACGATGTTGAAGTGCCACAGCTTTTGTTTCTACCTTACTCTTGCTCCCTGATGAATGGTGATTTAGTTTGTGTAACTGTTTAATGCACATAGTTTTAAAGACTGATCGTAACTTTTAGTTCAAGATGTTTGACCTTTTATCCACATTTAAATATCTGAAAAACATTTGGAAACCTCAGTTAGAAGATCAAACAAAATTCTGTCACAAAAGTTCCTGACCTTTCTACATTTCTGAGAAAGGGAATTAAGACTTCAGGCTTTCTTAATACACATTTGAAACCAGGTTCATTGATTGAGAGCTTTCTGTTCTGCATTTGTCTCCTTGGCTTTACCTACTGTCAGTGTGAAATCTGCAGTGCTCCAGCCATTACTTTCTCTTTTTTTCTTCTAACCTTTACAACATTCAAGTGACTTTCAGTTGAGTAAATACAAGTCCAGATTCTGCTTAGGTTTGAGTATATATTACCATAGTGGTCAGAGTCTTAAACTGGGACGCTGAAACAATAATCTTAATGCTGGCTGGCAGAGGATTTACTTAAATTTGGAAACTCGGTCTTGTTTTCATTTGATTAAAACTGAATGTTTTCTACTTCTTCATGTATTCAGTCAATGATCCTTATTGGGGCATGCCATGTGCCAGGAATTTGGGGTACAGCAGTGAAGTAAGACCTTTCATTCATTAAGCTTATACTTGAGTGGAGGTATAAAACAATAAGCACAATAAATAAATAAGTCTATGCTATGTGAGGAGGTAATGTGCTCTGAGCAAAAGAAAATGTAGAGCAGGTTAGAAGATCTGGAGAAAGGAGTTCCTGTATTAAATATGAAGATCAAGGTAGATGTTATGGAAGTAGTGACAGAGGAGCATAAACCTGAAGCATGTCAGGGAAATAATCAGACAGATATATGGGGAAAGAGCATTCCAGGAAGAGCAAACAGCAAAAGCAGACCTTAAAGCAGGGTGGTGCCTAGAATGTTCCAGAACCACCAAGAAGGTGGGGCTTAAGGGTGTTAGCAGAGGATGTAGGCTGTTACAAACATAGGCATATATATTCAGAAACACCTGTTGACCAACTCAAGGCCCCATCTGAATTGGTCATAACTGTGCAATCTTTTTTTCATCCCCCTTGATATTTTTTCTGCTTGTTAAGCTCATTGTTTCACCATCCCTCCAAGACTTTCATGTCTATTTCTACCTCTATGTTTCTGTACATTCCTCTTGCACCATGTCTTGTACCAGACTCCAGGTGGCAAATCTGCTCCTTTGCTAGGGTTTACCTCATGGTTCATCCATCGTTGGTGATGTTTTTCCTGCCTTCATTTCCACATTTTTCTTTTCATTTACTCAGGGCCACACATTTCACCCCTTAAGTATTTTCTGTCTTTTGTCATTCCTTTATTACATCATGCATGTTACTCTTCTCTTATAGAGTATGTGTGTCCTGAAATCTGAGACCACCTGTCATACTTCATCTATACTTAGCCTTTGCAGAGTGTTTATGTCATATCAGCCACTGTTATGCAGAGATGAGTAAGACCCCATCCCTATCCTGGAGGAGTTCAATCTGAAGAGAAAATGACGGGCAAGTCAGTAACAATAACACTATAGGATCAGCGTACAGCCATGATTCTGAGAGTGGCAGCCCTCTGAACAGAGAGGGGAAAAGGGAACCAATATGTATTTGCTGCCACGCGTTATCTCCTTTAATTCCTACAAAAGTCTGGCAGATAGAGGCTATAAACCTCATTTTAGAAGATGAGGAAATTGAGGTCCAGAGGTGGAGTTTCTTGACCATGGTTACTCAGGTAGATAGGATCATTCCTGGGACAGGAACTAAGCTTTTGACTTTCATTTAACTACACAATTCGTCCACTTTGCCTATTATCCTTTACCAGCCCAAAGAACACAGCAACTAAGAAAAATGTTTTATACCAGTCAAATAAAATAACAATTTCTTTCATTGTCCTTATGGTTTCCTATCAAATATCAGAGGATACCCATGATAAACATATTTTTAAAATTTTTATAAACTTCAATTTTGTCTTTCCTCAGACTTTGATTAAAAAAAATGAAATTTTGTTCTAGCTATATTTTTGTCTTACAATTCTTATTATGTTTGTTTAAAGATCAGTTGTGAAACGAAAATGTCATGTTAGAATTCTAATTCTGCCTTTCATTTATTATAGTTACTCAGTTTAGCCGTTCTAACTCACTCCATTTGTAAAACGGAGATACTAATATGAGGACATTGGTAGAATTAATTAATATTTTAACATCTCTGCAGGGCCGGCCAGGTGGCTCAGGCGGTTAGAGCTCCATGCTCCTAACTCCGAAGGCTGCCGGTTCGATTCCCACATGGGCCAGTGAGCTCTCAACCACAAGGTTGCCAGTTCAATTCCTCAAGTCCCGCAAGGGATGGTGGGCTCCGCCCCTGCAACTAAGATTGAACACGGCATCTTGAGCTGAGCTGCTGCTGAGCTCCCGGATGGCTCAGTTGGTTGGAGTGCGTCCTCTCAACCACAAGGTTGCCGGTTCAACTCCCACAAGGGATGGTGGTCTGTGCCCCCTGCAACCAGAAATGGCGACTGGATCTGGAGCTGAGCTGCGCCCTCCACAACTAAGATTGAAAGGACAACAACTTGACTTGGAAAAAAGGACTGGAAGTACATCTATGCAACTGAAAAATACAAATTAAGTGAACAAAATTTTAGTTTGCATGTATAGAAAAGAACTATAATAGAAAAAAACAAAGGCCATCCAAATGAGAATAAACAGAGGCTATTTATTCAGAGCTAGCTCTAGCAAGGGAGTTAGCCACCATCACTTTCACTCTGGCAGAGACTCAAAGGCAGGTAGAGGAAAGGGAAAGCTGTAGAGTAGAAAAAAGGAAACCTTCAGGTATGTCCTGATTGGAGGCTGTTGGCGTGGGGGAGCTGTAGAAAAGCTAACTAGTAGTAGGTTATCCTAAGTGATTGGTTAGGGGTGCATATTGGGCTTGCTCTGGTTGATCCGTAATTGGAAGCAGGGACAAACATTAGGAAAGCTGTCAGTTATTAATCAAGTCCTGGCCATTTTGTCACAGAGGTTATTGTTTGGCTTCCTGGGTTAGTTGCTACAGATAGTGGTCTGACTTTCTACAAGTCTGACTTACAGCAGGTTGCCTTCCTAGTTGGTGACTATAGATAATGGATTGGTTTCCTGGGCTGGTTGTGGCAGATTGTGGGTCAAAGTTCTATTTTTTTATATGGCCTGAGCATTGTCTGTTTGTATATTAAGTCTCTCATTGTAGATATATCAATAGTGGATTTAGCAGGTCTCTATGCTTTACAGACCTCTCTATATGTGCTTTAATAAATTGCTATTTTTTAAATTCAATTTCAGAATCATCTAGAGTAGATGTACCAATTTTTCTAAACATTAACCTCATTAAATTTCATATATTAATAATTTGAGTGTGCCCTTCTCTTGTCAAAACTTTTAGCTTTTAGCGAAATATTCCAAATGTGACCTAAAATTTCTATCATGATTCATCAGACGATATATGCACAGTAGAAAAATCATTGTTGGATTCTAAAGAGTTTGTTACCATTGTTAACTAACATTGTTACCATTATTAATTAGTTCTCCAAAAAAAGTTAGGCTGACCATATATGTGTACATGTTCTTCAAAGCTTACAGGAAATAATAAGTACTATAACTTGGACTCAAGGTGCTATATAGTAAACAATATGAAATTTCTAGAAAATGAAATCATTTTTAAAACTTTCCATGAGAAAAATCATAGTAGCTAACACAGAAAAGATAATTCAGGTGTACACTGAGAGTCATAAGACTACTATCAACATTGTCGCTTTAGTAACTATTCTCTTGGTCAATTCATATGTAGGTCGCCAGAAAGACAGAGTTGACGTTTGTTGTTTGCCTGCTTGGATAACTTTTCGTTACTGATGCACCCCTCCTCCTCTCTCAGTTCTCATTGTCAGGGGTCAGATGAGACGCCTCTCCTAGCTTTAGGGGCTAGACCCAGGCCTAAGCCAATCTATAAGTCAAATTTCATGGACTGCAGACATGGATTCAAAGATGGACTCATAACATAAACTAGTCCAATCAGAGTAAATGTCAAGACTTTTAATGAGAATACTGGAACAAATACTCTCATACTTTACTGGTGGGCATGAGCCAAGAAGACTATACCCCAAGGGCAGTTGACAGCCATCTTGCAACCCCAAGAAGAATGTAAGTCTGCAAATAAGGTCAACAGAGATAAAGCACAGTCCAGCAGTGTAATTAAAAAAAAAAAATCAGTATTCCATCTTCCTATGTAGGAAAAAACCCATTCTTCCCTACTATGAGTTTCTTCCTTGTGAGCCTCCCTCACCACTCAAACAGAACACTTTACTTCTGACACTTCTGGTCACCAAATGTGTGGAGATTTCCTCCACAACAACAAGCAATTCTCTCACACCATCTAGGTGTCCCACAATGTAACTCAATTCTAATACTCTCTACCTGGAGACAGTGTCAGATCTCACAGGCTCAAGGTTCAGTTCCATAAGACTGGCTCTTCCCCACTCCTTACATACACACACATTTCAGATGCCAGTTGTAAACCCAGGTTATCACCTGTGCTTCTGACCAACAAGCTATAGATCCAGGGTTCCAATGACCCCCTTCTTGGGTCATTGAATTAATTTCCTAGAGCAGCTCACAGAACTCACGGAAACACTTACATTTGCCAGTTTATTAAAAGAGATGATAAAGGAATATAGATGAATAGCCTGATGAAGAGATACATAGGGAGAGGTCTGGGAGTGTCCTGAGAACAGTAGGTTCTGTCCCTGAAGAGTTAGAGTATGTCACCCTCCCAATGTGAATGCATTCGCCAGCCTGGAAGCTCTCCAAAACCCCGACTATTGGGATTTTTATGGCTGCTTCCTCATGTAGGCACAATCAATTATTAACTTCATCTTTAGCCCCTCTCCCCTCTCTGGAGAATAGGGGGTAGGGATAGGAAATTCCAAGCTTCTAACCATGGCTTGATCTTTCAAGCAACCTGTCATCATCCAGGAGCCAGCCAGCAGCATCCAGAGTCATGTCAATAGAACAGAAGATGCTCTTATCTTACAGGCAGTAAAAGCAAGAGAAAGCAGGCAACAACTGATATCATTTGAATCTGAACATTTTCCTAATTAGAACTTCATAGTCTTTTCCAAATTATAAAATAAATATGGCAAAGCGTAAGAACAACATATACAAGGCTAAATAAGGAAATAATCTGCCTGCCCATAACCCTATCATCCAGAAATGACCACGCTAACATTTCAGAGGGCAGAATTTCAACTGGCGGAGTCAACTGAATGAAGCCAAGCTTGTAACTAGGAAATGAGGGATATATTTGGTGAGCAAACCAGACCAGCAACACATATAATACTTCTCATCAGTAGCAGTAGATTACAATCGCCAATGCAAGATGGATCAATTCCTTCAGCAAAAGCCCTGTGGCCAGGATGGTTACTTCTTGTAAGAAGCAACTATGGCCACAAACCAAAAAGTCAGGTTTGACTACAGACAACATAAAGAATATGGCTGGTACAACCCAGGTTTGATTAGACAAATTCATTTTTGTAATCTCACTGTCCAAAAACCCTGTAAAGTCACTAGCTGAAGCCAAGGCAAAAGTCATTGTTCTGAAAGGAAGACCTGTTTAGATGTTCCTAAGGCATCTTGGCCCTCAGGAAGCTTTCCATCAAGAAATGTGTGTGCTTAGTGTGATGTCAGAACTACAAGTCTTCGTTTGATCAGAAAAGTGCCAACATCTTGGGATTTTATATGCCATACTACTTAAGCCAAAAGTTCCCACTCCCACAGATATTTCTGTGCATTAAGAGAACAAAGCCTTGGGGCCAGCCCGATGGCTTAGGTGGTTAGAGCTCCATGCTCCTAACTCCGAAGGCTGCTGGTTCGATTCCCACATGGGCCGGTGGGCTCTCAACCACAAGGTTGCCAGTTCAATTCCTCGAGTCCCACAAGAGATGGTGGGCAGCGCCCCCTGCAACTAAGATTGAACACAGCACCTTGAGCTGAGCTGCCGCTGAGCTCCCGGATGGCTCAGTTGGTTGGAGCGTGTCCTCTCAACCACAAGGTTGCCGGTTCGACTCCCGCAAGGGATGGTGGGCTGCGCCCCCTGCAACTAGCAATGGCAACTGGACCTGGAGCTGAGCTGCGCCCTCCACAAACTAAGACTGAAAGGACAACAACTTGAAGCTGAACAGCACCCTCTACAACTAAGATTGAAAGGACAACAACTTGACTTGGAAAAAAGTCCTGGAAGTACACACTGTTCCCCAATAAAGTCCTGTTCCCCTTCCCCAATAAAATCTTAAAAAGAAAGAAAGAAAGAAAGAAAGAAAGAAAGAAAGAAAGAAAGAAAGAAAGAAAAGAGAACAAAGCCTGAGAGAGAGGGAGAAGGAGAAGAACAGGCCGAGAGAGAGAGAGAGAGAGAGAGAGAGAGAGAGAGAGAGAGAGAGGAGGGGGAGGGGGAGGGGGAGGGGGAGGGAGAGAAAGAAGGAGAGGGAGGGGGAGAGGGGGAGAGGGAGAGGGAGAAGGAGAGAGAGAACAATGCCTAGGGCATTCTTACTCAAGAGATATTTTTTACCTCTAAAAGAAACAAAATTTGACTGAGCTAGAGTTACATAAATGAGCCAGAGACAGTTGCTGTGTGTTAGCCTAAAATGCCTCCAGTGTTATTTACTTCTTCACAGCAGGTAATACCATTAGCCCTAAGCCTGTCTGCGCCAAACTCAAATTCTCACACATCTAATTGCTTTAAATAAAGTCCAAATGAACATATTTTTAGCCACTTGAAGCCTACCTACTTTACGTACCTCATAAACTGCACCGAATATCTGCCAATCATAGATAAGACAAAGCCTGTAGCTATGATACCAAACTGCTGTCACCTTTCAGAGTTCTCTGACCTAGAAATTTCCCACCTTGTTGCTGAGCAAATTCACCCAGACACAAAGCCCTTGCTCAGATGTCTACTTCTGCCCTGGGAGTTCTCTTTCTCCTTTTGGGTGATGGCCTTATGTTGCTGTCTCCGGAAGGTCTCGCTAGGATGGGCTTCCCGTTATGCCACCTAGTCCAAGCACTCCCCAGTAAAGCCTATTGTGTGTTATTGCCTCTCATGGTCCTGGCTTTTCTTTGTTCAACCCTGACATTTCTGAACTTACCAGAGCAATCTAAGTCTAGGCTTTTCTTAATGCATTTGCGCCATTTTGTTCAGAAGAAATGTATTTCCAAAATCTTATCAATGAAGCAAATTTCATTGTATATTAATATGAATATATTTCTTGTGCTCACCCAAGTTCTGAACTATCTGAGAGATAAAGGAGTCAAGCGGAAGGCAGCCAGACAAATGCACCCAAAGTGGCAGGCAGAGAAAGGGGCTCAGACTTTTCTCGAGTGGACCAGCCAGAGAAGACATTGAGTGATGTGGAAGATACAGTCCAAGAGTTTCCTAATGGAAGGCCCTCCATATAGAAGGAAGCAGAAGCATTGGGAATGAGTATTCTCCCCTGATAGCCATGCTCTATTTTGTGATTCCAACTTACAAAAGTGGAAATATTTCTGTGGAGAAAGTTTAGATCCAAGATGATATGATTTTAATTGAGAACCACCACTTTTACCATCATACATTTAAAGGAGGAATACTAATATTTCTTTTGATAAAATACTCAAATTATACCAATGAAAATAACTATTTTTATGTTTAGGGTAATGACATACATACCTAAAAATATGTCAGCTTAACTGAATGAAACATAATGAATTGACTAACCCTAGTTTTAGCCAATGAAAATTTCATACCGTATTCTATGCTAGGCAAACATGCTATAGTTATGGGTTTGTTTAGAACCTCTTTCTGTGATTGTAGTTACTTTCTGGCTTTTCCAAAAAATTAGTTCTATCTTGGTTCTAAGAAAGAAGAGGCACTGAACTCCAGCAGTGGTGACATCCTAAAATATAGCAACATAGAAAGGAAAGCATGTGTGGGAAGACATCGCCCTAAGTATCTCCAAGACAGGTTGTCATATGATGTTTATCAAGTCACAACCTTGATTGCAAGTTCTGTAAGCTCACACATTTGCCTGGTATGCTTCTGTATTTTCAGGTAAACTTGTAAATATCAACTGTGTGCAGAAAAGAAGCCTTCAAAACTTTAGTCACAAGGGGCAGCCGGATGGCTCAGTTGGGTAGAGCACGAGCTCTGAATAACAGGGTTGCCAGTTCGATTCCCACATGGGCAAGTGAGCTGTGTCCTCTACAACTAGATTGAAGACAACGAGCTGCTGTTGAGCTTCCAGAAGGGTGGCTGGATGGTTCAGTTGGTTAGAGCGTGAGCTCTCAACAACAAGGTTGCTGGTTCAATTCCCACATGGGATGGTGTCCTGTGCCCCCTGCAACTAAAGATTGAAAACTGCGACTGGATTTGGAGCTGAGCTGCGCCCTCCACAGCTAGATTGTAGGACAACAACTTGGAGATGATGGGCCCTGGAGAAACACACTGTTCCCCCTCAAAAAACCTTAAAGTTAAAAAAAACAGAAAAACAAACTTAAGTCACGAAACAAGGAGAAAGTTTTCAGCACATGAAAATGAGAGGTTATATGAGGGTGCTGTGGCTTTAACTGTAAGCCCTGAAACCCTCAGTGTGTTGTGACACTGTTGTGACATTTAAGAAGAGTTACACCAGACAATTTAGATTTCACTGTGACATATGCTGTATAAATTCTTTAATGTTTAGCTTATCTTGCACTAAACAGCAGAAGAATACTTAGTAAGTGCAAGTAGGTCAACATCACTTTAATTTGCATTATCAGTTCAGAAGAACATTTTACACTATATGTGTTGTGATAAAACACTGTGTCATTTCTGTCACCCGATGCAGAGTATTTTTAGGTCTTTGCACATTGTGTGTAGAGATATTTGGTATTGCCTTTAATGTAACTTGCCATCTGTGTTCTAGTTTCTAAGCATTGGCAGAAGTGAGCTAAAAGCATTGGCCAAACTTCAAGGGGTTAAGGTTTTTGCTAACAAATATGGACTATTTGATATGAAAACCATCATTGTTTGATATGTCAAATAAAACATTTGTCAATCAAAAGTCTTTAAGCACTGGGCTATGTGACATTTACTCTTTTATAAACCAACAAAGTCCCTGGTGGCATGCCTTTTTTCCTCTCATTTAAATAGTGGTAGGAGAACAAATCATACTTCAGGGCAAGTTGATAACTGCCAGTCACGATTCCTGCCTTGTTTACTATAATGAGGAGGGTAATAAATGCATCTGACCATTTCGGCTGGCATTTGCATAGATGAATGATTTGTCCAGTCAGTCGTTCTCCAGCGATTTGGGTCTTTTTGTCAGCACAAAGAGCATTCAGTCTCTCTGGAATTTACAGCAGCCAAGCTCTCATTAGCAAACATCCTTTACCATGAATGATTCAAATAATTACCACTGAAATAATAAACTGTTTCACAAAAACATTTTATTTGATGGCTCCAAACATCAACTTTTCTGAATTGTTGACATTCAAATAAGCCAGAGAGCTGCATTGTTAAGGAACAATAGCCCTCTTGTTAAAGGGTGGGCATTGTTTTACCTCCAATAGACCTTTAAACTTGGCCAGCTATCAAATGCGTCCCTCAAACTGCCAGCCAACATTCTGGGTAATCAGAGGGCATGTACCAGATGGAGCTGTTAAAACTTTACATATTCAAACTCCAGGAAATATTCTTTAGATTTTCTTTTGAGGTTGCAAACCTAGGAACTCCAGATTAATTAGCAGCTGCTACTTTGTATCTTTTTTGCACCTACTGGAGCCAAATAATATTAAAAGTCCTCACTTATACGGAGCTATTCAAGTGCGAGTTCTTCACTGTAATGGTATTCTATGGGTATAATTAAGTATTATTTGATATAGTTTTGGAGTTCAAACAAATGAGCAAGCAACAATTATACCTTATTATGATCTTCTCGAGTGCATAGCCATAGGGTTGCTCTCAATGCATTACCAAATTCATAGCACTAGGCAGGCAGCAGTTCCTGTTATCAACTTTTTTCACCCTCTGCGCCATGCATAATTTAGAGAGTTTTATTAATTTTGAGCTGGCTTAATGTATGCGCATGTTCTAAAGATCTAGGTAGATTGTATGACTAAGTTTAGCTTTCATAGTGCAATTGTTTATGCATGTGAATGTCTGAAAAATATTTTCCCTCAAAGCTTAAAAAGCTATGGTTTCATTTAAATAGATTAACTTGCACATTGCACCTTCTTCCTTACCTGCAAGGGAAAATTCAGGAAGGGAACGAATGGAATGTATTTCTGTGCTTTGCAAATTTCCTCGTTACTTTGCTTTCACTTTCAAATTTAGCCATGTTATATATATATAGCGAGAATGGAAAACTATCAACAATACTGAAATACCTTGATGTTCACACAAAATTACAACACAGTACAGGAAAATCATGATCATTGGTAAGCGACATTTTTCAATGTTAACTTTGCAGAATAGCTAAGGATATTAATAATACCGAGCAGATTTTATAGATCCTACATCCACGCTCTCAGAGATGAATCTCTCAAGATTACCTAATATACGTGGCCACTTAAAATGGCATACAATTCCTTAAGCTTCCATTTCTACCCCACAAGGATAGATGCAAAGTAGAAACATAATTTATCATATTTGAAATATTATTTTCTTGGGATTTTGTGTCCAAATTCTCAAGTTTCTTCTTTGCCACTAGCTCAGAACCTTTTACTCCAAACGGTGTGGCTTTTTTGTTTCCCCTTCCTCATGCTGCCTACTCTGATTGGTAATCACGGTCAAGACTACAGAACCCATATTTCATTTTGTTATTTGGCTTGTCAAATCAAAGGTCAAGAGATGATGAAGAAACCCTAAAATAGCCCGGGACTGGCAGATTTTCCCCCAAGTTTTCTAACGGAATGTGGTGCATATAAAAGTGAGGGAATAAAGAACTTGCTATAGCCATAAATCATGAAGCTGGAGCTTTCCAAGTTTTGAGCAGTTTCACTGCCTAGTGCCCAGAGGCCCAGAAAAGAAAAGCAGGCGTCCTACCATTAATAGTGCCATCCTCATGAACTTAGGGCTGGGGGCATATGAGGACAGCTTTCTGACATTGGCTCATCATTTATGATTGCTGATGTGGGCAAAGAAGTGCAGCCTTAACTCTTTAGCTGTGATCCCCTTCAGACACGACTTGATATATGAGGGATATAGAATCATAGAATGTTAGTGCCAGGGGTGACATCAGAATCACAGTAAGCAGGCAGAACTCGTACGTGAATCCAGGTCGCTTGACAGTGCAAGCAGAGGTCCTTCTCTTGGAGTTAGACCATAGTGAGATGCCCCTAAGTCTTCATGTTTCTCATTACAGCCTACACAGGCACATGCCCTATACATGAAGGAACTTTCTTTTCATGTTAATAAAACATTGATTCCACACAGTGCTATTTTTGGTTATCAGGTCTTTTAATGATAATGTCACTCTAGATGCCAGAACAAGAATCATCTTTAGTAGTGTTGTGGGCTCTTCCCCTGTGACCCTACAGAGAATTGCCTGGTATTGCACTAATAGAATAATGGGAATATGTTCTTTTTAAACTGTAGGGATTTTTATTTGCTTGCTGTTTGTTTTTGTTTGTTTAAAAAAGTACTCCAGGGACTGCTACTATCAAGTTGCTGAGATGTTTTTAGGTCCAGATCTTCAACTCATGTAGACAAAGTATAGTTTTCCATTCCATTTGGAGGGGAGAAGAGAAAGCCCTCTAGTTTCCTTTTGAGACAATTAATGTAGCCTCTTGAATTGTCCCAAAATACGAAGTGTTTGACATTATGGTTTGGTTTTTAGAATTTACAGAAGTATTTTCTCTTTAATCAATGCTCTGATGATATTAATTTTGCTCTGTTATGGGCTGAATTGTGCCCTCCCCCCAAATTTATATGTTGAAGTTCTAACCCTTTAGTATCTCAGAATGTAACTGTATTTGGAAATAGAGCCTTTAAGGAGGTGATTAAGTTAAAATGAGCCTGTTCGGGTGACCCTAATCCAATCCTTATAGGAATAGAAAATTTGGACACAAAAAGACACCAGGGCTGCGCGTGTGCAGAAAAAAGACCACTTGAAGAGGCAGCAAGAGGGCAGCCATCGGTACGCCAAGGAGACAGGCCTCAAGAGAAGTCCTTGATCTTGGACTTCCAGTGTGCAGACTAGGAGAAAATAAATTTCTGTTGTTTAAGCCACCCGATCTGTAGTATTTTGTTCTGATAACCCTAGCAAGCTAATACAAACTCCTTGAATGTATAACTTTCTCTAATCTCTAAAATAGGCTTTTCTGAGCTCTCTACCTCAAATGTGTTTCTTCCGCATCTTCAGCCTGGTGAGTTCCTACTCATCCTTCAGCTCTCAGTATAGATCACAACTCCTCCAGGACAACTTCCTTCACTGTGCAGTCCTGGTCTGGTGCCCTCTTTGTGTTTAGTAGCACATCACAACACTTACCACATGGCACTGGGCAATCACCCTTAGGGCTAACAGGTTTGACTTTTGACCCTGCCTTGCCTAATTTTAATGGGAAAATGCATCACCCTGCAGAAGTTAGTGATGCTGTCAGCTTGCTCCTCTGTAAGGAAAGCAAGAAAGTTTTATGCTCATGTGCCCAGCACTAGCTTTGGTGACACATTTTTTTTTAAGTTAGGATTCATTACAAAATTGTATAAACCAAAGAGTCCAAGTTAGGGTGTGCAAGAAGAGTTGCAACCAAAGGGTCTTATAAAGCAAGATATGTGTTAACCCATAAGTGAGAACAATATAAATTCGAGAGAAATTTGGAGTTCTGCCTTTAGAACACATATACAATGAAAAAATCACCAACTTGAGAAACAGAATAAATAGTCATACAAGAGTAGGCTTGATAATGTCCCGGACTTAGGCCCTCAGACTTGCAAAATCCCATGCCATGCTGACTGCTTGTCTACTGGAGACACACATGTACATATGTGCATGCACGTATGCACACAGGCTCACACTTACACACCTATACACACATGCATGTACATGCCACATATGTGCGCATGCATTTGTGGAAGAGGCACACTGGAAAATCCCACAGAAGAGCTGTCACTCAACACTTTACCTAAGAATGTGTATGTTTGCTGCTCAGACTTTATTAGCTACGTTGAGACTACTTTTCATATCCAATCTGAGGTGGAAAGTCTTCTGACTGGGCAGCATTTAGCTAAAGGAAGAAACTCATGTAGCAGAACTACCTTCCTACCCTGAAGTGCCCGAGAGCAGGAACTGTTTCCACTGCATTCTCAGTGACTACCTGGAACTCAGAAGGTCCCCAAGAAATAGCGTACTTGAAGTGCAGTGAACCGAGTGTGGGAGAAAAAAAGAGTGAAGTCGAGAGAGAGAGGAAGAGGACAGCAAGCTTTCTTATTCTTGTTCATTTCTCAACAACTTGCCTCAAATTCAACAGCTTCCAGTATTTGCAGTCATTCTTTCTGTGCTTCAGCTCTATTAGATGACCATGTTTATATTTCTTTTTCATTTTGAAAATGATGGATTTGAATCCAAGTTGTACGAGCTAGAATGACAAATTCTGTTTTTCCTAGTTTACTAGATAAATATACAACCACAACCCTTCTGATACCATCTCCTGTTTGACTCTAATTATCATGAAATAATTATAGATGCTTTCTCCTGTTATGTGGAATAATTGCCTTTCCCACCCCTCCCCTGAACTTATTTGCTAAGCTTTAATCATCACAAAAAATGTATTTATGCAAGGAAATAGCAAGTTATTCACTCAGCTCATTTTATTCACCATTGTCTTCTGATTTTTCCACACTACTTAATTTAGCACATCAAGGTGAAACGATTAGCTTATCTCACCTTGACATGGCTATAGTCCACTGATAAAACATGTTTGTGATATTCTTGTTGGACTTCCGCTCTAGTAATAGCTATCTCCTGAATTGCGGATTGTTGGTTGGCATTTCCAAGTCAGAATACGATGAGCTAAATCTGGTCAATAGTAAATCAGAACAAATAAGGGCATCAAAGAAAATGCCATTTCTTAGGACCACTGTACATGACAAGTAGTTGTTTCAAATCAACATCTGCTTTACTGTTCTTGATGATAAGAAAAGCCCAATTAACACCCATAGTTTAAAAAGATGCATCTTTTTATTAACTAAGACTCCACTGCTAAAAACCTTGCCAGATTTACAATTCTAAAGACAACAGCTTTTTGTAAATGTGTTTTATTTGCAGTTATAATATCTATAGTTAAGTCAGTTAATTAAAAATAGAGTTGTCAACTATCTTCCAAACTGCCATATTTGAGTGTTTAAAACAAAAATGGTTAAATCATATTCTTACCCTGCATTTGGTGAGAACTGTGAAGTCATCTAGTATACTAAATAATGTCCTCAGATAATCCTTTTCTAATTAAAATGGAGGTTAGGACCACATAATTTTATGACTATATGATACATCTAGTCACTCAACTCAAGATGAAATAAGCACTGTCTCTAAGCACTTTACCATGGTAGTATTTGCTACGCGTAACTTCTAAAAAGCTGTGACCTGTTTAAGTCTCGGGGCAAATGAGCAACTACACACAATCAATGGAAAAGGTGACACCTTCTTAGGCCCAGAAACAAGCATGTGATGCACTGTAGCTGTAAAGCCTTCAGCCTGTGTGAAAAGAGGCTCTATTTTGCCTTTTGAATTTTATTGTTTCTTACAGCCCTACTTGGCTTCATTCTTTTCACAAGAAAACTAAGGGACTTTTACCTTTAATAAACACTGGAAAGATCCTAGAGTGTCCATGAGGCTCTGCTGTGGAAAATGTCCTGTGAGTGAGAGCACAGGAGAGGACCTCTGGACCCCAGCGCCAGAGACCTGGGTCCCAAGTGTAACCCTGCTCTGCTAATTGTGGGACTTGCGTTTGTCTCTTAATCGCTCTCTACCTTTATGTCTTCATTGTTAAAATGGGAATACTAATAGCTGCCCTGCCTGCATAGTTGTTATGAGGATCAAATGAATTAATAAATGTGAGAGTGCTTTAGAAAAGTTAAAAGTACCACTCAAGCATTTGTTATTCTTATTTGGCTTTCAAATTCTCCAGATATCCCATTTATAATAAGGCTCTCCTGGAGAAGTAGCTGTTTCTTGAAATCCCATGAAAGCTTTGTCTTTTGTATTATCTCTTAAGGGGTCCTTTGGAAGTTCAGTACGTCTCTCTGTTCCCTGCTGTGCTGTGCATACATTGCCCAAAGCGATTCCAGGACTGGCCTCGAAATGGATGGCCTGTTCTGTGCATGGTCGGCTCCTTGGGGATTGGTGTTACGGCAATGGGATTAGAAATGCGGATTGCTCTTTACAGTGTTTTTCTGATTACAAAGTAATACATTCTTAATTGAATATTCTAAAATGACAGGAACTCGCAAAGAAAGAAAGAAATCTAAACTACTCTCAAACTTACTACCTAAACATAAGTATTGTTAATATTTGATGTATATCATATGCATCCTTCAAGCTGCTTTCCATGTATACATAATGCAGGTTGTACATATGGAAATATACATGTTGCTATGTACTGGATGTTTGTTTCCCTCCCACCAATTCATATGTTGAAGTCTTAATTTCCAATGTGACTGTATTTGGAAATAGGACCTTTAGGAGGTAATTAGGTTAAATGATGTTTTAAGGGTGGGGTCCTGACCCCATAGGATTAATATCCTTATAATAAGAGGCACCAGAGTTTGTCTTTTCTCCCAGTCTCTCTCTCTCTCTCTCCCTCCCTCCCTCCCTCCCTCCCTCCCTCCCTCCCTCCCTCCCTCCCTCCCTCCCTCTCTCCCTCTCTCCCTCTCTCCCTACCATATAATGACACAGTGATAAGGCAATGCCCTCTGCAAGCCAGTTCTCATCAGGAACTGAGTTGGCTGAAACCTTGATCTTGAACTTCCCAGCCTCCAGAACTGGAGGACATAAATTTCTGTTGTTTAAGCAACCCAGTTTATGGTATTCTGTTATGGTAGCCTGAGCAGACCAATATACACTTGTGTTATACATTGCTGTATCATTTGTTGTTGTTTTTTTCTTAACAGTATATGAAGATTCCTCTATGCATTAACTATTCTACAATGTGATTTTTACTACAGTTCTCCGCTCTACCAGCTGAGCTATCGAAGGGAGAACTTACAATGTGATTTTTAATGGCTTTAAAATATAACATAACATAGATGCAAGCTAAATTTTTAACAATGCCCTATTGTTGGATATTTTGATGATTTTTTAAATTAGGGGTTATTATACATAATGCTGTAATGAATATCCTTGGATTTCTCTTTGTATGTAGCTCTCATTGCTCTCAGTAAAATTGGTAGATCAAAATGAATGAATACTTCTCAAGTTTTTGATATATGTATTACAATGTTCTCCAGAAAGACTGTATCAATTTACACTCCTATTGATGGTTATTTGAAGTTGCTTATTTTCAAGAACTGCCACCAATAATAGGCATTTTCAGTGTAAAATGATATTTGTTGATTTGAAGACAAAATGGTTATCTCATTTCTATTTTAATTTGTATTTTTAATTACTGAACTAATGAATTACATTTATCTTAGATTTATTCCTTAGGAATAGAAAAGAAAGTAATACATATTATTAATATTTTATTTAGTAATATTATATTATTACTATTATATATTATTATACTATATATACTACATTTTACTATAGTAATATTATATTATTACTATTAACAATTTTATTAAAATCTTAATTTTTCACTATGTTAAATATTTGTTTTTTATGACATACACTTTACCACATGTAGAATACTCTCAAGGTAATCACCAGTCCTGCAATTTGCAACATCATTTGCATAACTTCACTGCTTCACTTTTCATGATTCTTAGAAAACACCAGAAACATGGAATCGTTATAGGTTTTATGGAAGCTGGAAAGTAAGTCTGAATTAGCCTTAAAAAACTTCTAGGAATCCTTAATACAGAGAATTATGAACTGCTTCAAGGTAAATGATATGTTGGTAATGTAATAGGACACTCAAAATAATTAAGTTGAAATTTATTACCTGGGTGTTTTTTTCTATGAGCCTTAATTATCTACTCTTACTCTTCATTATGACACACAGTAGACGCAGAATAAATATTTGTTAGATGTTTGAATGGATTAATGTGGGAATCATCTACTATTTTCTTGTTTCAAATAGAAGCAAATAAAATTAATTCCATTCTAAACCATTTAAAATTAATGACTGTAATCCTATCTATTCCTGTCTCCAATGTAATCATCCTTTACATTCTCTTCTGTTATAATAAATTTTACTTTTTTTCTTTCAATGTTTCCTGAAAGTCCTAGAAATTATTGAGTGGCTAAAGAAAGGTTCTAGGAGTTTGTTCTTCTAATGTTTAACTAGATGACCAAGTCTTTAGCTGAATTTCAAAGTAGAAAGGGAAAATATGGTTCACAATTTCCCAAAGTCATATGGAAAACAAATGACATGTAAAGCTCCCTATTATTCTTTTGTTTAATCGGCAATTGCTCTAGAAAACTTGCCCCAAATTGACCTTGGAAAATCCTTTTTTTTTCAGCTCATTACCCCAGGAGGATTTTTGATCTTGTTTTCTTTGACTGAGACTAACCTTGATCTACCCTCCACTTTTCTCCACTCCCAATGAAAATATCTTTTTTAAAAATTAGTGTCTATTTTATGGTCGTTTGTGAAGAGGCAATTGCTAGAGATCTGTCGTAACATTTTTGATACAGTTAAAAAAGAGTTAAAAGAAATTTTCTTCAAAAAGACCAGTATAAAAGTACTCCTACATGTACTAGGCTTTTGGATGCCTCAAATATTTTCATGAATGAAAGCCCTTTTGGTTATTTTCATTATAGGAGAAATTCTTTTATGGAAAATTCAAACCAACAAAGGAAGCTCAGATTGCAGTTCTAACATTTTTCAGCCAAGTTGACCAAACATGAGTCCTAAATTGACGTATTAAGAATACAATAAATAAGGTTTTAAAGGCTGGCTAACACTGCAAAGCTTTTTGAAACAGACCTCTCCTTTATGTATTTATCTTTCTGGGAGTTCATGGATCATGAGAGGACATGGAATCTGAAGGCCTCTGGTTAGTCTTACAATAGCCACAGCTATCAGACAGCTGGGCAGCAAGGGTCAGTCACTTCCTATAGAATTATCTGTGATGAATTGTCCCTGTTGCCAGCTTGGAAGTGGGGGAGTTCTTACATTGCCTGACCAGGCTGAGTTATTAAAAGACTGCACTGGCATTGTGAAAGGTTAATTGCTAATGGATAAACAATTTGACTCAAACAATTTCTGTTGAATTCCTACTTTGTACAAGGCACAAAGATGGTAGTGTTGGCAGCTATGGCCTGCACCATGGTGATGGTGGTGATAGAGGTAGAGTAGGTGGTGGGGTGTGTGTGTGTGGGGGCGGGAAGAGTTACAAAGAGGGATGACCTAGTCCCTGCCCTCAAGTGTGGGAAATGTTTTAATGAAGATACAGTTAAGGGCTATCGGAGCAGCAGGAGACATCCATTCTGAAAGATGGGGAAGAGGTATGGATCACCCAGGAGGGGCCCAGTGGTTCTAGTCGCAGGGTGCAAGAGATCAAAATTAAACTCAGTAGAGTAGGTCAAGAGGACAGTTTTTAAAAGAAGGGTCTCAGAGGTGGCCAAAAGAATATAGGTTGGACAGACTAAGGATTCATCATTAAGAGAGGAAGAGGGGGAGAGAGAGAGATTATAAAATAACCAGAATCTGGAGTGGCCCAAGGCATTCAGTGAGACCCAACACCTTTTAGGTTCTTACCTGTAATAATCTAATAATCAATCTATATGTAGAATGTTAGCTCCTTAACCAAAGTGCAAGATCCATGGAGGCAGCCGATTTGTCTATTTTGTTCATTGCCCCAAAAGAGTACCTGGCACTAGTAAGCACATAAAAATATCAGCAGAGAGTGTATATGAAAGTATGTGATGGATGACTAATGGAATCACAAGGGAGGCCTTTTCCCAGCTCGGGTAGAGGAAATGACCCCCGACTTAATATCAGATGGTGGCATAAATCTGTGAATAGCAAACTGCAAGAAATGTGTAGGATATAACAAGATATTGATTAGAAATTGTTGTAATTCCCCTGGAATTGGCATCGAGGGCCCGAGACAGACACTGAGGAACAGATTACCCCATATTATGAAGTGAGCAGAAAACAATGGATCACAAACCCTTCTTCAGAGCTGACTAAGCTGGCCACATTGGCTCTACTATTATAGTGAAGGCAGTGTCAAAGGGATCTCTGGATTCAGAGGTCATCAGCTCAGTGGGGACTGCTGCCTACAATTTCTTTTGTTTTCTTTCATCATTTCTACCAGCCGTTAACAACTCTGCCAAGTTAGGAGGAAGTCTTTAAGAGAATTCCTTGTGGAGATTCAGATTGTCTGTAAGAAGAGACTGGCCTCTCGTTCTCTAGTTGAATATGCCCTCTACAGCATACTCGGGGTGCTTTTCTGAGTAGAAGGAAAGGAAGGGATGGCAAAGTGAAGAGAAAGGACTAAATGATAAGTGGCCTGACTGCCACCACTTGGTGTGGTAATGATGGCTGAGTTCCCTATGGATCAAATAGATGAAACAGAAGGGAGCTGAGCTGAAGTCCAGAGTGAAAAGACACCAAAAGCATGGTGGAAGGGTTGGAAGAGATTGAACCAAGTGGACCTCCCAGGTCACTCTACTGAGACCAGGAGACATAGCAGCTCTATCTAATACATAGAAACAAACACAGAGATGCTGCCAAATTAAGGAGAAAAGTAAACTTATCCCAAATGAAAGAACAGAACAAAGCTCCAGAAAAAAGGAATGAAACAAAATGAAGACAAGCAATCTACCAGATGCAGAGTTCAAAACACTGGTTATAAGGATGCTCAATGATCTCAGTAACAACTTCAACAAAGAGATAGGAAACATAAAAATGGAGATAGAAAACATAAATAAGAACAAGTCAAAAATAAAGAATACAATAACTGAAACAAAGCTACATTAGAGGGAATTAATAGTAGATTAGCAGAGGACTGAATCACAGATTTGGAAGACAAGGTAGCAGAAAACACCCAAACAAAATAATGAAAAGAAAAAATAATCCAAAAAAATGAGGATAGTTTCAGGGCTCTCTTGGACAACATCAAATATACCAACATTCACATCATAGGGGAATCAGAAAATGAAGAGATAAAACTAAGAATAGAATTACAATATGACCCAGCAATCCCTCTCCTGGGTATCTACCCAGAAAATCTGAAAACATTTATCTGTAAAGATACATGTGCTCCGATGTTCACTGCAGGTTTATTTACAGTGTCCAAGACACGGAAACAACTACAGTGTCTTTCGATAGATGACTGGATAAAGAAGCTGCAGTATATATACAATGGAACACTACTCTGCCATAAGAAAAGATGAAATAGTGTGATTTGCGACAACATGGATGGATCGTGAGATTATTATGCTAAGTGAAATAAGTCAGACAGAAAAAGTTGAGAATCACATGACTTTACTCATATATTGGATATAAAACTGAAGGCAACAAAGGAACAAGACAAGCAAATAAAGAAGCAACTCATAGATACAAACAACAGTTTAGTGATTATCAGAGGGTACGAGGTGAGGGAGGGTGGTAGAAGAGGGTAAAGGGGATCAAATATATGGTGATGGAAGAAGAACTGACTCTGAACACATAATGCAATATACAGATGATGTATTATAGAATTGTATGCTTGAAACATATGTAGTTTTGTTGACTATTGTCACCCCAGTAAGTTTTAATTTAAAAAAAAAGGTGAAGAGAGAAAGCAGGAAATTGAAAACTTATTTGTAGAAATAATGACAGAAAACTTCCCTAACTTGGTGAAAGAAATAGACATACAAGCCCAGGAAGTGCAGAAAATTCTAAACAACGACATCAAAGAGGTCCACGCCAAGACATATCATAACCAAATGCCAAAGGTTAAAGACAAAGAGAGAATCTTAAAAGTAGCAAGAGAAATGCAGTTAGTTACCTACAAGGGAGTGAGCATAAGACACTCAGCTTATTTCTCAGTGGAAACTTCGCAGGCAAAAAGGGATTGGCAGGAAATATGCAAAATGACGAAAAGCAAGGACCTACAACCAAGATTACTCCATCCAGCAAAGCTATCATTTAGAATTGAAGGACAGATAAAGAACTTCCCAGATAAGAAAAAGCTAAAGGAGTTCACCACCAAACCAATATTATAAGAAATGTTTGGGGCCAGCCCGGTGGCTCAAGCGGTTAGAGCTCCATGCTCCTAACTCCGAAGGCTGCCGGTTCGATTCCCACATGGGCCAGTGGGCTCTCAACCACAAGGTTCAACTTCTCCAGTCCCACAAGGGATGGTGGGCTTCGCCCCCTGCAACTAAGATTGAACACGGCACCTTGAGCTGAGCTGCCTCCCGGATGGCTCAGTTGGTTGGAGCGCATCCTCTCAACCACAGGTAAAAAAAAAAAAAAAAAAAATGTTAAGGGGAATTTTTTAAGAAGAAGAAAAAAAGATAAAAAACATGAATAATAAAATGGCAATAACTATATATCTATCAACAATTACTTTAAACGTGTATGGATTAAATGCTCCAATCAAAAGACACAGGGTGGCTGAATATATAAGAAAACAAGACCCTTACATATGCTTCCTACAAGAGAGTCAGTTCTGATCAAAACAAACACAGACTGGAAGTAAAGGGATGAAAAAAGATATATCATGAAAATGGAAACAAACAAACAAAAAACTGGCATAGCAATACTTATACCAGATAAAATAGACTTTAAAACAAAGGCTATAACAAGAGACAAAGAAGGGCCCAGTAAGCCCACTGGGTATTACCTAAAGAAACCCAAAACACTACTCTAAAGGGACATGTGCATCCATATGTTCATTGCAGCTTTATTTACATTAGCCAAGACATGGAGGAAACCTAAGTGTTCATTGATAGATGAATGGATAAAGAAGAAATCGTACATATATACAATGAAATATTACACACCATAAAAAAGAATGAAATCTTGCCATCTGTAACAACATGGATGGAACTAAAGGGTATTATACTAAGTGAAATAAGTCAGACAGAAAAAATCAAATACCATATGATTTCACTTATATGTAGAATCAGAAAAACGAAATCAATAAACAAAACAGAAACAAACTCATAGATATAGAGAGCATTTTGATGATTGCCAGATGGGAGAGTGTTGGGGGGATGGGTGAAAAAGGTGAAGGGATTAAGTACTAATTGGTAGTTACAAAATAGTCACTTGGATGTAAAGTATAGCATAAGGAATAGTCAATAATATTGTAATAACTATGTATGGTGCCAGATGAGCACTAGATTTATCAGGTTGATCACTTTATAAGTTACATAAATGTCTAATTACTATGTTGTACACCTGAAACTAATATAGTATTGTATATTAACTGTAATTGAAAAATTAAAAAAAATTAAAATATACATATATATATATCTTTAGGCAAGTAATCTACTTACAGCATTTTACTCAGAAAGCTAATAATTTTTACCAGTTGTTTAAACAATGCATTGCACAGCATTTGACAGTATTTCCTTCTAAGTCTCATCTTTACTAAATGCACAGAGAGATTCAGCAGGCTGAGCAAATCGGAGCTCAAGCTCTTGAGTTACTATAATGACCTGGACTCAAATGTTGACATGACTGAGTCAAGATATTTAAGCTGCCTAACCCTCAGTGTCTCTATCTGTAAAATGGGATAATGTTTATTTCCAAGGACTGTTGTAATCATTAAATAAGATAATAGTTGGAAGCATTCAACAGGTTAATGACTATAACTATTAATCTACATTAAAAAAATAACTTTCCCCCATGTTTATTAATGGCTCTCAGATAATTCTTAGTAGATGACCAAATTACCATTGTTGAACTGAATTCAAATTCAGAAGGGAAACTTTAGACTGAAACAACATAGTCTTCATACAAATTGCTATTTAGTCTTTCCCCAACACATTCAAAGACTGGTTGCATAAGACTCACCCTAAAAGCTTTTGAAAATTTAGGATTCTGATACTCTCAAAATTCTGAGTGAGTCAGAAGGTCTGGCATTAGGCCATGAATGTGTATTTTTTAAAAGTCTTCACAGAGATTCTGATAGATGGCTGGATTTGGGAACTTTCTGTTCAGTAAAAAATTTCCCTGGTAATTCTATTGGCCAGAGGAGCCCCCAGTAGATGGAACCCAGATCCCACAAGTTCTCTGGTTAAAGAATGTCCATATCACAGTATCTGCACCCTCATTCCAGAAACGACCTTTCCAATTCTCTAAAGGTTTGGCCAATGTGAGGAAGTCCCAGAATGGCACAAGAGAAGCCTTAGGGAAGAGTATTGGATTCTGAGAATTTTCCAAGGTATCAGCGCCCCCAACCCAGGGATCAGTAACTCCACCCAATCACAGCGTTGGAACAAGTGTCATGGAGTTAAAACAAAACTCTCTCATATCCGCACTGGATTTCTGTACTTTTATATCTCTCCCTGCCATTTTATACAAAGGTAGTCAATAAATATTCACTAATTATTGTACATTTAGAAAGAGTCAGCCTCCCATTATGTCAGCCTTTTATTCCTATTACCTATGGGATGTGAATTTAGCCAATGAAGTTGATTTCATTAATATGTCTCCTCATTGAATCCTATGAAAAACTGCATACATTTTATTTTCTCCCACCAGTCACATCTCCTGTTTCCAGCTATGTATTTTAATCCCCTCTCACATGTTCTCCTACTCTTCTTTCCTGCTCTCCAGCACCTTCAGGCATGCCGTGGAGTCACATGTTACGGAATAAAAATAACTGGAAAACATTAATCTCTGTGGTAGCAGAGAAGCTGCTGCCACTTTTCCTCTTCCCCCTGGAAACCTGCCTTTGGTGTGACAGTATACTACAGGAGTTTGAAACATTTTCACAAAACATTTCTGAGTGAAGCTGGGAAAGGATATGGGGAAGTTAAGATACTGCTGTGGCCTTCACACATCAGTTTACAACTTGCCTAAATATTTATTTGTCATCATGTCAACAGGGCTTAAACATGAACCAATAATCATTTCAATCCAGATCTGTGTTCTCTGAAGTGCTTTTCTTGAGAAAAAGTTGCTCTGTGCTTCTAAATTTTCATTCCTTTATCACTGGGAAAATATCTATTATTTACTTATTTAGGGTTTTCTTTTAGGAAACCAACAACGATGTAAATTCCAAGAGCAGGCAGTGTGTCTGGTGGTTTTGCCCACCATTAAGTCCCTGTAGTTAGCGCAACGATTGGCAAGAGTAGGTGATTAAAAATATGTATATTTTTAAATCAGTGAAGACGCACTTTATCAAAAAAGGGTTGGAGAACTCACAGTGATACAGAGGCCTTTGGAAAACTATTCTGGGGAAAGAGAATCCCAGTTGTTCAGATAGAAATTTTTTTCTCTACCAGTGCATGCACACACACAGAGAGACAGAGACAGAAGTATAATGAGACGAAAAGGACAATATGATATTTGTCAAGGAAAGGAATTATGTCCCTCTTCCCCTTCCTTGCCCATGATAACAACGGGGAGAATAGAAAATATATAAAAGCTTCAAATTGAAGTTCCTGGAAGGCTCCATACTGCTCTAAGAATGAAGCGTTAACCTAGTATGGTTTGAAAGGCCCCACAGGAGCAGCCCCTGTCCAGTGTTTAGCTTCAGCGTCCTCGCCACCACTCCCTCACAACTGCAGCCAGAGTGAATTTCCTTCACATTCTTTTGCCTGTGGGGCCTTGGCATATGCTGTACCATCTGCCAGGAGCACGTTTCACCTCACTGGCCAATTCCCTTTCATCCTTTAGGTGTTTGTTGTGTCATTTCCTCCAGTAAGTGTCCTCAGGCCTTTGGGTGGGGTTCCCCTCCTGTGTTTCCCCATTATGGCATCTCCCATATTGCACTGTAGTTGCATGTAGTTGCTTTTGCCAAGACTGTAGGCTCCAGGGGTCCGTGACCAAGCCTGTAGTGTTCATTGTTCTTTCTTCAGCATTGAGAGCAACCCAACACACAGTCAATAAATATTTACTGAGTGAATGAAGAAAAGAAGAGGGGAAGGGAAGAAATCTGCAGCCTGAGAAAACAGCAAGGGACCACGCAGGTGGAGAGATGGTGGGTACACTGAGTCAGTGGTGTCTTGGTTTTCCTGGCTCCTGCAAGATTCACTCAGGGGAGTCCCACAAGATGTAGAAAGGTGAATTCTGAGGCAACTGAGCCCAAAATTATTTGGGGGAAAGGAAAGAAAAAAAAAAGTAAATGATTGCTGATGGGGTGAATAGGCTTTGGAAATCAAAGGCTATCTGTAGTTAATACACTCATTATTAGCTATATGTGTTATGAAATTGGTCTTATTAAATAAAATTGACACTTATCATCAGATACATGTGTCCCGCTCTTTAGTTTTACCCAACTTATAAGGAATAAGGACTATGCCAAACAACATAACTTTAAGCAAACATTTCCTAGGAAATTCATAAAACAAATAACTTGATTTAGGTGTATAGAAACCTAAAAAAGAGTTTTTAATTTTAAGATTCCTGTTTTGAACGTGGAGTTCATTTAAGCTGAGAACTATTACGTTTGGCCCCTGCCATTTATAAATGTTCAGGACAATGTCCCAACAAAAATCACTTGTTATTCTGATTTAAAAAGAGGAGGAAAAAACTCAAGTCAGAGTTATGATGGTGGCCCAAATCACCATGTATTTCCTGACAGGCTTAATTCTTTCACGACAGTACAATGTGGTATTGAGGTGAGGATCTCCTGCAAACAGGCTTTCAGGCCCACCATGTGAGTATAGTGGGCTATAGGCCATAAAAGTGGCAGTGAGAGATCTGACAGGAATCCTGGATGCCCCAAGCATTTGGGGCTCCTATCTGACTTGGATACTCCCCTGCTACCTGACTAGAGTTATTTATTTGAATTTTGGTTCCCTCTTTTCCCATCTATAATGGGACATTTTCTTATAATTAATTTTATACATCATATATAATTTTCTTACAATCAACCTAGCTTATTTAAAACTCTTATGTAACATGACTATTTGATATTATAACCATTTTGTATTTTTCTACCACATAACTGGTCAAGGGCTTTGCAAATAACACTGATTATTTAGAGATTCAAGAAAAAGAGAAACCTGGCAAGAAGTATTAATGAGGAAATCTGTTTTTCAACAATTGTCTGTTTCATATCCTCAACTGCTCATCACAGGGAAAAAATACATCCAATGCATCTTTTGAATACCACCAAGACACTTAGCACATAGATATCCGACTAATAGTCATTGATACATTATTCTAGGCATATTAAGCACTAATCAAATATCCCTGATCAGCCCATGATAATTTTTAGCTGTGGGATAAGACGTTGGCCTGTCCTACAAGAAATCACAAAGGTAAACCTCAAAGAAAAAAAATGGAGTTTTAAGAAATTGAAGAATGGAATAAAAACATGCATTTAAAAAATGCTAGTAATGCACTAAAAGTCATATCTTTGAAATTACCTTGTTTCTTAATTAGAATTCTTCAAGCATATCAATTGAAGTTGTGCTCACTGAGAACCACACCCTAGGCAAATTCAAAGCATGGATGGGAATTATTTTCTAGTTAATGGAGCATGTAAGTTTATTTTAATATTCAAGGTTATGATGGGTGAAATGTAAACTGAAAAGTTTTCCTTTTTATCATGGGTCATGGTATAATGACAGTACTTACTTTATGAAATAAATGTCCAATTACCATAAAACAAATGGAAGGTCATTATATCTTACTGAGCTTTGGTATGCAGTCTGTGAAATGTGTTTCCTTACAAATTGGCATGCTGTAATAACTTGGTATTTGTAGTTAATCCAGGGAACCCAGTCTTATCTTTTCCATATTGCAAAATGCATGGAGCTCCATTCCAGCAGTGATGACTTAGTCTTTCTCATCTATGAACCTTTGCGTAAAGCATTCTCTCTGCTTAAAATGACTTCTTCCTTTCCTCCATCAGTCCACAAAACTTTCTCCTTCAAGACACTTCAGAAACTCATCTCTCCAACATATGCCTTCCATATCATTTTTTATAATCATTCATAATTATACATATGTGAAGGCTGGATCAGTTATCTTAATTGGCTACATACCCAAGTAACAAATGAGTCACTTACCTTGGCCTTCTATGTGTTTGTTTACTGGGAGAGGGGTGGTAGGGATGGAAGGGAAGGATGAGTTCGGGCTGTTCCAAGGTGTGTGGCTCACCCTTGGAACAGAGTTTGCATTATATGCCAATATTACCCTTTTACTTTAGTTGTTCATTGTACTCGTATGCTTATTTCATTTGTATTTGCCTGCCTCCACCATTAAATTCTGTTCATTCCTTTCATTTATGGTGAGTCTTTGAGAACCAACAATGTTATAATTAGCATGTGCTTCTATCAGGAGGAGTGAGAATGAGGATGCCTGGTCACACACTCAATTGCCGTCAGAGCCCAGGCAAGTTACATACATGTGCAAGCACAGTGTTAGGCTGGGAGCAGCGGTGACGTAAACTGGAGGGGACATGTCCAGCCTAGGGGCATTCAAGTGCAAAGACTTCACTAAGCCCCTGCCAGTCCAAGGGGCCTTCCATTCACTAGTTTGCACCCACTGCTGCCCTTATTTCTTCCTCTGAGTCTGTGAGATATACTGATGACCATTGAGTGATTAGCTACATTTTATTGGTGAAGGAATTGAAACACAGAACAGTAACTTTCCAAAAGTCACACCAAAAAATCAGCTTCATGCATGTCTTGTTCAAAGGGAATAGACTGCCAACGGGTAAAATAAAAAGCATGACCTAAAACCAGGAAGTGAATAAGCAAGACTGATTTCCTTAAAGGAAAGTATTTTCTAAAATTTGGAAGCAGTCTTTTGGTATAATACATTCAGTAGGTTTTAAAAGCATAATTAAATCAGTCAGTCCCTTTAGGGTGATTTGTATACACACACACACACACACACACACACACACACACACACACACACATGCATACACTTATTTTTATGATTAAATTATCATTTCCTTGGGAAACTTGGTACCTCGTCCTTCTTAAGAGATGTTAACTAATACGTAAACTACCTTGATTTACAGAAAACCTAATTTTAAGGGGAGAATTGTTCCTTTCCTAGATATCCTAGGGTTTTGTGTTTTTCCCCCAATATTATGCTTTACTGTCATTACTTTTAGCTTTGAGGGGAGAAGACGGTTGGGTAACGTTCCTAGAATCCACTATTTAATGTGAATGCTTTGAAATTTTTATTCACTTCTACTACAAGCTGAGAAGTAGGCAAAGCATATTCTGCAAATTAAGCCCGTTAAAATTCCACTGCAGAGTGTGGACTTGACTGACTGACTGCAAGTGGAGCTGTCAGCCCCTACAGGCGTCACTGTCAAAGGGCCATGTCATCTGTCAGTGTTGGTTCCAGCTCACTGTTCCACATAGAGGGAATGCACTGTTGCCTCCCAATTGATAACACGCTGCCAGAAGCATGTTACTTTCTCATCCGTCTTCTTGTAGCTGTCAAAAATGGAATCCATTAATTAGTTTGTTCTTGTGAATTTCAGTTGTTCTAAAGACATGTAAATTTCAAAGCAAGACAAATAAAAATCCCAACCCAAACCATAATGCCAGTAAGGGCTCAAAATCCCAAAGTGGCAGCCTTTGCTGACAGTGGTGAGAACTGACCAGCTAAACTCTGCCTTAAGTGAATGTAATGATGTGGCTAGTTTCCCATCCCTTTTAATGAGAGCAAGCTTCCCAAGGCAGCAGAGGGAAAGGAGAGAGTTAGAGAAAAAGGCGGGAGATGCCTTGAACATGGCTCTAACTAGTCAGGCAGTTTGACACAACTTAGGGAGTGTGGTTGTAGCTGCTACTGCATGATTACCTTTTTGTATCTTACTCCTCTCCAGTGACTTTCAAAAAAAGGTTGATAGGCTTTATTTCCCTCATTTTGGGGGTCCCACAAAGCCTAGGCAATTCTATAAATTCTATATATTTGAGACAGGGTGCCTCATGTGTAATTCACTTCAGCACTCCAATATGCAGTGTATCTATGAATTGAAAGAATATTCTATAAGATACTTGAAACAAATTTATTGAACAATGTTTATGTCTGATATGGTATATTGCAAAGAGGAGTATGGCTCAGCTTAACCCAATTTTTCCCCTCTCCAACTTTTCAAGTCAGTGACAAAGGATTACACTGATGCTATATTATTTTATTCTATTCAATTCAATAAGCATTTATTAAGTGACTACGCTGTGTAACTCATTGTGCTAGCTACTCTGGGAAATACAAAAATGATTAAAATACAGCTTTAGTCCTCCAGAAGCTCATGCTTTAAAGGAAGAGGCAAATGTACATGCAAGAGCCCTAATTCAAGATAGACTGCATGAAGTACTGAATAATGAGTGTGGAAGAGAGGAAAGAGAGATGAGCCCCATCCCAGGGGCTCTGAGAGGGATTCCTGGAGCGGGAAATGTTTGAGCAAGGCTTTGAAGAAAGGGTGGCCCTTACATAGCTGTAACACTGTCAGTTTTAAAGGATATAACATCTATGGAGGAAAACATATGCACCAAAACAGTGAGTCTGCAAATGACCGAGAAGATTGAACTTGCACAAGTGGAGATATGTGGGGAAGAGCTTTCTATACAGAGGTGCCAACATGAAGTCTGACCCAGTGCAGTGCATGAAGGATATTCAGTGCATGGGGTAGAGATACTCTTTTAAGCACCATGCATTTTACCAAAACCAACAAATAAGGTGCACCTTTTTTTGGAAAAATGTATCGGAAGTCATTTATTAGGATGACATCTAGTGTTTTGTATAATAAATAAATGAATAGAAACAGAAGTTGCTTTCTGAGATTTTTTTTTCTTCTTTTCAGGTTTGCTCATCTCCAGTCAGGATATAATATACAATAGAAAAGTATAGTCACTAGAATGAATGAAAAATAAGATAAAAAATAACTTAGAATCTTTTTTAAATCCTCAAAATGTTTGGGGACTTCGTGATTCTTTCCCTGTAAACAGCACAGTAGTATAGGATTGTCTTAAGGCCCACAAGTGAAGGGATTTTGTTTTGCTCATGTCTGAATCCCTACAACGCCAAAGAGTACATGGATCATAATAGGACCTCTATTAGCATTTGTTGAATGCACTTTTCGCAAAACCTAACAACTGGAGCTCAGTCGAGTCTCACAAGTGGAACCAACACCACTCAGCTTCACGCTGTCTGTATACAGAAGGGATAACTTCAGTCGGAGATGAAATGTTACCAGGACAAAGGCCTTTTCCTAGGGGTTTAATGCGAACATAGGTCAATTTATTTGGTCACTGTTACTTCTTATGATTTGAGTAAAACTGATTTAAAAGGGAAAACTTAAATTGATGGTTTAGAAAAACAAACTATCGACAAAGGAATTTTGCTAATGCCGAGAATGTTTGAAATGCTTGTATTTCTTGCTATAAAATGCTAGCAACAAAGTTATACCTAGAGCAAAGTGAGAATGTCAACTACCTGGTTAATTTAAATAACCACATTAAATAATTCAGTCAGCAAAATATACTTTATACGAAGAGAACTAGTTTGACTGCCTTCACATCTAAATTAAGCCAAGTCACAGTAATTTCTAAGTTCATTTTGGGATATATAGGCCCAGTCTTGGTGCATATAGTCCAAGATGTTAACCAACTGCTTCATTGATAGCTGCAGGTAACTTACTTACATGTTTCCCTGTGAACAGAAGTCAGTGAGGTGACCTCTCTAAACTGAAACGATGACAGGGACACACATCACAAGCGTTAGTAACTGCTGAGAGCATAGCACAGATGCAGCCAGGAGCAATATTCACACTGTTCCGCACCAACCCCTGAGAATGGGCACTGGTCGCAGGGGTGCTTCAGAATTCTGGAAGTCCCCTTTAGGCCAGGCCTTTAGCTGCTGGATAGTGAGGAAGAGGCTAGGGCAGCAAAGGTGGGGAGCGTTGGGTATTGGGCCAGGGGTGCTTGTGGCAGCAGCCATTACCACAGGTACAAAACATTTTGATCTCTTAACAGTCAGTAGAGCCAAACCAGTGCCTACCAATTGAAAATTATCCCTGAATATGAGGTCTGATAATTAAGTTCGCAAACTTGCTGCAACAATGTTGCTAACCTTTTTTGGTATCAGAAGGATTATTCATTATGAATTTGTACCAAAGGGACAAACAGTTAAACAAGTTTACTATTTGGAAGTGCTGAAAAGGCTGCATGAAAAAGTTAGATGACCTGAACAGTTTGCCAATTCATGGCTCTTGTGTCACGACAATGCACCAGCTCACACGGCACTGTCTGTGAGGGAGTTTTCAGCCAGTAAACAACTGTATTCGAACACTCTCCCTACTCACCTGATCTGGCCCCCAATGACTTCTTTCTTTACCCAAAGATAAAGGAAATATTGAAAGGAAGACATTTTGATGACATTCAGGACATCAAGGGTAATATGATGACAGCCCTGATGGCCATTCCAGAAAAAGAGTTCCAAAATTTTGTTGAAGGGTGGAGTAGGCACTGGTGTCGGTGCATAGCTTCCCAAGGGGACTACTTCGAAGATGACCGTAGTGATATTCAGTAATGAGGTATGTAGCACTTTTCTAGGATGAGTTCACGAACTTAATTGTCCTACCTCGTATACGCATAAAATTTGGTTTCCACCCATAAACTGAACATTGGACCAACCAACCAACCAGAGGTGACTGTCCAGATAATTGACTGTGCCCTGTATATGTCTGTTAATAGATCCAGTTAAGAATTTAGATCCAGCCTAAAATGCTAACCTCTGCCTGGCTTGGTAGGGACAAGTGGTGCCTGTTGGGGGCTGTTGACACATGTCTCAGAGAGGGACCAACAGGCTCCCTTTAAACAGTCGAGGTGCCATACTTCTGTAAGGTCCTTCACACACCTCTGATGTAACGTCACTCTTCACATCAAAATCCAGCTCTTCAAATCCAGGCCTAGAACTTCACTCAAGTTCTACACACATACGACAGTACTGAACTGACTCAGTTATTTGGCCATTCTGATTTCATACAGTCAGTAACAATATCTTGCTTCCCTCCCATCGACTTTCCTCCCTCCCTCTTTTCCTTCAGCTCCCTCCAACCCAATCTTCTCTCCATAAATGTTTATTAAAACCTAGTATGTGCTAGGTACAGGAAAGGACTTGAAACAGGAGATGTTTTAAACACATAATTTCACTCCAGTAATTCACCTAAGGTCTACCTGGAGATTCCCCCACCCATACCCAACTACTGTCACTTTGTGTGTGAGGGGCTGACTGGACAACAGGGGTAGATGCTCTAGGGGTAGGTACTGCAGGAACAGTGAATCTTAGAGGAACATTTTTTTTCAACAAGGAAAAGTCATCCCTCATTCAGTGGGTGAAAAGCTTGGCAAGTGGCACTGAAACCTTCTCTTCACACACGTTTCAGTGGCCCTGATAAGAATGGGAGTCTGGTGTTGTCTTATCCATGCAAGTGCCATCTGACAAGTTGAGCTCAGGTGCCTCCATAAGTCAGAAGGTCAAACCATTAACTTGATTTTGATCCCATCAGAGTTAAGTATCAGTCAAAAGTAGGCTACATTTATCTACCAAGAATCCTTTTTAAAAGTGACACACTTGTGGATGTTGGAAGCTCATCTATGCCCTTTCCATTAGAGGAATCCCTTAAAAATACCTGATTTCTCATTTAACTTTCTTTTTCATAATGAGCGTATTTATCCTTGACTATGAACTTCCCATAAAATAAGATAAAAATTTGGTTAGTTTTCTATAAATAATATAGCAAGATCTATTAACCTAATTTCTATATATACATTTTCTCCTTCTAATGGAATGCTTTCCTCTTTCTTTCATTAAAGTCAGCTTTCTGTGACCTTTAAATTCAGTTTAAAAAGTTAATCCTCTGGTTAATCTGGACCAATTGGTTTCTGAAACACCACTCAGTGACAAACCATTATTTCTAGTTCAGCTTTTAATTGGTTAGGATGTTATTGCTGTGAGAGCCAGTAGCTGTCAGATGTGCCTGCTAGCCAGTCTGAGCTTTCTGGATATATTCCAAGTCATTAAAGCAAAATCTCCTGTTCAAGCCAGGGATATTTATCCTGAACTCAAGCCCAATGCTCTCCCCTGCTCTTATTTAATTAAAGCCTAAGGAATGTTGGAAGGAGGTACAGATAGGGGAAAAGTACATTTTTTTGGGGGGGAAAAAAGTCTGAGGTTCAGCTTTTTTATGTTAAATGCTATTTTTGAATTATTAGGTGAAATTACCATACAAATCACAACTTAGCACTGATAGTAAATACATGTTTTCTCAGGTATTTATGACTTTTGCCTCAGCTTTGAGTTTCCCCTTGTACTACAGAGCCCAAAAGAACACAATTATGTCATAGAGGTAGACTAACAGTAATGTAATATCAAACACACAGATAACTTATTATAATTATTTCACTCTTATAAAGCATAGAAGATCTTGTGGTTTATTTTTATTTGTGCTGTTAGCATCTGAGGAGCCATAACTAATCACAGATGATCATTTTGGTCATCCTTCTTTTAAATAATTACCGAATTAAGAGATCATGCACATATATTTTTCCAACTATGTACCCAGAGAGAGTGCTACATAGGGGCCTGCATCCAAATCCTGGATTTAGGTCTAAGCTTTCTTCTGACCAGCTGAGTCATCTTGGTTAAGTTACTTAAGTTCTCCAGATTGCAGTGGCCTCCTCTATATGATAGTAGTAAAATACTATTTAGCTTATAGTTTTCAAAATGGTGAGTATTAATAAAAAATGTATAGGAAACTCTCATAGTGACAACACTGAGAGTCACATATTAAAAGTAGCTCTTGGAGTAAAAGGCAGAGTCAGGTTTATTCACTTAAATAGGAGAATCTTATTCCTCTTGAGATCTTTCTTCTCTTCATTCCACTCCCACTTGCCCTCTCCTGGTTTCTAGTGCCCCAGATTTCCTGCTCCAGCTTCTCATCTTCTCATCACAGTCTGTGCCCTCAATTTGCCTGATTTCATTAACGGGTGAATGATAAGGAGGATGCTTCTTCCCCACTTCTGATGTTTCCTCCCATGTGGAAATGTCCCCACAAGTGAAACCCTCCTTCCTGGTCCCTTTCCCTTTTCTCACTTACTGGACCCTTCGGTAGGTAATGTCAGCTAATAAAATGGTAAATTTGGAAAGAATGAGCCAGATATGGGTGGCTCAACACTTCCCTCATTGTCTCAGCACAATGTCGTTGCTCATGAGCACGTGATAAACTCCGTAAGGAAGGCCCTGACCTAGTAAGCATGGTCCCTGGTAGTTTCCCATCACTGGGTAGGTAATGCTGACTAATTCTGGTGCTCAGTTTTACAAAATCTACTTGTCTGAACATATTCTCCACTGTGAGTTTAATCAGTTTGGTCTTCTTTTTCCTTTTCTCTTTTATTTCTTGTTTAAGAACTCAGGTGAAGAAGAGGGTATTTATTATTTATTGGACCCCCTCAAACTCTCCAAACTTACAAACCTATATTTTGATCCTTTATTTCCCACCAAGCTCCAGGTCCATAGACCAATTGCCTTTTAAACAACTCTATCTGTATGTTCCATTAGTACATAAAATACATGCAAAAAATTCTAAACTATACTATTAAATTAAATGAATCTCTTTATCTTTCACCTATCACATTAGATTGCATTCATGTATTTGCATGTCTCAGTAGAGTACCCTGGGGCAGGGATCTGGCATAACTCCAACACTTGCATAATACATGGAGCATGATGGGGGTTCAAGAAGCTTCACTGAGTGAATAAACGAGTGAGATGGGACATGAGTGCAATGAGTCAACCCCCTTCCGTGTCCTGGCCCACCCAGCTACCCGAGCTCCAGACTGACCCCCAGATCCTGGATCAAGGCACCCAGCACTGCTACACAAAGACTTCTGAGCACACAGAAGATGAGAAGTCAACTCCATGGGCCCTCAGCGTTGAACTGAGTATTTGCTCAGCATTCCTTACACTTTCTTATTCTAACTGAAACCTGACAACACCCTGAAGGCACTGCCCTCCTGGAAGGTTAACGAGTGGAAGCTATTTTTCTTACACTCTACCTACAAATGGACCCAGAGCTGAGGTTGCCTCCTTAATCCTCATTTCATTCCAGATCATTGACCTCCCCTCTCCTGCCTTGAAGCTCTCAGCTCCGGGTCTTACCAACCAGAATTCCTACTTGTTGCAGTCATCTGCCAACTCTAGTCATCACATTCATTCATCAAAGATGCTAGTACCAGACTCACTATCACCTCTTCACACACTTTAGTCTTAATTCTTGGTGATTTTTATATCCATGGAGATGATACCTGATACTCTGGCCTCTCTCATCAATGACATTGTCCTCTACCCTACCTCAGCCATTCCTTCTCGTGAGCATACATACTTGTCATTAACAATATCTGCAATTCCTCCATTATCTCAATTATAAATCTCTTATTCATCTATCTTTCCTGCTTATCCCTCTGATAAGCTGATTTCAATAGTATTTCAGCTGGGACCCCCAATTCATCAACTTTACCACCCTTTCATTGTTCGTCATTCTCTTCATGTCTTCTTTTCTTTCTTAATCCAGTGTCATTTTGACAAATATATAACGGAAATGTTAAAGTAAAAATAGTAGAAGAAAAAGGAGAAATGAGGGAAGTATATGTTTAGATTCAAAATAATGTTAGCAGGCACATTGAAAAATCCCAAACATTTCCTCAGAACTTGGGGATTTATTTCCCTTTTACTGTTGAACCAGGAAATCAACTTTCAAGACTATGTTCAGTCAAGGTCCCAGGGCTATTCCTTCATTAGTCTTTATACACAAGCAGATAATTTAGAAGCCCCTCACACAGCAACATAAATTGTCAAGGCCACAAAATATAAGTTGTGTCGATGCTATAGAACAATTCTACAAAAATTTCTTATTCCAAGGGGCCCTGTAATATAATGATTCTATGAAAAGTTATAGTCAAATGCACTTCTGGAACCGATTCTACTGCTGGGCAGACAAACTCAACCTTAACTTTATCTTTCTTTTGAAGTATCTGATGAAATGACTGATAACTTCATTAGAACAGGAAGACGTAGCTTTATATATTATCATTGGGAGAAAGATGTACTTAACAGTGCTGAGATGAAAGATGCACTAACTTAGGATTGTTCTGTGTAAAAACAAGTCATTTGACACTAATATACATTGTAATAGTTTGGAACTTCATTTAAAATAATTCATATTCAACTACAGATGAAAAATAACACGTGAAACAGGGGAGTAAAAGCTTGCCTTAAAAACCATTTCCTATATTGGTTACTTCTACTGGGGGAAAAAAAAAAGATGTCATCAAATACAGAGGGAAAAAAATTAGAGTGGAAATACCAATTAGATAGCAAGTCTATACAATAATAGATTAAAATGAGAAACATTTAGGGATCTTTGGAGATTAAGATATATATATTAAGAAATAATTTTGTGTTTTTTTTCCTGTATCTTTTAAGTTTTACCACTCATGGAATGAATTACATCTGAATCAAGACAGAGAGGATAGATCCTTATTAACTCTTTGCCTAGAGAGGAAGAATTTCTAAGTATGACCTATCTGCCATTTAAACTCCATTAAGTACCAAGAGAGTCATAAACTGGCCCAGGGCTGGACTCTACTGTAAAACTTCCTGGAAAATTGGAACAAAGAAAAGATGTTAATTTCTCGCGGTAGAGGGAAAACATTCTTTTAATTGGATCAGATTATTTTTTATTTCCTGGATTTTAAAGACTGACAAGAACAATAAGTACCTCCAATAAATTCTAACCCAATCAATGTGACTCAAAGATAGAGAACTCTGCCATTCTTTTACCTGACAAGTAGCGAAGATCAGTGAACTAACAGAGGGCTGGTGTCAGCAGTACTGAAAAATGTTCATGAGGCAGTACCTACTGGGAAACCTCATAAATATTACAGAATTTCTCTCGGACTCCATTTTCTCTTTTAGGAATTAATACTCTGTATAGAGACAGAAATTTTATGATGACTTTAACATATTTACAACACACACATAAACAAACATACACATATATGTATACTCTGTGTGTGTGTGTGTGTGTGTGTGTGTGTGTGTGTGTGTATTCTCACCTTGGGTTCTAATTTCATTAGAAGATTGATAACACATAACACAAAAGAATAAGTTTATTTTATCAAATGTCTCCTTCTTTTTTCCCAAGATGAATTGACCAGTAAAGCTGATTGCCAGTCTTCACAATGTATCACTGAAGAGATAATGGCTGAGTTTAATCATAACATGGTACCCTGGTTTATTTTTGTGTCATTTAAAGAAAAATTTCATTCTTTACCGATTTAGAAAGTAACATATGCCCATTGTAGAAAAATTGGAAAGAAAAAAATTATCCATAATCTTACCACACAAAGGCACACAATTATCATTTTAGCAGATGTCTTCTAATATTTTCTGACACATTATTTTTTACCTAAATAAGATTTTACTGCAAAAGCAATTTTATATCTGCCTTTTAAAGTTAACTTTATAAGATTTTTCCCCATTAAAAATTTTTGTAAACATAGGGGGTCAAAATAATTAGATTTCCTTTTTTGCAAGATTGTCCTAAGGAGACTGCAGTGGTGGCAGTGAAGTTGGAGACATGGGAAAAAATAAGGAAGCTGCTGCAATAATCCACGAGGGAGATGATGATGTTGGCACCAGGGGAGGAGGAACGGACAGAGTAGATGCATATTAAAGGGATATAATCTATTGCTTCAATTTCTCTGGTCAGCTTCAAGCCAGTTGGTGGTACTACTGCACCTGTTTCCCATGACACACGGTTCTGTTATATTTCTTCCATCTCCTTTCCTTTCTACTTCTCACTTACCTTATTCTCTATTTTTTTCCCCAGTATTCTTTTTTCTGTCCCTCATGCCTACCGTGTTTCCCCCCAAATAAGACCTAGCCGGACCATCAGCTCTAATATGTCTTTTGGAGCAAAAATTAATATAAGACTTGGTCTTATTTTAATGTAATATAGGACCAGGTCTCACATAATATCATATAAAATAAGACTAGGTCTTATATAATTTTTGCACCAAAAGACACATTAGAGCTGATAGTTTTACTGTGTATTACCACAGAAAAGTTTCTTTTATTGGAAGGCAGTAGAAAGCAGTGATTAGAACAAATTGTGGTCAACTCAATATCATCCCAGTTCCTTCAACACTCTCCCCTGCAGAGGAGAAGCATGGGAACTATATTTTCCAGAAATCTTTGCTTTCAGGGTTCCAGATTAAACTCTGTCAGTGAGAGGCACTCCCAAGAAATTTAGAAAGTAAAAGAGAAGAAAAACCATTATTTCCTGCAGTGGCGAGTGCACCAACATGAACAGGCAGAACGCATGGAGTTTTGCCAGCAGCTTCCAGACATCCTCCTAAGAATCAACCATCTTGTTCTGCAGGAAGTGGAAATCACCAGCGGTGACCCTCCTGCAATTCCAGCCCATCTATATTTTCTGAAAATCAGGAGTGGCCTTTCTGACCTTTGCTTTCCAAGTCCTTCCCATAATTGCGTAAGCCTCTAATTCCCCTTCCTGCTTTGCTGAGTGAACTGAGACTGAGAGAGAGAGTACAAGGCTTGGGTACAGAAAGTATGGGTTGAATTAGATCCACCACATGCTACCTGAGAATACTTGTACAAGTGTCTCCACATTGAAAAACATTTGCCTTATTTATAAAAGTAGGGATAATAAAATGACACCTGTCTTTCTTATAAGGCTTCCTCTAAATCCTCATCAAGGATTAAATGAGTTCAAGCATGTAATAAAAGCACTTAGCACAGTGCCTAGGGAAAAGAAGCTTCCAAAAAAATGTTAGCTGCTTCATTTTATATGTAATGAGTTATAGTAATACTAGCAATAATGTGCTCAACAAATAGCTGTTTCTCTCTTGTCCTTGTGGCTGGTGCCTGCTCTCCGTAGAATAGGGCACAGCAAAAACCACAACTCAGAATGTGTCAATGGGCAGGGATAATAAAGGTAGGATTTCTGTAATCCCAATTTGAAAAGAAAGATCAAGAACTCTGGACAAGGCCAATGACCCATGGCATGGCCAGTGCTGGATTTTGTTACAACTCTATCTGCTGCAACAAAAATCCTATGGTTGGATGATGAAATAGAGGATTGAGTAGATGCTGCTTAGACTAAAAGTTGGAAAAACCCATTCCTCCAATTATTGTTCTGTGTCCTGGACTCCTGCCTCTCTAGTTTTCTGTGGAGTGGGCAGTAAATATTCCAGAGAAAGATGGAAGTTGCAAGACCCATTGAGTCTCCCAACTTCCATCTTTGAAGATGATTTATTCAAAGAGAAGCAACACCAGATTAATACAACTAAGGACAAAAGACCTTAATTGTGAACTCACTAGAAGCTTCTCTGTGACATTACTTTAAAGGAGTTACAAAACTGAAGATGACTGTTTTGGTGTTATGACGGCGATCTTAAATACTTAAGAGCATCGTGTATTACAGAGAAGCTTGGCAAAGTGGTGTGTTAGAATGTACGCAGAGACTTATTTGACTTCCCATGGGAACCCACAGGGAAGGCAGTGAAGATGGCTGCAGTAATGGTGCTGCCCAGGAAGAGGCTGCTAGGATTACTTTCTTCTCACTTGCTTCTGCTTACCCAGAATTTGAGCAAAGTTATATTTTGTAATTCTTCACTGCAAGCAACATCTCCGAGTTACTAGCTCCATAAGGAAGGGCAGCAATGTGAATTACTCCCCAGAATAAAGCTTACTATGGTTCAAGAAAAGGTGATAGGTGGCTCTCTGGGAATGTGCTGAGATGATGTGCCATCCTTCAATTGTCATGGGGGTTTCCTTGCAGAGTCCAAAAGCTTCCCCTGGTACCCATATTATCCAGGATTCCTAAAGGTCCACCTTTTACTTTTTTCTTTCTTTTCGTGGAAACTTCAACTTATTTTCATTTTCCATTTTCTTTTCCTGTGGAGTTAAAAACTAATTTCAATTAGCCAACTTAGAGAGAGCAGCTATCTTTTATTTCTCCTTTTATTCAGATTAGTTGATTATAGAACATAGGTAAGATTCTCCCACTCTTCAAAGATGAGCTCCAAAGATAATATTTAGCTAATAAGTGTGATGCTCCCCCCTCCCCACCCCCCACCCCGTCCTAGTCACCAAGATGGTAACAGGAATGAAGACACACCAGGCATTTCTGGCCAATTGTCTTCACATAGAAATCCCCGGCACAGGAAAAGCATCCTGTGGTGTACAGGGAAGGTGTGTAGTTTATTTACACAGGTGCTTTACAGGCTCAGAACCCTCCTGGGGTGAGAGGGAGAGATTTTTAAGTCCTCACCTCCAGAAATCCCAGCCCTAAATGGAATAAGAGACTGAAATCCCAGGACACAGTGTCCCCAGCCCTGGCGGTGGCCCTTGCTATAAAATCCTCTAATTGAGGATTTTGTTTTCTTGAATGACACACAGTGTCTCTCTCAGGCAAAGGTTTATGCTCTGGCTTCTTTGTTTGGTCTACAGAGGCCCTCAGCAGGCTTAGTGTGAGAAATGGTGTGGTCCAGAGAAAATTCTCCAGAACTGAAATCTACACTCTCCAAAATGAGACCCCACGACTAAGGTCAACAAAAGGAACAACAGAAGCAAATAATCACGATCATTACATGATCAAGTGTCAGTCTAGTAAAAAACCATGCTGAGCTAACTTCATGTATTTTTTTAAAAGTAGTCTTATTCATCACTTTTTCTTTTTTGTTAAAGGAGAGATTTAAAAATTCAGCCTTAGGGTCAATTTTTAAAAAAAAACACTAAATATTCAAATACAAGAAAGAGTAATACTTAGGGTTTTAAAATATATAGTATTCCTGTCTATTGTTATATATAGAGAAAGAAACCTATTTGAATGTGCTTGATTGGGGCATTGACAGTTCACTTGCTATATGCTAGTTATTGGCCTAAGCCCTTCATATGAATTATTTCAGTTAATCTTCACACACACACAAAAACTTAGGACTATTATCACCACTTTACAGATGAGAAAACTAAATCTTAGCAGTATTTAATAACTTGCTCAAGGTTATACCACCAGAACTTAATAGGATCAGGATAAGACCTAAGCAATTGGATTCTAGAACCTGCACCCTTCACCATGCATACTGCCTCCAAGAATAGAGAATGTTTTCTGTGGCAGGAACTTCTCGGCTTCTATAAAAGTGGTGGCCAAGCCTGTTAGCTATGAGACAGCAGTTCCTCTTCCCCAACCAATGGAGACTTTGCTGTTGGCAGGACCGCCCTCCAACCTCCCCCCATGGAGCATCTGTTTTATCCCCTGGCCACAGGTCCTGCTCCTTCTTCACCCAGCCTTGATCAGAGTACACATCCAGGTCTCACCAATGACCCCTAAGGTAAGACAGGTGGGACCAAATCGTAACACTTGTCAGGAAGGGAATGGTGAGCCTTACAGAGAAGTGTATCTCCCCATATGTCTTTGAACTACATAGATTACTTCGTAAATTACCATGTCATCAGACTCAGATGTTGCAATAATAATCACAATAATTTATTTGGTCTTCAGCATTAGTTAATGAGGACCATATCCCCTTTCTATTTCCACCAGAGCAACGTGCTGTCAGTCTACACTTGGACACGATACTATCTTCCATTTATGAGGAGATTTCAAGATTCTAAAGTGTTTCCATACCGATTTTTAACTTAATTTTCACAAAAACAGTGAGCTTATCCGATGAGTACATTGCAGTTCAAAGAGATGAAGTGCCTTGGCTCAAGGTCATAAATTTGGATTTGACATCTAAAACCCAAGTTTCCCATCTCAAAATCTAGCGTGCACTGCTATTATGATGTTACTTAAGGTAGAATTTCACCTTCATTTATCTTCATTCCTGGAGGTAAATGTTCATAATGGTGCATATCCCACACACTTTCTCACATCCCTGTCTGGCTTTTAAGTAGGTAATAACCACCTAATCAACTTTGACGACTTGAGTCGTATAATCCCTTCTGTCTACAGGAGGCCTCTGTCATCACCTAATAACTTTGAGATTATTTCTGACATTTATAATCAGAATTCAGCAAATCTATAGTAATAGATAACTTTTAAGAAATTGAATAACAGCTAGTTTAGTGTTATTGTAGAGACAATATTGAATTAAGAGAGTGGAAAAGGAATCTCTAAGAGTGTACATTTGGGCAAGTCACTGCCCTTCCCTGAGTTCAGTTTTCACATTTGAAATCCAAGGGCATTCATTGGATTAGCATTAAATCATCTCCAAACGCTCACATTTTATGAGTGTATTTATGTGAATGTGGAGGCAACAGGAGGCCAGCAAGAATAAAGCTGGCTCCTGTAATACCTCTGAACCCACCACTAGGTTCCAAGTCACAGGAGGGAAACGCTGGGAAGAACTTGATGGAGCTACTGTCAGAGATGTGACTGCAGGGTCTCACCTAAGCCTTGCAGGCAGAGCACTCGCTGTGTGGACTTCCAGAGAGGGGGGCGTCAACATCCTCCTCAGAAATGGCTATCTACTACCAATAAGTTTTTGCTTGTATACCTGCTCAACCACCCACATCATCTATGCCTTTTTTCTTTTCTTCCGGTTTCTGTGGTTGAAAAATGTTTGTCGACAGCCTGTGGTTGTAATACCCAAACACAGAGAAGCTATTTGGCAAAGAACAGGACTCAAACTTTAAAGATGGTCCAGGGAATCCTTCCTTTAGAAAGTGGAGGAAATTATGGTCGGGTCCCAGCATCCACCCTTCCTTTCCCAGCTGTATAACAACACTTGTGGTTCGGGGCTTAGCCCCTTAACCTTAGGGCAGGTGCTGAGACCCATGAGCCAAGGGAGGGAGTATGGCATTCTTCTGATCTCTCTTACCAGTAACTGGTTTAGAAATCCAGGCTTGGGTCGATCAGCACAAGGCCTCAGTCAGATGGCAGGGAGTGATTTGTTCAGGATTAACTCTTCCATGCAATCTCTAGGACCTCCTGTCTACTACATAACCCTTGTCCATGCATGTCCAGCCTACTGGCCTCCTTGTTGCTTCTTGAACATGCCCTGGGGATCTCTGTCTGAGCTTGTCCCCACACACTCTAATGCTAACTCCCTCATCTCCTTCAAGACTTGGCTCAAATGTCACCCTCTCACTGAGACCTACTCTGACCATCCTATTTGAAATTGCAACCAACTCCTTCATCACTCTAGATTTCTTTTCCTGTTTTTCCCTCCTCCAACCCCAGCCCCACAATAGTTTCAAACCGTTCTATATAATGTAAGTATTTATTACATTTACCATCGTATGTTTCCTCTTCCTTCCATGTAAGCACCAAGGGATGTTTGTTGTATTCCCTGCCTCGCCCTCAGTGCTTACCACAGTGCCTGTCTGGCTGATGGTCGGCACTCAAAACCTTCTCTTCATGGTATAGTCTTATAATCAGTCACAATCTGAATCCATTTTACCTGGGTAGGTTTTACCTGCCTAAAATTTTATGACGTTCCAGGGAGCAAGGGTGAGGGACTAGGGAGCAGAACAAGGAAGGAGGGAGAACAAATGTTCTCAAGCTGCCTCCTGCTCCGCGTGCCTGGTTGCTGGAACCTGGGCCCAGGCTAAGCAGTCACAGGCAACGTCTCAGAAGCAGCTGTGCAGAGAAGAAAGCGGGCAGCACTCGTTCCTTGGCTTACTTAATGATTCACCCACAAGGCATTTCTAGGTTTTGCACACCCATGTGCTGAGTGGGTTCCTGTGGGGTCCCCACTAAGGGCCTCCTAAGAAGCAGTAGGCCTGTGGCACAGACCTGATGTGCGAACCACTAAGTAGAGGAAGAGGTCACTGCACGAGTGACTGGACTAAGAGACACATAAGGCCAGGAGAGTAGAAGTGGTGAATAGATAAGTGGAGCCCAACACAGTACTTTATTTTACACTTTGAAGTATGGGGTACTGCATAACCCCATCCAGAAGAAAATTAAAAGGGCCAAGAAGACAAGGAGCCTGCCCAATTCAGTAAGTAGAACTCCTGTCCACAGGCTGTTATTTAATTTGATTGATCTTTAGATTTCTTCATACCTTCTACCAATTCTTGAAAACAAAAACTTTCTTAAATCCATGTGTAGTCACCCTGTGTGGTACGTGGGGAATCATTCTGCTTTAAAGGGTTTCTTTCTTTTGATGGTTTCTTTCTCCCTGTGGATTACATGGCTTTCCATTGGAGGCAACAGCATAAGACAAATCTCTCTATGTCTGCGATACTGTATCTTTTCTGGCGTTGCAGTCTCTCCATCTCCCTTTCCATAGTCCACGCACCCCTTTTCCTGCCTCCTTCCACATTACACATGATGAAGAGCTGCAGCTTTGGTGGTCATAAAGGGTTAGGGCATGCAACACCGGGGCAAAGGCAATGATGACGTTTTTCCTAAGGGGGAAAATGGATCCCAGGTCTCCCACAGCATTCGAATTCTCAAGCTTTCAAAAATACATCAGCATAGGCTAGAAACAATACAGAATATCTCTATTTGGTCTAAACATAAAATAAATTTTTAAAAATTCATTGTGATAAAATTAAAATATGGAGCCCAAGGGCATTCTAAAGTGCTCCTTGAAGGTTTGCTATGGAAATTCTATGAGATATTGTTCTTGAGCTTTAGTATTTTCATAAAAACAGTGAGTCCTTGCACGTGGCTGCTTTTTCCTCTCTGAAAGGGCTGTCGGAGGTCATAGGTGGAATTTAGATGTATAGTTTGGGAAAACAAAGTTTTAGAGAAGTACATGGATTTAGGGGTGTATACAAATTCTACAAAGATTTGTTGATGGACCATCTGCATTTATGTGAGCTTGGGTGCCCACTGGAAAGACCAGAACCTCAGTGTGGCCAAAAAAGGCTCACTGGTCAAATGGTAAGTGGCTGAGACCAGTTCAAGGCAGGTGTAGACATCTTGTGTGGTGATCTCAGGCCTCTCCCCAGCTGACTAAGTGAGGGAGAGAGCAAGACACCCACTACAGCCTGACACTGTAGCCCAGTCAGAATATATCTACACCTTTCCTGGCAAAATCCCATGAGCTTATACCCTTAGACAAGTCTAGACCAATTTAAGCAGGAAAAAAAAATGTATTCACCATGATAACACATTCCACACTACCCCAACCGTGAAGATCTGAAGTGATAATATTTGAAACAGTACACTAAGAGAAATAATTAGGAAATGTTTTACAAAGAAGAAGAAGCAATAATTTCAAAATTTGAAAATATAATTTAGGAGGTAGTATCTCTAATTTCACAGAGAAAAAAAAATCCCTTTTACTCAGCAGACTCCAGAAACTTATTATCTGCATTTCTCACAGAGCTATCCTTTGAACATTCTCAAGAATGAAGACCTATCTTGCAAACTCAACTCAGCAATTATTAGAATTGCTCTCTTTCCTAATGGAACACAATTCAAAGGAAGACATAAAAATATTCTGCTTTTGTTTTTATTCGTCTCTTTCATTCTGTAACCTCAGACATACAGCTTAATCACCCTTAGGGCTCATTTCACAAGATTCCCTATGAAGAATTTCAATCTCTTTCACAAATTCTTGTGGCATTAATTAACCCTACAAGATACCTAAGCAAAACAAGCAATGCGTTGAGGGGGTCCCTCTACTTTAAGATGTAATTAGTTCCTCAACCGAGACACAAACATTGAGTCCAATCTTGAATTCAAGCACGAGCTATCCGCTCTTTGAAGAAGATATAGTCTCTCTTATTCCTAGTCTGTGTCCATGGGTCAATTATTTTACCTTACCCACCTCACTCTCTTCCAGGCTCTGACCAATCACAGTTGTCTATTATTTGCTGCCTTTCTCCCCTTCAGTCTAATTTCAATTCTAGAGTCAAAAACCACAGCTCTGATGTGGCACCCTGGGGCAAGATACCTCCTCCAATTTGAAGGCTACAATGGTTCCCAGAAGCCAATACACTCCAAGTCATGAATTGTAAGGATCATTTCTTTCTTGATAACTGAGGTTAGAAAACAACCATATCTAGGGCTCTTTACCTGAAGTCCCATGTGTGGGCTTTAGCAGGATTTGGGACTCCCACAATTATAATATGAAAATTATATTCATGGCTGTACATTTGCATTTTTTCTGGGGAAAGAGCATTTAAACTTCATCAAATTTCAATTGTCTATGACACTCCCAAGATTAAGGACCCCTGAAATAAAGAGTTTCTGTGACTGACTCCTCCTATTTTTATCCTTAAGGAAATAGAGTGTGGATCAAAATCATCAGTGACCTCTGTCCTCCCAAATGACGTCAGATTTGCTGAAAGGATAACAATTTAGGTAGGTTTTGAAAGCCAGAACACTTTTTTAAACTGCCTATTAAAAAAATAAGATATTGTCAAAGATGACGTAGTCCAAATAAACCCCCAGTTTCTGTGTGAATTCCATGTGCAGTGCCCTGAGATGGGTGTTAAAACCGAAAACCCTGCAGCCCTTGTTTGCTTGCAATGCAGCATCCTTGGACAGTCTCTTTCCTTCCTTTAGAAGAAAAAGCTTTTGTTCTAATGTGCAGAATAAATAAATCCAAGTCTATATACGCTACATACTTCCTCCCCAGCTCTCTCTCCTCTCCCAAACTGTGGACCATTCCCCTGCATGGGTTTAGGTGTCATAGCCTTCCATTCACAAGTCAGAGACAACTAGTCTGACTTTTTACTAGTCATGTTATGATAATCCCATCAGCAGCACCAATATCACCAACCAACAGGAGTTCGTAGTACTGAGTGCATGTTTCTGCGCTCAGTGCTTTCTTTATATGCATCATCTTATTTACTCACAAAACAGTCCTATAAGTAGATATTACTATCAATTCAATCCCACCAATGGGAAAACTGATGTTAAGAAAGGTTAATTTACGTGTCCAGGGTCACACCGGTGGTACGGCAAACCTGGGATTCAGGCCCAATTCTGCCTGACCCCAAAGCCGACAGTGTTCTAAACCAGTAATCTACAATGCCACCCTCAGACAACTAAACTAGAATGGAGTCTCCTCACGTCTCAAAGCAATTTCTCCAAAGTATAAATTTCACAGGTGTGCTGCAAAAGATGCTACCATGATCAATACTTGAAAATGCAAATGCAATCATTATATTATGTTCACCTCAGAACACAAAAGCTTGATTGCATAAAAATGCTGCTTTTATTAGTAAACAGGAGAAGGTTGAAACAGTCTTGCAATTTCTGTATTGCTTTATCACTACTGGTTTAGAGTATGAAAATTTGATCAAAGCACCTTCTTAAGAATTCAGTTTCATTTATATTTTCAGTCCCCAAACATAAATATGGCAATGGTTCATATCAGACACATTAAGGATACTTGTATAAAAATGGTAGTGAATGTTGCATTGTAATCCTCTTTTTTTGTTTTTTAATCCAGTAGAATTTGAGGGGAAAAATATACTTAAGTGACTCTGGAAGCCTTAGCTGAGCAAAATGCCATAAAACAAAATATCTCAATCTGATATCGGATAACCAAGTGTTCAGGAATTAACAATTTCAATAAAAGCGTCTCTCGGGTTTATAGCACCAAAACAAGAAGAGGTACAAGATTATAATTTTATGATGTGTGCTACTTAGAGAAAAAAGAGAAGCCTTTTCTTCACTTACTTTGATGTTGTCAAAATAAATTGGTGCCTTACTTGCTGCTCTTCTCTCCCTCTTGAGGTAGGAGATGTGATAGGGGAAGACGCGTCTGCACCCAAGGAGGGTCCTCCAAATTTTACCAACAATTAAAAGCAAAGATATGAGTTATAACAAATCTCATCATTCTCTGTGTAGAAAATACCCCAAACTTCTCTTTTAAAGAATCTAGTGATTACTCCAGGAATGGTTCAAAAATGAGACTCCTGGGCGTTGCTGGGCCTGAGAGTGGCCCGGCCAAGGTGAGTCTCTGATCTCCTTAGCACGCATTCTCGATTCAGATTACCCATACCAAGAGTCAGGCAGATCATCTGCAATTTAGCTTTGGCAGCATTTGGAAGGATTTTTCTGAGAGCTGCTGTAATCAAGGGCCATGGAAATCAGGTGCAGACACATCAGTCAGGAAAACAGCTTTGAAAACTCTTGTGTATTTGGCAGTCTCTAATTTAGAGCAGACTTTGCCTATTGACTGCTTGTGTGTTCACCTGATCTGTGGCAGCACTCACTCTAACCTGGCCTGGTGGGAAAGTACTATCACTTTGGCTCAAAATCAGTCATAACCAGGGAAATCACCGATGGTGTGAATCCAGGTTTGTCAGGAGGTATGGTGACAGCACCGTTCCCAGGCTATACCCACTGAAGGAGCAGGTTCTTACTGAGTCACAGCTGGTGAGAGAAGTATGCTGCTAACTGACAGGATGTGAACTGCATTTTTGAAAAGGTCTGTGTCTCTTAATTTTTTAAGAAACCTAAATTCTTTCAAAAACCAAGGAACAAAGTTATATGCTGATATACTTCTATTTCAGCTCCCTAGGGAAAAAAATAACTTGTCTTATATTTTAAGATGACAAGTTGCCTAAAAATCACAGGTAAAAAAAGATTCAGTTAACTCACAGTGTCAACCAAGAATGTCACCTTTCATTAGTGTATATTTTCTACAGTACTTTCATCTTAGCTGCCCACCTGAAGTGGCACGGAGTTAAAAAAAATTCCCTTTGGTATAGTCTCTCTCTCTTTTTTTTTTTTTTTTTTTTTGCATGATAGAATGCTCTTACCATATTTCATCAATTTTTAGACTTGCTGTTTTTGAACAATTTAACATCTCTGAAATGCGTTATCTTAAAATGTATGAGATACCTTAGTTAACAGCATTTCTTATTTTTAGTTTCAAGGAAATATGGTATTTCCATGGTAATTTGTCTAACCTAAACCCCCATGTATCCTCAAACTTCCTTTCTTATAAATATACCCACGGCTATTTTGAGATATACCAAAGATATGAAGCAGAAACCTCCCTCACAGCTGTGTCTAAAGCCAGCCAGCCTCTGCTTTCCCCAGTATACAGCCTCTTCTCTGTATGGTCTGTACTTTGCTCCTCACCGGGGGTCCTGGCCAGTGACAGACCCCTGCTCCAGCCCAACCTTGTCTCATTCTAGGCTAAAAATGAGCAGTTCTTACCATGTCATCTACCATTGATAACCAACCCATCCAGGTTGCCTTCTGTTCAGTATTTTGTATGAGTCTTTCCAGAGGCAATCGATAACTGGAAATAAAGCCAATAATGTAAGGACTAAAAACTGACAGACAAGCTGTGTATTGCAAGACCTAATGAAGGTGTGTCCTCAAATAAGGAATATAACTTAAATTATCCAGGCGCTGGGAACTCACGTATCAATCACAACTTCTGGGATCTTCCTTGGCATTGGGGAAAATTTGTAGAGGATAGTGTTATACTCAAAATTAGATGATGGTTGACCTAGTACCTGCAAAATATAAGAGAATAAAACAAAACAATAAAATGTTAAAGTAAACTCAAGTAAAATAAAGCAAAAATTTTTCCCTTAACTCTCTTAATCGGAGGATGCAAACTGGCAGCCCCCAGGCTTTATAAAGCTACTTCCATGTTTATTTGGCTGTTTTATCTGCTTACATGATACTTTAAAAGACAAACAAGGCATTTTTAACTCTGATTGTACCACAAACTGCTTAAGCAGTACCACTAGTAAAAACACCAAAGTCAGGTATGGAGACAGTGATGGGAGGAAAACGTTGAAAAATGCTGCTATGTAGATAAACTAATAGAACATTAATGTGGGAGGTAGGAAGTTAAACTAAGGTGGGAAACCAACCGCAGAACAGGGGGACTGTCTGGGTGAAGGAGTCTGGCAGGTTGTTGGCACTGGAGAGAGCGGCAGTTTAGGAGGCTGAAAACTCAGGTCAGAGAGACATTCACTAGTGTGCTGTCATAGCCACGGGAGACAATGAGATTGTAGAGAGAAGAGGATCAAATAGAGATCCTCTGGGTAGACAGCTACATTTAGGAGACCTGAAGTGTAAACGAAATGAGTGAGACTGAGGTATAACCAAGGGATAGAAATAGGAGGGTATTACATCATCGAACCTGAGGCAAGAGACACTTAAAAAAGGAGTGTTAAACATTATCAAATGCTGCTGAGAGGTCAAGAATAGCTAAAAGCAGGAAAAAAAGAAGTGGAAGGTGACAGTTGCAAGGTAACTCAAGAGAATGCTGTGAATAGAACAATGGGGCAGAAGCCTGATTTTAAAGAGTTAGGAAACGAATGACAACTGAAGAAGAGAAAGCATAGACTTCTCTTTCAGAAAGTCAGATGTTCTAGAAAGACTTCAGAGAACACAAACCATGTTTGTAGTATACTCACTAACGAGGAATTCCCAACTGTTGCATATTTATTAATATAATAGGTTACTTATTTTGTTTCAAGACACGTTAGAAACTTCCTAGCTATATGTTTCAAAATCACCCTTTCTCCCAGAAATTAGTCAGTTCACTGTTTGTGCAGCATTCATTCTTTGTGGCCAGGATCAGGGTTTAGAAATTGACCCTTTTCTAAGGTCAATGGCAGCACTGCAGTTCTGGCTTTCTCCTTGCCATTCACTCAGCAGGTGCCCTTCTAGAATTTACTGAAAACAATTACCCTGCCAGGAAAATCTGCCAGTGCTATTTACTGATTTTAGAAAGCTGTGACAAACAACCATGATACCATGTGTAGTAAATTGTCAGAATATAGTGTATCACCTAAAGCTCTCAATTGACTCAGGTCAACACTGTGAAATTACCAAAAAATGGTGCTTTTAGGGCACACCAAATCTGCCTTTTATTTGATTCTTTGAAGGCTCATCAAACTTCAAGCTTAATCTCATGTTTACTGTATTCTACATAAATAGCCAATTTTATGCATGTGCTTTATCTAATGCCATGTTACAGTAAGTTTGGGGACCACTCAATTGATATTATGCCCCCTTGAAGCCAGACATTTGTTCCATTAAAAAAACTGTTATATATCAGACTAGCAACCTCATCCTCTACTATTTATGTTATATTTTATGTGCTATGTCTTTGCCCTTTTGTAAGTAGTAAGCTACAGTTAAATCACAGAAAATATGATATAAAATTGTGAGCAAGAGCGGCAAGATAGCCACTCTGGGCTGAACAGTCATTTCCTTCAACAAGTCTCTCCATCCTGAGTCCTGTGTTTGGACTTTACTTTGGTCTGTGCACCCATGTTGATAGGGTTTTAGGAGTTGAACTCATGTTGATTGAGCTGGAGAAGATGATAAAGGAAATGCCAGTTTATTAATTTGCCACAAGAAGCCTAACATCGCAGTGGATCAGGCATTCAGCACAGTTCTTCTGCACCTTGTCTTGTAGGAAAATCCACCTGGTGGAGAAGAGCAGAAGACAGCCTCAGGTGAGCCTGGCCTTCGCATCTCCTCTCCTCTCACTGGCTGACTGATCCTGGTCAGGTAAACTCTCTGTGCTACAGTGTCCGAGTAGGTGTAGTTGGCACAGTATAGAGTGTTTTTCATGAGGCTATAGTGAGAGCTAAATGAAGAAATTCATGTAAAATGTTTATCACAATGATAAGTAAATGCTGAATGAGTATTTACTACTACTGCTAAATGGAAAGATGAATGATGATCAGATTACTTGGTGACCAGGGAATCAGCAAAACACTGGTTTCATGGAGGATCTTACTCCATCAGTATTTGCTTCTAGGCTCCTTGTCGTGCATTGAAAGAGTCTCCTCCGCCCAGGGCTGCAAATTTTTTTTATTTTAATCTAATATCTTATGGTTTTATTTTTCACATGGAAATCTTTGCTCCCTCTAAAATACATTTTGCTTAAGGAGTCAGCTTTATTTTTTTCCTTAAATGGTTATTCAGTCATCCCATTTTATTACATTTTTATTTTTTCTATTTTCTCTCTTGAAGGATACTTTTCTGGGAATGGGGGCATACTTTCACACCAAATTTGCCCTTTGCTGGTATGAAATTCTTTTCAGAAATTCTATCTTTGTAACTTTTAAGTGATGCACATACGGCTATAGTTTGGGGTCACTTTGCAGATCAATATAGTGAAATCTCCTCAGAAAGGCTGAGAGCGTTACATTGGGATATCCTTCTACTTAGAGACCACTAATTCAGCACAAACCTTTACATGTTGCCCTCTTCCTCTGACAAGGGGCTTATTTCAACCAGTGGTTGCTTGGTGCATGAAAGAAACAAAGGGCTAGGAGCCAAACACCTGAGCCAAACACTCTGGAAAAAGTATTTAATCTTTGAGCTTTAGAACTCTCATTTATAGAATGAGTGAGATAATAGATGGCATTTTCCTCTAACGATTGTGCAAGGACAGAATCCTATCATAGAAGTGACTGTGCTTGAGAAGCAGTACTGCTCTCCGATGTATGGGGTTGGTGGATGGTGTGAGGCTTAAGGGATCCGTCACCCAGCAAAGGGATCCTGATTGCCTCGAAGGGCCCTTAGAAGTGGTGGAAAAGAGAATCTATCTGGGAAATCAAGGATTGCATTTGGAAAATTGGGAACAATATAGGTATAATTAGGGATTTTACAGGAAGTATGGATGAACTTATCACTATCCCTTGGTGAGAGATGACTATGGCTATTCTACTTTCTACAGTGTTGGCGCAGGAGGGCACTATGTAATAATTGCAGATGACGTAAATTGCATAGACTATAATGTAAAGACAGTAGTTGAATAGAATCAGAGCAGCTCTAAACTGTGTTTTCGTATCTGTTTCCTACAATCAACTCCCCACTCTCCAGTACACACACACACACACACACACACACACACACACCCCTCACTCACAATCACTGTGGCAGCCATGGGATTGTGCTGCTAGATATCCCTTCAGGAGAGAACCTGCCGTAAGGAGTGTACACAGCCTCCAGCTGCAGTGATATCTCAGATCCTCTTCTAATACCTTTGAATCCACTGTAGTGTTCATGCCGAGGTTATGTTCTCCCTAGGCTGCTCCCAAGTGACAACAGAGCACAGTGGGGGAATTCAGACCAGAAATGTACAAGTTAACAACTCCCCCAACAGGAATCCTTTGCTCTGGGGCTTTTCCATCAGCCTGGTCAAGATATCTCCACTGCACTGCCATCTGACGCTCTTCTCTCCCAGACTTCTTTCATGCCCTTTTTCCTTTCACAGGTGTCAGACCTTCATCTCAGTCTGAAGGTCTCCCCACCAACTCCTGCTCCCTGCCAACTTTATCCTTCATGGGTGTTTCCCCAATAAATCTCTTGCACGCCTAAGTCTGTCTTGGTATCTGCTTTTCTGAACACCCAAACTAATACACTTACTTCCCCACTCCTAATTTGTGAGTATTTCTTCTCATAAATTTTAGGAGGAAGGTTATTGTAGCACACAACTCAAGGGGGTCCGATCACATTGCCTTCTGTATGAATGGTGTACTCTGAAGTTGTGCAGTACATCCTGTCCCAGCCTTCCATAGCAGCCCTGTCTGGCGGAGGAAGGGTGTATTTAAAAAAAAAAAAAAGAAGAAGAAAAGCTTTAATTACATATGAGCATCTCCCTAGGTCAGTCTACAGATTTTTATTCACAAAACAGCATGCTGCTTGAGAGTTTCTGGAGCATTCCAACTGAGGCTGTACCTCTAGTACCAAAGCAAAAAAGCAAACTAGATAATTCTCAAAATGGTCAGTCTAATTGGCTGCAAGTGTTTCAAAGCCTTTCCAGTAGTGGCAGAGAGTGTTCTAAGGCACAGAGCTGCAAGGTTTTTTTGTAAAAAAAAAACAAAAAAGAAGAAGAAGAAGAAAAACCAAAACACATAGTAAACATTTTTGGCTTTGCATGCCATAGAACGTCTCTGTCATGACTATTCAACCCTTTTACTGTAGTGTGAAAGTAGTCAGAGATGCAATGTAACATGAATGGACATGGCTGTGTTCCAGTAAAACTATTTATGGTCATTAAAATTTGAATTTTATATAATTTTTACATGTCACCCAAGAAATTATAATAATTTTGATTCTTTTTTTCAACCATTTAAAAATGAGAAAACCATTCTTAGCTTGATGGTGGGCCCAATTGAAAAAACAGGTGGTGGGCAGGACTTGACCTGCAGAATAGTTTTTGCTGACTCCTGCTTTAGGCGTCTTCCTAGAGGAGGACTCCAGAAAGAAAATCACTGAGGGTGCGGCTGGTTCTGGTTTGTAACACTCTGGCCTAGTTTGGCCCTTGCAGGGACACTGGATCAGTCTTGATCTGAAAATGACCAGTTTGGGAGGAAGAGGGTTGAGCTCATTACAAAGCTCCCTTTGTATTCCTTTGAGTCAGGATCACCACTGGTTCTCGGCCTTAACCATTGAAGTGTCATTGACATAAAAAAGCTAGAAAACGTTGCCCGCTGCTTTCTTGCGGTGCTCTGAAAGTTTTGAAGGCCATCTCACTTGGATTATTATATTCAGTATGAAAGTCATAGTTTAAACCCTGTGATGGTGTCTTCTTTCTGGGCAGGACCCTGTATATGTAACATGTTGCAGATTAGAGAACATTCTCCCATAGCATACATTATCCCTGGGGATTCCTTGTTTGTATTTGTTTGCTTGGTTTTGAAGGGTTTTTGTTGTATATTTTTTAGGAGATGCTGAAACAAATATTTAAAAAAAAACCCTTAACTTTCTACCACATGCTACTGAATTAAGTAGGCACTAGTATGAAAATGTGATATTCTGTATGGTTTGTTTGATCACACTGTTCTATGGGGCCATATCTAATTTTTCCAACCTGACCTTTCCTAAGATTCTGCTGGCTATTTCATTGGGATTTAAATGAAAGGGCAAAGCATTTTGCATGAATACAGAAACAGTAGGAATTGTATAAATCCAGTGAAGCAAAAGAAACTCTGGGCAATTAACGGCATTAGTTGAATCCAGTTGCTCTCAGGGAACTTACTATCCTACATCATACAGTAAACCCCTGGAGAATTTATGCTTTAGCATTTGCAGAAGAAAAGAGGGATGCAAAGAATCAAAGGAAACAAGAATGGTCATATACTGAAATTGAACATTGATCAGACTACTGTTTTTGATTTTTCTATTTCAAGAGTAAAGACTTGGACTGTTAGTAATGCTGTGTGCATGTGACCCAGCCCCTCCTCCAAAAAATATCCTTCCCCATCCAAAACTATCACCCTACACACACATAAACAAGAGTCCTACATAGTCAATCTCTAAAATAATATAAAACATGAAACAGATTTTCATACTTATTTAAGTCTGGAGTAGAGTCAGCTCCAAAAAATAGCAGGACCGATCGTCAAATCCAAATGAGTGCTCCATAGCTTGTCTTTTCTTTTAAAGTTCCCAGTGACTTTGTCCTCTCTCTTTCCCTCTATTATTTCTGTTTCCCTTACTTTTTAAAATGTAGTTTATTTTGAGAAATTTTTAAATTATGGAAAAGTTCAAAAAATATAACACCACATTCCACCATCCAAAAATAACACATGTCCGTTTCCTTCTGTTATAAAATATTAGATTTTGCAGCTACTGGTCCCCTTTCCACCTCCGCTGAAGCAAACACTATCATGAGTCTGTTGTATAGCTTTCCATTCCATTTTTTGTTCCTTCCATACATAAATGAATCCACAAAATTCTATTGTGTTATTTTATAGATTTATATTTGAATAAATGGAATGATTCTCTATGTGGTAATATCATTCTGCATCTTGCTTTTTTTCCCTAATCAATACTATGTTTTTAAATCATTTCATATACACATTCTTCTTTTCCTTAAAGCTGCTCATCACCCCCACTATCCTATGGAATTAGTCTCTCTGCAGGACTAGCTGAGGAACAGAAACCTCCCTCCCCAGAACTCTAGTTTCCTGATGCCTCCAAATAGCAATACACGGGCCCTCTTAGTTTTAAGGATTTTACTACCAATCACCACGGGAAAACAGGAAATACAAGAAATATGGAAATTAAGAAATCTTAGAATGCTTAGAAAATGTAGCCTCACACTGTAATTCCTAATATCCTGGCCAAACTAAGATGGCAGCTGGAAACCCCACTGGTATCCTGTTCTGCTTTTGTTTTTGAAAGCAAAACTCAATAATCCCATTCCTGCTCGTGATCCAAAGAGAAAGGTCTGGCTGACCCCACTTCCTATAAGGAGACTCAGCCTAGACTCCTAATTTGGCACAAAGGACACAAACTAAATGCTCCTTTATTTCAAGCAGATGAGTTGCTGGTTGAGGGCCTCCAGACCTGACAGAACCCATTTCACAGAAAGGGTTAGCTCTTAAGAAGACAGAGTAGTTAAGAGTCTGGGTTCCAAGATCCAACTGCCTAGGTTTAAATGCCAGGTCTGCCCCTGACTAATTCTTTGGACTTGAACAAGTTTCTTTACCCCCAGAAGTAATTTTTGCTCCTCTCTAAAATGTGAATAATAGTTGTTTGAGGATTAAGAGCTAATCTATAATGAGTCCTTGATAAGTTGTAGTAGCTATTATTATTGTTATTCGAGGTCCTGCATACTCATGGTCCCCACATTGATTCACAGTCAATGAAGACAAATGAGCCTTATACCTCTTGCTGAAAACTTGTGATTTAGATGCAGTCAATACTCTGCATTATCTAGTGATATTCAGTTTTAAGTGCAAGCTGAGCTAAAAATCCATACATGAATATCAGTTCAAAAGTTGATATCTCACTTACGTGTAACCCCATGAATTTTTAGGATTAAAAAACCAGCATCATTACTTTCAAGAAGTTTTGTGGGTTCACATTAGAGTATCAACTAGGGAATTGATATTTTAATAATAGTGAAGCCTGAAAAAGTGGCCCCCAAGGAGTGCCCTGAGGGCTAGGTGAGGCACTTATCTGTACCAGTTATTTATTGGCCATGAAGACAATGGTCAACAAAGAAGATGTTTATTAGAAGCTGTGATTATTTTACCAAATTAAGCCCACTTGTGTGGTGTCATGGAGCTACCCACAAAAGTACGAAGATTAAAATAATTTTTGGACCACTTTACATAATATGGGAAAGAATTTGCAATGATTTTTCTTTGTAGGATGAGAGTTCCTAGGATAAAATTATAATGCACAGTGCCTGTGAATTTTTAGGAGTTTGGATTTCTGGTGGAGTTTTCAGGTGGAGAAACCATCTCTCCTAATAATGATCAACTTTGTCAACCATTTTGTGTAACTTCCAAGTTCCAAAAAATCATGTAAACAAAATCAAAGCCAATGTGTAGGAAAAAACAAAAACAAAAAACAAGAGTTCTAAAGAAAAATGAAAAAAAGGAATTTTAAAACCAATTGCAACTTAAAAGATTTTAAGTAAATGGAAACCCCAGGAAAGAGAAGAAATCCCTGCTGTAATAGCACATGGGTTAGGATTCAGGAGAACACTTAAGGAAAATTCTGTACCTATCCTGAGCACAAACACACTTTGCGAGGCAAAGATTTGCCTCAGTTGTGTTCAATACACATTCTAGAACTTCAATGGGACTGCTACAGAAAACAGAGATAGGGAAGGGGTCCTTACAGGCACAATCGATAGTCACCTTACATTCACATATATCTCAGGAAACCACTTAATTGACTTGTTTTTAAAAACTCTGGAAACCAAAGCCATAGCCAATGGTTTGATCAGTTTCCAGCCACAGAAAATGACCCCAAAAGCATGTCTCCTATAGCATTCCAAATTTCACTGCACCATGTATGATTTTATTTAAATATGCAAATAATTATTTTTAATTCCCTAATAAGAAAAAGCATGACATGCTCTAATTACGTTAGCTCATGCTGGACTCCTGTTCTGGCCAGCTGTTTAGGTGGAACTCTAATTCTACCTGAGGAGGTTGTTAAACACATTTGTGTTTCTACCTGCTGATTAAGATGCGTATGGGAGATAAAGTTCACATCATTACCGGGACTGCAAACAGGCCTCGTCCAAGTTATTCATAAACCATTCGCAACAAAGACACATTCCTCTGATTAAGGAAAATTTTGATCTTGATGTTGCTTCCTAGATTCATGATTTCATGGTTTTTGTCAGTTTTGTGGTCTCTCTGTTAACAGACAGAATGTGTTTTCTGTAAGTGGTTCTTCACCAGCACCAAACCTATTCTTCATAGTACAGGTGTCCACGTACAGTCGGATTGAAGGACCACCTTTTTTTTTTTTTTTTTTAAATCTGTAAATCTGGTGACAATTTTTTTTTTTTTTTAAAGATTTTATTGGGGAAGGGGAACAGGACTTTATTGGGGAACAGTGTGTACTTCCAGGACTTTTTTCCGTCAAGTTGTTGTCCTTTCAATCTTAGGTGTGGAGGGTGCCGTTCAGCTTTAAGTTGTTGTCCTTTCAGTCTTAATTGCGGAGGGCGCAGCTCAGCTCCAGGTCCAGTTGCCGTCTTCTAGTTGTGGGGGCACAGCCCACCATCCCTTGCGGGATGTGAGGAATTGAACTGACAGCCTTGTGGTTGAGAGCCCACTGGCCCATGTGGGAATCAAACCGGCAGCCTTCAGAATTAGGAGCATGGAGCTCTAACCGCCTGAGCCACCGGGCCGGCCCTGAAGGACCACTTTTAAAGGGTGATCTAATGAGACACAGGGTCAACCTATTACAGAAAATTTTGAAACTGCTCAAATTAGGGTCTAGTTTTTCTAAGCCTTTAAAAAAGTGTTTTCATGGTTTGGGATTATTACTTCAGAATTGGTCAGTCTCATGTATTTTAGCGCACTGAAGCTATAAATAGTAGATCAAATTTCTTCTAGCCAAAGACTCGTCTTTTCCCCTTGGTTAGTAAAACATTTGATTTTGATGGGACTTAATTTTGAAAGAAAGGTTGCAGCCTATAATAAAGGATTTGACTACAATGTGGAATAAAATACATACTCATTATAAACTCATAATAAAAAATAAATCCTGCATATGAAGGACTTGGGTGAATGTGAGCCATAAGGCCAAAAAAAGCTGATCACACATTTACTAAATATTAATTCGCTACTGAGCCATGAAATGGAGCAAAGTTCTAAAGATAAATATTAATGGGAGTTTCTGCCAATACAATCCAAGAGAATACATTATAATAGTAAACATATCAAGTGAGAATTTCTTTTCCCTGGAATTAAAATAAACTAAAATTTCCTTTTAAGAAGAAATCCTTTACTAGGATTATAACCTTAATATAACCTCTGTACAATTGTTTTCCTTTAAACATTGATTATTCGAAACCTTGAAAGTCTTCCTAACCTTTTGGTCTTTTGAGAAAGCTCTATGCACTGTCCCTGTCAAAAGCCTGCAGTTTTGCTTAGTTTTGATGAACACCTTGGTGGTTTTAACAGAAAATCTTGTATCCTAGGTTTTTCTGTGCCACTCCATGCCATCATTTTCGGTAAGTTCTTAGAAAGAACAATGAAAGGATTTTTAAGATTCCACCATTTTAACAGATTTGTCATTCTCTTTCTTGATTTAGCCACACACAAAAATTAACTCGCACTTCTAGAGGTAATTACTAAATTTATATATTCATAGAAATCCAGCGTACAAGTAGATGATATCACAATTTGATATTTATGAAATGCCAGTTTTCCATAAATATAAAAAATCAGCAATTATAACGGGGTGTTTATTAACATTTGGAAGAAAAGAAATAACAAATGGGCTCACTATTCATTAAATTTCCTCAATAGTATAACAACTGTCCCCATCTCAAAATAGTCCTATGTAATAATCTCCATGTTTTATTTCAGAGCCACTTACTCTAGTAAGCTTACATTTTAAATAATCCTTATTAATATAGTCACATTAGCCTTTTTCTATATTTTCTTAGATGTTAGCTAATTTTAATGTGTGTGCATGTGTGTGTGTGTGTGTGTGTGTGTGTGTGTGTGTGTCTGTTCAAAGCACAACCTTATCAGCTATCAAGAATCTATTCTATTAGCCAGGATTGGTGGTAAAATACTGCGATGAAATTAGTGTGACTCTTTTCCATAACTATGTATGTCCATATGAATGTGTGTGTAAGCCCAGATAGTCATTTGTGCTTGCATCAAAGCAGAATTAGGTCAGAGTGTATGGGTGAAGTGATCTGTGGAAATCAATCAGCACTTCTGGGAAAGAACCTCAGCGTTCATGAAGAAAAGCACATTTACTCATTCACATTTTTAAGGAGGAAATAAGCAGTACGTACTTTGTCATCATCAACTACTACATTTTCTAAAGACAGTATTACATTTTCCAAAATCACCATCCGTTTTCTCCATTCTTTAGGAGTTGTTCAGGTTTTTGGTTTGTTTGTATTGTTGTTTTGACCCTTCTCAAAGTAACAGGGTTTTAAATAGCTATGTCTCTTGCCAAGGCGTCCTTCAGCTGTGGCTAAGGGAGCTATTTTAAGATATCAGTTTCTAGCCATTATGTTTTATACGCAAGGTTGTAGCTTTTGGAAGAAAGAGAATAAAGCATAAATAAAACAGCTTTGAGTAGATGGTTTTCTTAGAAAACAACAGCTGTCTGTTGTCTAACACTGTGTTGAAGAATTTGGGGTGAAAATAAAGAAAGAACGAAGAAAGGCACCCCACCAAGCTAATGAGAGGAATGAGCTCAGAGATCAGGTACTGAGCCTTTCTGAGTAGAGTTCCACCAGCAATATCCACAGCATCTCTCCTTGATTATCTGCGGGTGTGTGGATTACTCATTCTGAGATCATCCAATGCACTTGAGTCATAAACATGGATTTTGGCAACATCTGATCTTAGAGTTGGAAGAAACAGTAAAGGTCAGACAGCCTAACCTTCCACCCAATTTCTTCTGCCTTATCCCTGAGGTGATTATTCAGCTTTCTTTCCTCTTTAAATACATTAGCTATTACTATCCATATTCATTGCCAAATATTTAGACAATCTTTTTATATATATAATATACTCTTAAAGAAGAAAGAATGTCCTCACAATCTCACCATCTAGATTAATCTTTGGTGCACAGCTATCTATTTATAGACATAAATAAAATCATACTCTAAGATTTGTTCTATAACTTATTAATTTATTACATATCATGAACTTCTTTGTCAATAAAAAAGCATTTATGTTGTAAGTTTAAAGTGTGCATAGTGTGTGGATCTACCATAACTTATTCAATTAATTCTTTATTGTTTGTTGGGTAAATACATTATTTCATATTTCTTGATATTTTAAACATTGGAATTATGATCATATATATTTGCAAACTTTTCCAGTTATTTCTCTGAAAATATTTCTAGAAGCTCAGCTTCTTTTTGAACTTTTCTAGTGATGGGAAATTTTGTACATTCTCAGACAAATTTTTATTATTGGACAGGTCCAATTCAAATAAAAGCTGCCCCTGATTCTCATAAAATAAGTCTAATTCTCTTTTTAGGCTATAGCTTTTTATGTACTTGATAACAGCTAAAAATTACTAATATTCAAAAAATATGTATTTTAACATTCCTCAGGTCCTATTCTGGGTATTCCCAGATTCTCTGGGCATTCCCTGGTAGTTTATTCTGTCTTTAGACATTTTGAAGTGGAAGGTAGAGTTACATAGATGTTACATATTTTAAATTTGCATAATTTCAACTGGTGCCCAAAACAATCCAAAGGACCAGCTTATATTTTTAGGCTTGGGTGGATGTGGGAGAGATTGCTAGTTCTCTTCCATTATCCATTCTCCCTTCCCTTAGTCACAGAAGGCAGCATTATGACCAGAAAGAAAACTATATTTCTCAACTTTCTTTGCAGCTAGTTCTAGGAAATACCTACATTCTGGCCAATGGGAAATAATTGGAAATGTTCTGTGGGACTTCCAGTTTAATGGGTGTTGACTCAGATGGTATGAACATTCCTTTCTTATTTCCAGTATATGTTAGCTGGTCCCTCACCAGCCTCTTTGGACTATGAGGTGATCTTACGGGTGGCGGTCGTGCCTTAGGATAGCAAAACAGAGGTAAGAGAAGCCTCATTTGTAATAATCAGACTTTCCACAGCAGGGCTTAGCTACCTAATTTCCAGACTTCTTTTAGCTATGAGAGAAATAAATTTCTGTTTAATTTAAGCCATTGTTATTTCTGGTTTATTTTAATAGTTACTCATTTACCTGTTTCTAATTGCTTAATGTAATTCCTAACAGATAAAGAGGCCATACGCACTAGTGAATAATTATTAATTATTTCTGCCCTACCAGGATCTTGCCTCAACATATGACAAACTCACAGTAGACGAAAGAATAATCTTGTCAATGAAGAAAGCCATATAAAGTACATATAGTCAAAGTATAAACAATCAATTGTTTTCTGATAAGCATAACTTTGTGTTCAACTAATATTCTAGCCTGTTATACACTAAACACTCACAGAGTTCATCATACATTTGATAGTCTACTTGGAAACTGGGGGCTCTGGTTACATTATTAGTAACTCAAGTTTCTTTTAATGCTCTCTAGAATTGTCAGAAGCAGGATCATTTGGTTATAGCAAAGAAAAAGGCTGATGTGAATGGCAAAGAGATAACCTAAGAAGAAAGGAACTGATGCTCACCATTTCACTGGTCTCTGTAAATGTATGTTTACTTAGAAGGCAACGAGTATGAAAACTACATGGGAAATAAAAAGATTTGGATGGAGAAAGTATGAAGGAGAAAATAAAAAATATAGAGAGATTCTTGCCAATTATTCCCTGACTCCAAGCATGAGTCAGCCACAAAACCTTTGTTCCCTTCTGTCTTGGTCTTCCCTTTTGCCTCTTTCTTGGCCCACAGTGAGACATAGAGAGAAGACAAATGTCTGAGGCAATGATTGCAAGCATTCTGAACAATCCGAAGAGGACTCAAGGTAGAAGGGAAAGGAAGAGGAGCCCTCATCTTCTCATGGTCATAGAGAACTCATGGAGCTTGCTGCTTGCAGCAAACATCATTAATATATATGACTGGATTTGATTTCCATTTTAAATCCCTTGTCCTATTATGCAGAAACTGAATAATATTAACATAAATAGTCAATTGAAATGTAAGATAACATTGATGAATGTAATTCAAACAGCAATGTCATAAAGTCGTTTTAAATTAACTTTTTAAAAATAGGTTTAAATTTCATTCAAAGTATCTTTTAATAGAGTTACAAATTTTTTCAGAAAACAACCATGGAAGTTTTCAATTGGAGGCTACCTGAACTATTGCTAAGGATCTGCCAAGAGAGCAACTACAAATGAATTTTAGTGACATTAATGGTAGTCGTTTCCAGCTGGGAAACTTATGGGAAGAGAGACATTTACCTTTTTTCTCCAAAAGTCAAGAAGAAATTAAAGGCTTCTGATAGTCATGGGAGGTGGAGTTGAGGTGAGATTCTGTCTTAAGTATCAGAATGTCTTTTTTTTTTTCACTTCGGTTATATAGAAAAAACAAAGGAAGAATAATAAAGGACGAAACAGTTGAGGGAGTTGTTTCCTTTGAAAGCATTTAAGGCATTAACAAAGGTTATACTAATTGGAGTACTCCTTCAGCACACACAAAATCATCAATGGCCCAAGACACCGAATGTGTCTGGGAGGACTTCATATGCTTCAAGAAGGATCTCAACTGTTAACTAGAAGTAAAGGGAAATTGAATGGTAACCATCATCCAGTGCATAGTTATAGTTTATTCAAAAGTTTGCTGGTAAGAATTATTTCCTTAACTATTGAATGTGCTCTATGTTTACCTATTTCAAATAAAAAGTGCGGGAAGTATTTGCTTGTTTTGCAATTATTTAAAATGGTTAGGATGAAGAAGAAAAGACTTTGTTTTCCATTGTAACAACAACAAAACCTGGAAATTTTTTAAGTTACACTTGTCAGTGGGGCTAGCAAAGAACAGGAGATGCAAGAAGGCCCTGATTAACTGAATTCCAGAGAGAAATGAACAATGTGTAGGTTAGAAGTGAATGGTACAAGCTCTTTCGCCAGCAGCAGATGACTGATCTGTGGAGGACAGGTGGAGAAATTGTCATAGACCTTCCATGCAAAAACTTTGTAGGGACATTCTGAGCTGTCCGGACAGTGTAGTCTGGCAGAATGGCTTAGAATATTCAAAAGACCCAAATGCAAACTGCCTGACCATTCTTCTCTTGCCATCTCTACCTAACCCTACCCTGAGTTATGTAAAAAAGTTCAGTGAAAAAGGGCTAGAAATCAGAGAGAAATCATGTAGTCTTGTATTTGGATTCTTGGGCCCTGCCCGAGATGAACCCAAAGATCAACCAAAAATACATCTTGAAACTACAACCCAACTCCCTCCCTGCTTAAAAACTGACAAGATCTAAACCACAGTGGTGGCATAGGAGTTTGGGGGTGGAACTAATCACAGATGATTTCCGTCATTTTAAGGTACAGCCTGGCTCTCGCCCAACTCCACTCTAGGAAAAATCTGAATAAAATGTCCTCCACCTAATAGCCAGATGGAAGAAAAGTTTGAATGTTTTGGGAAATACGTAAGTAAAACCAAACAAAACATTTCCTCAGTTCCTACTGTTTATTATCCACAATGTTCAGAGTATAGTACATATTTATGACACTTGAAAGTAAATAGAAAAATGTGAACTATATTAAAAGGAAACCTATTTAATAAAAAAGATATTGGAGTTAGCAGAAGACTTTAAAACAACTATTATAAACATAATAAGAAAGTTATAGAAAAATATAGACATAATGGAGAAATAGAAGAGTTATTGTAGGAGAAAAATAAAACTATTTTTAAACACCAAAGGAAAACTCTAGAATTGAAAAATGCGATACTGAATTAAAAAAAAAAAATCATTGGATAGGCTTACAGCAGATTGGACAGTGCAGAGAAAAAACAAAACAAAACATGACCTTGAAAGGAGGTCAAGCAAAATTATTGAAACTGAGTCAGAAAAAGACTTAAAGAAACATAAATAGAATACCAGTCACTTCTAGGATGTCAAATGGACTAATATACATGAATCGGAGTCTGATATGTAGCCACGTGTATATAATATTCAAAAATGAAGATGAATTGGTTTGGTGGACGATGCACAGGACCACCTTGTATATATTTTCAGAACTTCCTGTGAATCTATTATTATTTTAAAGGAAAAAGAAGAAAGGGAAGAAATGAAGGTAAAATAAAGACATTTTCAGATAAAGGAAAGCTGAGAGAAATCTACAGCAGCAGACCCACACTATTGTACAAGAAATGAAAAAGAAAGTTCTTTAGGGTGACAAGAAATGATACTCGATGGAAGTATGAATCTACACAATGGAAAAAAGAGGAACAGAAATTGTATATATATATGAACACATAATAAGAGATTATTTTTCTCTTTTCTTGATTTCTTCAAAAAACAATTATAATTACAAGGAAAAATATTAATAATGTTTATGGGAACCTCCATGTAGGAAGTCCGATGTAGGACAACAATAGCAAAAAAGGAAGTAGCAATATGATCAGCACGGCTGGAGGCCTGGATGGCAGGATATGGGTCAGATCAACGACTTAGTACAGATTAGGGTTTAGAATAGTGGGTTACGAAGACTGCAACTATCTGGACATCATATTAGGTTAGAACAAGAGCACCTGATAAATCTTGACATGTTTGCTAACTGTCCCACCTCTCAGATGACAGAATAAGCAATGGAGGAAACTACAACTCCAAACTTAATTATGACCAATAAGGCAACACTTTTTCATGAATTAAAAGTGACAGAAACCTTGGAAGACAGTGACATTTGTGATAATCACACAAGTGGAGTACATTGGATGGTCAGAAACACTGAGGCCTTACCGCTCTAAGTGGGTGTGGGCTACTGGGCTCCAGACCAGTAGCCACAGCCGCACCTGGGAACTATTAGAACTGCACAATCTAGAGCCCTACCACAGCCCTTTGCAATCAGAACCTGCATTTTAACAAAATCCCAAGTAATTCCTATTCAAATTAAAGTTGAGAAGCACAGTTCTAGGATGTTTTCTTAAATGCAGATTCCTGAGTTCCCTGAGACCTGGTGAATCACTCACTATGACGAGGATTACAAATCTGAACATTTGTTAAATTACTCAGGTAATTCTCTGTGCACTAGTATTTGGCTATCATTGTCATAAGATTAGAATTTTCCTAAGTAAATTCCTTGAATAAAAAAGGATTCCACGGTAAAATAGGTACAAGGAACCCTACTATATCATCTAGGAAACTCATGTTCTAGAAGTCATTCAGCAAAAAGGGTCTGAAATTATTTCAATCCCCCTTTCTAAGTTATATTTGATCATGGAATCCTTTTTCTACTCACCCCCGACAACAACAGAAGCTTGTGGAATGACTCCACGGAACTTCACTCTTGTGTGGCCCGCCCTTTGGGAAATGTGGCCCTAAGTGTCAATAGGGCTGGCTTCTGAAAGGTCAGAGAAAAATCAGGAAGGATCCCTAGGCCTCAAGACGTCAAAACGAAAGTTCGTTTAAAACTGAGAATCCCAAAGTCTACATAAATCAATGGCTATCGCCGTAGATTGTAGGGGTGCAAAGGCAGAAGTGGGAGACTGACGTGGCTGCAGAGGGCTTCTCTTAGAAGCTCCAAGTTAAAAGATAAATCTAGGGCACAGGACCAAGGATACAATTTTAAGGATAATGTTACCACAATGGAGACTAAAGACTAGAAGAGGCTGAGACCTGCAAAAATGGTTAAAGACAATTATTGTTTCATGATTAATCTGGAGAAGTAGGAAGAGCAGGGTGCTAACAGACCAAGGAGATGTGTTCTCATATTTGCTCTACCTCTAGCACCCTGTGGCACCTCCAATGGTCCCTTAACTATCTGAGGAGAGCCTCACCTCCAAATAAGAGACTTGGGGTCATTTATGTCTCAGAGCTTCCTGTTCTTGATTTTCTCAGTGTTACTTCAAATTATGCTCAAACCCATCATGTTCTTTTTTTTCCTTATTGGACTTTTGTGGGAACGTACACCAAAGGGGCTGGATGCATAGCAAGTCTGGAATCTCCCCTTTGTAGCCCCATCTACAATCATATATCAAAATAAAGATTTAAGTAGATTGATGGCGTGTTTTTTCATTCTACATACCTCTAGGAGATAATTTCTTTTGTAGCTGATTCTTTTCTTTCCCCCTGAGAAAGGAAGATGGATTAAAATTACATTACAGAAAAGGATACTTTCTAATAGTTCATAAAGTCGAAAATCCACAAAACTAGAATTTTTGGAAAATGTTAAAAAGCCTGTATTTCTATTCCTGAAGTTAGAAAATTGTTAGAGTAGCTTCAGTTCCTGCATTTGAAATTTTATAATGCAGATGACAGCCCGACTGCTTATTTCATTAATTTTGTGGGAACACTATTATCATATTCATGAAGAAACAATAAAATAAAAATGTAAAGAATGAGACCTAGTATTTCTGATGTTCAATCATATGCTGTGACATCATCAATACACAAGTTCAGCATATGTGTCTTCAAACCCTTTGAACAGGCACTGACTCCACATTTTATACCCAAGCATAAAGCATGCAGATAAAGAGATGCTCTTGTCAAACAATCTCCACAATGATGTGCATGAAAAACTTACAGGCACCAACATAATATAATTTTATTGCCATGCTAACTAATGAATGAAATTGTAAAAATAAATACATGCTTAAATATTTTAGTGGGGTATTCAAAACAGAAACTCAGAGTATTAGAACTGCAAGAAAACGGAGAAATTAACTGAGTAGGGTTTGCAAAGGGTAGTCAGCAGGCACATACCGTATTTCCTTGAAAATAAGACCTATCCAATCAGCTCGAATGCGTCTTTTGAAGCAAAAATTAATATAAGACCCTGTCTTATTTTACTACAATATAAGACCGGGTCTTTAATATATAATATAATATAATATAATATAATATAATATAATATAATATAATATAATATAATATAATACATAAATATAATATAATAAATATAATAAAATAAATATAATAAATTTAATACCAGGTCTTATAGTAATTTTTGCTTCAAAAGATACATTAGAGCTGATTGTCCAGCTAGGTCTTATTTTCGGGGAAACGCAGTATTAGCCAGATACTTTTATTTGGATATTATTTAAGATGAGCCGTGCTTTTTAAAAGACAGTAAAACTAATAAATGTTGCAGTTAAATTATTATAAACAGCTTAGTGCCTGCAGTCCTGTGTCCAGCCTTATTCAATATTTAACTACTTGACCAGACCCTTCAGGGATTTGAGTTTGCAACTTTCCTCCCTAGTTGAAATTTTCAAAGCTAGAAAGGACATTAGAAATAATGTAATTCAATGAATTCACAGATGTTGGTGGGCCAACAAAGGGTTGTGAACTTTTATATTGATAAGCCAAGATAATTTTTTATCTTCAAAAATAATTACTATCTATATCATCATGAGACATAAAATAAGTTATTTTTACAATAAAAAAATGGAACAGCCATTTCCAAGAAAAGCCACTTATAATCTTCCAGTAACAAATATATAATGATGTAAATGTAACATTATCTTGTTTTTTGTTTTTTGTCTTTTTTAATTTCTCCCTCACTGACCGATGAAAATGTCCTCACAGCCTGACATTGGTGTCTGGAAGCCTTCAACCTGGTTCAGCATTTCATTTTAGAGGTGAAGATATGGTTGCATGTTGTTCCCAAAGTTGCATGGCTGGTAAAAGTCAAAGCCAGATCCATCAGCCAGCTTTCCAGTGCCAAGATGAACGTTTTTTAACTTCATCAGCTGCTGGAAGGCATTGTGTCATAAGGCTTTTCTGGAGTCAGATAGAGCCCAGTATAGTCCTGCCAGTTGTATAACCTCGGGCAAACAAATAAACTTCTCCTAAGTTCCCAGCCCAGTGCCTTCCACATTGGAGAACTTCATTTATTTGAGTTCTTTGTCTCTGTCTTCCTATTCTTCCAGCATACAAGTTGCTGCATCCGAGACACAGTTTCCCATTTACTCTATGGGAAATTTAGTCTACTATGGAAGGTGGTCAAGGCTGAGCTGATGACACTTATATTTCCCTTTGTAGCTCTCTCAAAGCCAGGCTTGCTTGCTGTCTCCCCACAGCCAGCCCCAGAAAGAATCTGTGGGTTTGCAGTAAAGAAAACAAACTGGTGGCCAAAAAATTAATTGAAAAATAAATTAAGCCTTTACTGTCACCTCCTGGATATGCCAACAAAAGGACTCATAAACCACAGAAAATCTTTTTTGAAATCCTCTTTCCCTCTCCACACCCCTGCCCCTGCCTTACTATGCACAGCTGCTGGGTGCCAGACCTGATCCTAATGCTTTTTCCTTACTCCCAGATCTCCAAAACCCACCCTCCTATTCATCCAGAACAATCTTTCTAACTCGCATTTTTCTTTGCTGTTACTTTTTCTGGCCTTTTTTTTCTCCTCAATGAGTAATACTCTCCATCTGCAATATAAATCCCATTAACCTCCTATCCTATCTAATTTCCTCTGATTTATGAAATCAGACCAAGACTTGGGCTCCTTAGAAGCTGGTGGGGAGGACAGTGTAGATAATCAAGGTTTAATAGCTGTGGTCCTGCCACATATTTACCATATATTTATGCTACAAAAATACTTTATATTATCGGATATCTTTAAACTCTTTATGTTGGAAAATGTATAGGCAATAATATTATTTGTGTTTCACAGAAGATGAAACCACATGAAGAAGGAATATCAATTGATTGCCTGAGGTCACGTAAGTCATTGAACAAGACTTATATAGAGTAAATAGTTCCATTACTTTTGTCTTAGTCTTTGAAAACATTTTCAAGAGTAAATATGTATCAACAGTAAGTGTTTAGCAGGTACTTACTACATTCCAGACACAATTCTGGTTGCTAGGAAAATAGGGATGAATAAGACAGACAAAATCTCTCATGGACATTTTTACTATAGGTGGTAGAGGGGAATATATTCTAGTTGAGTGGCGGGGAGTAAACAGGTAAATGAATAAGTTTTCAGATAACGAGAAGTGCTATACAGAAAATGGAACAAACAGGGGTGGGTGGGCCAGTGGTCAATTAAGTCTCTATGGACAGGGAGACCTTCCTGAAGATGTGAAGGTTTGGGCTCAGATCTTTCCAAGAGAGGATCAGCAAGTATGAAGGTTCCTAAGACTCAGGAGAAAGGAAATGTTGAGGGGGAAGGGAGCTCACTGTGTTTGTAAAGCGGAAAGAAAGCCAGTGCCTGTAGAGACTGGAGTGAGACTGGTAGCAAACGTGGTAGGAAAGGTGGTCAGGACACAGGTCATGTGGAAAATTACAGGCCTGGGCTGGGAGATGGAATTTATTCTAAATGTGATGGGAAGTAATTGGGAAACTTTAAACAAGGGAGAAATACCATCTGTTTGTTGTTTTATAAAAATCATTCTGACTGCTATGCAGAGAAAGGATTTAAGGGAGGCTGCTCAGGAGGGTATTCTGATTCAAGTAGCATATGCAGGCTGCTTGGCCAAGGGTTGTAGCACTGGAGATAGGAAGAAGTACACAGGTTCAGCACATATTTTTAGGTAGAGCAGATAAAACTTGCTGAGGAACTGGATGTGGGGATAAAAAGAAAGATGATTCCTAGGCGTTTGCATTTAACAACCGGTGAATGGGGAGTCGGGCCATTTCCTGAGATAGGGAAGAATGATTCAAAATATAGAGATGTGGGCAGACTCAAGTTTCTTTTTTACCTGTGTTATACTTGAGATGCCTAGACGACAGGCAGGTAGTGATATAAAATGGCATCTAGGAGTCTGTCGTAGTTAAGGTAAGTATGTGTTTTTCTCTGCCCAGAATTCCTTCCCCCCGTCTTCAGCCATTTCTTACTCAGCCTTCAAGTGTCAGTTCAAATGCATCTCTCTGGGAAGCTAGCGCCTCCCTCCTCTGGGGTTTATTGCAACACAGATCACGGGGAGAAGTGAATGGTTTCAAGAGCAATTTATACCAGTAAAGATCAGCAGGATGTAGTTTGATACAGAGGTGAGCAGGTGTCCATAGTGACTCGTGGATTCTGGCTTGTCCAATATTGTGAATGGTGGTACCATTCACAATCAAAAACTAGAGGTTTGGCAACGAGGTTTAGGAGGAGGATGCAGGAACCATGGGTACCATTTTTATAATGTTGAATGTGAGACATACACATGGACATGAAAAGTAGGCAGTTGGATATTGGGATCTGCCGAGGAGAAAGGTCACTGCTGAAGGTATTATATTCAGTGTCATTAATTACATGGATAGCAATTGGGGCAAAGGCAGGGACGAGTCCTTAAGGCTAAGAGAGAACTTAGTGTAAGGAGGATAAAGCCGAGGGCCAAGTACTGGAAGCTCCAACATGTTAAGTTTGATTAAAAGAAGGTAGGTCTGAAAAGGGGATTGGAGATAAAGCATTCAGAGAGACAAAAGGAGAGCTAGGGAAATGCTGTACCACAGAAAAGGGAAGACAGCTTTTTGTAAAGAGGTATTAGATTAGTTGACACTGTTAAGTGCCACAGAGAAGTAGCTACAATCACCCAAAACCCAGGATTCTACCAGTGTGTATTATGTGCTGGAGACAGGTCACACTAGCTCATCAGAGCCAGTTGTGAGCTTTTCTTCCCATCTGCATATTCGGTGATGTCACTTTTATAACTTGAATTGGCCATGGTGGGAGTATTTATACCATGAAAATTAGTAAGGGCTACAAATCAGGTCTTCTTCCTCCCTACCCTTCCACTCCAGAGAGCTGGTTGTTAAACATTTACCAGCACACCACTAAGACTGTCCATTAGAATCACTGGGGAGCTTTTAAATATACCAGCACCTGAGCCTCATTTCTAGATGTTCTAATCTATTTGCTCTGGGTGTGTCCTGGGCAATGGTATTTTTTAAATGTTCCCTGGGTGTTTGATTTTGCAGCCAGGATCAAGAACCATGGATCTTTAAAGAATAAAACAACTCATAGAACATCACATTTATGTCTAGAAAGCAGTAAAATAAGTTAGTCCATAAGAAATAGTCTAGGATCCCAGCTCAGCAGGACTGGAAGACACCACAAGTCTGAATGGGTATAGTGTTAAGTCACATCGCGAGGGGTCAAGGTAGCTCCAGGAGGAATAGAGAAGAACTACTAGAGGTCCAGGCAGCTGTGGTTCGGACTCTTTTCCCCAGTCTTCTTGCCATAGAATAGTCTGAAGAAGAGGCCAACTCACAGAGGAGAGTCAAGCCCTGCTGAGAGACAAAGAGAAACTTCCAACTATATACACTGTACATAAAACCCAGCGCCACCCCTGGGCTTTACAAGAGCCAATAAATCCTCCTCATGTTTAGAGATTTTTCTGTTACCTACATCTGAAAGAGACCTTTTTCAGTCAGATGGGTAGGAGCTGTGATCTCCATCTTTGAGATAATTCACTATTCTAATCTCTTCTAAATATTCACTATTCTGATCTCTTCTGTTACTGAATCATGCTTTGCTTTGTGTGTGTGTGTCTTACGCTGGCAACATTTCCTATTGATTTATAAATAAACATCTGTGACATTTACAATACAGATGAGTACACATAGGACTCAGACTTTACCCTATGATGAAGTAAAAATTTTAAAGCAAACTTAGTCCGATATTTTTATTTTGGATAAATGGGGTGACTCAATGAATTGAGAAATTTACCCACTATTAGGGCTCCTACTGTGTCTCCTACAAAATTCAAAATATCCCATATTCCAGGTTTCTTTTAGGTAAATATTTGTAGCTTATTTCAAGAAGAGTGAACAAGGTAACTTGAAAGGTCACTTACACTGCTTTCAGAACTCAAGGTAGTTTTTAAAAAGGTGAGTGGACAGGAAAAGAGCCGATTAATCAAGAGACTACACTATACTTAAAATTACCCAGACATGTGTGAGGATCCAAGTAGAGTTTCATTTTATTTCATCAAAGAGGTTCTGTAGCTACTGAAATGAGTAAGAGGGTAAAAGTTTTAATAGTACAACAATCAATTGATTAAGCTTATGTAGATAGAAGTGTGTAGGACCAATATACCTTTGAGCTGTGGAGATTTTTAATGAAGCAGGAGAATGGCTTTCATTATCTGGTTTATTTTCCAATTCAAATAAATTTTGTGGGTAGTATAGAGGGGATTTTTCCAACTGTATGAATTTCTTTTGTCTTCGTCCATAGGTAGTACATGTTTGGTTTGGTTTTGTAGAAGGCTACGTTAGCTTAAAGCAACACAACACATTAACAGAACCTCTAAACTTTTGCAGATAATTTTTTCAGAGTTCAAAGGAGAGTGATATGGAAAATGATGGCAACATAGGGAGAAATAAAGCCCTTCTAATAAAGCTTTATCAGTATTGGCAGTAAGAATATTATATTCTGAATAACAAAAAGCTGTAGAACAGTTATATGGTTGACTTCTTGTTTTTACAGTCAAATTCTATTCCTCGTCTTATCAGCTTGCTGATCTTCTGATATTTTAGATGCAAAACAGAGAGGTGGAGATCAGTGTTTGGGTGGCATCTATGCAAGGTGGCTCATTGATTAATTGGACGCAAGACAATTCTAAGTTCTCTTTCTCTGACAGGATAATAAGAATGTGGATTACTTCCTGCTGCTCAAGGAATGAACTAGGTTCACAGAATTTAATATTCACTTCTGCAGCTATTATGAGAGAAGCTTAGGAACTTTGAGGGAAAGAATTGCTTTGCTTTTCTCTTTTATGTTTTGGTTTTCTTTCTCAGAAATATTTGGGGAAAGCATATATGCTTCAGTCAGGTCATGCTGGATATTTCTCAACCTTTTTTTTTCTCTAAATTTCCCCTAAAGAGCAAACATTATTTAAATCAATGAAATGAAACTAACTGATTTTAATTAACTAATTAATTAAAATGTAGATTAAATTAAAGTTCTCCTTAATGAGAGGAATTAAATGCTAAGGAATAAGATTTTATTAAGTAGAGTTGAACTTTGGAGGGCCATATACCATGGTAACACATAAGATTCTTTATGCTCACCTCTCAAGAAACAACTGTCACCCTTTTGGGGAGATTAAGACTCAGCTACCCATTGAACTGAAACAAAAATGAGGAAAGTGGGCTCATCATAAAGATCTTACACAATCTCCCACAGTCCAATTACGGTAAATAAAGCCAGGCTTCAAAAGAACTGCAAAGTAGTTCAGACAACAGCTGGATTCGTCGTCTCTTATCTGAGCTTTCTCTAGGCACGTCTTTCTTTCTGTTGCCCTTACTCTGAATAAGCAGCCAACCAAATGCCAGGTATTCACAAATGCTCTGCAATCAGTAGTGTGCATCTCCTTGTTCCAGCTCTTATTTCTCTGTTAGCCAGGAGAACAGTGTCAACAGAAGGGTCATCCCAAACTTGGCTGATCAAGGGAACTTGCAAAAATACAGATTCCTGTAGATTTTTAATTAGCAACTGTACTTCAGTGATGCAAGCTGCTAATTCAATTTCTCAATTTCTTCATTTCTCTTCACTGAATTCTTTTTAGTACTGTTCCTTTGCAGAGACGATATAAATTATTAACGAAAGGTGCCCTGGCCTGTTCTTCTAGAGTGCCAACAGGACCTTCCTCCACCTGGATCGTAAACAGGATGAGCGTAGATTACCTTAGAGAAAGCTCACAGTTGAATAAAAACTGATGAAAACTTAGAATTCTTTAGATTCGAAGGTCAAGGAAGCACCCTCTCAAGTACAGCACCGAGGCTGTAATGGTGGCGTGAGAGAGCTAGGGAGGAACAAAAGAATATGCTGAACAGTTTGAGGAGGAAGGTGAAAACAAGTTGTGTTGTGCCTTCTTCTTTAAGAGAACTTTGTAGAGGTGGGAGGGGTAGTGGGTGGAGAAATTCAAGAGCATTTCTTCAGAAATTCTGAATTTGGGGTGGTTCAGAATAAAGAAAATGGATTCTGCACGTCATTTGGTGTTTGCACTCTGGCAAAACCTGCAACTCTTCTCCTGCTGCCAGAGTGGGAGAAAGACAACAGGGACGTGGAGTCGCCCACCTTGGAGGGCCTAAACTCTCCTGGAAACTGCTCCTGGAAACTCCCAGACAGGTAATCTTGTGGTGGAGTATGGCACAGAAATTAGCCTGAAGCACAGACAGTCTGCCAGGCTCCCCATCCAAAACCATCCAATGGAAATGTGGAGACCCTATCGGTAGAGGTTTTGAGAGGACCTTGTGAAGGAGGCAGAAAGAAGTGGCTGTGCCTTCCTGAGATTACCTCAATCTGCTTCTACACGAGGCAGCTGAGCACGGTGCCTGAAAGGACATCTCATGCGCTTCCCAGTGAGCTAACCTCAGCCGCAGTTCTCGTCACTATTGCCCACTGCAGGCCGCAGCAACTGCACAGAACCAGAACACCTCCCCCACTCCACACTGAAACGGGGGCCCAGATCCACTGGGTATCTAAGGCAGAGAGAACTCAGAAGTTCAGCTCTGAGCTTGACAGGGAATAAAATAATGCTGTAATAATACTTGTATTAGAATGGAAAGATTTTTCTGGACCAGACTGACTATCTAAAAGATACTACATACAGAAATGTCCAGCTATAACAGGGTTAAGTCTTCTGAAACCAAGCAGGAAAGGAAGCAGATAATAGTTTAGGTTCTTGGAGCAAAACAAAGAGAATTTTTTGACTTTTGCAACTGCCCAAATCATACGTGTTACTCTCTTATCACTCCCAGCAGTGACCTTCATAGTAGACACTAAGGCACTGGATTCCTGTATAATATAAATCCTTAAAATGCAGATTTTCTACAGATAATTTCAGTAAATCTCAATTCTATTAGCTTTAGTTTCTCTGAGGAACAGAAATTACAAAAAAGAAAGTGCTTCTTCCTGCATAGTTTGGAAGAGAAAGAGAGTGAATTAAAAAGAAAAATTGCATCAGGAAAAAAAAAAATGTTCTTACAAATGTTTTGAGGCCTCTGTCTATGCCCAGACTTTAGAGAAACACGCAGGCTAAGTCGGTCAGACCCTGTTCCTAGCGTGGCATGGCGCTGGGGCTCTGAAGGTCAGTGCACGAACTGTAGACAAATCTAGAAGCTACAGGACCAGCTCGAAAACCCATCACTCCAGTGTTTCTCTACCTCCTTCCCAAATATCACACGATTTTCCTTCTGAATATTTTAAAGAACTGAATTTCAATTCTTTTTTTTACAACTATATCCTATGTCTTAGTAGTTGTACATCATCATTTCTTTTACCCATTTCTCTTTTTTGAACATTTGGGTTACCACCCTTTTCTTCTTTTTATAAATAATAGGGCAAGGAACATCCCCCACATGAAGTTTCATTCACACCCACAAGCACTGCTCTGCAGTAGATACCTAGAAGGACAGCTTAGCTCTAAAAATCTCTGAATTTTAAGTTTGGATAAATATACCAAATTACCCTTTCTAAAAGCTTTCCATTTTAATGCTCCCAGTAACAATGTTTGAGACTGCCTATTTCCTTATTTTCAAACTTTAAATAATTATCTTTCTTTTTTTAACTTTTATGTATTTTAAGTGTGTTTTTTCAGGACCCATCAGCTCTAAGTCAAGTAGTTGTTTCAATTTAGTTGTGAAGGGCGCAGCTCATAGTGGCCCATGTGGGGATTAAACTGGCAACCTTGTTGTTAAGAGCACCGCGCTCTAACCAACGGAGCTAACTGGCCGCCCCTTATTCTCAAAGTTTTAAATGCTCATCAGAAAAACACATTTATGTTGAATTGTTTCAATTTGCTTTTTGCTATTGACAGTAAGGACCTTTCTTAAGTTTATTTACCAATATTTATATCTAGTAATTACTTTTCTTATCTTAGCCATCCAATAAAATATGAATAGTAATGGTGAGTGTGTACAAACATATTATTCTATTAACACAGCTTTTAGATTTTAAGCTGTTAAAGTAATAAATTTCATTAACAAATGTCTTAATGTTGAAATATCCTTGCTCAGGTATTTCATTTGGATATAATTAATGGTTCTTTTTTTGTTCAATTTCCTTACCATTCAATAGACTCAATCTGAAGATTGTGCTTTACATTGAGGAATTTTTTTTCTATGATTTCTATTATTTCTTCACCTCTCTCAGACTTTCTATGAAAGAAAAAAAAAATTAGATGGATGTTGGATCTTAAGCATTAATCTTCCATGTCCCTAAACTCAGTACTTATAATATTTTATCCCTTGATCCCTTTATGTTCCTAGACATTTCCTCAATTTTATTTTCTAAATTAGTAATAATTTTTTCTATGTTCTTTCTATTATTTAAGTCTTTCATTAATTTTTAAAATCCAATGATCAAAATTTTAATTTCCAAGAATTCTTCATTTTCTGATTGCTCCTTTCTTATGCAGTATGTTCTATTTTATAGACCAATAGTCTTTTGAATGTCACTGAGGCTACTAATTAGGACTGATTTAATATTTTCTTCAGTTCTCTGAATTATCTCTGTTGTCAACCATTCTGTTAGTTCACTTAGCTCTTCTCATTTGTACTGTTAGTTTTTATTCAAGGGCTGGGTTGTCCATTCATTTTATGAATAATGGGAGAAGTTGATTAGTGGAGTGGGTTTCTTCTGTTTCTCCATCATGCCTCTTCCCTGACTGGAAAGGGGATAGGAGTCTCCATCAGCTTACTTATTTTATGCCCACATACACCAAACCCCTCCTCTCTACTGGTAAATAAGAAGTGTATTACTTATCTGAGGAAGGTGTTTTCCTTGCCTCCCCATCCAACATCTGTCATGGAGATTTGGTATTCCCCCAGGTCCTACAACCAAATTCCAGCACTCCTTGAGTGGCATCTTTACTTTCTTTAGAGTGTAGTTTTGAACTTTGAGCTTGGTGGCAAGCACCTCTACCATCTGTTGTTTAATGTGAGAGAGCGAGGAGGGGGAAGGAAGGCTAGTCTAAATGTTCTAAAGCAAGTTTTTTAAAAAGAAGAAATTCTGATAACTTTCCAGGACCTCTTTCTTCTCTTCCTATCAGTTTACTGGCTGGTAACAGCAACTTTGGAAAAATATAAGTCCAGTGTGGTTGTTTGCCTTGGTTTGTGTTAGACGCCTTCTATTCTGGCTAGTCCTATCTCTTCTGTTTTCTATAGTCCAGAAATGTCCTAATTTCTGCCAGAAAATGATACACTTTCCTGTTTACTAGCACTGCGATGTTTATATATTTTCTTTCATTTTAATGAGTTTTGAGCAAAAAGGGAAAAAATACATCCAGTCCCTAGGATTCTTATCCCCTCTTCTCAGCTTTTTTCTTGCTTAAACTGTTGGGGGGGGGGGGGAATCCCTTAACCCCCAGTCCTGCAAATTTCTCTTTTTAAATACGGTAGTTGCACAGTTAAGATATTCCCTTACCATTTCTCCCCAAGCTCTCTCACCTATATTGACACAAGCAGGGACCCCGTGGTGAGGCTCATGAGTCCAGACTGCAGAGTCCAACCAATATGGAGATGTGTACATTTGGGAGGAAGCCTGTGGGATTACACAGTAGTTGCTTCCCCCATCCTAGTCATTACAGAAAATAGGTTAATTAACAGGCCGACTTCAGCCTTACTAAATTTATTATTAATTATATGTTGGTTAAAGGCCAACACTGGCATCTCTTTAACTAGTAATTATTGTGTTTTATTGTTGTGGACCTATAACGCATTAACAAGCCAGGATTCAGATTTATTAGAATGCACGTGGCTCCTTGGTTCCATGCATATTTATTATGCGAGAGAATGGGATTCTTCTTCTCTAGCCCTCACTAATTTAAAAGAAGATATCCTCAATGAAATGTATTCAAATATTTTGACATTTTGCTTCACCTCACTTACAGAGCAGAAATTGTTTCTGACAGTTATTATACAGCGCTGGAATCCTGCTGCTTCCGCTGTTGAAGAACAGGTTGAAAAGACACAGTGCTTGCATTTTGTTCAAAGAGTGATTCGGTGGCTTAGAAATAGCAGCACTGTCAGCTGTGATTCACCGAGAGTTTAGATAATATCCAGTCTGTAGTCACTGCTAACATGGGCTTCTGGGCTTGGAGCCGAAGGAAATGAATGGAGCTGATGCCCTGAGGTTACCCAGAAGGATGAGTGCAAAATACGGAGCTGGCATTTAGCCACCTAAAATTTTGGTAAACATCTTCCTCCCCCTTCTTCACGTGGTCAGCCCCCCTCCCATTGTAAACAGGCTTAATTTCAAATCACCTGTTTACACAAGGCAGAAACGGTAAATGTTCCATTGAAACATGGGTGTTACAGAAGCTTGAACTGTATAAAGTGATTAGAGCCAAGATTTGATGGGCAGTTCTTTGATCTTTCTGCACTAAAAGCCAAAAATCACTCTTGGATCCTCTGTAAGGTGCGATGGGATGATAGACCACAGAACAACTACTAAATCTAACAAGCAATCTGATGTGATTTCTTTTGGGTACCTCTGGTTTATTCAGTAGACTTCTGCTCTGAATGCAAAAGTATTCTTCCAAAGTAATAGGATAAAATACTTAGTTGCCAAGGGCCTGACAGTAGCAGTGGCAGAGTTTGGCACCGACAGAGCTTCACAGAGCTACTGAGACAACCAGAAACAAGGAGAAAACTATTCATCAGCCCTGCTGCCATTATTTATTCAGTTTTTCTCCCTTTTCACACCAACCCAACGTTATGTCTGGAAGCAGAGAAGCAGCAGCTCTGTATCAAATCTGACCAGCTATGTTTTCAGAGGGGCCAAGGGGACTCAGCCGATCACACAGAGACATAGTTGACTCCACTGAGCATAGGTTAAAGCAAATAGAGAGCCCATATAGGGATTCAACCTGTTCTTCCAGGTTAACAAACAAATACATTACAGATTGAGAACACTGATGTTAAAAGGGGAGACTCACAGGGTAGTGGCTCTGCCTTCAACAGACCAAAACACTGAGACAATCTGGCTGGTGCAAACATGCATTGGGGGACTGAGGATATTTTGGGTTTAAAATCCATATTAGTTGAGGCTAAAGCAGCCCAGCTAAGATGTCGGCAAGTGGCCCAAAGAAGAAATTTGGTAGGAGAAAAGGATCCTGCAGCAGGTCAGGGGATTTATTTGCTGGCGACATCCCGAGGGACCTGTGAGTAAGTCTGGAGGGCACTGAGGGGTGACAAGGCCCATTATTCATCGGAACGAGACATGGACAATTCAGTCCTCATTAGGGGTCTCTGCCGGGCAGGAAGAGGTCAGACCCCAACAGCAACCTGGAAATAGATGAGAAAAAGCTTTGCCACTTTGGAAAGATGAAAAGAAATGCATCGAGATTTTTTTTTCAAAAAAGGTAAAGTCAGCCCTAAAGGAACTACAGAAAAAAAATGTCTACATTAGAACAACTAAATTTAATAGGCAGCTCTCTCAGTGAATAAAAATGGTTAGGTAGGAAGAGAGGAAGTAGGTTCCCAAAGCATTAATCACACTGAATTGCAAATTATCTCTTACTTCTCATATTCATTTTGATATCTCTAGTTAGTACCTTACAAAATGCTTCACACACAATACGTGCTATGTAAATATTGATGAAGGAATGTCAGACTTCTTCATCTCCAGTGTAATCATAAAAGGTAACCAGGTGGGAAGCCATTTATTATAGTATTTTTGAGGCCAGCATTAACTGTGGCTGCCCAGATAACTTCTTAGGATACATAATTTGTGGTGCTTAAAAATGTTCCATTGCCCAAAATATCTCCGCATTCCTGTATTTCTGAATCTCCACAATTCACATGCTTTCCACTGGTTATGACGATGTAGCTAAGTGCTCTATATGGGTTATCTCATTTGGGGGATAATGTTACTATCCCATTTTACAGTTGAGGACCTGAGACCAGGTGAGTTATTCAAGTTTACAGCTCTGGTGAGTATCCAAATTAACTCTAGAGCGTGGGCTTTTCAGCACCATCTTATTTTACCTCCTACACTATGACAAAAAGCCTGAAACAATACAAATATTATTTAAGAAAGAAAAAAAATGAATTATCAATAATTAGCATATTTCATTAAATTGATTCCTCAGATAAATAAACCAGGCACTGAGCTGGACCCTGCAGGGAAAGAATTAAAAAGTTTGATGAGAAGTGTGTTTTTGAAAATTCTAATCCCAGGGCTCTAACTCATTGTAGTGCTTACTGTGTGCCAATCATTTGGTAAAGTACTAACTATAGAGATATGTGGATCTACGTCTGTCTCTACCAGACCAGTTTCATTTTACACCAGGGAAACCCCTCTTTCCACATGTGTGTACCACAAAAGCTGCATTACTTATTTAACTATATCTCAAAAATACTATAATAAATGGCTTCTTTAGACTTGACCAGTGAAGGTTTTGTTGGTTACTCTTATCACCCCTGTTTTACAGTAAAGAAACGAAGGCAGAAGTTAAGTAACTTGCCCCAGGCCACCAGCAAGTAGCAGAACAGGGCTTTGAAGCCAGGCAGTCTGACACCAGAGCCCATATCTTAGCCACTTTACAGTACATGTGGTCTTATCTAATTAATATTCTAAAGCATTGGTGACAAAGCTCCATTTTTTACTTATTTGTGTTCCTCTTTGCAAATGAAGACCTGACATAGAGTTTGTGCCTCTTGCCCATTTTACTCAAATGAAGACTCTTTTATGACAGAAAATAGCCTTCACACAAGGTTAATAAATGCGTAAAATGTGCCAATATCCTAAACACTTTCAAGTTGAGGGTCATCTCAAGCTAACACTGGCTTTACGTCCTTTGTTGTATTCATTAGCCTTCATTCACTTTTGAAACTAATTCGGAAATACCAGCTCCGGTTGTTTAATATCACATAAGGTAAGTTATACCTTGTTAGCTTGATAATGGTTTGTTAAAACATAAAGTATTTGAAGCAATTGCTATTTCCTATCCAATTAAACAGACTATTGTTCTTTACTAAAGTATTAGTCTACATCTAGTTCATCCACAACTTTCCACAGCTTTTTGCTGCTTTCCAAATTAATGTAAGGTTTCACTATATACAGCATGATCATTAAAATTTAAAAAGTGCTTTGGGAAACAATTATATAGTATGCTTTATAATTTTACCTTTACTTGCACAATCAGACAACGAATCATTAAACTTGCACAAATCTTCCAGTCTTGAAAACATTCCATTCAAAGTTTGAATGTCATTTATTACCATTATCAGTATTTATTCAGTGTACTCTCTTAGAAACTTTGAAGTATATAATACAATACACTTATACTATGGAGAAGTAACCCCAGATGAGAATATATATATAGATTTCTGGACAGTGACTAGTGACCTGGATGCCCAGTCAGGAGCCTGGAAAGAAAATGACTGAAAGTTTAGAGACAAAGAAGTCTGGTGTAGAAGCATATGGATAGATATAGGGGCATGGACGTGAAGTATGAGAATTTTTGTATCACACATTAATGCCCACCAGATACTATCCACCACACAAGAGGCACTGAACAACCAAGTAGACAAAATGACCCTAGTCAGCCTTCATCATCAGCCAAGCCAACACTGGTGTGGTGGCCTGCACATGAAATGGATTTAGTGCCTGAGATGGAGGCTACATGACCACCAGGATTTGCCAAGATGATAGCTGATGGTAAGGGAAATTTAGAATGGATGGTGTAAAAGGGTTAGGCTAAGTACTAGTTACACCCCAAGACTAACTGCGTCAACAAAGTCTGTAGTGTATCTCATTACTTCCCATCTCTAATTTTCCCCTCAGAAAAAGAGGCCCATAGGATAATGGAGGAGGTGTTCCCTGAACCTGCATGGAGAAGGAAAGCTGTGTGGCACAAAGGCTGGAACACAGTGGGAATGAAAATACACCCGTCATATCTCCTGTTGTGGGGATCACAATTAATGGATCACCCCAATTGCTGCCCTTGTGGGTCTAACATTATGTTCACCCAGAGGTAACACTTCCTGTGGGCAACCTTCAGCCAACGACTGAGCACAGAGGGGCACTAAAGCAGGCTCATTCCAGCAAAATACAGGACTTTTCTAGAGAGCAACTTTGACTTGAGAACTTCCCATCAGCCTGGCTGCATGTTTCTTAGAACTATTATGAATTCTGAAACTTTATCTATATCAATCCTCTCTTCTCCTTTCAGAGGAATCAGACCTGAATTATGATTCGAAGCCTCTCTCCACCTTCTCTTGTTCCCTCTTCCCTCCTGCACAAGTGTTTCTCCCAATAACACTCTTGCTCATCTATTCCTGCCTTGATGTTGTCTTCCAGGAGGACCTAAACTAATACACTCATCAACTGGGTTCTTGACTTCTTTTATTTTTTAGTTGTAAATTTCCATTTGATTTATATGCCAGTTCTTTTGTGAAATTCTCAATCTCTGCATTCTTGAATATACTCACCACAGCTATTTTTAAGTTCCTACCAAATAATTCCAATATCTGGACCCATTTGTATGTCCCTTTCTATGGTTTTTCCTCTTTGTTTTTGGACATTTGGACTAGTTCCTTAGCATGCCTGGTGACTTTTTATTGAATCCTGGACAATATGTTTTTTAAATCATAGAAGTTCTATTTGGTATCTTTTTTTTTCCCCAGAAAAGTTTTAATTCAGGCAGGCAGAGTATGAATAGATCACCTTGATCCAGTCAAAGTGGAGTTTCAAGCTTTGTTATAACTGACATGTTTCTGGGTTAGTCTTGCTCTTGGGGTATACTTACTCTTATGGTTTAGCCCTGCTACTGTCTCAATTGAAAACTTAGATTGTTTACCAGTACCCCTCCACTTTGGTGGGCTCTGCACCCTTCCCTCTGCTTTCACAGACCCAGGAGACTGCTTATATCTGCTCAGCTCTTTGTCTTCTTAGGTTCTGCTATTTGTTTGGTGACTTGGCATCTCTCTTTACATCTTCACAACTTACAATTCTCAAAGAGAATGTCTGTAGTTGCCTTCTCTCCTAGCCCCTCAAGTCTTGACTACCTTGGCAACTCTAAACTCCAACTTTTATCATTTCAGTCCAGTGAAACTGCAAAAAGCTTCAGGCCACCTACCTTCTTTTCTCCATTTCTCAGATCAGCAAATGACTGAAGGTAGAAATAGATGCAAGAGTGAGGCTCATCTGAGTATGCTTCCTTCTCTCTTGTACTTTGGTCCTGCAAATCCTGGCTTCCTTGATGGCTGGCTCTCTGATGCATTCACATACTTTTTAAAAAAATCCAGTTCTTCAGTCTTAAATGTTCCACAGTTCTTCCAAACCCAGGGCCCCTGCACATGCTCTCCTCCCCTCTTACAGCATATTCCCATTTTGTCCACCTATTCAGTAACCACTCTTCTTTCAGATATTACCTCGACCATTGTTTCTACCAAGAAACCTCTTTCACATCCTTTGCTAGATCAAACCCTCTCTTATAGGCTTTCAGGGCATCACACCTACCTCTACTTTCTAGTTCATATCATTGGTACAATTTTATATTTATGAGTGTAATTACTGGGTTAAATGATCTCCTACTGTTCTATAAGCATAGTGCAGCATGGGCACTTATCATGTCTGACCAACATTTTGTCTCCGCATCAGCCTCCAGTGACCAATGAGTGCCTCATACATAAGGAATGCCCAATAAATATCTATGGATGAATATGGTGCTATAATCCTCTTTTACAATAGTTCATCCACTATATTGGAATATGAATATATGAGTGAACACCCTGTCAGTGAGTCAATAAGCCAATAGCTAACAGCTAAATAATGTCCTTCTCACTAATAATTATACGGTGTGTGTGTCGGTCTGTGTGCATAATTGGAATATGGCAAAAATGTAAAGTACTCAGTAGTGGGAAAGAGACATCCTGGACAAGTACTTGAATATTCATTGAAACCAGAAAACTACAAAGATCTTCAGGGATACAATTTCAGACTCTGATAAGAGCATTTATGCAGTAATTCATTGAACAACTCTACCAAAATGAAACGCTGACAAAAAGAAAGAAGATCAAAGAATGCTTTCAAGGACAGAACAGGAATCGGGCATACAAAAGGGAGGCATGACATGTTTGGCAGAAAGATTTAGTGAAAGGGAAAAACAGCAGAAAAAACGAACTTCTGGGGAGAGCAGAAAGTTCAAAGTGTCATGTTACTTGTATCAATCCAGATCAAAACATACCCCAACATTCCCACCTGCCTGACTTTATAAGACCAAATAGAGGTCAAGGGTGGGAGATTAATTCCAAACAGCCTAATCATTCTGTTGAAATATCCCAACAGGCCCCAAGCATTCTTTGTGTGACAAGGACTTCCCCTACTTTGCTGAAAAACTGGAAAGTAAGAAGTTTAAATGTTGGACAGTATCTCAGTTGGTATGTGGAACTGGTTCAAGTTTACGATGGTTATTTGAAGCTAAAGGGTCATTTGGTCAACTCACCCAAATAACCAACCAAATCACCCAAATTAGCAGTTTCATGAACCAGTCAATTCAGTCACACGTGGACTGAGCAGCGCCACAGAGAGACCTCCAAATCCAAGGTCTGTTCATCCTGTCTGAAGCCAGACCTTACTATATAGAAAGCCTGCGCATTTTGCTTATCTCTAACATTCCCAACAGAGGCCTGACAGAAGGGTTACTAGTCCAGTTTTTTGGGGGGTGAGATACAGCCAAGCAACTGCATTAAATTTGTCAACAAAAATATACTGAGCAGCACCATGTACCAGATGCTGTGCTAGGGCTGGGGATGCCAGCCACTCTGAACCACACACTCTGTCCCTGGCCTCATAAAGCTTACAGTCTACGGGGGAGAAAAGAAGCATTAAGCAAATACACAAATGTAAAACTGGAGCTATGGCTAGTGCTACCAAGGAGAGGTACATGTGCCATGGGAGCCTGAACTCAGGTGAACTGGTCTGGGCGAGCAAAGCTTTTGCGGGGGAGGGGGGGGTGTATTCACTTGGAGTATCTAGTTGAATTTTCAGATATGTTGTTTTCTGTAAAACACACCACAAACTTCCCTTCTCTCCCCCAATATGTATTTTACTTGATTTGGGGATAAAGCAGACAGCCATGCCAATGATTTGGAAAGTGCGGCACTTTTCATCATACAAGACCCCTTAGTTTCATCCACCCCAGTGGCCCTGAGGGGAAAAGAAAGCAGCAGAAGAGAGGGAGAGAGCTCAGAGAATATCGGGAACCCTGGAAAGAGCACGGCTTCTTGCAGCTGCCCTTTCCCTGGAGAGACCAACTTCCTCACCACATGTTGGCATCTCTGTGGGTGTTGGGACATCCACCAGCCTTCTACTCTGGCTGAAATGGCAGTGGAAATGGTGAAGAGATCAACTGGAATGCACAAAGCCCTCCATGTCAGCTCTCACAAACTCTTTCCAGATGAGTGGGAAGCTGGTGCTGACTGCTTACTCCTAGGTCTCAGATCTCTCAGGAAAAGTATGAAAGACATGGGAGACAAAGCCAGGATGGAGGGGTTTGCAATCTAATAAAATAAACCACAGGGATCAGTCACTTCAAAAATATTACTGTAATTAGGGGGAAAAAAGAAGTGAAATTACTGATCAGTGTAAATGACTTTGTAATGAGTCCAAAGCACAGCATTTTCTTCTCCTTGGCGTCATTTGGCTGTCATTGTCTGGCCCACAAGGCAAAAGCAACCCAGGCAGACAGCTTTGGCTGAGCTATTATTGCCTGTGTCTATGACTTTGTAGCACCAAATTTGCAGTTAAAATACCAAAAATAAAAACACTCACCAGCCCACTGCCAGATGTCTCCCACCAGTCTGAAGGTCTTCAGTGGTAGCTTAGGCCTGTGTCAGTGCTAATGTATTTTATAAGACTTAGGAAAAAACTACAGTTCTCCACACACAATTATTTTTGTTTCCATACACAGGGGCATGCCCTTCTTGATGATGATTAGCAAATGATACAGACACTGTGGAGGGTGCCAGATGTGGGCAGAATACACCAGCAGCAAAGTGTGTGGAGTCCCAAAATAGGACAAGAGGGCTTATATACAGACCATGGGATAGGTGCAATGAGCCAGGACTGCTCAGGCAGAGCAAGGTGGACAGCAAGAGCTTAGGGCTGGTGAAAGGAATTGACTGGGGTAGCAAGAGTCAGGTATAGGTTACACTGAGTATTGTAGAAAAGCTCAAGTAGACACAGTACAGAAAGCAAAGGAGAACTCATAGAAGCATGAAGGGAGACTGCAGATCCCGTACTGGGCCAGGAAAATGAGAGATAGTGGGGGGAACAACACTTCCCTAGATACTAGAAACAAGGAAATCCCAGACTGTGAAGTTAGAGCATTGCCACTGTCGAGCCACAAGGCACTGACAAGCCTTCTGCTTCCATCGGTGCCAGGAATCAGGCTGGCCCACCAGTAGGCACTGCAGTGACCTGAAGTCAAAAGGCTGAGACTATTCCCTTGGTGGCAAGAACCTGCCCAGAGAAATATAATAGTGGCTACAGGACTGGGAGGCCAACAGAGACTAAAAGGGCCTCATGATATGCCTCTTTCAGATAAAACAGATAGGATTAACTGGGTAATAGACTGTCACTCCAACTTGCATGTAACAGGAGGATCCCATTAGGTCTGAGTTACGTGAGGAGGGGACTTTGAGATTTCGATCGTCATGCTGCTTTCAGGTCCCCCTTCCAAAAGCAGGAGGCTATGAAATCAAGCATTCTTGACAGCTCAGCTTATAATGAAATGTCTACATATACCAGCTCAATAGGAAAGATCATAGAACCTTCCCCTCAGTCCTAGGAAGATGATTCCAGGCTTGTGGCTGCATGAAGGGGAGTTCTCCAACCATTCCAGCCACGCCACCTAACCATGGCCAGAGCTATTGGTCCTCGGGGCTGTACGGAAAAGCAGAGTTGCTATTGTTGGCGTCTCTGAAACCATCAAGTGGCCACATTAGTCCCCTCACCAGCTTGGTCCAGGGGTTTTATGCATTCAATCCCCCACTTCTTCACATTAGAAATGAAGCATACAATCCTAGATTTACAATTTTATCCATCATCTCTCATCACAAGTCTCTCATTCTTCCTGTTTGCCCTGCTCTGAACTGACAGGTGCAGCAGAACACAAACATCAGATGGTGTTTAGTTGAGATGATCCTTACTCTCTGTGAACAGAAAGGAGAGAATTCACGTAACAAATTCACCCTTGATGCAAAGGACTACAGCGGGTGTGTGTGGCAGACCAAGTATGGGGCAGGAGGGGCAGATTTGGAGACAGAAGAATTTGGTCTCAAAAGCAGACAGCACCTCTTTAGGTGTCAAGGTGATGGTGGTGGGGTAAAGGGGCCCAGTAATTCAGGATGAGAGACATGAGGGCCTGGGAGACAGAGAGCTAGCTCCTTCCCCTCCTCCCAAACTTGTTTTCGTCTCAACAGCCATACAAATGCCTCTCACATTAAACTACAGCTGAGAATGAGATTGACAGAATTTTCACTTTTCATCTGGATGATTCAACATCATGCAGAAACAGCTACTGTGGACCTCCTAAGGAGGGAAGGGTGGGAAACAACCTATCTCAAAAGACTTATTTTGTTAAAAAAAAGTTTAGAAGCCACTAGGTGTTTGGTACTTATTTTCAAGGCTATAAATCCCACAGCAGGTGTGCCTAGGCAATCAGGATAGGCAAGAACTCTGATAAATTCAATGGTAATACTTAGGGCCACAGAAACCCTGGGAGGCTATAAATAGTCATTAGGAGTGAGATGTTGCTGAACACAGAGGGAGAAATCCACCAACGGAGCAGAAATGTAAATCAGGAACTACTATGATGAGATTATGTTTTCATATTAAGTATAAAGGAAGAAAAAGGAGAAAAAGCAAGAACTAGATTTCCTTCTAATGCTTAGTCAGAATTTGAGCCATTTCAGAAAATGTCCAAAGATGAAGGGAGGGAGGGAGGGAGGGAGGCAGGGAGGGAGGCAGGGAGGGAGGCAGGGAGGGAGGGAGGGAGGGAAGACGGGAGGAAGGGGGGGAGGAAAGAAGGGAGAGGGAAGGAAGGACGGGGGAGGGAGGGAGGGAGGGAGAACCCCCTGTGCACTGTTTTATTTGAATGTGTATCTGAAACCGGCAGATTCAGTCCAGATGTTCTAGCTGCATCCACAGTCAATGAGCTTATGGAGATTCTCACAGCAACTTCTATTACCTTTTGGTTGCCAAGGTTGGGTTTCTTTTCGCAAGAGAACAAAACTTAATGACAGACACTACTTACTTCTCACATATTATCTGAGGATATTGGGAGGATTAATGCATCTGCAGTTATAATCATTCTCAAAATTCACTTCTTCCATTTTCACCCCCCAAAATCTATACATTTTAATCATTACGGTGCTTTAGTTTATCAGATTACATCTCACAAATTTCAGAGAACAACAGAAATGTATTTCATCATATTTAACAATGTAGTTTTCAGGTTATTTCTGTCTGTAGTTGTACTTTTGATCATCTTTTCCATGAATGATATTTCTATTATTTGGGTAGGTCACCTTGAAATGCATGCTTGCACTACACATACCGAACTCTATGGAAATCACATTTTTTTGAGGTTCTCTCTTTCTCTCTCTCTCTCCTTTTTTAAAAGCAACTTTTACATATAGATTTATAAAGCAATTATTGGTGCAAATATCTAGCAATACAGAATCAGAGTGGTGAAAGAGTTGGTAATGATATTGTTATACCACTTAATATGCTTTTGGCTGACCCACACAGACCCTATTTCAGAAAATGCTTCCAGAGACCCAGAACATAATTGATTTATTTCCTCAGTCAGGGAAGGATGGTCATTTAGCAATTGAAAAATGAGGTTCGGCATCAAACACTGTTTTATTAAGCCTCCAAGTGTGATCAGACAAAAAGAAAGAAAGCTGGGAGTTCTGAAAATAAATATGGGGACAAAGAATAATGGCAAAGAGCATCAGCTTTGAAGGTGTACTGCCTGAGTTCAAATCCTGGCTCTACCATTTACTAACTGTGTAACTTTGGACATTAACTTTTGTGCCTCAATTACTTCTGTAAAATGGCAATACTGAGAGTACCTGCCTCTATGGTTATTGTGAAAATTAATACAAGTATCTATATAAAGCCCTCAGCACATAGTACATACTGTACAAATACTTAATTGTAAGAATGTGTATGTATAGATGAGGCTTAATGCTGGATTCCCTTCTCCACACTGCCCGCCCCATACATTAATGTAGGAGGCCATCGGGTGCTATGAGTTTTCCTTCTCACTGTCTCTCACGTCTGTGCCTTCTTGTCCATCCTGTTGTCAGGACTTACGGCAGATTCCCTTCACCTTTCTCTAGATACCTGAACTACTGCCATACTTTCCGGATCCCAGTCTTGATACCCTTAGAATCCACCCCACCCTGCCCACTGACTCCAGTTCTGCGTTCTAATAATCATGCCTTCATATGCTGAAAAAAATGTTGATGTCTCCCAACCACCCACAAGATGAAGTCAAAATGTTTTAGCCTGGCCTTCAGAGTCTTTCACATCCTGGCCACAGCTTCTCCTGACAGCAGCATTTCCCACTATTTACCAGCATTGATACTTTGCCAAGTCAAGCTAATCTGTCTGGAGCAATGGCATGCTGCCATGTTTCTAAATCTGAAGCCAGTACATGGATACTTAGAAACGTTTAAAAAGTTTTTAACCATCGGAATCAAAAGAAAATCAGACAAAAAATATATAGAATCTTCCCTATGCCAATACCTCTCCTTTTTTCATACTAACACCCTGAAAAAGAAAGCAAAATTACACATCACCACTGTGAACAGCTTTGAGAACACAATGGACTGGTTAGATTCATCCACATTTGAGATGCCCAGACAATTCTGAATCAGGATCTCAGCAAGTGTGGGGACTCTGTGGTTCAGGTCAGGATGGTGCCCTGGGTAAGGGGCTATGGGAGTCTGCCAGCCCCCAGCACTAGTGAGGGAAGTTGCAAGAAGAGCAATGAAGGTAATTGAGTGATACGGTTACTATTGCTGTATAACAAATTACTCCAAAACTTAGTGGTTTAAAATGACCATTTCATTTTGCTCATGACATTGCAGGTCAAAAAACTATGAAGGATTCAGTTAGGCACATCTTCATAGGGCTAGAAATACAGATATGGGAGTCAGAGACATAATGTATATGGCTGAAATCATGGTGGAATATGAGATTTTTTCAGGGAGAATATGCAGAGAAAAGGAGAGGGCCAAGGGCAGAACCTGGGGTGTAAACCAGCCTTCACAGGGTCAGCCAAGGAAGGACTATCTTATTCACTTCTCACTTGCACACACTCCTTATGTACAAATGATTCCTTGGAAAAGAATGTCCATGACCACTGAGAAAATAGGTGACCTAAAACTCTGCTTTCCTTGTTAGTTCTTCCTTGGAGTCCCTCTTGTGATGTGAGTCAGATACAGGCTGAGGCTGTAGTCATCTAAAGGCTCAACTGGACTGTTTATCAACACACATTTTGAAGTGAATTGGATAAAAAGAATCAGCGGCATTATCATTCAGAAAAAAACAAGGTTTTGCTGCAATCACCAACAACCTCACAATCTCCGTGGCTTAAACAATAAAAGTTTATTTCTTGCTCATATTGCATGCTTAGTCCAGGTGGATTGGAGGTTCAATTCCACATCATCACCATTCATTCTCACTCCATCGCACAGGCTGATGGAACAGTCACTCTCTGGAATGTCACTAGTCACTATGAAGATGGAAAGGAGAAGATGGCAAAGCCCATAATGACTCTTAAAGCTTCCACGTGGAGGTGACACATATCACTTCCATTTAGATTGTGTTGGCTTAAAATGTGCCATGCCCATGCCTGAGCTCAGGGCCAGGGAGGAACCATCTTACAACATGCCCCACATGAGAGAGAGAACCGAATACAGTGAGCAGCACACCGGTGACTAACACAGTGCACTTTCTCAACAACAGTTTGCTTTTCATTGGGAAATCAAGGGAAATTTACTGGGGGTGACCAGGAAATGTAACATTTGTGTTCTACATAAAAGGCAGGAAAGATTTAAGTGGATGGAGATGGACAGAGAAGTGGGAAGAGAGAAAAAAGCATGGCGATAATTGTGGAGAAGAGTCTCACTGAACTGGAACACAAGGTGCTAGTTCATTCTACAAAAAACTTTTGCTACAGAAAAAGATGAATTTGCTCTACAGCAAACATATAAGATTGATAAGCTTGAGTGTAAAATGATATGCTAAGTTACAGAGTGGATAATGGGGTTGCATAATAGGCCACAAAACCAGGTTCACCGAGTAAATGAAAGAATAAGCCCGGAGGATGAGATTTAAGAAATAACTTTTTGCTTAAATCACAGAGACAGGAAGCATACTGTTGGAATTAGAAGATAATAAAAAAGAATACCTGGCAAGAGGGGACACGCATATTCTCAGGTAAATTTTCAGTCTGCGCTCATGAATAAAAGAATAGACTATATGGCTTTTGGTTTTAGATGTCATTGTGCTATTAACATCCCCTGAATTCTTTGTGTAGGAGAAATTATTAACATTAGAAATATTTTGGCATGTTCATCACATAGTAGAAAACTGGTAGTTTCATTGCTGCTCTAAACAAGCAATAGATGGTTAAATATCAAATACCAGTTAATATCCTCCTTATTGTAAGTTCCTGGAAGGCAGGGCCAGCATCCTGTTTAAATTTATGTCTCCATTGCAAGTATAGAGAAGATATCCAGTAAAATATGTTGACTTGAATAGTCTACAGTAAAGAATAGAAAATTATAGGTAATTACTTCGTTTGGGTTGCTCACACTGTTCTTCCAAGGCAAATATTTTGCTTAAGTAAGATTTTTGCCTGCATTAAAGCTTTCGTGAGCAGAAAATATGTGGTTTGAATACTAATGTGGTGAATTTCGATTTTCTCATAATTTTATTCTATGCTGGGCTCCCTTCTCTCCCTGTGTTTTTGCAGTACCTGTCAATTTCTCACCCGGTGAGATGAGGGGAACAACTCAGTAAGAAACACCAACTGCCTCCTAAAAACCTCCAGCTGGGAACACTCTGAAACAGCCAGCTCCCAGCTTCTTCTCTCAGCTTCAACACACTCCCTTAGCCCTACCTTCCAATGTACTGCTCCACAACTAAGAGATTAAAAAAGGAGGAAAGTACAAAGGGGAAAGTTCGTTAGGTGTTGGCTACTAATGTAGCCCCTCCAGGTTTCCTAGATTATAATCTTTTTGTGCCACATACTTGAGTTCCTTCTAGAAGTTCTGGGTTCTCAAACATGAATATGCCTCAGACCACCAGAAGAGGGAGACACCTTCAGCTCCTGCCCACCAGGTGGCCAGAGCGGAATCTCAACATGTGCATGGCCGCTCTTGATGGCCTAGCAACTGTATTTATGTCCCTGATGCTTGACAAGATCCCTTTCCAAGGAGGTCAAGCTGTGTGTAAAGGGTGTTAGGTCAATAGGTTATCAATTTTTTTGTAAGTTATAGATTTAATATAGTGTATAACAGGGGGAGCTATTTATTGCCCTTTAAAAGAAAAAGACATTTAGGAAGCACCTCCATCTTTTGAGGGCCTGGGCATCCTGGCCTTGAATCAGCCAGGGAATGGATGATGGGTGGGGAATACCCTTGTCCCTACTAGGCCTAAGTGAATAGGGACCATGTGTCTCTGCATTTGAGAGGCTAAGGGGGTAGGTGTCTGGATAGAAGTACACTAGTAAGGATGGACACATATCACACAATCTAGCTAAGTGTGAGCTGTACCATAGCTGGGACAGAGCAGTCTGCGGCAAAGGATTTTTACCAAATTGATCATATTAAGCAGACAAAAATCATTACGTTATGTATGTTTAATAGAAAATCTCTCGATTATTGTTTCATTTGTGTAGCACAGGGCTAAAATGGGCTCCTTTGGCTTCAATTTTGACTGTGGCACTAAAGCAACAGTCACTAACATGAGCATGAGAGTCACCATACGTACAGACATAACAGGGCCAGGGCTGGAAAGCAGGGGGAGGGGACATGTGATGAGATTTATTTGGAGGGAGCTATTATCTGTCACCTACGAGTAGTGTGAGGATCCTCAGTGGGGGTATGACTCCTTCACCCTGCAATGGAGCCACTAAGAACCGCGCCCAACACACCCAAGAACCATGGTGGCAGAGTAAGCAACTCCCTGGGTCCATCTAGTCTGCACCTATGGTGTCAGTGTTTCCCCTGCACCAGAAGGAGGCCATGAAGGAGGGAGGTTATCTTGGGTCTTAGACTCCAAGAAGAGGAGTCTGGAGATGACCCACCACTGCCCAGGAGCCCAGGAAGAGGTCACATGCAACACCACCAATATTAGGGGAACTGCAGGCGAGAGGCCCCAGTGATGGGACGCTCTGAAAAACCAGGAAAGCACCCTAAAGGAAGAACTCTATGCCCTCACTTCTCCTCCCTCCAACAGTTTTGACCCTGATGGAGATGAAAAGCAGTTAGCAAACAGACAATGAAATAAGTCAACTTCAGGTCTTATCATGGAGTTAGGGATTCAGGGCAGAAGTCTTAACTTTAAAAGAGGATGAAAACAATAGTTTAAAATTAGGGCCAGAAAAACCTAATTTCTGAATTGAGATTTTGTTTTGCTCTTAAAGGGATCAGTGTTTTACCTAAGAATAAGTGTAAAAGTCATGGGATCTTCCATCCAGGGGCAGAGAAAGATTCTCCCCACTGCCTGAATTTTAAAGAAGTTGTAGAAGCAAACCCAGAGTAGTGTTCTAGCATATCTGAGAGGCCATGCATCCAGCATAGCAGTTACATTTATGATTACCTTCTAAGTCTTAAATGTGACACCACTGAATCTAGTTTCATATGTATGAAAATTGCCACCGTCTTTCATGTGATGTGAAAATCCACCATTTTCTCAGAGAGAAGATTCAATCTACCAATTTGATCCCTTGAAACTTCTTTAAACAATATCAGGGAAGGTGTCTTTTTCAGAGACGTTATTTTCTTCTCAGTGACCTCAGTGTAGACAACTCTTTCTACATGTGATAGGTCACTGGGGCTTAGAATTTTAAACTAAGATAGGAATGTAAAAATACATTTTCTGGTCTATCCATGACATTTGCTGGCTACTCTATTCTACTGTAGCTATTAGCTGCCATTTCTTTAGATACCAGGCTACTAAAATTTCCTAGATAACAGGGTTCTCATTCCTCTGCTAACAGGAACCTTTAGAAATGTAAGGGGCCGGGGGGGTGAATGTGGCTATTATTCTGGCAGAGCTGGAGATGAGAGCAGGATGGTGCCCTTGAGTGCACGTGGTTACCCGAAGTGGGCTGCACCATGCTAAAGGGCAACGGGATCTTTGATTGTCAAAGTGAACATTCAAAATGACTTTTTTATTTAAAAAAAATGATTAAAGATTATTTTTTATCTTCAAAGTGGTCCTTTTGAAAAATTATGATATTTCTACAAAAGATGACAATCTGCCAATACAGAATAACTTGTGAATGCAAATATTGCTCACTTCATTGTTCCTGATTTCCTTCAGAAGCTACATAATCTTACTTTCTAAAAAATGTAGGCTGCAAAGTTAATAGAATTCAAAAGGACTACCTTTCAATCTGAAAAGTTATAAAGATGTGAGTTCTCCAAGTCTTTAAGGAAATCCAATTATAGGTCTTTTTTATTGTTATTATTATTCAAGTAAAGACCAAAAGAGGAGCTTTTCTTTCCTGGTGTCATTTGCTCAGCAGGAACTCAACTTGACATTGGCGCTGATTTCCCTACATTTCTCATTAAGAAGTTACTACCAGATACCCAAACTCCTCCTTATGTTGAAGCATTCCCAGGTTGCTCTGCACACCTCAGATGTATACTTTTCATACTGGTTAATCGGTGGCATTCGGAGATGGGACTAAGATAAGGAGAGGGAAGTGCCAAGGGCACAAATTTGAAGGAGCAACTCATTCTCAGGGCCACAAAGGTGCAGGGTGAGAATAGTGCCTCCTTAAATGTTACGGCCGAGGCACCTCACACCCTCACCCTGGTCCTGGCCCGAAAGAACTTGTTACTTCTAATAATCCCCAATCATTAAAAAGGAAAATGAAAATAAAATTTTAGAAGTCTAATAAAATGTGTACTGAGTTGCTTTGGAGACTTGCAAAGAATAATGATTTACTATTTGATCTTCGCACAAACAGGGAGTCAAATGAAGTAGGCTAAAGCCTTTGGGTGAATTACACACAAAAAAGTCGTCCCGGAGAGAAAGCAGGACTCTTTGAGGTATCAAAACACAAAGGTATCTGGAAGCATTCATCTTTGCCCTAGGAGAGAGGTTCTTACTAGTTTTGCCCAAACTAACTGGTGTATTTAATATACTGACATGTCTATAACAATCCTGACTGTAACTGCCCTTTTTTTCTTCACCTTGTCATCATACTAATTAAACTGATTTAGCACACAACATTTTTTATAGTGATAAATTTTCCCTTGCCCAAGGTTTGGTTATGATCAGTTTCTATCAATTTTTACAATGGTGCTATTTTTATAACTTTACAAGCATATAGAGTTCTGCTTTTATGAGGCTGTTTATCTAACTCTTGGGTTTACTTTTGGCTCAGGAGCTACAAAGAACTGTGAACACGAACTAACAGGGGGAAGATTGGATCTTAATAGGAAATTCCTTTGATCAGTAGGTATATCTATGGCATGTGCTATTTGGTCCATTGTGTTTTTTTAATGCTAGCAATAGCAGAAAACGTAATGTGGCTATTGACTGTAGAAAATTCTATAGTTCATTTTTCAAGTTCAGGGAGTAAGTATAAAAAATAAATGGCATTTCCCCCTATAGTCTTAACCACATTTGTTGTCCACTTCACACCAATCACGTGTCCCCTTTCATCACGTATGACTGAAGAAAAACCAGAAACTTATGTTTTGCTCTGTAATCAAGTTGGCAATTATCAAGAAGCAACTCATTGATGCTTCTGAATGACTGAAGCAAATTTCCCACCTTGACTTAGACAAGAAGAAAGCTGGGGCATTCCAGTTGTTTACAAGAACTTAATACCACAAGAAAAAATTACTGATTTCTCTTTCCTCTTACATTTAGATCACAGGCCATATCAGAATTCTCAGCAGGCTCCATCACCCATAAATCTCAGAGTGTGTTTTTCTCTCCAATGAATTAATTTACCCTTCTATGCACAACCAAGGGATTTGGTGTCTACATCAACCATAGAATTGCTATAAAAATAGGTTTGATAGAAGTTTACTTCTTAGTCCCTTAACAGCATGATGCAGGGTTTCTGGTAGATGGGCAGATTTCTTTATGCAGTATATCAGGGATCTGGGCTTCTTCCAGCCTAGGGTTCTGCCATCCCCTAGGACTGTGGAGTCTTCTACATCTAATCAGAAGGGCAAACAAAGACTGTGATGAAGGCACATTCTATTCTTAACATCCTGGGCCAAGAAATGATGTACAGTACTTCCGCCAATAGTCCTTTGACAAGAATAGTCATATGATCTTACCAAGAGGAAAAGGGGCTTGGCAAAGATGTTCATGACTGGGCAATCACTTTCCAGTGACAACTCTTATGATTGGAAAGTACATACTTTGGTGCATATTTCTCTTCCAAAACGTTCAAATAAACATAGAAATTTTCAGGAACCCATGATATGGGTTGATCTTATTTTTCATTTTGAAGCAGATTCTCTCAATGTCAAAGCTATAAGTTACTGAAGTTTCCTAAAATTTCTCATTCTTTGGGGTTTTGAAAGTACTCTTTAATATAACAAAGAATACTAAATACTAAATGTGCACTAAATGATTCAATGTCCCAAAGATTTAATGAATTTTCCAAATATCTCACTCCCAGAGAAAATAGCATGTGCATAGAAGTATCAGTTTGATAGTGTGCCACTTTTCGTGTGTGCTCTGTTATTTTTGCCTGTATTTTGTTATATTTTCATTTTTATCTTTAAAAATGACTTGGATTTAAACATTGTTTGCAGAACCTTCCATTCTTGAGAAGAAAAACACAATAAGTTTTAATAAATAATCCTAACAGTTCCCTCTGTTGCCTGTCTATTCCTTATTGGATCCATAGGTCCATGATGTGTCAAAGATGGCAAGAACCTTGAATTCGATCCAACCCCAAACTCTTCATTTTACAGATGAGCAAACATGCTAGCTAACATTATTGATTCTCCCTCTTCAAATGACTTTTCTGTTTGCTTTTCAACCCTTCATCATTTATTTTTACCATTGCATATGCCAGGCCATTACCTAAACTAGCTTCCTTGTGACTCATACACCTTTGCCTGTGTTTACTCATGAAGTACAAGGGCTTTTGTTATCCAAGCAATTTTCTAAGTAATATGGCAGGCACTGTGTGTCCTATCTCAATGTTATTAATTAAAGTGATCTACTGATATTTCTATCTAACTCTTAGCATTGTTCTTTCTTAACAGATACCAGTCTGTTAAGAATAAAATAAAACTCTCCTATTCTCTCTCTTCATGAACAGAGACTTTGAGAGAAATGCCCTACGCAACACCCTTGCCTTCTTTGGTTAATTCCTGTCACCAGAAGCTTAAAACTAAAATTGTAGTTTAGTTAGTCATGAAGATTCATTTTTTCCCCCATCAATCTGTTCTCCAAATTCTCAGTAGGATAGTCACAGAACCAAATTGCTTTTAAAAGTTAAAGATGTCAAGTATGTCTTAATAAAGAGACGAAAGGAGGAAGGAATGGAAGGAGGGAGGGAAGGAGGGAGGGAGGGAGGGAGGGAGGAAAGTTAAAGAGACTCACACTAAGGAAGTTCAGCCAATATTTTTGTTTGTTTTATATTTTGCAAGTCTGAATGTTGAGAGTCAACTTCCTCACCTGAGAATTTTCATCCCCTTGTACAAGAGTATATTTTACTAAATATTTAGTGAGTCTAAAAACACTGTTTCTTACCATAGAATCTACCTATTCATTGAAATGTAATGCATCACTATCCAAATATTAAAGGCCACCATCTCTACAAAACTTCCCTGAGCTCCTCTATCCCCACAGCACTCACACTCACAAGGCAGGTAAAGTTCTCGTCCTTTGTATTTCCACAGCAGCTTATATTTATATCTGTCTTGATGTTTATCAAGGTATATTGTTCTAGTCTATTTTGTTCTCTTTCAGATCTTGAAGGTAGAAACTAAACCACAGCACCTAGTAAAATATGGGAGATTCTCAATAAATATCGATTAAATAATGTATAGGAAACACATTGATTTAGGTTAGCCCAGTCATGCAAATTAACATAGACTCCTACACCTCCTATAACTGAAAAAGAACAAAATAGACAACAGATAGATTTCTTTTTGAGAGGAACAATAAAATTATAATCAGATTAGTGGAGCCAATGGTGAAATTTTTTTAGATTACTAATGCTCCCTGAGCTCAAAGATATACATATAAGGCTGAACATTTGCTCATTTATTAAGCAAATATTTATTGAGTACCTACTGCTTACCAGGGAGGTAGAGTATGAACAACTTTGCTGGTGGATAAAAACCAAGGGTGACTTTTAAGGTCTTTATTAACTGGTCTTTAAAAGATCCCTTTTCCACGGTTTTCCCATTGTATTCCAAGGGGCTATATCCTGAGTAACACCTTACTCTCAATACTTCTTTATACTAACATGTTAACATTAAGCCGGGACTTACTAAGAACTTTACATGGATTGTCACCTTTAATTCTCATAAAAGCACATTTTAAAGAAGAGGAGCTGGAGACAGAGGTGAAGTAATTTTCCCCAAGGCCATATAACTGTAGAACTGACCTGCAGCCTAGGCAGTTAATCAAACCACTGGGCCCCTACTAGTGATTCCAAATAGCCCTCCCTTCCGTCTATCTCCCTTGTATATAGAAGATATTCTCTCTCCATTGTGTCTTTGACAAAACCTGGCTCAGGGTCAAGATTTAGCCCCATGTCTTCCTGCTGGCATGTCACTTGTCACTCTTAGGCTCAGGTTTGTGTCTCCCACAGCTCCCCCTTCAGATGTCCCAAGATGCTTTGCACACTGCTATCTCTTGCTCTATATCTGAAAAGGGACACAAGCAATAATTTAGGATCCTGGCATAAAGAAGAACATGACCGTCTTACGGAGCCTGCCATGGTAAGGGTGACAGGATGGCCACATTGGCCAACATGAAGCCCATTAGACTGCAGTGCCCTTCAAGGCCTTTGGGGAACAGAAATAAGCCCTCTCGTTCTGAAGGAACTAATCTCCCCAGTTGTGGGTAGGATGCGCCACTTGACTTGGTAGTCTCTCCTTTGACCACAGACCAGTGGAAGCTTTCTCCAGCATGCCGCTTCACAGGGAAGCCTTCTACTGTGTAGCGAGGCTTTGAGGTTTGAAGAGGAGACAGAATATAAAGAGAGGAACTGAGGGGTCTCAAAGGACATCTTTCCCAACAAAAAGCAAAAGAACATGAGTATAAAAGAAATCCATGATTTCTCTAACAGTTCATAAAAAATACAGGTTGCTAGTTTGTCACATCGTAAACGTTTTCCCCACTGACGCTGAAGCCATCGTGAGCTGAACCAAATCTGAATTAAAAGAGGCTTCAAAGGAAGTTTAACAGTCGGTCACAAGGGATAAATTTCCCTGTAATGTAAAAGGGAAGGCTCCCCGGAGGGTGCTGGGCGGTAAGGTCCCATCAGTAGCTTAACAGAGTAAAAAGTCATCATTCTTCACAGGCCAAAGCTGGATGCCATGTCCACCTTCACCAGCTTGCTAAGAGTCGTAGGAAAACAAGAATGCAAACCCACAGCTGTCATCTCTGATGAGGGATTTAGTGACTTCGGATGGCCACTTCTCTTTTCAATACTTTGCTCACCAGCCAGGATGCAAATGACACAGACACACACCACTGAGATTCAGAAAACTCTTCCCACAACTGCTGTGCTTCTAAATAAAAGAGTCACCTTCTCAGAGAGTCGGACATCTCAGAACAAGTGCATATTTGCAGACAAAGCAAGAGGAGAATGTTCACGTGCCCCCCCAGGCTTTGCTTGTCCCCCAGGGCCTATCTGCTCTGCAGCCCTCCAGGAGGATGAGTTACAGCCCCAAAAGGGGAGAAGAATGCCCACGCTGCTCTCACTAACTGGGACTTTTGACTTCCCATCACGGAAATTGTCCATGTATGCATTTAATAAACATTTCAACAGTGCTATGTGCCAGGCACTATTCTAAATAACTTACAGCTATTAATTCACCTAATCATACCAATAATCCTATTATACCAGCAAGGAAATGGGAACGTAAGTTTAGTAACTTACCCCAAATCACATGGATGGTAAGTGGCAGAGCCACGTACCCATCCAGGTTCTGCCTACAGAGCCCAAGCTCTTCACCCCCCTGCCCATCTGTCTGCCCATTAATTGTCTCCTGCTGATGCAAACAAAATTCACCTCCCTGTTTCATAAGACCTCCCTCTACGTTTGATATTCCCAGCAGGGCTCATAAGTTATCAGTGCTTCAAGGTGCAGTGCATAAGCCGGCCCACGACGACTGGGAGAAAGGAGGAAGGGCAGAGGAGGCAGAGGACCACTGCAATCATGTTCCCATGGGCGGTTAACTGGGGGGCTTTGTTTATCGTTTGCTGTTTTTCCAGTTGCTATCGGGAAACTGGGGAGATTCTGATTCCCCTCCTGCTTGAGGTGATACCTGCTACACCCTCCGTTTGTAGTCTCCCGTGGTTCTTTTATGTCCCCACTGGTTGTTACTTGGTTTCTCTACTTCTGAAATGTCTCTGGACTCCGTTTCATTATGTAGAGTCAAGCAAAAGACAGACGGAAGTGTGTGAAGCAGCGATGAAGCTGGCACCAGGTCTGCAGTGTCTGCGGTAGTTTATTACTGCTGCCAGCAGAAGAGAAATCGGATCCTGGCAGATGCAGCCTGCTGTGAATCAATATTTTACAGGTAGTATACTTTGAAGAGATGACATCAAGACAGAATCAAAAGAGAGGAGAGAGAGAGAGAAAGAGAGAGAGGAAGAAAAGGCGTGAGTAGGAGCAGAGAATTTATCCTGACATCCTTTGACAGTCCTTCCCACAAGGAGTGAGAGGAACGAGCGCTGCCAAGGGGAGCCGACACTGACGCGGGGGAGGACAGGCTCCTTGACAGAAGCCATTACTCCCCACTGGCCTTCACCACACACGGGCTATCACAAAACGGGAAACGCAGCTGGGAAACCCTTTGGACCAAAGGAAGCCTGTCCTTAGGGGCAGGCTGAGAAACACCCAAAGACACAAGAGAAAGAGACCTCTCTTCCCTAGTTGACCGGCTGAGAAACTGAGCAAGCCCTAAGTAGAGAGATGAATGTACCCTTCCCATGCCTGTTCTGGTCTGTGCATCCCAGGTATCCTTGGGGATCTCTGGAAAGCATTCCAGAGCCTCCCTCTGGGGGCTGAAAACATAGGATGGGTGACAGGAGTTAGCTAGGGCTTTAAGGATCCCAATAGACTGAGCATGGGGAGAGCTCTCCCCTCTAGCACACCGGACAGACCCCCAGACAAGGTTGGGAGCTATAAAGGAGCTATGGCCTAGAATAGTAGGAGGGTGGCTTCTCAGGGGGTAAGAATTAACGAAATAGCAATCTAATTCCTCCTCTTGACAAGAGAGTAGGGGTGTGACACAGAAACTAATAACCCCCAACCCTTGCCGCCAAGGGGGAATTAAGACACACACAATCTGCTCTAATACAAGGTCGATTGAAGGGTGTCCAGGAGATCCATTAACGAAGCACTATAGGAGTTCAAGAAAGACAGAGGTCTCTGGGTATCCTCAAATGGTAGCCTTTTAAGATCTGAAAGGAGCCTTGGCTTAAGGGATGAAGAAAGCTGACCGTAGAGCTCACAGTGGGATCTTGGAGAGGCTCCAGGTATTTGTGCCAGGACTGGAAAGACGGGTTAAATCTGGGTCTGGCAAGAGGTACTGGATTTCAGCAGGGTAAGGAGGCATCCAGGCAGAGGAAAGTATTTAAGTCAGCGTTTCTCAAATTGTATTCTGAAGAACATGGGGCATGCAAGAGAGATGTTATATGAAATAGCTTCTTTGACAAATAAGTTTTGGATTTTCTAATTACACGGAGATAAAAATTAACATAGGATTAAAAATGTTAGAGAAAGACTTGTGGGGGGAAGGAGATAATCAATAGCTAAAATCTAAGCAGTTACAGTGAACTTTTCAAAAGGCAAATCTGATCATTTGACAGCCCTGCTGAAAATCCTTCCATGGTTTCCCACTGCCCTTAGAATTAAGTCTCATGTTAAGATAGTTGCCTTATGCCTCTCTCTGGAATTATCCTGAGCTTGTCCTTTTCCTCTGTGGATTCAGCCATGTGCTTTTCTTCTAGACCCTTGAATGAATCACATTCTTTCTAAAGTTTAGGCCTGGGCAGGTCAGCTTTTTTCTTCCTGGTTAAGTCCAAAAAAATTCTTTAAAGCTCTACTTAACGACAACCCTAAGTCAGGTTAAAGCCCTTGACTGTGTGCTCCCAGTGAACCCCACTTTTCACTCCAGGACCTCCCATGCTATTAGGGCTGTACCCTCAGGGTCTAGCCCAGTGCCCAACATACACAGATCTCAAAGCACAGGGTGAAGATGAGCCTTAAAACATTTGCTAGAGGCAGGTCATGGATGGCCTTGAATACCTGGGGAAGGAGACTTGTCATTAGTAGGCAATAAGTGGACATTGAGGATTTGAGGGAAGGAAGACAGGCTTGAAGCTCTTTCTTAAGGCAACTTGGCAGTGACATGAACTGTGGTTTGAAGAAGAGGCTGATAACAAGAAGATGCATTAGGAGAATATTGCAAGAGTCTGGCTAGAGGTAATGAGTCTGGTCTTGCTGGTTGGTAAGAAACATGAATGGAAACGAGAGGCTGGAAGAGAGAGAGTCTGTAGAAATAGACTCTACATAGGACTCCACAAGCGTTGGAACATAAGAGAAGGGAAGCAATGATGACTCCAGGTTTTGAACCTACATGATTGAAAGAATGGTGATCTTGTTCACAGAATGGCAGTCAGGAGAAGGAGGAGAAGGAGCTGGGAGTGAGAGGAGGAAGAAAAGAGGTTCCATTTTGGATACTTTGACTTTACGTTTCAGGTGCTAGAGAGACAGCCAGGTAGATTTGGCCCTCCCTGGAATCCTGCTTCCCAAACCTGAGAATCAGTCTCACCTGCTCCCTCACTGACACCCACCCCCCCCACATCCTGCCATTGTCTCCCTCATAATGGCCTCTCAACTTGGTCCTTTCCTCTCCTTTCGACCACCAGATACCACCTGACTACTCCCTATATACGAGCTCAATGCCTGTCATCTGAACTCCATATGCACTATGAGGGTTAATTTATGTTTTAAGTTGATAGGACCACAGGGTGCCCAGACATTTGGTTAAACATTATTCTGGTGTGTCTGTGAGGGTGTTTTTGAATGAGATTAACATTTGAATCAGTAAATTCAGTAAAGCTGTTGGCACTCTCCAATGTAGGTGGGCCTCATCCAATCAGTTAAAAGTCCAAATAGAACAAAAAGGCTGACTCTCCTCAGAATAAGTGGGAACTCCCCCTCCCTGACTGCTTTGAGCAGTCATTGGGACATTGGTCTTTTCTGGTCTTCAGACTCAAGCTGAACTATAGCTCTTCTTGCATCTCTACCTCACAAGATTTGGGACTGGAACTTACACCATCAGCTCTTCAGGTTTTCAGCCCTTCAGACTTAGACTGAAACCACACACCAGCTCTCCTGGTCTCCAGTTTTCTGACTGCATATCTTAGGACTTCTCAGCCTCCATAATTATATGATTCAATTCCTTATAGTGTCTCTCATAGATAGATGGTAGCTAGCTAGCTAGCTAGATTGACAGATAGATACCTTATTGTTCCTATTTATCTGGAGAATTCTAACACCTGTACTCTTCCTCTCTCTGGTGACCCATCTCCATGCTTCCCACCCCCAACATGCTCAATGGACAAATTACTCTTCCGAAATTAGCTCACTTCCAACCATGGTATTCCCCAGTGAACTTGGATTTAGAAGGTGGGAGGATGATGAAGACATCAACTAAGAGAACCAGTAATCTTAGGGAAAGTTTTAAGAAAAAAGAGGTGATCAACAGTTAAATATCGTGAAACAGAAATGAGAACTAGAATGAAGCCAATGTTCCACGAGGAGCCGTATCAGTGACTTTTAAGGGATCCATTTCTGCAGATTGCCAGGCTAACCTGAGGTTGAGAAGTGTGGGGCAGGGAGGATGGAAAGCCTAGAGCAGGGCTTCTCAAACTATCCGTGAGGAACATTCAGGTTTCTCCCCCACTCCCATTCTCCAATTGCAGACTAATATTCTGTGAAATGCATTAAGAACAAATTACTTTAAAAATGATCACATGTTTGAATGTCATGGCAATGTCAAATTGCTATCAAAGTTTTCAAACACTTCCTTTCAATTTCTGAACTATCTCATTGTGGACCTATACCAAACAGCTCACAGAGTGCCATCTGTCCACATTCCGAGTAGCAATAGTCTACATCTGCACTGTCCTGTCCAACTCAGTAGCCACTAGCTACATATGACTATTGAACATGGAAAGTGTGGCTAGGCTGGATTGAAATACGGTCCAGATTTCAAAGGCTTAGCATAAAAAAAATGTAATATATCTCATTAATACTTTTCATATTGATTACATGTTGAGATGATAACATTTTGCATATATTAGGTTAAACAAATTATTAAAATTAATTTCACCTGCTTTTTTATGTGGCTACCAGAAAATTTTACATTACATGTGGTTCACATTGTACATTTTTGGACACTGGTCTAGATGGCAAAACACTTGTAGGGTTGACCATCCCTCAACCTGCATCTGTATGATTCACACTAGGTAACTTACTATTTCTCCAAAGAATCGAACCATAACCCCACCCCTGTTTTATTTGTTAGTTACACAGTTATATCCCAGTTGTTTCCTAAAAATACTTGCTTTGGGCTGAGCTGCACTGAACTGAACACACAAACAGGAGTTTGGGGAGACAGTTCTCCCAATACAGGAGAAGGCTCATTTTTTAAAGATTTAAGAAATAACAATAAAAATGTGTCATGGGAAGGGGAAGAAGAGGACCTGGGTCACTGGAGGATTAGGTGAGCTTCCCTGTAAGAGTCAACAACATCCCAGAGTGTTGACATGGCTTACTAAAACCCTAGTGACAATTGTGCTATCAGATACTTTGTTAGCCTGAATCATCTAAGTATTCATTCTCTTTTAGCAGACTTCAGTCAGTTGAAGAAAAGTTGTCCTCAGGGAAAAATGAACCCTCAGGTTCTGTTTAGGAATAATGTGTATCTTCAAGAACATCATCCCAATTGAAAGAATCTCTTACCAATAGATTCATTGGGACTCAGTAGCTGAAGAATATCTTAACTGATAGATCTTGGCTTAAATGTGGGTTACGGAGGGAGGACAGGATACGTTAATTTATCCAACAGTTTTGTGCTCTTTAAGCAAAAAAGCAAACAAACATTCAGCCAAGACTCTTTTTAAAGATTTGCTAATAAATTAAAGAATGATAAGAAGTAGTATTGCCAACTGAGGATATTCAGGGTTATATTAATATATTTTTCTTTCCCGTAATGCAAAGAGTAATAAATTGGGTTCACCCGGTTTATTCCTTTCCCTCAAGACCATCCATTTCTTAGTAGCACATACAACAGGCTCTTCTCACTGTGGCAAATTATTTGCTGTCTTGAGAATAACTCCTTTTCCACCTTCACTGTCACTAGTGGGAGGTCTGAGCAGAGATCATCAGGGAAATTTTCTTCATGCCACCTCCACCTTTCCCTTCTCAGGGATGCTTTCCTCATGCAGGGAGGTGAATACAGAGTGAGGAAGGCAAACATCTTTGAGACCTCTCTGCCATTTTCCCAACCATCTAGAGCCTCAGTGCAGTCCTGAGGTTACAAGCTTTGGCTTAGTTATTTCCTTCCTAAGCTTGGCATAAGCCTCCAGTAAAAGACAGTCTATGGAAAAAGTCATTTTGTGACTTTGTCTTTAGACCCATAAAATGGACAGAATTAATGCACTTGATTGTAATAGAAGGGGCAAGAGAGAGTGACTGTCATTCATTGTTATATGAAAAAAACCTAGAAAATACAATAACAGTGTGGGGTATCCAAATACTGAAAACCTGGGGTGACTACCCATCCATGTTTATGTCTGTTTTCATGGTATAATTATTAATAGAGTCCTCTTCATTCTCAAAAGCATCCCTGTTTGGACAATCAATATATGGCCACTTTACATAACCTGCAAAATAAGATGAGCAAAACAAGAGGGCATGAGACCCATTCAGTCCCATTGCCTCATTTCTATCAATCACCCTCATAAAAGCTGTGTATGCTAACCAAATGCTGTATAAACATAATTATGATTTCCATCTGGAAGTGACCATTGATTAGGAAATGGAGTTCTCTTTATTGAAGAAATGTAGGGCTAGCCAGAGGTTAATGGGGACAAAAACAAGCTAGCCTAGAATCCTTGATAGATTAATACTAATTTGCATGGTGAAGGTTAAGTGCTGTGTGGGCTGCCAAAGGAAATGCAAGTGTCTCAGAATGATTTGGATAAACAGGAAGGTCAGAACAGGAACAGGAGCAACCTGTGCTCTGCTCCAGCTCATGTCCTCAGGGGGTGAAATGGTCACCTCTCTGGGGACTGAGCTCCTCAATTCTTGACAGCTTACCTTATGTTGATAGCCTGGGACACTTAACAGGAAATACTGCAACATATGCTTTTACGGAACAATCATCTCTGCCATGGCCTATGATGGGGGTGGGAGTCTAACTATCTAACACAAGGCATAGACCAGTCAAATGGACAGTCTCTGGAAACAGCCAGTTTGACTGTGGTATTGTGTTCCAGCTGAGATTCACTATTACTGACAAAGCCCACCAGCTCTGACCCTACCCCATTGCTTACCACACTCTCACACACTAGGCTCCAACTACAGTGGCGCCTCTTCAATCCCTCCAATAAGTCTAATTCATCCCCAACTCTGAGCATTTTCCTGTTCCCACATCCCAGTATTGTCTTTCTCCAGGTTCTGGTTTGGCTGAGCCCTTCCCTTCTGTCAGGTGTCAGTGCAAAAAGCAACTCCTTAAAGTGGTCTTCCAGACAATTTTATTTATAAAACCATCCTCTTGGGATATTCTCTGTCAAATCCCCCATTTATTTCCCTCACTACATGTCACAAAGTGAAATTATCTTGTTTGTTTGTTTCCTTGGTTATTGTTTGTCTCTCCCTCTGGAACAAGCTCCATGAGCACATTTGCTCTTATTCTTTTTTTTTTTTTTTTTTTAAAGATTTTTTATTGGGGAAGGGGAACAGGACTTTATTGGGGAACAGTGTGTACTTCCAGGACTTTTTTCCAAGTCAAGTTGTTGTCCCTTCAATCATGGTTGTGGAGGGCGCAGCTCAGCTCCAGGTCCAGTTGCCGTTGCTAGTTGCAGGGGGCACAACCCACCATCCCTTGCGGGACTTGAGGAATTGAACTGGCAACCTTGTGGTTGAGAGCCCACTGGCCCATGTGGAATCAAACCGGCAGTCTTGGGAATTAGGAGCATGGAGCTCTAACTGCCTGAGCCACCGGGCCGGCCCCTGCTCTTATTCTTTTTGTCCATTATATGATTGTGACAGTGTCTGGCACATCATATTTGTTGAGCGAGGAAATGAACAAATGAGTGAATAAATGATGTCTACAGAGATATATATGGGTGCAATGATCCCCAATAGACAATAGTTACCCTAATGGTACCTTATCAACCTCATCCTCATGGAGTCAAAAATCCCTGAGCAAATAAGAAATAGCATGGCTTAAGGACCCTCTTGTTGGATATCCAGCATAAGTCCAGTGCTGAGAAGTGAAACAGTATCCAAGACGTTCTGACCAGGGATGATAAACTACTCAAAATCCAGCAAAACTCCACCACCCCCAGCTCCCTAAGGCTCCATTCACACAAGCAAAGTAAAATGTTGGGGAGAAGTGGGCTGAGTCACTTACTAGGGAATTTATGGGAAAAGACTTACTGAGGAAAAGAGGGGAAGGAAGAGGGATTTAAGGAGGCTGGTAGGGATGAAGAAGGCAATGTCCTGAATAAATCAGGTTTGTAGTCTATTCTGAACACATTTGCTGCTCCATCCATCCTCCATTCCACACTGCATGGACAGGCACTGTCTAAAATTGATTAAATTACTTAATCCCTTCAAGTTTTAGTTTTCTCATCTGTAAAATGGTAATAGGGAGTTACCTCCCCAGGTACTCTGAAGAATGAGCACATTGCAGATGACATGAGCCTGGAATACTAACTAATAAGCAGAGTGGTTCGGTGGCCTCAAGGAGTGAGAGTGATGATGCAGAAAACCTCCAAAAGACAAAAGCAATAATCCTTCCAATTACACCAAGACTCCCCACCACCTAAGAGGGGGAAATGCTACAGTAATGAGAAGGGGTCATCCAACCTGTGCCCTGGAGATGAAAAAGCATTTAGGTTTTAAAATGTGAGATTTTCCTGAAAATGAGAAACAATTTAATCACACAATAATACAAAAGTATTCTATCTTCTGTCAGAATTATACAAAAAAAATATTAAAGTTATGATACCTCAGCAAAGCTGAGTAACAGAACTGGGGTTAGTGTCAACTGAGCAGGGTTAATAGTGCTTCACCCAGCCTACAACTGCAGGATGAATCATCACAGAGCTTTGAGATTGGAAGTAAAGAAAGGCAGGGGTTTCCAACTATCCAGTTTACTTAAAAACTGATTTCTACATACCTGCTTTTGAAGGATACCATCTGAAATATTCCCTAGAACTCTATCTTTAATTTAATAATAATAATAATAGTAATAATTACCATGCCACAGTGACAAATGCTCCCAGGTGCAGAATGACAAAGTCAAAATAGTTATTATAAACAGAACATGAACACTGTTTGGGTAAAAAACGGATTATTTCATTTGATCATAGAATTATGAACTGAATTATTTCTAATATAGAAAATATTACTGAACCCATGCATTTTACAACACATTCAAAATTTAGTTCTTAAATTTGAATAATGGGAAATGGAACAATATCTTTTCCCAAAGATTTTTATGTATTTTTTATTTACTTATGTGTACCTAGAAGAATTCCTATGCCTTCAGATGTGTTTGTTAATGAATTAACATGTAATAGAGTAGATTTCTAGTCAAGGTCATAGAGCGGATAAATGCTGTGCTTACCTCCTCTCATGACCACATTAAAATTACAACTAAACTACAGAACAACCATTAATGCAAAGTGCCTGAAGTCTAATTGAACCAAAGCCCCACAACTAAGGACATACAGAAGCAGCCACCTTGAGACTGGTAGGAGGGACAGAGACACAGAACAGATTGGTCCCACACCCACATGTGACCATTAAAAATTAGCAGGGATGTCTTGACTGTGGAGGTACCCCCTGGAGGAGCGAGGGGTCCTAGCCCTATATCAGGCTCCCCAGTCCAGGGTGTCAATGCTGGGTTGAGAATTACCTATAATTTCTGGCTGTGAAAACCAGTGGAGATTGTGACTAAGTGAGCCGGAGGGTGGCTGCAGTCCCAGGTGACCCTCTTAAAGGACCTGCGCATGGACGTACAAGCTGATGGACTCACTCGCTCTGAACTTCAGCGCTGGGGCAGCAGCTTCAAAGGTGCCAGGGACACATGGGGAGGAATTGAGTTGTGTGGCTTCAGAGTGAGGGCTGGAGGGGCAGCTTTTTCATGGATGGGGAAGCTGGTGGAATCCATTGTTTCTTTGTTGAGCACTCCTCCTCCCTGCTTGTTGACACAGGTGGCCACCATATTTAAGTCTCTATTAACCTTGCCCCACCCTTGTGATTCTGATTCCCTGCCCCTCCCAACTTTTGGGCCCACCCAAGCCATGCCCAGTGGCTTTTCCATACAAATGGCCTACCTTGGGTCAGGCAGCAGACTTTCCTAAAACCTCTCAAAGGTTCACACAACCCAAACAAGCAGAATCCAGCTTCAGCATGTCCTCTACCTCTGGCTGAGTAGCCCTAAGCCCTGAACTAGTGACAGCCAGCCTTGGTTTGCAGCTTTGCCTCTCAAGGCACCTCCAAGCACAGTGTAAATTTTTTTGTGGCTCATGACAAGTGACCCCAGGCAGAGTACAGGCTATGGCTGAAATGGCCTGCAGTGGGGCCCCTCCCAGGAGGTCCCGGGGCTGGCACTCCCAGTGGCCAGCATAGAACCGAGCCAAGCATCACCTGGCTGCCTCCAAGGATGACACACCCAAAGGGCAGATGGGGAAGGCACCCGAGTCCTGCTAAAGTGAATTCTGCTTTGTAGGGTCAGCCCCTGCACCACAACTCATCCACTATAGTCACGGCCAACCCTCACAACCAATGAGCCTGAGGTCAGTCCCTCCCATTGATATGCAAACAGCAACCAAGGCTCAGCTACAAGAGGAGGACACACACAACCCATACAAAGGATACACCTGGCTCAGGTGACCACGGCAACTACACCACTGAGTCCCACAGCACACCTATTACATAAGGCCATTCTACTAAGACTAAGAGACATAGAGGACCTACATAATACATAGAAGCAAACACAGGGAGGCAGCCAAAATGGGGAAACAAAGAAACATGTCTCAAATGAAAGAACAGAACAAAGCTCCCAAAAAAGAACTAAACAGAATGGAGACGACTAATTTACCAGATGCAGAGTTCAAAACACTGGTAATAAGGATGATAAATGATCTCAGGGAGAACTTCAACAAAGAGACAGGAAACAAAAATGCAGAGAGAAAACATAAAAAAGAACCAGTCAGAAATAAAGAATAAAATAAATGAAATGAATACATTAGAGGGAATCAACAGTAAGTTAGATGAAGCAGAGGATCGAATCAGTGATCTAGAAGGTAAGGTAGCAGAAAACACCCAATCAGAACAGCAGAGAGAAAAAAAGGAGAATCCAAAAAATTGAGGATAGTTTAAGGGTCCTCTGAGAAAACATCAAGCATACTAACATTCGCATCATATGGGTACCAGAAGGAGAAAAGAGAGAGCAAGGAATTGAAAACCTATTTGAAGAAATAATGACTGAAAATAACACTATGCTGGTGAAGGAAATAGATATACAAGCCTAGGAACTGCAGAGATGAACCTAAAGAGGCCCACACCAAGACACATCATAATTAAAATGCCAAAGCTTAAAGACAAGGAGAGAATCTTATAAACAGCAAGAGAAAAGCAGTTAGTTACCTACAAGGGAGCCCCCATAAGATTGTCAGCTGATTTCTCAACAAAAAATTTGTAGGCCAGCAGGGATTGGCATGAAATATTCAAAATGATGAAAGGCAAGGACCTACAATCAAGATTACTCTACCCAGCAAAGCTAGCATTTAGAATCAAAGGACAGATAAAGAGCTTCTCAGACCAGAAAAAGCTAAAGGAGTTCATCACCACCAAATCAGTATTAGAAGGAATCTTAGAGGGACATCTTTAAGATGAAAAAAAAATACTATATATATATATATATATATATATATATATATATATATATATATAATATGAATAATAAAATGGCAATAACTACATGTCTATCAATAACTACTTTCAATGTAAATGGATTAAATGCTCCAAATCAAAAGACACAGGATGGCTGAATATAGAAGAAAACCAGACCTTTAAATATGCTACTTACAAAAGACTCACTTCAGATCAAAACACACACACAGACTGAAAGTAAAGGGATGAAAAAAGATATTTCATGAAAATGGAAACAAAACAAAACAAAAAAATCTGGGGTAGCAATACTATAACAAGAGACAAAGAAGGACCCAGTAATCCTAATTTTTGTTATTTATCAGAAGAAACCCAAAATACTACTTCGAAAGGAGATGTGCACCAGTATGTTCATTGCAGCATTATTTACAATGGCCAAGACATGGAGACAACCTGCGTGTCCATCGATAGCTGAATGGATAAATAAGAAGTGGTATATACACACAATGGAATATTACTCAGCCATAAAAAAGAATGAAATCTTGCCATCTGCAACAACATGGATGGACCCAGAGGATATTGTGGCGCGTATAGTAAGTCAGACAGAGAAAGACAAATGTCATATGATTTCACTTATAAGTGGAATCTAAAGAACAAAATAAACAAACAAACTCATAGATACAGAGAATATTTTGATGGTTGCCAGTTGGTAGGGGGGGTTGAGGGTGGGTGAAAAAACAAAAAGGATTAAGAAGTACAAATTGGTTGTTACACAATAGCGTTGTTGACTAGTTGTTATTGGCTATTGTGTTGTTACACAATAGTCAATAATATTATATGGTGTCAGATGGGTATGTAACTATGTATGGTATCCAGATAATAGATGGAAAGAGGGTTGGGGGGCAGGGTGAAAAGATGAAGGGATTAAGAAATACAAATTGGTAGTTACAAAATAGTCATGGGGATATAAAGTAAAGCATAGGGAATATAGTCAATAATATGGTAATAACTAAGTGATGTGCCAGGTGAGTACTAGACTAGTCAGGGAATCACTTCTTCAATTATACAAGTATAAGTGTCTAACCACTATGCTGTACATCTGAAATTAATATAAAATATTGAATGTCAACTGTAATTGAAAATTTTAAAAAGGGGAGAAAAAGGTGAAACAGAATAGAAAGTTCAAATTTCCATGTATAAACAAATAGGTCTTGGGGATGTAATATACAGCATAGAAAATATAGTCAATAATATTGTGATTGCGTGGTACAGCGTCAGATCGTTGCTGGACTTACAGTGATCACTTCTTTAGACATATAAATGTTGAATACTATGGTGTAAACCTGAAACTAATATAACATTTATGTGTTAGCTATATTTTTATAAAAACTTTTAATAAAACACAATAGAGTAAATAAAATTTCAAAAATCTCAACCTAGAACTTTAGTTGTTTGGGAACTGAGGCCTAGATACATACCAAACTCACCATATGAAAGTATTATAAACTTGTGAGAGACCATTTGAAAGATATTCTGGGGTAAACATAAACCATTAACAACTTGGCTGATGTCTGAGTGTTCTAATGTGCAGGTTTTATGAGTGAATTCAGCATCGTACCTGCTGTGTGACCCCCTGCATGAGCACCCCAAGCCTTTTCAGTGGGTGCCTACAAGCTTGCCTCTAGAGATTCACACAGCTTTCTCTTGACCATGATCAGAATTACCAGCATTCTTCCTTTTAGAATTTTCTTCATCGTGCTACATTTATGCTCCTAACAGTAAGGATTTGCATTTGAGTCTTTTGTTTTAGGGTTGTCTGTAGGTAATTTTAACACTTTACTAACCAACCACTTGTCCATTGCACTGGGTTGTTTTTACTCATGAATCCTGCAGCTAGCTGATGGCGTGACCTACAAATGACTACAATCCCCAACCCTTGTCTGAGTGTATAGCGAATGCTTTCTGAGTCTGGTTGACAATGAAGCCCCACCGCCCCCCACCCCTGTCCACTCCTGGAAACCTTTTCATTTGCATTCCTTCTATAAGATACAGAGGACCTGTTGATAAAGGACAATTCTAAAACCTGTCCATCTGTGCTCATTGGGATAAATGAGGAAAAAGCAAGCTGAACACTCCCGAGTTAATCCAGAGCCAAACGAAGCTTATACAACCAGATACTCATTCCAACCATCTTAATGTTTCAGCATCATTATATAGTTTTTATAAAATTAGTCTGAGGTTATTTTTGTTTTCTGGTTACTGATATTTTATTTAGAATTTTAAAACTGGCTAACACGCTTGTTAAAATATTTGAATTTTATAATAAATAGTAACTCATCTCTTTGATATCTTATTTCAGTTATTTTACATTTTAACTGTTATTAATCTCTATTTTTCTTTATAACACCCATATATAAAGTTTAGAAAATACAGAAAAGCATAAGGACAAAATTTAAAAATCACTCAAAATCCCACTACCTCAAATTACATGGCAATGCATTTTCTTCCTGTTTCTCTCTCCATACATTTTAAAGCAAATAAACAAATTGGTTCAGAATCTAATTAAAAGCCCCACTGCAATGTAATCCTTTGCTGAAAAATAAGCCACAAAAGAAAGCTTAGCTCTACTCACAAGGCCCTGCCTCTGGACCACAAAAAGATTGCCTCTTCTTTTAATAAACATACTTGAACACCATCTGTGTGCAGGGAACAGAGATAAATGGCCCAGCATCTGCACAGTCAACTGTGCAAGGCAGAGAAGTAAATGGACACAAATGGTATGAAGAGCCCACAACAGAGGTAAGCCCAGAGGGCAGGGATCAGAAAAATCTTTCAGGAAGGAATGGCCCAGGGCTTGAGTCTCAAAGGACTAGGAAAAGCTAGTTAGGCAATGAAGAATGCACATGCTGCAGAAGGGGAGCAAGCAGCACGTGTGAAACCTCGGCACGAAACAGATTGGCAGATTCAGCAAACCACCAGCCCGTTCTACGCAGATGGGCAACTAACCGGGTTATCAGCTGAGATATGGTCAACTCAGTAACTTCCTCCTAAGGTTCTGAGAAGCTAAATTTCTTTCATCTGGATCATTCTGCATCAAAAGTCGAGGCATAGGCATCAAGACAATATTGATCTTCTGGATCTGAAGTTATGACCTATGGACTTGAATCAATTGTTTTTAAAGGTGGCCAATGTCCAGTTTGATTGAAGACGTTTACTAAAGACCAGCTTAGAAAGGAAACAATCTTGATCAGGTTTCGTCTTCTTCCTTTTTTGTTGTTGTTCTTGTTGTTGTTTAAATCTATCAGTCTAATCATCTACAGAGGCAATACCTACTTAGTGAAAAAGCACAGCTTCCTAAATTATCCACTTTAAAAGAAATTCAAATGGAGGCAACAGAATGAATACTGTACATATTCTCTGACGTGCATGGATGTGTTCCCTTACCACGTTTCCCCAAAAATAAGACCTAGCCAGACCATCAGGGCTAATGCATCTTTTGGAGCAAAAATTAATATAAGACCAGTTCTTATTTTAATATAAGACCCGGTCTTATTTTAATATAAGACTGGGTCTAATATAATATAATATAATACCGGCTCTTATACGAATTTTTGCTCCAAAAGATGCATTAGAGCTGATGGCCCAGCTAGGTCTTATTTTCAGGGAAACACGGTATTTATGTCGGTACAGTCCCATCTCCACCAGCCTTATGGTCAGAGAGCATGTGGAATGCTAATAATTGCTAACAAAAGCAGCAATGGGTGACTAACAGGACCTGTTAGACCATGGATGCCAAACCGGCTTAGTTTTACCTGCCAGATCCTACTGATTGGTAGTGACTACCTACCAATCAGGGGTCAGCAAACTTTATCTGTAAAGGGCAGAAGGTAGATATATCAGGCGTTACATGCAATCCCATCTCTATGGCAACTATTCAATTCTGCTGTTATAGTGTGAAAGCGACCACAGATAATACATAAACAAATGGGCATGGCTGTATCCTGATAAAACTTTATTTACAAAAACAAATAGTAGGCCAGATTTGGTCTGCTGACCCCCTGACTCCTAGCCTAGAGAACTGAACGGAGAAGGACCTCAGGCTGCATCTCAGCTAAGTGGTAAGACTAGGGACACATGATTTCCATGTTGTGTTAATCCCACTTGGGATCTGAAACTTGGGAATAAGACAGCTTCGTTCTAATTCTGGCTCTTTCTCTAATTTACCAGGAAATTTCAAGGCAATTGTTTAACCTCTTCTACCGATGGTTCTTAGCTGCAAATAACAGAATCCACTCTGTCTAGTTAAAAGTTCAAAGTCATAAACCGCACAGCAGAATCAACACACTAACAGCATCTAGGGGCTCCATCACAGGTCCCTAGAGAAATAGATGCCTCCACAACTGTGCTGGCTAGTGGATCCCTTCCCAGGACACCACCTCGTGTTTCTCACTTGTGCGTTCAGGTCTCACTCTTGTGCATCTGAATGACAGTCTAAGTCACATATCTGCTCCCCAGCAGAGGAGAACAACTGGGAAATAAAGGTTTGGATTCAGTTTTGAGAAACTATTCACAATATAGAAAAACCACCAAAATTTAGAAATGGTGCGCAAAAGATGCTGGGCAATCATGGCTGACAGAAGCCCACTGGATCTCCTATCCTGGATGTCTTCCCTATAACATTGGAGACTCTATTGTTGTACCAAACTGCTCAGTATGGTAATTTTTAAGGGATGTAAATGTTTAACTCATAATATAAGGAAAAATATTTTACTTTGATATAACTGATTTTTTTTAAACTTGTCAGGATTCCAACCTAATGTGTGAGAAGCTGCTGAAATACGTAATAAATGTATTGCTTAAAACCTATTTTTATCACTTATTTTTACTTGTAATGCATTCTTTTCATTCCACCTCTAAAAATAGCTTCCCCATACACAAAGGGGTGGAGAAAATCAGGGGGGAAAATAACTCTTAATAACAAGCAACATTAATGACAAGAGCCTTCCCAGTCATACTATTACTATAGACAGAAAAGCAGCTGATAGCATTTTGCGCTCCTTGAAATTTTTAAATCATTCTTTTTTTTTTTTTTTTTCACTTTTCACATTTTTTTATTTTTATTTTTTATTAGTTTCAGGTGCACAAGACAAAGCAAAACTTAGACGTTTATTATTTATATCCCTCACACTGTGTGAACCCCCTCCCCCCATCCACTATCCCTCTGTATGTTCCCCAAATTAATTTTCAAACCCCCATGACCATCTTGTGGTTACCGACTATTTTTCAAAACCTCTCACCTTCCCCTTATCCCCACCCCCCCACCCCTCTAGCAACCCTCTGTTTTTCCTCCATGTTTCCAAAGCTGTCTCTGATTAGTTCATTCACTTATTTTAAATCTTTCTGTTCTTTACTTTTTTTAAAGTAAAGCTGGCTAGAGGCCCTGACACCACGTGTGTCCCCTTTGCAGTCCTGATAAGTGTCCTTTACACCTTGACAGCTTTATCACCTGCAGTCAGCCTTTTCATAAGCCAGGCTGGCATATTGTTGTAAGCGGGTGTGTCGGCGCCCTGTGGGCTTTTATTGCTGTTCTCATCTTTGTCTACAAAGGAGGAAGCTCTTTTATGGTTGTGGGGATAATTGATTCACTAGACTTTCCTTGGGTCTTTCGAAATCTTCTCACCTTATAACTTATTATAATTGTAAGTTCCTCTCACAAGTCAAGCAGTAGGATAATTTTCTACACTTTGTGAAGGCATCCCTCCTCTCACTTTTAATGTGGCCTTCTCTTACTACCATGTTTCCCCAAAAATAAGACCTAGCTGGACCATCAGCTCTAATGTGTCTTTTGGAGCAAAAATTAATATAAGACCCAGTCTTATTTTAATATACTATAAGACTGAGTCTTATAATATAATATAACATAACATAATATAATATAGTAACGGGTCTTATATTAATTTTTGTTCTAAAAGACTCATTAGAGCTGATGGTCCAGCTAGGTCTTATTTTGGGGGAAACACGGTATTCCCTGCACTGAGGAACCTCCATTCCTGCCATCAGTCATTACAACTTTGGCAATTAAAATCCATCACATTGGACTCCTCCTTCTTCCAGTCTCACCAAATGTTCTTCCAGAGCACATTTCCTCTAATTCAGACATCGGCTGCTGATATTTTTAAAGAAAAAATATATATGAAATACACACACACACACACACACACACACACACACACACACATTTGCCCCTCACAATCAGCTTTTACTACCCAGGGAGAAATCACTCAATTTATTTATAGACATACAAAAGTTTATTCCAAATCATATCTCTCTTGTTCATTACTGTATCCCCAACAACAAGCTGGGACTGGCACATAGAGATCCTCATTAAATACTTGTTGAATTGACAAATAACTGAATAAATCCTAAACATCTATTTACATTGTCCCAGATTGTTCTTCTGAGCCTCAGTAGTCTATGGCACAAATGTCCATGATATCCAGTATTAGATAAAGTATCAGTCATAGCAATGGAAACGGAAATTGCCGTCATTATCATTCTTAAAACAAGAGGAACAGAAGATTATTCACTAGAAGTCTACTTATTTGGTTAGAAGATGATATTTGATAGTGTATTCACTATATGCCCCATATCCATTTCCTTTGCTATAAATGATTGAAACCAAGAGCGTCAGGAATCCTTTGGCCTGTCCTTACCAACCCAGCCTGTTAAGCTAAAGGCAGCCAGACGCTCAGATAATAAATCACTCTCCAGTCATAGCGTTTTGAGCCACTGGGTATAGAATATGGACTGTTCCTTTCATTTTCCATTCTTTAATACAGTATCTTATTTCAATATTGTTATTTTAGTACAATAACACCTGAGTTATTAGTGAAAGGTAATAGATGAGTTTCAGAAGATTAATACATAAAATGTTATCTCTATGTGTGAACTATACTAACAGGGAAAGAATTATTAGCTTTATTCAGCTTCTCAAATTAGTTACTAACCAAAAAAAAGTTCTGGCTTAAGTGTACTAAAATCTAGCGATGCCTGGTTTTATTCTCTGTTTAATGAGACCTGGCCTAAGGTAATTTGGATGGACTGGGGGTAGATTACATTTCTAGCTTTTCTGGGAATTCTCCAATTTCATAGTCTCTGATCATCATTGACTCAAGATGTTAACTAAAACCATTCACCAAAAACTGTGCCCTGAAGGCCAGGTACAAGAAATTTATGAATCTCAGTCAGAAAAAAAAAGACCTTTCTAAGGTGAGATTTAAGCTATACGTAAGAATTCTCCCCAAAATGCCAAACTCTGCAATATGGTTCATATACTACCCAAAATGTGGGATCATGAAAGTAGAAAACCACATCAAGAAAGTCAACAGCTGAATACATGTACGAAGAATGTATTTCAGTCCATGCTGATGATACAGAGAGGAGTTGTTATTGGATCTGCTGGAAATCAAATGACTTTCCAAAGACAGAGCATAGGACATGCTAATGTAAAAATTCAAATAATACAGGACAACTGAATCTCCAGAAAACAAAAACCTATAATGGATCCATACTTAGAAATGGTAGTTCTTTTTGAGTAAATATAGATAAGCTCTTCTTATAGGAACACTGAACTCTTTCCTGTTTCCAAATGGTGTGAGTTGGTCTGTAATCCATGTGTATTGTAGAAACTAACCTCATCTTACTCTTTTCAGCTTGGATCACTATGCTCTCTCACTCAAGGTAGTGGAAATGTGTACAATGCTTCTTCCCCCATCCCTCACTGACAGTCAGCTTCCAAGGAAGGCATCTGCTTTCTCTGGGATTGAAACGTATCTTTTTCATGTGCAAAGATATATATCTTAAGAAACTTTATTTTTTTGTAATCTAATAGGGAAGAAACAGCCCATGCTTTTTTCAACCTATCGTGATATATGTATAACGTGGTTTTTTCAAATAGAGTATATTTTTTAAAATAACAGCTCAAAGGGATAGACTTTTCCTAAACAAACACAGGAAGCTAAGTACAAAATCTAGCATCTCTTTTAGCAGAACCTAAGTGTTATATTGGGAGGTGAAGAGCAAGGTCTGACAGAATGAGACAACAGAACAGGTACTTTTTGATTTGTAGGATGGAAGGCAGGTAGAAATAAAATTTGGGAATGTAGCGTTCAAATGGTCTTAACCGGAAAAGTGAAAACTGAAGTAACTCATATTTGGATAATGAGCCCAAACAAAGTATTTTCTGAGTAGAGTGAGGTTTTACACTTTCAATTACCCAGAAAATTGCTTTAAATTTCAATTTCATGCTACAAGTATAGATGTGGGCAAAGCTGTTACTGATTGGAGGGTGGGGTGGGGGTACAAATGAATCAAGAATGAACTGACAATGGGAAAGTTTCTAATAGCTTTAAACAATCATCCTGCATAACTTAACATTGGGAGTATGATTTTGTAAGTGGAATATTTCTATAGCATAAACTGCAGGAAAAAATAATAAAGGTGAGTATTAAAAAATAAAGCTAAGCAGGTATCATTTCATTTTACATAAAATAGAGATTGCATTCCCAGCTGGTCTGAAGTTAAGACAGCTATTTCCATTTACTATGCCCCTTAAAGCAGTTTTAAAAGTATCAGCCTCTCTGCTCAAATTATAAAATGCCTGCTAGTTTTTGAAGGAGTGCTTTGGAGGGTGAGAAAGATTCAACTTTAAAATGGCTAAAAGACAGTTTTATGAATCTCACTGTGTCTACAAGATGAAGTATTCAGGCCATTATCATGTGCTTATACTTCCAGGATGTGAACAGACAGCTACTGACTCTGTATTGATGACTGCTTACTATGCTGGCACCTTTTGTGCTGCACAATAGGCAACACATCTGCAAAACCACGCTCAGAAGCAGGAAAAGCAGCTGTTAAAATTACATTCTTGCTGCATTAAAACCACCCCCCAGATGTGAGCCTTGTGATGAGTTCTGTTAAGAAGTCATTCTACCTAATCCCTGTTGATGATATACATATATATATACACACATATATATACCTCCTCTGAAAATACCAAGGAATGTTGTCAGTTTTCTATTATAAGTAAGAATTCCACCTCTTGTGAAGCAACAGAAGCCAAACCATTACAGCTTATAGACCCCCTAATTCTCACCTATTAGGCAACCAGTCTCCCATTGGGTTGGAAAAGACTGAAATTTGCATGCATATAGAGTTTAACCAGAAACATTCATTTCAGTAGAAGAGGACATCTCAAGGTGGTAAAAATCAAAAGTTTCCCATTCTAATTCCATTTGCTTTTCTTGTACAAAAGTCCTTGGCTTTCCTTAGCCCACTCACTACCCGGCAAACCACCAGAATTTCATGAGTCAGACTGGGTTGTGCTTAACATTACCCTAGAGGAACTGGGCACCTCGCATTTTGCCAGAGGAAGAATTTTCAGAGCAGGGGGCTTTCCATAATGAATCCAGGGCCCATGATTAAAAGCGAGGATCTAATAGAAACCTTCATGGAAATCTCTGTCTATTTCCTAGGAGGCTGAATGCCCAGATAGCAACATTCATGAAATGGTGGCCAAAGAATTCTCTCACATTTTTCATTAGAAATCTCTATTGGCTTCCTGGGATTGCTGTAACAAACTGCCACAAATTGGGTAGCTTAAAACAACAGAAATTCATTCTCTCACAGTTCCTGAGGCTAGAAGTCGGAAATCGGGGCTCTAGGACAGAATCTATTCTTTGCCTCTTCCAGCTTCTGGTGGCTATCAGCATTCCTTGACTTGTGGCCACATCTTTCCAATCTCTGCTTCCATGATCACAACATCTCTTCTGTCCATCCTACCTCCTCTGCCTCTCTCTTTTAAAGACACGGTGGTGGCTTTGTTGGACTCACTCAGGTAATCCAGGATAATCTCTTCACCTCAAGATTCTTAACAATGACATCTGCAGAGACCCTTTTCCAAATAAGGTAACATTCACAAATTCCAGGAATTAGGATTTGATAACAATATCCAAAATCATAATCCTTGAGTAACCACAGGGTTTGAGAATCGGTTCAATTGCTGAGGCTGTTAGTTTACTTAACATTTTCTTGTAATCTGTGACAAACATAACCTCTTTGGTGCATTGGCACAAGAAGACGCAAATGAGTCTAGCCTTGCCTTGTCTTCCCTTGAATCCTGCTACCACCTTCCTCCTCTCTCCCATCACCTTCGCTTTGCCTTGCACATCAACATTGCTACTATTACTATGAAGAGAAGGAGCCAATAAAATGCTTTATCCCTTTATTTTACTTGTCTCCTCTTAAAGAGAGTAGGCAAAAAAACGAAGCATAGTTCATAGAATCTTTATGAAACAATGATTTAGTTTCATTCTCAATCCAGCTGCCTTCAGGACCAAAAGCTTTTCTTGCAACACAGTTTATTGCATCTTTGTCTCCTTTCTTCTTTATTCTCAGGTGAAGCGGGCTAAGAGAAAGTAGCTGCCCTGTTATTTGAGCCCAATGTTCTGCCAACTCCTGGCCAAGGTAAGAATTAGTAGATATTGGGGAGGGGGTACAATTGAAGGACACATCTCCCCCTAACCCCAAAAAAATATCCCTGGCAAGGAAGAAATACAAAAGGCTACTGTCCAAATTTGGTAGTCTCCCCAAGCCTGTGACCCCTTGAAATTTGAATTCAGGGTCTAGCTTTGCTTTCCAACACTGACGTTACATACAGTAAAGAAGAAAAGAAGTGCAATATGACAGCGCTGCATCGTAAGCACATACAACTTAGGTGAATTCACCTTAATACACCAGGCTGAGGGTAAGGAAAAAGAACATTAAACCATGCGGATGTTTCCACCTGCCATTCCACTCACTGAGTATATGCTCCAGTTAGCATGAGATGGGAGACAGCAATTTCTGTTTCCTCAGTTAGTTTGGTCTTAGTTTCCTGATAGCTTTCAAAACATGAGCATCTTGCTACACTGTTTGTAATTCAAGAATTGAAAGATATGTATTGTCATGCAACATGATGCTGAAAGACAATCCAACTACTTAATTATAAATGCATATGTAATACTTACAGGATTGTATATATACTATTGTTTATTGCTGTTTATGAATGTTTTTCATTATTTTCAAGGGTAATATTGACAATTCATGATTTTTCACTGACTTTATAACCTCTAATAATTACAACTCAACTGTGACTAAAAAAGTAAAGGAATTAAAAAGCTAGAAGTAAAAGATACCATAGATAGGATCATACATTTAAGTGCTTTTTATGAAAATATTTATAACACCTCAGCTATAGAAGTACTTTTGAATAGTGTATTTTGCTCAGGATATATAGTCTGTATTGGTCAGGATCGGCTGTTATTTTACAGTAATATACAACCCCAAAATCCAAATGGTTTAAAAAAGCATCAAGGGTTTGTCTCTGTTCATGCTACATGTGTACTGCAGGTTAGCTGTAGTTCTGTTCTGCACAATATTCACGCAGGGCCCGAGCTGACCACACACTGTCAGTTATTATGGCAAACAGAAAAGAGACAGAGCAAACCCTGCCCTTTCTCTGGAAGTGGTAGGTGTCACTTCTACTTACATCTTATTGGTCAGAGCAAATCATGTGATCACTCTTGAGTTCAACAGGTCAGAGATGTATCATTCTTTTGCAGAGATAGGAGAATAAAATATTTAATACACTTCCAAAGATTCCCCTTAGTATTTCCCCAAAATGGCCATCCAACCAACGCTTAGGACCTCATTACCCCTCAAAGAAGTCCATTCTACTTTCAGTTAGTTCTAAGTATTAGAAAGTTCTTCCTTAGGCTGATTACAAATCTATTTCCTTGGAGCTTCCATCCACTGGTCCTCATTTTGTGCTTTAAAAAAAAAAATTATTTTCTAATTATAGCTGACATACAATATTATATTAGTTGCACGTGTTACAAACATTGCAGACAATACAGCAATTAGACATTTATATATCTTACAAAGTGATCCCTCCAATACATGTAGTACCCATCTGACACCATACATAGTTGTTACAATATTATTGACTATATTCCCTATGCTGTACTTTCCATCCCTGTGACTACTTTTATAACTGGGAATTTGGGCTTATTAATCCCCTTCAACTTTTTAACACACCCCTTAAACTCCACTCTATCTGGCAAACATCAAAATGTTCTCTGTATCTATGAGTTTGTTTCTGTTTTTGTTGTTGTTGCTGTTGTTCATTGATTTGTTCTTTAAATTCCACATATCAGTGAAATCATATGATATTTGTCTTTCTCTGTCTGACTTATCTCAGCATACTACCCTCTAGGTCCACCCATATTGTTGCAGATGGCAAGATTTCATTCTTCTTTAAGGCGAGTAATATTTCATTGTATATATGTACCACATCTTCTTTATCCATTCCTCTATTGATGGACACTTAGGTTGCTTCCATATCTTGACTATTGTAAATAATGCTGCAATGAACATACAAGTGCATATGTCTTTTCAAATTAGTGTTTTGGATTTCTTTGTATAAATGCCCAGGAGTAGAATTTCTGGGTCACATGGTGGTTCTATTTTTAATTTTTGGAGGAACCTCCATACTGTTTTCCATAGTGGCCGCACCAATTTACAATCCCACCAACAGTGCACGAGGGTTCCCTTTTCTTCACATTCTCACTAACACTTGTTTTTTATTATTGATGATAGCCATTCTGACAGGTGAGAGATGATCTCTCATTGTGGTTTTGATTTGCATTTCCCTGATGACTAGTGATGTTGAGCATCCGGACAAATTTATTTATTTTTCCATCGGACAGCTCCTCAAAGATCAGAAACACCCAAGCCCTTAAACTATTTCTCATGTAACACAGCATTTGGTCTTTTCTCAATAATTTTATTTTTCCAAATCTCTATTCTAGTAATAAATTCCCTTAGTATTTTCTCTATCTTCTGGAACTTTTTACACATTTGGCTTCTAGCGACATGTTTTTACCATCAACTTCACTTCACTCGGTTCAAACGCTTGTCACAATGCCTGCGGTCTCCCTCCCAATATCCAATGAACAAGATTCAGCAGGAAGATACATGGTTATGGCACCCTAGGTATCCATGTTCCATGGCACTGTTTGTACCTCATTAGTAAACATTTTCTTTAAATTATCTTGGATACTCATTAAATATTATCAGCTACTTAGAACCAAAGGATAATTATGAGTTTAATGAAGCGTGTACCAGCTTGCTCAAGTCTAACGTTTGTTTCTCTGCTGGGACCCCATTTTACTTTGCACTTATCCTTCAGCAAAGCTACTCTACAAAGTCACTTTGGCAATAAGAAGTATTTAATTAGATTAATGAATTTTTATCGCCTCTCCTAGGGATTAGGCTTGTTAAATCCTGGCGACTAAAGAACAACAGATTTTTTATTACTGAATGTTTAGAGATGCACTGGTTGTGCTGCTGTGGCGGTCCTCATAAGTCAGGCAGCTCTGGGCAGTTCTACCTGGCATCCCTTGGTAGGCCAGGATATTTGGCAGAGACAACCTGTGCCTTCAGTTAAATCACAGAAATCAAAATGCAAATGAAATCATGTGCACCCCAGACAGGGCTTTCAGCAGCTGTCTTTCTGTCAGAGGCTGCTGACTTATTGAACCCTGACAAAATGTGCTCCTCTTCCTCTATTTGCAGGTATTTGGAAGGAAAGGGAAGATCCAATAAGCAGTATGTCTAGATCTTCATGAGGGCATGAGTAGCCACTGATATTTTCCCAAGTCATTGAGGGTGGTGATTAATAATAAGACAGGAAGCGGGTATTTTTTTTTTCAGAACAGCTGTGTGTTCTAAAGATATTAAGCGAGATACATATTTAAAAACAACTTAGTATCTTTCTTAACTAATGCTTTGCATGATGGCAATATCTTTCATCTAGAAACTTCAAAGCACTTTTTAAATATACCAACTACATTTATCCCCTGAGGCAGTTCATCCCCAGTTAAGAAACGGAAAAGCTGAGGCACAGAATTGGTCAAAGATGTAAAACAAATCTGTATCACAACAAAATAACAGTTTTGTAAGGAAAAGACCGATGTTCTTTCAGGAGTATGTAAATCCAAACAGAATCATAGAATCCTCTCTCAAAGTTTATATTGATGGCCCAGAAAAAAAGAAAGGAATAGGGATGGGGCCTAAAAGGAGATCAGAGACTTCCTGGGGGTGATGAAGTTTTGATCAGAGCAGAGAAGGGAAAACAAAGACCCCTCTCTGTTGAAAGTAAGCTTCATGGCAGTTTAGAGAGAAATTCAAACTAAAATATAAACAAGGAAGGCATCCCTAACATTAGTCAATTTGTAAACATTTAGGATTTATTACATAACATATGCGGTGACCACATAATTTATCCCCCATACTGGGACATTTTTGAGAGAAAAAGAAAGCACTATTAATAATGACACCAATTGTGCCTCTCTCGATTCTTTGCAGTTAGCCTAAAAAATCAAAGTTTTACAGTCTTTAAATAAGTATTCTCTTTAAACACTTCCCAAGTGTTACAAATACCTCACATTTTGATGAAGAAACTAGAAGAGAAGAAAAAAAAAATGAGCATGAAGAAGAGTTTTCAGTAATTGCAAAAATGTGATACCAGGTTTACAGCCTTTTTCTTTCCTAAGCTCAGTCTTTTTTTCCCTAATACTTCAGGTGTGAATAGATTGCGCAAGGCTCATTTATAATCTAATTTTTCTCTTCTTTTCAATTATTAAAAAAAAACAACAACACAAAACATTGTTCTCTGGTGCCCAAGAGGCTAAAACAGTCACAAAGAAGGCAGCATTGAAGAACAGTGCCCACCTGTCACCACCTTATCAATGGTCTGTGTCCTTAAAGACTTGGACTGGATGCCCCTACCAAGGAGGAGTCCCCTTCCAGCACTTACCCTGGTGAGGTGATTAATGAAAATAGCAGTATGGAGAGGCGATCTTTTGGAAAGTTTTCTTTAAGGACGCAGAATGGGACCCACCCTCTGTTTCAACCAGTTCTATTCAACAGCACTTTCTGAGAAGATGGAAATATCCTGCAACTGCACAGTCTGGTACTGACTACGTGTGGCTATCCAGCTCCAAAATGTATCTAGTGTGACTGAGCAACTGAGTGTTGCATTTAATTTAATTTTAATAAATTTAAAAGGCACCTGTCACTAGTGGCTACTAGCGTGTTGGACAATACAAATCTAGCATGTTGGACAATACAAATCTAAACGTTCAAGTTTGTACATAGACTACTTGGCTTTCTAGGAATTAGGTGATGCTGCACTTATTCAAGTTTCTACCATCTAAGAACATTGTTGCACATTGGAAACCATCTTGACTTTAACTAGAGAAGGGGTCAAATCTAGAGTTCAGCCTGCTTCTAAGAAGGGAGCAGGAGTGGGCAAACTTTCCATAGTTATGGTGACATCCAATCAGAGCAATGATTTAGCGATAGAGGCTCTGGGGCCAACATCTCAACCTTCAAAAACAGACTCTAAAGAGGGGAAATAAAGCAGCACACACACACCTGGAGCGTGGATCTGCAAAAGCATGAGCTGCTCGTGCAAAGGACTAAACACTAACTCTTCTTTCTTTTATCTGCAGTTTAGACACAGTTTAATACATCTAGAGTGAGTGGCTGCCTTTGTTCTGATATCATTTAACATTACGTTTGAGTGGCAGGTCTGAGTCATCAAGATAGCAAGATCTATCCTGGTTTGGATGGCTCTTCCTCCAGTGAAGACAGTTGGTGACCATAGATTGAGAGTTCTTGCTCTCTTTTCATAAACAATTCTGGTGTCAGACTACCCCCTACTGGACAGAAAAGGAAGACAAACTTAGGTACCTTAAAAAGGACCACCGATGGCCTTCCTATTTCCTACCTGAGTGTCCTACGTTACTCACAGTTTAGGGGACAATCACCATGAGCAGTCTGGAGAAAGGTACCAGACACTTGCCTTGGTCATATCCTTTCATTTCTTCTAGAGTTTGATGCAGCATGACACTGCAGAGGTGACGCCAGCAAGGGTAAACTTGGGCTCACTTCTGCACCTTTCTTAGTAGGCTTACCACGCATTACAGGGACTACTGGCTTTATAAAGGAATAGCACATGTTTCATGAACAATTAAAGCTGGATAAAGTGTAGAGAACTTTAAATTATGCAGCTTACACACACCCCACACACAAGTCGTTTCAACACATGCACATCGCTTGACTAAGCCACCTAACATAACATCTTTCAGTCACCAAACCACTCTGTGAATGCAGTTACTGAGACTTTTTGGCATTAACCCATTTTTGCAACGTCGATACACCTGCTTTGCTCTTAAGTCATAATAAAAGACAAATTCCCCTTGTTCTGAAGGTGTTTCCGAAAGTCGAGAGTAAAACAAGAAAACAAAACAAAACAAACTGAATTCAGTGTACCTTTGACCCACAGAGTCACCATGTGCATTAAATTCATTACAAATTTAGAAATAGGCACTGAGTTTAAGTTTTTAAACTACTTAACCTTCATCTAACTAGTGCATGTTTTTTAAAACTATGGCATTTTTGTATCTATTTTTCCTACTTTCAAAAATGGAATAAGATCTGGAATTAAACATAAACTCACTTAAGTTAGAAAGAGTTCATCTAACGACATCCTTACCACAGAGAAGCCACAGCTAGGCCTTCATCAGAATAATCAAAGAACATGTAAGCAGCACCGATGTGCCAGGTGCTACTCAGCTTTATTTAAATAGACCCTGCCTGTGGCCTTGAAGATTTAAGCCAGACAGCACTTACTTTAGAGGTAGGGACAGGGTACACTAAGGGAGGGAGAGAGAGAAAGAAGGAGAGAGAGAGAGAGAGAGAGAGAGAGAACAGTGGTTTAGATACTGTTAGTGAGAACCTATCACTAATTAATAAAAATTGAATTTCCTATTTTATTCATTTTCTTTGACTTCATGACAATTACGCTTTGACAACATCCTGGACCACAACTACTGAAACCTTAGTCTCATTTAAAATTTAGTTTCTCAGAAAATGACACATTGCTAAAGCAATCACATGTCCAGTCATTAAATCAGCTGCAGAGTCTGCGCTGGATGGACTAGAAATGAAGAAATGCTGTCACTTGTAAAGCTGTCCGTCTGCTAATGGGCACGGCCAGCGATAACTAAACTTGATCTCCACAAGGCAGCACAGCCTTCTGAGGCAAAGGGATTGACCTCATCTCAGGTGGAGGGGAAAACACAGATTACAACAATAAGTCAAGTGGAGAAGATCAATGCTAACTTTATAGTCATCACCTCATTAAGGAACAAAAGAGAAGTCACAACAGGTGAGTGATAATGCTATAACACTACTAAACTTCAGGAAATTCAGAACTTCACAAAGGATAGCTGTCTCCAACTTGTTATGGTCCCTCTTGGCTCCCTCTTGTTTGGACTTCACAAATAGACGCTGTCCTCTAACCTCAGAGCTGCCTACACACTCGTGGCATGTGCACCCACCTATGAGTGTCTCAAATGCTTCAGTGATCCTGTTCATCTGACAAAATCACACAGAAGATTTTGAAACTGCAAGTTAGAAGACTCGATATGCATGTAAAAGTATTTTTTGGATGTGGTTATTTTGCCACTTGGTTATAAATTCATGAATAGGTAACAGACCCACTAAGAAAGACTTAGGCAACCAGGTGGGGGAAATGCAGAAATCAACCTCTCCTGCATTCACAAATTGGCTCCTCTGCCCATGCTAACACAGGTAGATTTGGTGGGGATGAGGCGGATCTTTTCATTTCTTCTACCTTTAGCTCCTTCTGCATGAAATAAGAACAGAAATACCTCCTTTCCTGAAAGAGGTATTTTGCTAAAGCTTGAAAAATGCCTTGGCTGTGCAAAGTGATAGATGTTGCTGGAGTGACAGTGTGTTACAGGAACAGACAAGCCTGGACATGGCTGGCTGCCCACTACCCCAGAAGCGGATGGTGCCCTCGAGGGTTCTGCTTGGACCTGAGCACCATGCCTACTCACACGCCCTCTCCGTTCCCTGCGGACGTTCTATCAGCACAGTGAGCAAGAGGCGCACATGTTGTGTGTGCCAGGAGCAGGCGCTGGCAGCCGGCAGGAGCCGGCGAGCTCAGTGCCGGGCCAGCCTCACCTGCGGGCCTGCAAAGTCCCGGCACCATGAAAACACATAAGCAATAGCAAGCTGCAACTTATCTCCCACCAAGAACTTTTCATTAATGAAGGCTTTGTGTCTTTCCAAACAATTAATCAAAGCTTTCATTTGTTAAAAATGCATCCAAAGGGGGAAGCATCTGAAAGAGAAAATATTGCAATCGTCTCTCTAAGATCTGGGGGTGACAGTAATAAGAGACACATTTTTAAGGTATTTCAACAGAAAATCTTCACATAGATTTAAATTCATGAAATGGATAGACCACAGGCTAACCAATCTGTTATCCTGGCCACCTTGATGACTGATAGCGATCAATCCGGTTTTCGCCAGAGCATTTAATTGTGTGTGTTTTTTTCCAAGACTGTGCTTTCAGATCAGGATCATGAGCCACAGTTCAATTCATCCACTCATTACTAAACTGCCTCCCTGGAAACAATAAGTAACACTCATTGCATGTTTAGTGTGTGACAGGCACCATGCTTGCACTTCACATGCATTAACACATTCGGTCCTCAGGAAAGCCTTGCAAGGTAGGGTTCATGGTTATCCCAAGTTTACAGATGAGGAAATGAGGAACTTGGTCAAGGTTACCTAGCAAATAGGGACAGAGTCAAGACTGGAACTCAGTGGATTCACACATGGAATTGAATTATACGGTAGATAATACATGTGTGTGTGTGTGTGTGTGTGTGTGTATTCAGATATTCAGAACTGTGGCACTTGGGAAATGTAGGTGACAATTTCTAAACTTCCAGAAGGAATGGACAGTCTATGCAGGTTGGCCATCCTAATAGCCAATGCAAATCTGGTCCATTTGGTTTCACTTACCTATATCTAGAATAATGAAAATTTAACAAGTTGAATATCCTTATACAACCCTTATGGGTATTTGCCTGAGTACCGTGTAATACTGTCTATGTTAACAAAGGAGTCGTGATGCCTCACACCAGTCTTTGACAAGCCCCATCCTTGAAGTTTGATTTAGTATTGCTGGTTTCTGATTTAATACCAAAAATAATTCCAACCCAATAAATCTGGTTAGAGAGGAAGCCTGAGAAAAGGAGACAGGCTATGCGTTTGCCTTCATGCTCTGATATTACAGATATAACTTTAATCAGACATAAAATTTTCACTCCATTTGCTGAAATGTGCCTGGTGTCAATGGGCTCGTCTCTTTCTCTGCGATAAGGATGATGTTAATTTCTACAGAATCATGTGTGAAGTGACCAGGGGAAGAAATACAATCAATCCTTCCAGAAATTGGATCTGCAAAGGTACCTGATAATGGAATGGAAATACCACAGACTCTGCTCAGAGCTAAGGTTTGGACAACATCTATTCTGCATGGCGCTGAGAAGAATTGAGAGAGAGAGAGAGAGAGAGAGAGAGAGAGAGAGAGAGAGAAGGAGAGACGGAGTGAGAGGAAAGGGGAGGAGAAAGTGGAAATCAAATTTTGAGAAATAAGGATTAAAGGTTCCATTATTCATGCTGTTTCACTGTATATATTGAGTTAACAACCTGTGACTCTACTGGATGAAAATGCGGCCACGTGCAAGGAGAGTGTGGTGCAGATCAATCCCCACGGTGACAGTAATGAGTGAAGGTTAGTTTCTGGTCGGCATGAGGCTGCAAACAGTCCTGGGTTTTGAGCTGGTGTAATAAGTGGAGATTGTTCCTGGACTTACTGGGGAGCACAGATAGTTTCTGCTGCAGGAAAAGCAGCCCTCCCTCACCCCCCAGGAAGACAGGCACAGCACCACTACTTTCCTGCTTATCTCTTCCTAGTGTTGTAATGAGGGAATTGTGGCCCCAAAGTGCAAACTCCCAGCCGGGGGCAGGGCTGCAAGCTCCTCCAAGTTGGCTGCTTGCCTCCTTTTATTTATTTATTTATTTATTTATTTATTTATTTATTTATTTATACTTTCTACCCACTGTTTTTTCAATACTTGAGAGGTAGGTGTTTCTCCTCCCCAAAGGCCTCCCCTCCTCCCCCAACTCTCTTCTCTTCCCAAGGGTTAGGGGTCAAGGGAAGAAAAACCAGTTAACTAACAAGTAAAAGAAACCCTGAGAAGCCCAAGTATGGATCAACCCACTGTGATGGGACAAGAAGAAGACAAAACAGGTAATAAACTCACTTCTGAGCACTATAATGAGTCACAATCTATGCCACCCTCACTAAGCCCAAGGTCAGGGAGCTAAAGACAGGTCAAGTACAAGGGGAGTATGGCAGCATGTCCATCTAAATCTCATAATGATGCTAGCTGGCCAGGAAGATGGAGACTTCACCTCAACATTATTTCGTGCCCTGGGTCAAAAAGAGAAGGGAAAGGGACTTTACATTTTCAAAGCTGCCGCTGGCTATTAGCTATACACATTCGAAAATGAAAGACCTTTTAACCGCCTAATATTTACCATTAAAAAGCCTACACATCACCATTAGAGTGAAGATTCCATCAGGTAAGAATCGTTAATAGATGCTAACTAAACCAGGGGAAATTTCTGTGAGGGGCAAAATATTTGCATGGTCTGAAAGAGCCTAGCCATAGACTGCTTATTAGCTGCAAGGGGAAATACAGTAAATTAACACCGCTAATGCAGGAAGAGGCCTCTGGATGTGCCAAGTGCATAGCCGGACTCGAAGCATGAGGAAACGTCTGACAAAATGGGCAGCGATCTATAAAAAAAGATGGGGGCCTGTATTCTTTAAAATTTTCAATATTGAAAAAATACAAAGAAAGGCTGTGGAAATGTTCCAGATTAAAGGAGGGTAAAAAGATATGACAATTAATTGCAATACCTAACTCCAGACTAGATCCTATATTGAGGGGGAGAAATGCTATAAAGGCCACTATTGTGCAATTAACAAAATTAAAATATGGACATTAGCTTCAACAAAAAGTATTACATCAATGTTAAATTTCCTGAAGCTGATAGTTGAACTGGTATTACGTAAGAAAATGTCCCTATGCTAAGAATACGCTTAGAAGTATTTAGGGATAAAGGACCATAACATATGGAAATTACTCTTAAATGGTTCAGAAAAAAAATAGTCTGAGTATACGTACACTTACACATGTCATATTATAGAGTATAAATATATGTACATGCAAAGAGAGAGGGCACAAATAATACAGCAAATGGGGTAAAATATTAACAGTAGGTAAATATGGCTAAGTTCATGGTGTTCTTTGTACTATTCTAATTCTTGCAAGTTTTCTATAAGTTTGAAATTATTTAAAAAAAACACTTTTTTTAAGTGTTTAAGGCTTTAAGGGAGTACCACATCTTCCTCACTCATTCCATTTAAACAGCTCTGCGAGTCAGAGGAAATTACAGAGATGCGCTGGCACATTTTACCCAGTTGCCACCTTACTCTGAGTTTATCTGTTCTACCAGAACCAACATATCCTGTACTCAATCAAAATCTTTCCTGATCTCTAACTAACAAACAGAGGTTATTGATGGCAGTCATGCACTATACTCACAAATTTTCATGCACAAAAGAAAATCAATGAAACAAGACTGCATACTGCCTTAGGCTATAGACTCTTCAACGTTGGGATTCTCAAGCAATTTTGAATTACGACTATATATGACCAATTTTCCAATTATGGTCATATATGTCTTATTCTAGTATCCTAACACAGAAATAAAGTATCTAATAGATGGCATTCTGAAAGTATTCAGTCTAACACATACAACAGTTTGAAAAAACATATTATTGTAAGTTATGTGACCACTGCCCTTTCATTTAACTATGTTTTTAATGTCTCTTTACTAACAGCCCACACAATATCCAAGGGGTTGGCAACTCAATCTAGACTTTCACATAGTTATAAGACCTGAATAAAAATCTTGCATTTCAATTTGACCACTTTCTGGTGCCATGATTTGATGAAGAGGTGGTGACTTACCAAAGGTTAAGGCCAATGAGGCTAAGAGGAGGGGAAGGAATATTGTCTCTGGGAAGCACCCTCCCCTCACCAACGTAGTAGCTTTTTTTCAATTCTGTATCTGCTGTTTAGAATGGTGTGATTTGGTTAACCTATTAATAACAACTATTCATTAGCAACTTGAATGGTGAAAGGAAGAGCAGTAGGTAGAAAGAGCAGCTTTAGGGGACCACGCTGAAGTCCTGGGGTGTTTACCAGAGCTCCTCCTTCACGTGGGTCCTACACATCAACTATCCCCCACACTTGTGACAGACTGCTATGCATGTTGCTCAGCTTTCAGCCTCCACTTTCTGCTGTCACTTTTCAGTAAGCAAATCTCCATTTTACAGAGGAAGAAATTGAGGAAGTAACTTGCCCAAAGTCACACAATAAATAAGTGGCAGAGCTGCGAACCAAGCAGTCAGCTTTACGCACAACAACGCACTCCTTAAGGATGACAGGCCTGGCTAGGTAGCTCGGAGCCAGAGAAGCTGAGAGGAGCATAGCTCTCACCTTGTAAAGGTGAAGTACTTACATCTTGGCCTGTCAGCTGGTGAGCTTTGCTGCGCCCTCCCCGTGTGTCGGTGTCTGGCCTCAGTTTCCACTTGCTGCAGGCTCCCAGGCCTTGGCCACAGCCTCACTCTTTCCCCTTCCAAAAACAAGAAACTCACATTTGACTCCATGTGCCAGATTCTGGATTAGCGCTTCATACTCTTTCTCATTTGACCATCACAGCCTTCCTGTAAAGTTGGTTTTACTATCCCTATTCAATGGTTGAAAAAACAGGGGCCCAAACAGTTCAATAGCTTGCTTCTGTCTGCCTCCAGAGCCTATCATCTTTTAACTAAATTGTGCAGATTCCACTCTTGATCTGAAAGACAAACGCTATAGGTTACATTTCACTAAGAAGCATTTGTGAGACACTCTAAAATCAGTATCTCAAAAAACAAGAGGCAGGATCCTTGACTAGGGATGGATTCTCATGGGAAAATCCTCTTCAAAGAGAGCTTTTCTTTTGTAAATTAAAACCTCCTGAAAAATAATGAATCCTGCCAAAGCTACAAATAGAGTAGTTTGACGTAAAATTCACCTAAGGAAAGGCTTTATGTCTATTTCAACCGATAACTGAAAACCAAAGATTGGTGTAAGACATGCTGCATCTTACTGGCTACAAGAATACAAAATTTAAGGCACGTGGGGTCTAACTCACCCCTGGAGACAAAACACTCTTTAAGTTTCCAGAGTGGCCCCAAGGAAAAGGGTGGCTGCTATGAAGTGTGAGGGGTAGCCTGGCTGGTGGCAGCTGGCACATGTCAGGATTCCCCTCTCAGGAGGTTGAGAGGAGCCTGAACAAATGTAAAGAAATGGAATTAAACTCTTTTCATGACTGGTTATAAGTGACATCTGGGGATATTCCTTGACAAGGAAACTAAAAATCTTCCATGTTTCAAGGTTTAGTGACAAGAACACTAACTTTTGAATCAAGGGATGGCTCAGCCTTTCAGCAGCTGTGTCACCTTGAACAATTGGCTTAACCTCTCTGTGCTTCCAAATCTTCACTGGTATTACTCTCACTTGATACTACGAGAATGCAGGTTAAAGGGGCAGGGAACCATGCCTGGAATGTGAAGGTCACAGGATAAATGTTGGACTGCACCCTCCCTTTCTTGTGCTATTCTCTCAGGATAGAGACCTTGGGGTCCCTAAAGCAGTAGTTCCCAAACTTTGGTGTGCAAAGAATCACCCAGGACATTTTTAAAAGCAAAGATCCCCTTGTTCTGATGCAGTAGGTCAGAGGTGAGACTAAGGCACCTGCCCTCCCACACCCGGCTGGATTTCTCAGACCACTCTTTGAGGAACACGGCCCAAGGTCTTTCTAACATTTCCCCCGTTTGGGGCCAAAGCCACACTTGAATTGCACCTTTCTAAATGAAACACATGAACCAACACTTTCTCCTTTCCTATTATATTTATCTGCATTGGGGTGCCCAGCAGCCCCTGCTTGCTTCGTTCTGGAGTGTTTCCTATGACTTCTGGGCACACAGGCCAGCAGAATGTACTGCCAGTTCCATAGCACCCTCCCTGTCTGGCCAGATTTATGCCACTATCAGCTGCTTCCAAAAGCCTAAATCATGCCTTAGACAGTCTGTGTAAAGGGGACCTTGAGGCAGAAAAAGTTAAGTGGGAAGTAGAATCACTTCATGGCAATTAAAGTCCTCTGAAATGACTTTCACTTCCCCTAAGTATTTTAAAGAAATATTATTACCTACCCAATGTCTGGGAAGTTTTGCTGATATTGCTATTTAGGAAATACACAGATAGTTGTTAGTGGAAGCCCAGGGTTATCTGGACCATCAACAAAATCTGTATTTTTTTTAGGCCCCAAATTTTTGTTGTTAATTTGCTTAACAAAAATGGCTGGTAAATTAACATAATCAGCCTAATTTACTTACTCTCTCTTTCATTACCTCCGAACTGGTGAGAATGAAAATAAACAGTAGCAAGTCCCCCACATGCACATGAAGATGAGGAGAAGGAAGAGGGGGGCTGGGAAGAAAAGGTCAGCATCTAGATTCCTCCTTATTATAATAGAACAGCAGCACGCAGGGTGTTTCTGTGTGTGCAGCTACAGAACAGTTAGAGATCCAACTTATATTTCCAGATCTTCGTCTTGACTGGGGACTAAGTTGATACACTGAAGCTAGCAGCGCAAACCGAAAAGGACCATGTAAAACCGTGGCTGTGGATGCCATTACTCCCACCGCTCACTCGTCAGCTGTTGAGCAATGTACCAACATCACTGCTTGTTCTTAACTCCACTGAGTCTACTGGTCAGCTGGTCAGCTGCCACTTGACGCTTTACCCAGGACTATCATCAGGGTCTACGACAAGGACATGCAGGGGTCCAACCCTGAAGACCTGCTTACGTCACTAATGTTGTTTGTCTCATAATAACTAAGAATTTCTCTTCCTCTCTCTCCCTCTTCGTCCTCCCTCGCTCCCCCTCATCCTTTCCTCTCTCCTATTCACACATACTACTTTTCCAACAGAAATTCCTCTTGTTCCAAAATACCAAAATTAACGCCAGCTCCTTCTATTTTGTTCAGCCCCTGTGCCTTCTCATATACATTTCTGAAATAATATCCCAGAGCAATCACTTGTTGCTGCAGGACAAAGGCATAACATGAAAAAGAATGTAAGATGAGGTCTGCGAGTTCTCTGAAAATTTCAGATGCCTGCTGAACTAAACCATCTACGTATCTTAATCAAGCACAGAGCTCCCCCTAATGACCGGCCCCATGAAGGGGAAAAAAATAGGAAAACCAGATTTTTCTACTGTCCTACATTTCTATAGATAGAAAACAAAACACTCCACTTCTCAGAGGCTAATCTTATTCAAGATAATCTTCCCCTCCTTGGACCCTCTCGCCTGCCACCCACAAATTTCCCTGCTAGCAGGCTCTGTGTTAGAATCCCACTTGTCAAGCGCCACTTGTTGGGGTACCTGTGCCCCCCACTAAGGCCCATGCCTGTGGCACAGTGAAGATCTTTCACGCTGAACCTGGCTTACAAGGCGTTTCCTTGTGATAAGTGCCAGATTGTCAAGGTGGACTCTTGAGAGCTGTTTGGAAAATTATATTTTTGGCCCTGAATTAAAGGGTTGTATTTCTCCTGCAGGTCAACTGTTGGCGGACTCCAGCGCCAAGAAGACACTTCAAAGTGTCCTCCCAGGTTTCTTTAAATCGCTGCTAATCCTCTAGCTGAGAAGCAGCCAGGAGGACTCACTGGGGGTTTGTTTGCTCGCTGACAGGGCAGGACCTGGGATCCCCTCTGCTCAGAAGCACCTCGAGAACCACACGCGGAGTTCTCTGAACAATGAACAACTGGCAGCTCCCACATCAAAGGGAAATGAGCATCATTTACTTTAGCTGAGAGAAGCCTCCAAGTCATTCAGGGTCTCATCCCAGACAGAAGGAATGAGGATGTGGCTCGCTCACCCTCTTTCAGACCTGACTGCAGTCAGGTCTGCGGGGCCCAAGGCTTCCCCAGAGCCCCCGTGACCCACACCCCAGGGACTGGGTATTATCTGCAGACCTCTTCTCACCCCAGCCCTCAACCAGAACATTCAGAATAGTCACATGCTCCGGACCTGCCCTTGGAGGATACAACCTGATTAATGCACTAATCCAGACGTGGCAAATTGGAGACTCATAGTCTGGCCAAATCAGGGTGGCCAGAGAGAATTTTTAAGATCGTGCAGTGTTGTCAAAAATTCTGAATTAATTATCAACATTTAAAATTCAGCATATCCCACATATGAATCGTTATTCAAAGTCAGGCAAAGCAGCTGCCTGGACCCTGATCCTCCATTCTCGCAGGGGCTAAGCGGCAGCTGCTGGAAAAGGAGCCCAGGGGCCGACCACTCCTGTCCAGCCCTCCCAGTGAGCCGCCCTCCTCCTGCACGCTACTGGCCTGGCCCCTGAGGCACTGTGTTTGCAACCATGAATTAATCAGATATATAACACATTAACACAGATTAGTTTATTTGGCACCTGTCCCAGGTAACATCTTAACCCAGTTAAAATGCTTGTCTACAGAAGATTCCAAAGAAGTGATTCTAATGAAATCTGATAATGGGAAGGTCAATGGGGGAGAATATTCTAGCTTCAGAAGGCTTTTCAGCACCCTTCTAATTTCTCAGTGACAGTTGGGGACTTGCCATGTTTTCAACATAGGACCCACTTTGTACTCTCTGGTTGATTTGTTCAAATCAGTTCCATTTGAGAATTAAAATAGAGACCATAGAGTAACCTTAAATTCTTTCTGGAACAAAGCAGACTCTACATAAATAAGTGCAAAATTTTCAGTTAGGCCTAAAAATAAAGTCAGGTCCAGGGCCTAAAAGAAATCTGGATAATGTGTGTGTATCTTTTCCGTGTTTCCTTTTCCTTGTGATTGGTTTTTAAAGGAAACCACCCGTATTTATAAGATAACACAAAGATGTCTTCAGGAAAATTCTGTGTTGTTTTCAACGAAGAAATCTGGCCAGGAGTTACCAGAATATCAATCACTGGATTCAAGCGCAGACAGCCAATGTAAATTATTCTGGAAAAAAATTGCAAGGCTACTATTTTATGTTTTACTTTTTAAAACAAGCGTTTGGTTGGGTGGCTTTTTTTAGTCAGTTGATAGAGCTAGAGATCTAGGTGGATAAGTACAGATATTATATTGCATAGGAAATACAAGCCCAAAATCAGAATGTAAGAACTCTAAGGACAGAATCTACCAAACTTTTATTGTCTCCCTACAAGTCTCCAGCCCAGAACGCGACACCTTAGGAGCATGCTTTAACACTGGATGCCGGCTGTGTCCACGAAGCCATGCTTCTCGGGCTATTATACTACAGCTTGTCCTATTTTACCTGAAGGACTTTTCCAATTAGAATGCTGTAATCGGAAGTTAATCAGGCAGAACATTCATAATACTCTCTATAATTTTACCAGGAAAAATATATTTATTCTAGATATTAGATTCCTCTTTAGTCTCTCTGCCTTTTACAGCTTAAGTTTACAGCATTGAGATTTTTTTAATTAAAGACATAACTTAAAAACATAATTATAAAAGTGCTATAAAATATTTTTTAAAAAAATACTAGAAAGGCATTCTTGATTTTTAAAAAATACCTTTTTTTGAATCCTCAACTTGGATAAAATCTTCATTGACCCAAATACAATTATTCAGATATTTGTAATTTTATCCATAATAAGCAACAACAACAATAAAAATTATTTATTGGAAATGCGATTATTTTTAAAAGGATAAATAATTCAGTTTCTACACCTTTCCAGATGGCAACGGTACTACATAATGAGCACTCGTTATCGTAGCACAGACCTTAAAACATTGGAAGGTAAAGTTGTAGATGATACCAGAGACTTAGAGATTATCTATTCTAGCACCTTCATTTCATAGATGAGAAAGCCAAGGGAGAGAGTGCGAAAGCGAATTGTCTAAAAAGTTACACCTCTCCTTAGAAGCAAAACCAGAGATAACTTCTGGTTTCGTCTGCTCTCCCCACCACTCCAAGCATCACTTCCTAATTCACAAATGAGGATTTAACCATGTTAAATATTCTGCATTAAATTAGGGTGACCAGGAGAGTTAGTAAAGCAAACATCCTCTCCCAATAAATTCCAGTCCTTTTAAGTCTTTCTTATAATAAAAATTTATTGACTGCATCCAACAGCCTTTTAAAAACATAAGCACTTTCTTCAACTGGTATTTATTGCCACACTTACCAGCATGCACAGAGCCCCTGATGAGGATATGAAAGAATGACCTAAGAAATGGAAAATTCTTCCCTGCCCTCCAGAGCTTACAATCTCTTAGAGGAGACAAGAAGCAAACATGTGAAACAGTTAACAGACAGTATAAAGGATCACACCAAATCACCAAAAGGGCAAAGTATCACAGGATTAGCCAAAGAACAAGACCAAATGTGGAGAGGGGCCATCATGAGATGTCTTTCAGGGAAGCCGACGCTTGCAATAGGAAAAGGGAGTGGAGAGGAAGGGAGGAAAGGGGAAGGAAGAGGAGCAAAAGCTGGCCTTCAAAAGACAGCCCCACTGCAATAAAATACTTGACTAATCTGCTTTTCCCCCTAAAGTCTTTGCTGTAAACAACTGCACGTTCTCAAAAAAAACAAAAATCACCTCCTAACCTTGAACCCTAGCAGTTTCTGACACTCATGACTCTCCTTCTACCTGTGCTTGTCAAAAAAAGTAACCTGTTTTTGCACTATGCCTCTCTTACACATTAGTAGGTCATAAAACTATGTGAAGACGAGTCGTGTGTTTCAGGTAAGATATACATAGTCCCCAGATCCAAAATCATGTCCCTGGTTATAGAGAACTGTCCGGTTATACTGGGTGGGGGTGGAGGAGAGCATGGATTTGCAAAGGATCGCCTTCCCTGAAAAGCCACGATGGATCCTCTGCACCGGCACAGGATCTGGATCTCCACTCTGGTGTCAGGACAACTTTGAGTCACCTCCATAGCTCCTATCAAAGGAAAATAGCCACTACTTAGTGATACCTGCCCATGTGACAGGCACTGTACACACACAAGCTCACTTAATACTCAAACACTACCACATAGATAGATATCATCCTTGTTTATTCCTTGTGGAAACAAAGGCTCTTGGGCAGCAATAATATGTCCAGGTTTGCACCGGAAGTTATTGCTAAGGCTGGAATGTGAAGTCAGGTGGGCCTGAACACCAAAGCCTGTGATTTGCACAAGTATCATTGCCTCCCTGTGGTCACTCAAGGTGAAAAGGAAGTCGGACATATTCCTTTTTGTTGGAGTGCCAGCTCTTCACTAAACCATAGGGGGCTGAGTGTCAATGAGTGGCTGCGTAATTCAGGAAGAGAGATTCCTGCTGATTACTGGCTGATAATTGGACCCAGGAGAAACTTAACAAATTGTGAACTCCTGAAGGTGAGGGCCAAGTCCTAGCTCTGTCCCCCGTGGCACTCAGGGCAGTGCCCTTCTTGTCCATTCACCATCCTCAACAATTATTTAAAATAATGAATCATCTCCAGAAATTTGCTTTTTGGTATACTTATTTTATCCATACTATTGTTTGCAGCTTGCCTTGTTTTTTTGGGTTTTTTTTTCTTTTATTACTGGAATGACACAAGATGGTGGTAACTTGCTAAAATGGGACTTCAAGACCACTGTCAGAAAGGGTCTATCTGGCATGTGCTATAAACAAGTGGTACCCAGCAATTTCTGGTAAAGGTCTATAATAGAAGAAGGGGTGCATCGGTCATTTGCAGAGTGTGCCCTAAACAAAACGTTCTTTCTTTCCTTGGAGTGGATCTTTGAATTCAATGACTTCCGGGGTCAAGCTTTCTTGGCCATGATGACCAATAATCACCATCGAGGTTGACAGACACTGGAATAGGTTCTGAAATTAGATCAACCTCCTAGAAAAGGGGGGACGGCCAATACAACCACAGAATTTTGCTTATTCTGCATATAAGTACGTTTAGATCATCTTTTTCCTTTCTCCCAAACTCATCACAAAAAATCCATGTTTCATGAAAGTGATAACAATATTCCACCACATTAAAAGATAATTTTAAAAAAATGATGACAAACCATTTCCAGCTTAACTTTCCACACAGATATACATGTAAAAACTTATGAAAGCCATAATGCTGAAGTTTGGCCCTAAACTGTGTTCCCTTTAATGTTACTAATATTCAGCTCATAAAAATCTCTGAAGACTGAAACCCCATGGAGGTATAGTTACTACTATTTCAGAGACAACCTGTAATAAAGCTAATCAGGCACACATTTAACAACATACATGTGGTAATTGTTATGACACTGCATAGTAATTGGACATTAAGACTAAATGGTTCACATAAATTATAGAAAAAGGGAAAAGTCACATTATACCTTTCTCTATGCCTGTGTGCAGAACACCTATATTTGAATCATCAGGAGAACATTTTTTTATATTATAAATTCCTGACTCCCCACCCCCTAGAGAGTCAGATTCAGTACATTTGGGATACGGGGAAGCTTTGCACCACACCAAGGGCCTCAAGTTCAATTGTTTCACAAGCGAGGCGAGTAAATTTGTGTACAGGACGATGTCTTTTAACAGAAGTAAGTGTTTGTATGAGAAAATAAATATTCCATCCAAAGGCATTTACATTGAAAATTGTTTTGATACTGTGAGGTGCCTCTGCCACCCCTTCCCCTACCTTGCACCCCTGGCATACACATCTGTGTACTGAATTGAGGCTGACAGCTTACAATCTCTGTGGACTGCCATATACCACACTGCCCATATCTCAAGGGTTTACTTAGGTTGGTACATGAAGAAGAAATGGTACACAAAAGTATATTCAGCTGTGTATGGCCATGCTCTTCACAAATTATAGCTAATCCTAAATCATTGTTTAAATATACATGTCCACTCATTTCTTTGGTCAGTAAATTTTTACTGAGCACCTAAGATGTTTCAAACACTTGCTTCAGCACTGGAAACACAAAATTGAATAAGACAAATAGCTCACAGTTTGGAGGGATATGTTTCCAAATCATTCTGATGGTCAGAATGGCATGTAAATATTCCTTTAAATACAAGTGTAAAAACTGATTTCTCACTGTCCAAAGGCTGAGGAAATAGATCTCTAGGAGAATTTATTTTGAAGTATTCCTCCCCCATCTCCCACATCCCAATATCAACACAAAGGACAGGCTGACATCTGAAGCTCTTCAAGGCTCTGAAGCAGACATTACCTCATGCTACATGGCTTTCTTGCTCACGGTGGCTCCAAGAGAAATGGGGCTTCCAGGACATTCCATCCTGCCATCAGTTTGGTGATGTATTTGAAACGGCCCATTTCTAGGGGTCTCTAATGGGTGACATTTATAAGGTGTCCTTCTCTTCCTTGAATCCAAAGATTCTGAGATTTCTTTTATCTTATGCTCCCTCAGCCGTGCTTAGCGTTTATATGGCCAAAATCTTGAGCAAGTCACTCAACTCCATTTCTGCGCTCACGATTTCGCTTCTGAAATGCAAACTCCCCTGGGTAATTCCAGGCAGTTTCTTTACCCAGAGATCATCTCTGGCCACAGAGCAGCTCAGCTGCAACCTGCGTTGTGTGCGCTGCATAATACTGTAACATTTTCAGAGTCAGGGAAGATTTATTCAGTGATCAACTGCTTCAGCATCCTGAATCACTCCAGAGACAGTCTGTTAAAGAGGGGACCTTGAGGGAACTGAAAATGTAAGCAAGAAGTAAAATAATCCTCTCTTTCCCTTTTAACCCCTTAAGCTCCGATGAGGAAATGATATCAGTTTTTTATATGCATAAGGGAAAATGTCTAGAGGGAAATCCCTCAAAATATTAAGAGTGCTTATCTGTAGAAGGTGAAGTTATAGGTATTATTGTCTCTTTTTTTGTTAATCTAAATTTTCTATAATAAACTTTAGATCTTTCAAAAGGGAAGAAAATAGATGTCATTAGCTATCCAGGAACTAGGTCAGAGTTTGGAAGACTAGCACACTGTTCACTAAAAGATAGAATGGTTAAATATAATCAGAAAGTAAAGGCCTACAGTTTTTAATGCTTGAAATGAATACAAGCCAGGAATTGCTAATAATTTTCATTTAACACTACCCACTAGACCAAAGCTGTTCAATTTATCCCAATTTACTTAGAAATCCAGAATCAAATAGGTCCCGGGAGTGGGAAAAAACTAGAATGTCATGTATACAGCTTTCTAAGACCCTTCAAAGTGAATATCTAATCTTCCCTGTGAACTCTACAGTAGAAATGGGCACAAGCAGCCTTGTTGCTAATTGAATGAAAACCAAAAAGGCAGGCGACGGAATTCTCTACCTACCCCAGTCTGTTCCCTTTTGGAACATAGTTTCATGGTGGAAAGACGGAGCAAGCCACAATTTGAATAATCATTGAACTCAAGATCAAGGCAAAATATATCTCTTAGATGTACAGGAACATTTTCCCTCTGATGTCCTACAGTCAGGCTGTATCCACATGCACAACTACTCCAATAGAATTCAGTTTGTAAAAGAAAACAAATTGACTCGGTAAACTAGCTGGGGCATTTGCTTACTTGATGGGAAGATTTTTAACTTTTTTGTCACTTGACTTCACATGTACACAGCCCAAACCAAAATGCCTGATAAAGTGTAGCTCAGATTGAATACCAGGGAAAAGAGCTACTAAAAAACCAGATGCACAGACAGCAAGCAGAGGATGTTCTGAAAAGAGATCACCCATTTAACTAAAGGGAAGGGAGTAGATTACAGATGGTGATAAACCCTATAAATGAGTAGATATCATCAAACAATCACAGATAATAACATCCATGGGCAGAAACAACCATTCACAAATTGTGGATTTTGTTTAAACTTTTAATATAAAGGGTGATCATTTGTAACATTAAGTTAAAAAAAAAAAGTCTCACTATAAGAAAACACTAATTGAGCCTACTGTGAGCCATAATAGGAATTCAAGTTAAATCTATTTATGAAAATTTAATTATTTTCACTAGAGTAATAAAAGCCGAACTAACTAGCTTTGATTACATAGAATAAAAAGCACTCTGCTTTCTTAACTTGCCAACTGTTTTTTACCAGGTGGACGTTATCCAGTGTTTGATCTTTAATTATCATATAGACAATCAACCCAGAAAATTAAAAACATTGAAGTCAAAGCTCATTTTTCTGTTGTAATTGTGAGAAAGAAAAATAATAGAAAGAGTTGAAAACTTAAAAAAATGAAACAAAACAAAAAACCCGACAGGCAGACAAGGTAAAGACAAAGGGCCAGATCCCCATTTCCATAAAATTATTTTATTTTGATAGAATATAGACTTTTCTCAGTGCAATTTGTTCTTTAACCAGCCCGTGAACCTCCCTTCCTACGATGAATAAACTGTGCAGTAGCTCCTGATCTCGACAGCTGCACCAAGGACGACACTCAAAAATCAGTGAGCCTTCTGAAATAGGATGAAATGGAGATTTTAAAGCTAGATACTCACACTTATGTGGCTTAGATTTTTTAATCCCTTTAAAGGTATGTTTCACCAATGTTATCAGATTTGACGTTATTTTCTGTTTTTCTAACCATATCCCAAAATAAATTTGAGCACCAATTCAAGATTATTTTTTTTAATAAAGGAAAAAAAAAACAGAAAGAGGAAAAGGAAATTGTTTAAGAAAAATGCACACAGACTCCCTACGATTCCAACTTCTATCAAGTAGTAACATTGAATTATCTGTAAGAATAATCCACACCCATCTCCTGAATCAGACAAGACCATCACTGATGAAACTTGCCTCTCTCTCTCTCACACACACACACACACACACACACACACACACGCGAAAACAACTTAGAGATGTCACTATGAACAATCCCAAAGGTTATGCATTTATTCATTTCTAAATGCTATATAATTTCATTTTAAGGAAAATTAAATATGTATTTGCATTAATGAATATATGCTCTGGTGTGATGCGTACAAGCCCGAGAAACTCTGCCGAGGTTTCCTGCCAAATGTGCTTCAGATTCTATCAAATCAGATCAAATCTATCCCCTTGAAAGACACTCTTGATTTTCTAGATACTCCTTATAAATTTCCTACTTAATGAGGATGTTAATGAGGTATTTTTCTTATTTGTTTCTTAATTCTTGTCCAAAACAAGCTATTTTGGACACACTGATTTCTTACATTTACTAAGTTGTGACTCTAACTTCTGTATAAGTATGTTAATCAATAAAACATTATTTTGTCAGCTTTAGCAAATATGCATAGGTTACAATATTTCCTCATCTTTCTATTATTTCATTTGGCAACCATTGCATCCAGCAGCAGCACGTAGCCGGGCGAAACTACTCTAAGCATTGTCCTTAACCGAGAAGCATCGCAGCATCTCACTGTTAGGGTGGCAGCACTGGGTGACCTGTGGCATAGCCCTCAGTGAAGTGAAAACCATTTCACTAGCTGTCTTTTCAACTGTGACAGGCCTTAGTCAAAAAACCAGAGAGTGTGACCTGCCAATCAAAGGAGTGAGAGGCCCGAGGGCCATATGTCACACGATTCTGCAGCCCCTTCTGACTTTCGGAGTAAGTAATTCCCAGTCAGCAGACTCCTCTCACCCACAAGCTGCAGAAACAAGAGTTTTTCCATCTACACTTGTAACTTGTATGGTCATGGACTTGGGTGACTTAAATGTGAAAATTATTTCCCTCGTGGTATCTGTCATTTGTTGAGATATGTGATTATTGGTCTGCTAGATCCACAATTCCCCAGAAAAGATCATTGATCCAAATCTGAGAGAGTAGCAGAGTCCACATGTGGCACTGGAGGAGTTTTGCCCATCACCACACTCCAGAGAATGTGGCTTTGGAGCAGGGACCACATTTCTCCTTGAATGGAAATTAGTCTATTAAGTTGCTAGGCCCCCACTCAGAGTATCACAGCCTCTCATCATCACCATTCTAAGCTGCCAGCTCCAAGTCTAAAAAAAAATACTGAAATGCAAAAAGCACGACACACATTATTATTGCTTTTACTACTAACAACAATAATATCAGTCTCTTTAGTTTTGCAGACTCTCCTACCAGATGAAGGTACTTGGGTTGAGAGAGAACTTTGGACTTGATTGTCAAAGGAATTTTAAGACCGCTGCTCAGCACACTTACCATTCCACTCCTCATATGCACCCCTGAATCTGACTCTCTAAAACAGTTTATCAGAATCACCCAGAAGGCTTGTCAAAACACAGATTGCTGGGCTCCACCTAAGAAGTTTCTGATTCAGCAGATCTACGATCAAGCCTGAGAGCTACATTTCTAACAAGTTCCTAAGTGCTGTTGGTGTCTGGAGAGCACGCTTTAAGCATCGCGGCTACAAAGAAAGAGCACTTCACTTAAAGTATTGCCAGAAGTGTGGGAGAAGTAAAAATAAGTAAGTCATATGGAGAAAATGTGGGTGGTGAGGGGAAAAGGGGATTCCAAATGTTTGTACTAAAGCATTAGAGCAGCCTGCCATATATTCAAATCATCTAATTTTAATCCCATTTAAAGGTGAGTGCACTGAGGCTTTAAGTGATTGGGTCATTTGCCCAGTGTCATGGGGCTGGTCCAGCAATAACAGAACTAAAATTCAGTTCTCCTCTATTTTAACTCTATGCTTTCCAGTGCAAAACATCGCCAGAAGTTAGGATTTTCACTATTTTTATCTCTGTAAGAAGAAATGTTCAGGTAACCCATTCTAGCCACTCGAATTGAAATTGGAGGACAGAAGAGGAAGGATAATGAGATAAAATATAATCCAGCAATGCATGCATACCTTTTCAAGGAATGGCAAATTTACTAACTACGTTTGGTGACTTAGTTGTTGAGCCGGTGTTGATTTTTTTAAACCCTCTATTCAGTGTCCTCACTTCACTATCCAGGAGGTTCTGGAGTAGCCCAAATCCCTGTTTGATTTTAAACAGCATCTGCTTTCAGCATGCATTCCAGTTTTACTTGTGCCTGGCAGAGACTAAGCTTGCACTTGCCCTGCAAGCAAGGGCCAGCTCACAGGACAGAATGGAAAATCTCCACTCTCTTTTCTGGCACATTAGAACTGTCTGGTGAACTGACCAGCTGCCACCCACTGCTATTTAGTCTTCTCTACTCCGGCCTAAGAGCTCAGAATCCTTCCTCTCTCATTTGTTGTGAAGGTTCTGAAGAGGAGGGAGGAAAGGAAATCATGGTAACTGAGAGCTTGTGAAGGGATAGCCAACATATGTAGCCTTCATTGTGAAGGAAATAAATGTACATGAATTTGTTTTGAATTTGAAAAAAAATTGGAGGATACGGGGCTATTCCTAATATTGTTTATTTACTTGGGTTTTTATTGTCCAGTGCCTTAGACATAATAGGCCATTGGTAAGTGTATTTTGAATTGTTGAATTTTAATGATATCTTCAGTTTAGATATTACTCATCATAAGAGCTAACATATGGACCTTCATTTCCTCATCTGAAAGGAGAGCGTAAGAACCCACATACGTTTTATGGAGATGTGGTGAATTTATTCAGTAGCTGAATGAATTCCTTTCCAGTAGCATACACAGATACATTTCAGGTATTGTAAAATATTGTCTATATTAGTAGTGAGACAATTCTAGAAAGATCTAAAAATAAGTATTTTCTATGCATATCCAATTTAGTCACCACTATTAGTACCAGTAAATAAAAACAATAATGCTGTCAGATTATAGTTTGGTTAGCATAGATTTGCTATAAAGTTGTTTATCTTTGTCTCACTGGGCCTTCCCCAGCAATGCAAGTACTGAACTCTAATCTTTTTTTTAATTCACCTATTGGTCTTAGAAAAGATAGTACGATAAGGATACAGGCAGTCATGTGCTAATAAATGTTGAACCAGCTCTCTGGGGAGGGGATGCCCTGACTTGTAATGTTTGCCAATTTCTGTGGTGTAAATACTCTACCGTAGCCAATTTAAAGCTGCCAACAATTTAACAACTGGCATGCAAAATTCCTAACAAAAACTGGCTCTCATGAGCTGCTATGGTCTGGCACCAGCACACCACTGGATGGGGAAGAAATCACATGTGGCAAAATTATCCCATAGTAACTGACAGGACTTTCCTCACCCTTTGAGAAAAAAAGAATATTGGAGTGCTGGGGAGGAAAAAAAGACTGTTCTAGGAGTCAGGTAACATGAATTATAGTTATTTGCCAATAATCAGATAGGTAGATAAATCAGTAACCTGCAGAATCAAATAAATGACACAAACTCAGAGTAACTGGAGACATAATAAAACTTGACAATTAATTCACAAAGACTAAAGAGAAGTCTCGGTTGTCTGCTATAATATTGTAATGTTGGCATGTATTGGTTTAAAGCTATAGGGATTTCAGACTTCTGATCCCACAATTCCACAAATTCCGCTAGTACACTACTTCAAATTACCAAGCACAGTATGACTCAACGACCTATATGACACTAAGACTTCAGAAGATAGTGTGGTGTTTCAAAAAGCACTGACCTAGGATTGAAAAGCCACAAATATAGTCCTCTACTGTAGGAAAATCATGTAAATTTTCAAAGTTTCAGTTTGCCTCAACCACAAAGTAAATAATACCCTAAAGTTCCTTGCAGCTCTAAAATGCTAAGTTTCTAAGTGGAATTTTTTTTTTAATCACTTAAGTTGCTTAGACTTTAAGACTATGCTCACTGCAAAGTACTGGTAGAAATAAAAACCTGCTTGAATCACAATCCAAGTGTCATTAGGAGCTTCAGCACTGGAGCTGAGCACACCACTCTGAAAGGACTGTTGGTGAGAGCCAAATTTGGAGGCGGGGCCAAAAGAGCACCCCATATCAGCTCCTGGCTTTTTAATGATTTCAGTAATGGAGGACTGGAATTTGCCTCGAAATTCCTCCACACCTACCCCACTGCAGTTCCTGTTAATGGTCTGAACTGTAAACTGCACCAACACCACTCCTCCCAGAGCCCACATCACATGTCTAGGATAGCCTTGCTATTTGAGATTCACATGGGTTCCTTATCAGTGTAGACAGGTGTCCTCCTTAGCATGAAGTGCTAATTTTACAAGATGAGCTGGAACAACCCTTTTATTATTCCAAATAGAAATTAAAATTATTAAAGATTCAGTTCTGTGCCTATTGCAAATAACTCTGCTCTATTCATTACATGATCCATTCTTGAACCTGCCGTGAAGTCTTACAGAGACTTCTGACTAATGAATTCTGTGTATGTGAGAGAGAGAGGGAGAGGGAGAGGGAGAGAGAGAGAGAGAGAGAGAGGAGGAAGGAAAGAAGGTAGAAACAGGGTAGAGAGAGCTGGATATATATGAGCCTTGAGCCTTTGTGTATATCAGGGGTGTCAAAACTGCAGCCTGCAATCCATTGTTAATTGGCCCACAGCAATTCCAAAACTATATTTAGTTTACTTAAATAAACCAGGTGAGGCAATACATACTTCACCTTGAGTGAGTGGCCCGGCTGTTTGTGTATTTTACCGCATATGGCCCTTGGTAAAAAACGCTGAAAAAAGTTTGGACAGCCCTGGTGTATATAGATACAGTTCACAGAAAAGTGACCAACAAATGATTTTAAAGAGGTTTTGGGTGAGAATTCTAGATTGCTATGAACATTCAAAACAATAGCTTTAGAGTTCTTCAGATATTACTAATTTGTGAATTTAAACAATAATTATTAAAGATTGATATAACAATATCTTGGCCTCCCTGCTTAAACATCAATCAAATCTCAAATGTGTACTTCTAAAGCAATGAAAATAAATACTATATCAAATGTAATCATCAAGATTATGCTCTAACAGGCTCTATAAAACAACAAAATCAGACAGTATACAAGAACACATGAGTGATGGGAGTTATGGAGGGACAAGACATGGCCTCCAAATAAAAGTAAAGACAGCAAACCAAAAAGTCAGGTTTTGGAACTATTTGCAATGTTTGATTTCCCGGAGCAAAAACGAATGAATGAATGAATGAATGAATGAATGAATGAATGAGTTAATTAATTAATTATACTAGCTTTGAGTCTTTGTGATTATTAATTTTTTTAAGAAAAAGAAACTTTAGTTAAATCAGGCTTTTAGCAGGCTGGCTGAGCGCACGGAAGCCTCACTCAGCTCTCAGCCTGCAGATGTCTGTCTGAGCTGCCACATGGCAAGAACTGGCCCTGGGGGTCTCAGGAGCCCAGCACAGGACCCAAAACTTCTGATTTGGGTTTTGTTTCCAAAACTCCTCATCCCTTTCCAGTTCATTACAAACGCCTATTGTTTGCCATATTTATCTGCCATCACTGCTGTTTGTTAGCAAATGGAAAGAGAACTGCCAGAACTGAATTTCAGCCTGCCCTCAGAATAGTGCAAAGGCGCTACAGGAATTGCACGACAGATGGTCTTTGAATGATATACAGAACCTCTGCCCTTGGGCCCGCTTTGGAGGAGCTGTTTTGGATTGTTGCTCGTAAGAGTGGGAGGCTGTTGTGTGATATGTGATTATTCCATAATAATTTTAATTATTTTGCCTGTTTTCAAACAATAGTCTCAGCCTTTTTTAATTTTTACACTCACTGAGTTGTGACACGAGCATTCTTTTCTCTATGTTAGCAGGGATTAAAATCAAGCCCTGTATCCCTTCCCATTTTTCAAATAATCCATGTTTAAATAAATTACCTCAGTCTGGAAAAACGAGTTATGTGGTGTCTTCCTGGCACATGCACCAGCAAGGAAAAAAAATTCCTTATTGTGGTGTCTGGTTTGAGATTGTCACAGTAACAAGTTTCGGGAAAAGCCTGCTCTCTGCCTGTTTGGAGGGAGGTGGCTAAGGGAGCTTTATTTACATGCACGTGAGATCCCATCGGATCTGCTCAAAGGTACCGTCCGAGGCAGTCAGACGGAATCCGAGGTACATGTAAATGAAGCTCCCCGAGTGGGGGGTGGGCTTCTGGAGATGCGGAAAATACGCCGTCTCTGTCGCATCCAAATCCAATAGAAACTTCCGAATATTTTTCTAAAGCAGCAGGAGCCAACGACGAGCAGATGCTAAACTTTGAAGGCATCCTAATGCATTTGTCTTCCCTGGATAAATCTGTTCGCTGAGCACTTGCAGACGAGGTTTGGGGTTAGAACCCAGGCTTTTGGGTTCTTGGGCCAGTAGGCTGGCGGATGCCAACCTGCACGTCCCAGGGGTGCTGGCAGTGGCCTCAAGCTTTCACCTAAAGGAAGACTTGGGACACGCCAAGGCTGCCAGGAGCTGTATGAAAAGATAAAATCTACAGTGACTCCAACCCACAGGAGGATCTGGGAGTGAGTTAATGCTCATTAGATGGTCTTTGTACCAAGCATATAAGAATGTGTGGCTTTACCTGGAGTTTCTTGCTCACACAATTCTCCCCTACAGCTGAACTGTGTCCTCACATAGGTTGTGGTTCCAGTCCCACAGCTGAGAGCCAAACCAAGATTTGGACGATGTCCAAGCTGACTAGTCGGGCACATTGGTAACACAGCAATTCTGCTTCTCCTTCGTCTCCAGCTAAGTGATATAGTTAGTTACCTGAAAAACAAGACTCTCTGGGTGAGTAGGGTTACTAGAACAGAGAAAAAACCAAACTCTGACCCTGCTCTTTGATGGAGAAATCCCCCATGGAGCCTGAAGTGCTTCCCAACAACCGAGGTTCTAATCCAATAACATCAGCTCCTCTAACAGAGAGAAACCCAACTCACACAGCAGTTAATACCCAAATGAAATTCAGATAACTCCCACTGTGTTGACAAAAAGGATCGGAAACATCCTCTGCTCCTTCCCAAGCAAGATGTGCCTTTGGTTTCCTTTACTGCGAAAAAACTTTTTAGTTTGATGTAATCCCATATGTTTATTTTTCCTCTTACTTCCCTTGCCTGAAAGGATATATCAGTAAAAATATTACTAAGGGTAATGTCTGCAAATTTTCTTCCTATATTTTCTTCTAGGAGTTTTATGGTTTCAGATCTTACATTTAAGTCTTTAATCCATTTTGAATCTATTTTTGTATATGGTGTAAGGAGGTGGTCCAGCTTCATTTTTTTGCATGTGTCTGTCCAGGTTTCCCAGCACCATTTATTGAATAGACTGTCTTTACCCCAGTGTAAATTCTTGCTTCCATCGTCATAGATTAAATGACCATATAGGCATGGATTTATTTCTAGGCTCTCTCTTCTGTTCCATCAATAAAACAAAAAGGCATCCACTGAATGGGAGAAGATATTTGTCAATGATCGATCTGACAAGGGGTTAGTATCCAAAATTTATAAAACACTCATTCAGCTCAACACCAAAAAAACAAGCAATCCAATTTTAAAAACGGCGGAGGACATGAAGACACATTTCTCTAAAGAGGACATACAGATGGCCAACAGACATATGAAAAAATGCTCAACATCACTAATCATTAGAGAAATGCAAATAAAAACCACAATGAGATGCCACCTTACCCCAGTCAGAATGGCTAGCATTAATAAATCAACAAACAACAAGTGCTGGCAAGGATGTGGAGAAAAGGGAACCCTCTTGCACTGCTGGTGGGATTGCAGATTGGTGCAGCCACTATGGAAAACAGTAAGGAGGTATCTCAAAAAACTGGAAATGGAACTACCTTATGACCCAGCAATTCCACTCTTAGGTATCTGTCCAGAGAAATCCAAAACACAAATTAGAAAACATTTATGCACCCCTATGTTTATTGCAGCGCTATTCACAACAGCCAAGACATGGAAACAACTGAAATGCCCATCAGTAGATGACTGGATTAAGAAACTGTGGTACATTTATACAATGGAGTATTACTCAGCGATAAAGAAGAATGAACGCTTACCATTTGCAATGATACAGATGGACCTACGGAACATTATGCTAAGTGAAATAAGTCATTCGAAGAAAGACGAATACTATAATATGTCACTTATATGTGGAATCTAAAGAATAGAATAAATGAACAAACTAATCAGAAACAGTCTCAGAGAGTGAGTTTTTCTTAAAAACTGAGGGCTGCTAGATGGGAAGGGGGTGGGGATGAGGGAGAAGGTGAGGGGATTAGAAAGCACAAATTGCTAACCACAAGATTGCCACAGGGATACAAAAGACAGTTTGGGGAATATAATCAACATTGTTGTAAAGGTTTTGCAGGGTATCTGATAGACACTTGTCATATTAGGGAGACCGCTTCATGGACGGTGTAGGTGCCTGACCACTGCAGTGTACACCTGAAGCTGAAGCTGAATAATAATGAATGTCAACTATAATTTTATATGTATATAGTCACAGGATGTGGAGTACAGCATAAGAAATAGAGTCAGTGGAACTGTAACAGCTATATACGATGTCAAAGGGGTAATAGATTGGGGGAGCGGGGTATCACTTTGTGAGGGGTATAAATGTCTATTACATTGTTTTGTACACCTGAAACTAATTAAAAAAAAAGACATGCCTTTGGTGAGATTCAGCCAGCAAACACTCCCAGAGAACAGCCACACAGCTTTCGCTTCAGCAAGGCTGGTGTGCACAGATTTGTGGTTATGCAGAGCACAAGTTCCCAGAGAAAACATATAAATTACTGTGGGCACCTCGAGCAGCCAAAACTACTCGTCTTTCAAGGAATGGAGGATCATCCACGGAGGACTTGCCTGGCTTGCTGGGGTGTGGCTGCTTTTGTAAGAACACTGTTGCTGAAATTTTTCATCAAGTTGTATGATTGAAACAATGGCTCTTATGAGAACGGCTATCATAAACTATGTAGATCTGTGTTCTCGACCTACTTGAAATGGTGAAACCCCACTTTAAACATATTTATATATTATAATCAGTAAATGTCCGTACAGGTCAGGCTCTATATAAGTTACTTTATACACATTATCTCTAAACCTTACAACAACTAGAAAGGTATTTATTGTCCTCATCATATAATTCAAATAAGGAAAAAGAATGTCATGTTGATTAAATGAGTGAACAAAGGCAACTCTTAATAAATAACTGAGTCAAGATTTGAATCCCTATTTGTTCAATGCCAAGGGTCATATTCTTCTCTCACTGATGCATGTATGTAAGGAAATGGGCAACGTTCACATGTGGCATACAGCCTTGTGAAAATGAATGCAAATTTCAGCATATTTTGGATTCTTGAAGGAGGAGAGTGTGTATATCCTCAGTACCTGACACATTGTCAATTCACTGGCATCTTCCTTTGTAGGTATGTAATTAACAAGTAAGTATTAATCTTTAGTCTTAATCACGTAGGCATCACCTGCTACTTTCTCTTGGTCATTTCAGTAATGTTACCCTAGCTGGACCTAAACTCTGAAAGTTTCCCTGTCTGAGCCAAAAGGATTCAGCAAACCCAAGTTCACGTGGACCAATTCTAGGTGAGAGCAACTATCAGTACATATTCCTGAAATGAATTCAAGTATCTCATAAACTCCTACAGCCAACTCAATTCTTCAAACAAAGAAATACAGCCTAAATAAATAAATAAAATAAAAATAACCTCTCTTAGGTATGGAGAGTTCCAATAATTTGGCTAACAAAAGAATATTTATTGACTATACAAAAGGATAATGGGCAAATGAGCACATTCAAATCCCCAACTGCATCTTGTGTTTTGTAAATAAATTTTCTAGTGCCTTTGTATTTAATTCACAAAATTTAGGAAATAATGTTGTTTTAATACAAACACACGTAAGAAATACAATTATTTCCTTCAAGACAACTAGAAGATTTAATTCAAGATCAAAAAATAAATAACCTACGTCAATAGCAAGATGACTATCGCTGAAATACATATATTTTTAAAAGACAGATACATTCAAATATTAGCCATTTTGCACAATTCCTAAGAGGTCCTTTTTTATTTTTTACATTAGCAGTCAAAAAGAGTGGCATTCTTTTGGGACCCCAAGACCTCTCTGGATAGCAAACTTAACAGTGAAAAGATTGCACAAAATGCTTTTATTCTGATCCACATGTGAATTAGGCTCAAGCTTAAAGGAAAAATAAATGGGAATTAGAGGGCAACTCACAGAGGCATTCCAGTTGGGGAGCAAATACCACCATTAAGTCCCAAATGCAATTTATGAATACAGCATTTGAATTTTCTAATTGTTTCTACAAAAAAATGAGACAAATGGAATTACATTGGAACCAGCCATTTAATCATGTACAATTTTGCTGACCAGTGTCTCTGTATATCCAGTCCTGAACTCCTGCTCACATCTGTAATCTTGCAAACTTTGAGTCCAATATGAAGAATATTTTTCCTTTTTGTTTTCTCCCCCTCTAAGGAGGAAAAGAACAGGCTGGAGATTCCAAGTTATATAGTCAAATAGGATCAATTTGATAGCTACTGGGGACATATGAAGCACAAACTGGGCCCTGGAGATTATATGTGCCAGTAGTTTTCAAATCAACTAGAATCAGGTGGCTGGTTAGCTCAGTTGTGGTGCTAATAACACCAAGGGTCATGGGTTCAATCCCCGCATGGGTCACTGTGAGCTGTGCCCTCCTTAAAAAAAAAAAAAAACAAGTCAACTATAACCACTTTGAAATTATTCACTACATTGTCCACTCTTCTCCCCTCCCGTGCCCTAACATGCACTCTTTAGGAAATAGGAGAAACAAAAGGCTCCATTGAATAAGCTGCCAGACAAGTGATGTTAAGTATCTCTGAACCAGATATAAATTATTTCCTACCAGGAACCCATAAATACAAAATGATAATTTTTAAAGTTTACAATAGACCTCCCAAAGGCTTTCACCTAATACTAAATACCCATGCCCAAACAGTTTTCAAAGTTCAACAAATATGCTGCTACTAAGAGTGAAAAGAACTCTGTTCCGTACGGTGAGGAGTCATTCCCTCATTCATTCCAGTATTTGTTACATTTCAGGTATGCCAAGCAGTGGGGATTCAGGGCCTATCCTTAAAAATCGCACTGTCTAGTGAAGACACAAACCTGACAATAATCACCATTCAAAATGAAAATTAGTATGTAACAGAATTTCCCGTTTGACTATGTGCTTCATCACAGAGGCTGCCCAGGCTGAAACTTCCTTCAGTTATTTCACAGAATCCCAGGCAATTACTCTCCTCTCAGGCACGGCTGCTGCCACCACTCTTCTGGGAACCAGTCTCCCCTGCAGTGCTGCCTGAGCTGCTCGTGCGGCCACGGTAGGGTACACTGCCCCCTCACACCTCTGTTACCCTCACCCCTCTTCTCTCATCCGGAATCTTCTTGGTACCAAGGCCGGCCTATTGTCTGTAGCAGAATGAGAGGATACAACCCTCTCCTGTTTGTGTTTTACTACATTGTGGGTCCTAAAGGAATTTTACAGAATTTAGTGAAGTAGCATTTGTAGTCTTTCTTTATACACCCATAGGATTTGGACTCATCAGAAGAAGGCCATTGTGAGTTTGGCCAGGAGACAAATCCAAGCCTCCTAAGAGCTCCTTGACCTTCTTGGAAAGGCCTTGAGCCAGGCCACCCCACCAGCTGTGCAGACATCACCAGACCTGCCTGAATATTGAGAGAGGACAGGGCTTGACATTTTTCCCCCAGGAGGTTTCTTAGCCTCAATGCCAACACATTTCTCTGGAGTCTCTCCCACCAGATCACAGATATGTTTTGACACATGTGACTCCTTCAGCTCCAGGGAGCACAGCACTAGTGGAGATGTGCAAGAATGTAGTTAGAGCCCAGAAAAAAAACAACAGCTGAGCCTATAAAACGTCACTGAGGAGATAATAATTGGAAAATGAGTTGCATTTTATTAGACAGACCCTCATTGTGCATGTTACAGGACGGAATGGCAAAAACGCAGGGGAACAGCCAAGGCTTGTTTGAAAATTTCAAAGGCTTGGAGAAATTTTTTAAAAGTATGGTGTGTTCAGGAACATACATGTTTGCTTGCTGAAGCACAATATTTGTTGTTCTAAGGGGGAGAAGCAGGAGATGAGACTAGAAAGTAGTAAGGGTTTGATCAGAAGGAGTTTTATATGCCACATAAAAATTTGTTTTATCCTGGTTTTATTTTTTCTTTCTTTCTTTCTTTCTTTCTTTCTTTCTTTCTTTCTTTCTTTCTTTCTTTCTTTCTTTCTTTCTTTCTTTCTTTGTTTTTCTCTTTTTGGCAAATCTTTGAAGAATTGAACTGGATAATTATTTGATCATATTTATCCCTTGGAAAGATTACTGTGCTAATAGCGTAGAGAATAAATTTAAGGCTAGACAGGCTAGACTAGGAAGAGGCAGAAAAATTACATGGGAGGGGCTACAGGATTCAGGGAAACAGAGAATGAGATATTGTTGGGGGCGGGCGGGGGGGGGAATTACTGAGCCGGTCCCAAGCCTCCTGCTCCCTGCTGCACACACACGGTGCAATTCCCTACCCTTGAATGGGTTTCACTTTTGTGATATGGCAAAGGCGAAGGAATGTTGAAGATGTGAGTGAAATCCCGAACCAGTGGACTGTGAGTTAATCAAAAGGGAAGTAACCCTAGATGGACCCAACATAATCAGGTAAGCCTTAAAGAATATTTAGCGATCAGAGACTAGAACCAGCACAGATTCACCTGCTGGTCTTAAAGAAGCCAGCTACTCTGTTATGGGAGGGCCTAGGAGAGGGTCACATGGTGAGGACCTGCAGGGGCCTCTAGGAGCTAAGAGCCACCATATTGTGCCTGGAATCCTGACCCATGTAAACTGTGAGATAATAAATGCGCAGTATCTTAAGCTCCTAAATTTGGGGTGATTGTTATGCAGGAATATTAAGGGAAAAAAAAACAGATGTAGCTAGCAGGAGACAAGTAAGTAGCATATTCAGGGGAGAGAATTGACAAGAAGTGGACTTTGAGTTGATGGGCATGCAAAGGTGACTCTGAAGTTACTGGCAGTGGTAGATAAACAGTAGGACATCAGGGTCAAAGGAAAGCCAAGGCTCAGCCTGGGTAAACAGGTCAAACTCCAGAGTCCAAATCGGAGGGGGCCAGACACAAAGGGGAAGCCTGTTTTCACTGTTGAGCAGTCTTGAATGCCAACACACAAGAGGACAGCTGAGAAAGCCCAGGAGATGAGGCAATTATAAGATGAGTGACATTTAATGTTAGCAAAGTTAAAGGTTGAGCTGCAGTGGTCACATTATAGCACATGTTTTACTTCCCTCATCTGTAAAATGAGAGTAATAAATGAGGGTAAGATACCTGCCTTGCTTTCCTCACAGGGTTAAAAGTTCTCCCCTTCCTTCCCACTCTGCTTCATAAAGGCTTGAATGTATAGGGGCCAACCCTTTCTACCTCTTTGTCTCTGGGGAAACGGAATCTTCACTTTAGTCAGAACCCCAAACTAACCCTGAACTGCTTCCTCAGTTTCCCCTTTACTTCAAGCTAATTCCTCTGAAAGGAGAAGCATGGAGAGCAAAATGCTTGCCCACCATCTCTAAATGCCAAGACGTGCAAGAAATTGAAATGCAGAAAAAAGGAGTCTTACTTCTCTTTAAAAACACAGTATCACTTTGTTTACTTGGTACTTGCTTTACTGGAAAACAACTGAGAACCAAGAAACGAACAAAAGAGAGCTTGGAGCAGCCAACATCTCCACACCACAGATTCTGCCCTCGTTTATGAACTTGACCAAAAACGATTTCTTGGGTCATAACTCCGCCCCTACTCTTCCTCTTCAGAAATTTTAACAGGCTTAGTGATATGGTTTCCAAATGAAGAGCCCAGTAAGAACAGCAAATTAAAAGAAGAGGACTAGAAGAGGCACATCAATAACCGTAATCGAGTGACAGCTGATGGCTTAAAAGCAAGGATGGAAATGGGGGAAATAACTGTAGAAAGCAAACAAAAGAAGTAAAAATCTCAGCAGGTTAGGAGCATTTAGTGCAGAATAAAAACACTCTACATACTACAAGAGACCCCTGAGGGCACTGCAGCTCAGCGTGCTGGCCTAAGCCATCATAAAAAAGTTAAATTACATTTGGTAATGGTGTCAGATGGGTACTAAATTTATTGGGGTGATAACCTCTTATGTAAGTTATATAAATGCCTACGTGCTATGTTGTACACCTAAAACTCATATATTGCATGTCAACTGTAACTGAAAAATAAAAAAATTATTTAAAAAATTGTATTTGGTACAGTCTAAAAAGGCTAAAAGATTCTTAATATACACCAATAATAAGAGAAGACTATGGCTTGATCCATTCAGTCTTTAAAAAACATTCCTGAGGAGCAGCTGTGTGTCAGGCAGTGTTCCAAGCTCAAAGACATACAGGAATGAGAATGAGATGGTATCAGTCTTGAGTCACCCTCAGTTATCTGGGAAGCTCAGCAATTCAGAAAGATTCATTCTCTGCAAGGTGCCCTTTGGGGAGCCCTTAGAGAGAACATTTATTAAAATATCAAGGTTCTTGGAAAAGCTTAATGATTCACACTTCAATTGGCAAAATCAGGTCTATTTTATCTAGAGTGGATTGACCACTGTTGTTGAAATAAAACAAGAAGGAAATGTAAATGTAATTCTCCCAGTATAATGGCTACCTATCCTTTGGTTGTATATATAAAAAACCTTAAGGAGCTGTAATGATTTTTAACAATAGCCAGACTTAGAGTGCAGGATAATTGTTTTAAGTCATTAACGTAAGCCCCAAAACTGTTGAAGTTAAAAGCAACAGGTAGCTTAGATCCAGGTAAAAAACCTGGCTCTTTCTGACCAGTATCTTATACCATCTTTTTGGAATCCCACAAAATAAATTCTAACCCAGTGTTGTGTCAGAATCCCAGCTGTGTCAGAATCCCAGATTTCTGGGCCAAACCCACTGGGATAGAATCTCTAGGATGGTATCCATATTTTTAAAAATCTCTCCAGGTGATGCTGACAGGCAACCAGAACTCCTCATATTCTAAAATTACATTGTTTTCCATATATCTTATGCCAAATAATTAAAAAAATAATTTCCCCCATAAATACCATAGTCCAAATTCAATGAAAAGAAAACCCCAAATTTTAGATATTAAAATTTAATCTTGTAAAAAATAAACATATGGGATTACATCAAACTTAAAAGTTTTTTTCACAGCAAAGGAAACCATCAATAGTAGAAAGGCATCCTACTAAATGGGAGAAGATATTTGTCAATGATAGATCTGACAAGGGGTTAGTATCCCAAATTTATAAAATACTCATTCAGCTCAACACCAAAAAAACAAACAACCCAATTAAAAAATGGGCAGAGGACATGAAGACGCATTTCTCTAAAGAGGACATACAGATGGCCAACAGACATATGAAAAAATGCTCAACGTCACTAATCATTAGAGAAATGCAAATAAAAACCACAATGAGATACCACTTCACTCCGGTCAAAATGGCTATCATCAATAAATCAACAAAAAACAAGTGCTGGCGAGGATGTGGAGAAAAGGGATCCCTCGTGCACTGCTGGGGGGATTGCAGACTGGTGCAGTATCTCTAAAAACTGGAAATGGAACTACCTTATAACCCAGCAATTCCACTCTTAGGTATCTATCCAGAGAAATCCAAGACATTAATTCAAAAAAAATAAATGCACCCCTATGTTTATTGCAATGCTATTCACAATAGCCAAGACATGGAAACAACTGAAAAGCCCATCAATAGACGACTGGATTAAGAAAGTGTGGTACATTTATACAATGGAGTATTGCTCGGCTATAAAGAAGAATGAACGCTTACCATTTGCAACGATATGGATTGACTTAGAGAACATTATGCTAAGTGAAATATGTCAGATGGAGAAAGACAAATACTATATGATCTCACTTATATGTGGAATCTAAAGAACTGAATAAATGAACAAAGTAAGGAGAAATAGTCTCAGTGATATAGAAGAAAAACTGATGGTTGCTAGAAGGGAAGGGGGTAGGGATGAGGGAGAAAGGGAAGGGATTAGACAGCATAAATTGGTAACTACAATATTGCCATGGGAATTGAAAGACAGTTTGGGGAATATAATCAATAATGTTGCAAAGATTCTGTAGGGTGTCAGATGGGTACTGGACTTATTAGGAAGACCACTTCATGGATGGTGTAGATGCCTGACCACTGCAGTGTACATACACCTGAAGCTAAAGCTGAATAATATTTTATGTCAACTATAATTTAATATATTAATATATATATTCACAGGACATGGAGTACAGCATAGAGAATAGAGTCAATGGAATTGTAATAGATATTTATGATGTCAGAAGGGTAGTAGATTGGGGGAATTATCACTTTGTGAGGGGTGAAATGTTTAACAAGTGCATTGTTTTGTACACCTGAAACTAATAAAAAAGAAATTTAATCTTGTTACTGAAGAGGAAAATCAGTAACAACAAAAATTTAATTCATGGTATTTTTTTCATAATTTTGAGGTCTATAGATTAGAAAGATGAGGGACAAAGCTAAAAAAAATTTCAAACACAATTATATTTTGGCTCTATCATCTTTATGTCACCATGCATGAACCCTTGGGGTATTAATAATAAAAGTCACAGAGAACCTGAAACTTTTGTTTTAGAAATAGTCTATCAAATAAAGCTAGTCAGTCTTTAGAAATAATGCCAAGTCTCTCTTTTTCTCTCTCTCTCTCTTTCTCTCTCCCCCTCCCCCGCTTTTCCCTCTCATGCTGTTTAAGTTTCCTGCTTTTGCAGACCCAAAAATAATGTGAGGATGAAAGAAGAAAGATGTTGAAGCCAGAAATAGTATCATTAAACAGGGTTTAGGGACTCTGTGGAATGTAATGGGTTAGAGACAGTGACATTGTATGTAATTAAGATGTCTAGGGTTTATTTCAGCCCACAGGAGACAGGTGCAAAATATATAGCTGTTGATAATAATGGTTAAATAACAATAATCCAACTTCTTCTTGGATCTCAGAGGTTTGTTTTGGGTTGTTTTTTTTAATGCTAAGTGACTGTTGCTTGGAAAACTCCAAAAACAAGTTAGTGAAGGAAAGGTTACTGGACTTAGGACCAAATAATCAACTTCCAAGCTAGAAGGTCAGGTGATTTCACATATGATTTTTCCTCTCTCAAAAGGAAAACCTCCCCTACTTCCTTTCTCACCAGGAACAAATTGAAAGACCTCCAGACTTAGGAAGCCATGACTGGGGAGTACATACTGGTTTTTGGCAGGCCCGAGAATCTAGTCTGTCCTTGTTTGGTATAAGATCTCCCGGGAGGATTGGGGGTAGGAGGGAGATCTCCCTGAACATTTGGTGTGAGAAACAAATTGGTGAACCAACATGTACCCTCTATACACAGAGCACTGTGTTAGGAGCTGTGGGAGATGGATATTTTAACACTATAAGAGCAAGGCTTCTGTCCTCCAGGAAATTAAAATATAGCTGGGGAAAATAAATCCACAAACATCAATTAGGGAATTGTATGCCATAATTCATGATTAAGTAATAAATTAATGTCATAGATGTTCAGAGAAGGAAAATCAAAATGAAAATAATTGGGAAAGACTTCATGGAACTCACGCACTTGGGCTTTGAAGGATGCCACCAGCACTGGTCTCAAGTGGACATGCACGGGGAAGAACTGGCACCTGTGCATGGAATCATAGTTTTCTAAAATGACCTGTATAGTTTTCTTTCCTCCCTTTTTATTTTTATTTATTAAAAAAAAAAAAAAAAGGAGCATCTTTGCCCATGGCCATGACTTAGAAAATTATATAAAATGAGGTTGACAATTTAACAAATTTGGTGTTCTTATTTTCTAGACAATCTTCAGTCCTTCCTAGATTTGGGGGAGGAGCAAATTTGAAAGAGAAAAGTGGGGAGGCTACTGTAATTAGACAAGCTGGTAACAGAGAGTGATAACCACTAATAATGATGGATGAAGCAGAACACTGAAGGCTTAGCAAGCTGGGCCTAGTCATGCTGGGAAAATGTAAGCGCCCTCTTTCCATCCACCCATCCCTAATAACCCCAGAATGCATGATAGCTCCCAGGAGCATACTTTCTCTACTTATTCCAATTTCTTTTTTAAAAAAAGAAAGAGAGGCAGGGAGGTTAAAAGAGGGGGAAAATAAAGAAATAAAGGTCATTTTATTCATTCATTCATTCACTCGAAAATTTTTCATTGGACACCTACTACTGCTTTTGATGCTAGAGACACAGCTGTGAACAAAAGAAACAAACTTCCTGCGATTTTGGAGCGTTTGTAGCAATGGAAAAGAATTCTCCTTCTTATGATTCTTAAAAAGAAAGAGGTAAACAAAGCTTTGAATATACCTTAGCTCTAATCCTCCGTGAGTTAGTGAAAGTCAACCTAATTTTTTTTTTTTTAATCTATCCCACAGGGAAAATTCACATTTTTGACACTAAGTCTTCATACGTAGCCTTTCTCTGCTGGGTCCTTCTTCTCTCCTTGTCTTTCTAGTCAACAGTCTCATTCTTTTCTGCTTTACGTAGCTGGCCTTCCTTGGCTCTTTTTGCATCTCTCTTACGTGGGCTAGACATTCTCTTTTCCTCAATTTCCTGCATTTTGTTTGTTCTCTCCAAACTCCAAAAGGTCACACACCTAGGCAATTGTGAAACCCAGAAGTAAGTTAGGTGATTCCTTCTTCCAGACCAACGGTCTGAGGAGCTAGAACTAAGGTTCTTGCTTGCCTCTTAGTGCTGGCTCTGTCCTGGTCAGACTCACAGGAACACTGCTGACTCATAGGCCTGGTGGCCCTTCAGGGACTGAAAACATGTGTTCTGGTTTTTAAGCTTGTTCTGTTAAAAGAGAAACCTAAAACCCCTTTCTTTCCTTTAATGAGTTATTCTAGCTTTGCTCTGAGACCACAGCTCCTGTTTTATTCTCAGTTGTCTTTTTCCATAACTCCTTTTAGAAATAAAAATGGGAAACGTTGTCTAGCCCCTAGGAAGAAATATGTATATACATTCAAAACGCAGTTTCATGTAACCTTAATAACCTGAATTCTATTTCCCTTTCTGTACATGATGGATGAAATTACTTTGATTATGCTGGCTTTCCAATTACTCATTCATGCCAAGAAAGCTAGCCCTTGAAACCTAGTCACCTTGTTTATTTCTTCCCCACCTTGCCCTTCACAATCAGAAAATCAAAGAGCACTGGAGCTGGAAGGAGCGTCTGTGATCCCCAAAGGAAGGATTAAACTTAAAAGTCATACATATTGATTGACCTGAGTTTTCTAAAATTAAACCTAAGTAACTATTTCAATACCAATTTTTAAGCTGTAAAAACTGATTTGGAGTTAGAATTTCAAGTCAGACGAAAGGTTTGGTAAATATATAACCCGGTTGCCAAAGGGTTCCTACTTAATGTATCAGGAAAAGATTTATTCTCATGTGTTCACTTTATTCCTTAATCCAAATTAGTGCTATTCACAGTGTGCTCCCTGGAATCTGAGGGTCTACCACCTACAGAGGTGAAGGGGGACCAGTTTTGTAGGCTCCACACTCTCTGCCCCTGCTTTGACCAGAGACCCTCCACCTTTTTTTCTTTTAGGGTTGGATTCTCAAATACAAGTTCATATAAAAACTATTACCCAAAAACAAAAAAGAAAAGTTTGAAAAAGAAATGAACTTACACAAGTAAAATGGTGCATAAATAAAATACAGAAAGCCACCCATGCCGAAAAATTTTTCACAAACACATAGACTAGGGCTAAATGTTGATCCTAGAATCAGCACTGAGCTGACTTTCTAAAATATAATTCTCCTTGACTGGCTCTTTAGCACCAAGTACCGGGGCTCACCACTAACTGCCCCAGGAGCCAACTCAAAAGCCATAGCACTTCTGGCTACTTAGATACAGCTCTGCTATCCTGCTGGTAGTTTATTCATTGCTGGTTTACTTATTCATTCAACAAACACATAATGAAGGGCTGAAATAGTAAGATATGATGCCTGGAAGCAACAAATGTTAGTCTAGTGGGGAAACAGACAAGCGAGCGTATTATATTACAGGATGTAAAAACAGGATGACCATTATTGCAATGGGGGGGGGGGGTGTACAAGGTGTAGTGGGAGCTCAGAGGAGCCACACCCTAGAAGAATGAGGGAGGGAAGCCTCAGCAGCACTCCAGGTCAAAGCACAAAATGGAAAGGGTGGGAGGGAGGGAGTCTGGCTGGACAGGCAAGCAAGTGCCACATTACAAAGGGTTCACAGGGTGGGCCATCCCTTGGATATGTGCTCCAACTGCCCCGTCATCCCCTGAGCAAGTACTGTTACCCATGACTGCACCTGGCATCTGGGACAGGGATTTTCCACCAAGAATCAGCAATGGAATTTTTTTAAAACTGCAGAAATAGATAACACGAACAAGGAAAAGAGTTAAAAAGAAGCCTCTTGAAAACATTTAAAATAGCTTAAACATTGAAAATCAGCTTAAGGGATGGCAAATGCAAATGTGAGCACAGACAGGCCCAGCTCAGTTTTGCAATCCTTTGGTAATGAAAATAGATCCGCACTTTAATTTTTCAAACCATAAACTTCCCCGGAGCAAGGAAGAAAAGGGAAGAAACAGAAGAGAAATGTTCTACAAAGAAAGTGCATTTTGCATTTGATGTTTTGCTGGAACTCGGTCAGGACAGGACTCCCAGAAACGGTGAAGCAGGCTGGGCCGTGGCCGGGGACCCCTGGATCCCGCTCTCCAGTGTCTGTCAGGTTAGCAGCATCCCTTTCCAAAGTGCTCAGCTGCCCAGCATTATCTCAGCTCCCGCCCATCGCCAACCGTCACATCAAGCCCTGCTATCTGGGAAGGAGACAGTACCTTCATGTACATTAAGGTATAAAGGACTGATAACAGCTTTAAACTGCCGGTTTCTTCTACAGGGTATTTGCATTTTAACAGAGTACAAAACCTCAAGCGGAAGGGAAACCGTATCGACGTGAACCTATGAAACAGTGTGCAGTGGTTTTTTGCTATTTCTCCACAGCCTCAGAAGTTACCTGGTAGAAAGTCGTTGCTTGATTATTTAACAAAGGAGAAACTGAGAATTACAAACTATTGAGTTCCCACCTAGAGTGCTTTCTTGGTGGAAAAATAAAATGAGGGGCAGCGCACACGGCTTCTCCAGTGCTTGGAGCCGGCAGATTCTCCCACCATGCCCTCAAGTGGTTTGACAGTGACTTTTAAAATACTGCACCTTTCTGTGGATCCTTTTCCCTGCATTCCAAAGGAAAGATCCCCAACACACTCCCATGGCACAGCATCTCAGCAACTTCTCTGCCATCCACTGAGCCCCACTATCTTGAACTCAGCCAGTCAAAGGAGTGAGGGGCTGGGGGGCTCTTCCTCGGGCACTGTATGTCAGCCCTAGAACAGGGGGGTGATAGCTGCTCCTTATATCTGCTCTGCCTGGATTCTTCAGGTTCTCTTCATATTCTCTTTAGGGTCTCTCGTCAGCGAATCCCTCATTGCGCCAATCCCCTACTAAAGTGAATAATTCTTTATATTAAGCTTTTCTTATTCGAGTTAAGTAAATAAAATAAAGCGAAGTCTTTTTCTTTTCCTTGACCTTGATAAGTTACCAAATTCTGCTCCCCTCCCGCCACTCGCCTTCCTTCTTCCACCAGCATAAGACAGTATTGCTTCTGCCAAACTCTTCAGATAAAGCCAGAACATCTACTCCTAAGGCCCGTGTACAATTTTCTGACATATAAAATCACCCAAAGGCACTGACTGCCTCAAGGCAATATTTCTCAGTGTGTTACCTTCCTCATGGCTTATATACTGAAATGGGTTCAAATATCCTAAATTTCCAGGGGTGGGGGCGGGGGAGATATGGGAAGGATGTAAACTTACTGGTTCAGTTCTTGGCCTTTCCTATGTTATAGAAAATCTAGGAAAATAGCCCATGGGGTAGGAAAACAAATAAGACAAAAAAGCCTAAGTTTACCTGCTTAATACATGCTGAAGAACTCAGAAATGAAGAAGACAGAAAAACAAAGTATCCTGGGCGTTGGAGAAAGTCATGATGAGGAGAGAGATTTAGAAACACTTATTCTTTCAACCAACCCTATGAGAGGGCCTGAGAATTCTATTTCTGAATCTAGGACATTAAATTTCCTAATGTTATCATATTTACCCTCATAAACTAAACCCAATACCTGTCATCCCTCCAGAGGAGGAGCCTGCTTTACAACCACATACCTGTGCACACCCATCGGTGGTGGATGTTCACCATTCTTATATGTCAGCCTGTAAACCTTTGATGGAGCTCCTTCAACATAACAAATGCTTCCTCCAATAATCGGTAAAAGATTATCACTGTATAATAAAGATCACCCTATACGCAAACACCAGTGAGTCATCCCCACACGCCAGACCTTGCCATCGACCCAGGTTTATTTCAAAGTAGTTCAAGGAGCATGTAGTGAAGCAGTATAAATCCAACTCTATCAAAACCAATACTGGGATTTGTCCCAATTACTTTCTAAAGGCAGATGTGGAGTGGACCACACATCCTCTGATGTCTTTTCCTTTTTGTCTTTCCATATTTACTTCCTGGCCTGATACCCAAGCAGGTGTTCTGCCCATGACCTCCAAAAGGGTGGAAGGGCCTGCCCTTCTCCTTTCCTTCTACCAACCCTCTATATCCACACAGTCTCAGCTTCTGCCCAACATTAGAACTCTTTCAACCTGGTTCCCCTATACTGGGTTCTCTAGTCCATATCACATCTTTCTGGATCATCCACAATCTATTGTTTTATTTTAACTACCTCTGCTGCATCATATTTGGACTAGCCTTAAAAAGTAGATTGTCCTTCTCACCACTTTTCCATGGACTTCCCCACCTCCAGTTTAGGCCATTATTGTCGAGTCTCCACTATGTTTATCATTTTAAAACAAAAGCTCTAATTTTATATCATCATTATAATTCATCCATTTCTCTAAAGCCCCTTCACAAAAATAAATATATAGTTCATCCTGAGTTTGTTGCCATCAAACTGCTGCCTTTCTCCAAATCAGAGGAAACCATGGTAGCAGGTAAGGATGGAATGCAGGGAAAGCTTTGAGAACAAGTCAATTCATTTAATGGTGCTAACTCAGATCCCTGTAGCAACCTCTACTGATTGGCTAATGCAACATCCATACCCAATTTCTTGCTCCTTTGGTTCTTAGGTCCTTTCCACCACAGAACATGGAATAATTAAGTATGCTCTTTCCCAGGCTCCTCTACAAGTAGGGATAGCCCTATGATATAGATCTGTCCAAAAAGATGTAGCAGAAGTCTACTGTGGTAAGGATGGTCCTGGGAAAGCTTCTGGTTTCCTGAGAAGGAAATGTAGCTGGCCTTCCTCGATCCACCCCCATCCCAACCCCCATCTTTCTGCTTTGAAAGTGAATGCAATACCTGATTCTGGAGTAGCCATTTTGTGGCGACAAGGCAACAAGTATGACAGAAAGTTACCTTGACATTGCCAAGCTGCTGAGCCAACTCTAGCAACTGCCTGTCTCCACTACAAACTGAGTTTTCTGTCTCATGCAGGCAAAAGCATTCTTACTTAACAAACCAGGGCCACCAAATGTCTTTCCAGAACTACCTTTAGAACTTTCTTTATCCTTTTCTCACTTTGAAAAAGAACCTTTCTTTTATAGTCTATTTTTCTGAATAGTAAATGATATTATTTCCATTTCAGCATGATGCCAGAAAGGAATAAATTTTTAGATTTTGTGTACTTAAGAATTAATAATATCACTACCTGAGATTATGTTATATAATTACTATAGTTATATTTATTGTTAACAAATACATTTAAAAATTGTCAAGATATTAATTTTACTATATGTCATAAATATATTTTACTCAATACAATTAATATATTGTATGTCACTTAATTTTATTGATAATATTTTATTATATTGTCATATTATAAAATACATTGTCCATTTATTGTCTTTCTTCCTCAGTAGAATGAAAACAGTGCCTAGAACAGTGCCTGACAAGTAGTCAAGCCATAAATATCTGTTGAATAAATAAATTAATCTTAGCCAAAACAAAAAAAAAGGCTTATTTAAAATTAGCCTGTTTCAAGCAAAAAAAAAATCAATGAGTGTGTTACTAAGGGGTCAGTTTAAATGAGGGGCTCATCTTAACCTCCTACAGAGGCAGCCTTTTAAATGCTGGTAATTGGTTTTAAAAACAAATTACATTATTTTTTTATTTAAATGTCCCATAGGCAATTAGACTTCTGTTTTTAAAATGGGTGTCTGGGAAAATAAGTCACTTTAGTAGATTCCTGTCTCGGCGATGGAGTTTCTTAAACACCATGTCTGGGGCACAGAGTCAAACACAAGGAATTCTCTTCAGCCTAAGGGATCAGGAGTGAAATGCTGACCCACACTTTTGCCAGTTAGTTTCTAAACCCCATTCAGAGCTCCTTTTATGACTAACATCATCTCAAAATGTGTACTCTCTGTTTTCTCCAATGCTGCATAAGTTAAACAAAATCTTCACTAAAAAAATTTTTAACCCTCTCTTCTGGAAAACAAAAGAACAAAAAAGAGTATCTAGTATCATGCGGCCTTTCTCATGTCAAACAACCAAGTCACAAACTACCCACGTTTCCTTTGAGGGTCCTTCCCACCTCTGGAAAATAAACAGATCTTCTGACATGAATTCTGACACCCCCCCACCCCCACCCCCCGCCATCACGCACAGAGGGAGGATCAGGGCTCCTTCACCAGTGAAGATTTCTTCCAGGCCAATGCAGGATCAATGACTGGGCTCTGCCTGCTAGAACAGGATTCATACCAGCTACCACTCTTATCCCAGGGCACTGCTAGCTGCTTTCCAGAAGACTGAAGGCTTCAGTCAGTGCACACAGGAAAAGCAGAGTGAAGCATGACAAGTTCTGAGCTACTCACCTGTCACTCAGAAGGACAAGCATCTATTAAAGATTCCACTGTGGAACTCTGCTCAGCGGACATAAAACCAGGCTCCAGCCAACTCACCCCCAACGCAGGAAAGTGCTCTCCAGCACTAAGTAGCTAAAGGCCTTGAGTTTGTTACCTACTATTGCTGAACAAATTACCACAAACTTAGCAGTTCAAAATACCACACATTCATTATCTCATATTTTGGTGGGTCAGAAATTTGCACACAGCCTAGCTGGGTCTTCCACTTCAGTATCTCTCAGGAAACTACAATCAAGGTGTCAGCCAGAGCTGGAGTCCTAGCTGAAGGCTTCACTGTGGAAGGATCTGCTTCTAAGCTCATATGGTTGTTAGCAAGATTTAGTACCTTCTGGGCTATTGACAAAACGGCTTCAGTTCCTCACTGCTGTCAGCCAGAAGCCACCTTCAGTTCTTTGCAATGAGGTAAGGATGGTCTTGGGAAAGCTTCTGGTTTCCTGATAAGGAAATACAGCTGGCCTTCCTCAATCCACCCTGCACCCCCACACCCTCATCTTTCTACTTTAAAGGAGAATGCAATACCTGATTCTGGAGCAGCCATTTTGTGGCTACAAGGCAACAAGTATGACAGAAAGTTACCTTGACATTGCCAAGCTATACATTATGGCAGCCTGCTTCATCAAAGACAACAAGGGAGAGCTTCTCAAGCCAGATACCTCCTTTTCAGGCTTCAAGCTTCATCTTTTCCCCACATTCAGTCAATCACGATGTCCTATTGATCCTAATACTAAAATGTCTCTCAAATCTGTCTCCTCACCAATCTAAGTGCTAAGAGTCGAGCACTCATGTCTCTACAGAACTACTTCAATAGCTTTCTAAGGGTCTCTCTAGGCCAGTGGTGTGCTAGTAAAGGTTTAACAACCAACTCTACAGGGTGTGAATAAGCCCTGATTTGTAGAATCTGCTTATTTACATAGTATAAACACTGCCACTTGCTCATTTCAAGTTACTAAAGTGATATCACTGATGACAGTGTTAGGAAGAGATGGAATTATATAGTGTTTTCACCATACAGACACAGTCGATATAAAGAACTTCAAGAGCATAAATGTAGCAAAATTAGGAAATGATAAGCTTTAAGTATTTATCTTTCTTTTTAATATAATATAATTATAACATTATATAATTTAATATGTAATAACATCTATGCTCAACAACCTACTCAGGAAATCCCGGTGAACCTAACAATTGGCTCTCACAAGCTGATATACATACACTCCAGCACACCACGGCCATTCCTAGGGTCTGCATGCAAGTTCTTCTTCAAAGCACAGCAGACCGACATTTCAACACAAATTTAATCATGTCAATGTCCCTGTTCTTTTCGGTGGATTCTCATGATCTGACCACACCTATCCCTCTGACCATAGGTCATCCGGTTATACTTCTGACCATACCTTGACCACACCTATGGCTCCAACTGCATTTTAGGTCAAAATTAACCATGAATGATAATAGTAACAGTAATAGAACATAACAGTATTTTAACCCTTACTCAGTGCTAAGTACTTATCATGCATGCACTACATCATTTAATCTGTGTAAAAATCATATGAGCTAGTTACTCTTCGTATCCCTATTTTACAGATGAGGAAAGTGAACTGGTCTAACAACAAAACCCAGATTCTTAGAACTAAGGCAGTCTCATCAACAATTTAACACTCCCCACATGCAGTATGTTCTTCCTATCTTCTTCCCATTGTACATGGGTTTTTGTTTTTGTTTTTTCCTTTATCTAGAAAGCCACATCACCACTGACCCTGGCTCTACACCACTCTGTTCATATCTACCTAAGGAGCTACTATTCCAAGTACCTAGTTCAATTGCACTTTAAACTGGGAGGTAAGAGAAACTTTGAGACTCAAGAATGTACAGCCAACACTGAGATTCAAGTACCACTGGGATCAGAGCTGATTTGGGATAATAAGGTTTTAACAGGGGGGAAAAAAAACTCATTTTATCCAAGTGTCAAGGCATAAAGGAAATAGCTAAGGTGTCCTAGAGTTCAAACAGTCAAAATGTATTCAGTTAAAATGGCGTCTAGCTAACTGTCCCTTCTTAAGCTACCATTAAATTAGCTAGGATTAAAAAGGCAACAACAGGGAGAGAGAGAACTCATATAACATCCAAAGCTAAGGACTTAAGTTACAGATAGCTTATTTCCAGGATCTATGTGGATGTAAAAGTCTAACGAAGTCTAGGGTACTAGTCCCCAAACCCACTTCTCCCAAGTCTTTCTTCTTCCATTGTGAAATAGCAAATTCCAAAAGACAAGGCAGGAATTGGAGTGAAAAGGGGAGTGGAGATTCTGCTGGTCCTGCAAAGCATCCTGAGAAGTTTATTCTATACACATAAACGAGGTGGGTTGGGCCAGAGATAAAAAGATTCCTGAGTGAGGTGACTTTGGAGATTTTAGAATTTTGGTAACTCCTTCTCTTCAGGTCATCAAGGAACACAGAACTGGACAGTAAAAATGGTCCCACTCCAGTACTCTGGGGATAAAAAACTTAGAGGAACTGGGAATTTGTAGGAAAGGAGTATATCAACCTTCCCAATAGCTATGACCTTAAAAAAGACGTTAACAGTGCACACATGAATAACAAAATTCATGTATCTGTATGTTAATAAACACTGAGTCTGAATTAACTGCTCCTCATCAGAACAAGAGTAATGAGAAAAAACAAGTAGTCAACAGTTAGATCCACTCTACACATTTCAGTATTCCTCGTGGAAGACTAGAAAAATTCCATCAGAAGCAATAAACAAAAACATAATATAAAAAAATTCTGAGCTGAAAACAAACCTGAACGTACAAGTTAAAAGGGATCAAAATATATTCTTGAAAATAAGTAAAACTACACCTCAACACAACCTGACAATATTTTTAAGTATAGGGGTTAAGGAAAATGAATCCTTTAAAAAGGTAGATGGTGCTTACAGCTCTTTTTGAATTTATCTAGTAGGTCTTCCAGTTTTCACCTGAAAGCCCCCCAAACCCCCAAAAAAGGTAGATACCAACTATCTCTAGTATGATACAATTTATATAAATAAGAAAAACACATACAAGCTCAAAACAATACTATATATTATTCATGGATGTATAAATATGTATGTACAATTATTTTAAATGGCCTGAAAATTACATTTCAAATTCTTAATAGTGGCTGTCCTTGAGTGGCTCTGGAGTGGACTAGTGAGTAGAATGGGAAGCGGGGCACTGGTTAAAGGGCACTTTAGCTATATCTGTAATATCTGTTAGGAACGGGGGAAGGAGGGAGGAAAAGAGGGAAAGGAAAGAAAAGGGGGGAAAAAAGATAAGACTTGAAGCAAGTGAAAATATAAATAGTAGTGTATCTGGGTATGGAGAGTATTAATGTTTATTTTATTCTTTGTATTTCTGGTACATTTTAAACTTTTCTAAATAGAAGGTGGAGAGGCAGGAGAAGACAAGCAACCAAGTTGGGAAGGGAAAATAAAATTAATCTGAGCTCAAATGTCTCCTATACATACTAAATCCAAAAAGATAGTTTTGACAAAAAAACAGAAACAAAAAATCCTAAAGTTATATACCCAGCCAAGTTGTCATTCAAGCGTTAAGGGACTAGGAAAACATCCTCAAACATACAGGAGCCCAGAAAATATACCTAACTCTTCCTCTTCTTGAAAAAATAACTGAATTCCTACTCTAGTCAAATGACTGATAAATCAGAATAAAGAGCTGGAAGCTGTGGTATTAAAAGCTTAGCAGTAAATATTGTAAACAGTGAAAGGCAAAAATAATAGGCGTACATGGATACAAAATCAAACACATCTACCTAGAATTATTTTTTAATGAGAAGATATGAAAAGTAAAAGGATAATAATTTAACAACAGTAATCCGGATCCCCAAAGTCAGTAGGAAGAGCCAAGAGGGTGGGAAGTGTGAGGAGTAGCAGAGAATGGAGAATACAGTAAACTAAAGCTCAAGAACCCATCTTACATAGTAGAGGAACAGGGCGAAAGGGAACTTTAAATTCTTTGATCCTGAACGAAATGTAAACTCAGGAAAGTTTTTGGAAAACAAAGATGTAAGCAATATGAAATTTCAAGCAGGATGTGAACCATACAGATCACTGAAGGAGACAAATCAAATATGCCTCCTACAGCAAAATCCTGAAAACAAAGTAATAGTAATAACAACTTAAAAGCTGAAAGCACAAAGCAAGATGATATGAGCAAGGATAAATATATTAGTGTTCAGGGAAACAAAAATTAAAATGATGAGTTATCATTTTTAATTATCAGATTGGCCAAATTTTAAGAGATTGTTAATGTCCAATATGAAAAGTGTGTGAGGAAATGGGCACTCAACACTCAACATTTGGAACAGCCTCAGTGGAGGCTAAATTGTCAGTGTATATCAAATTTTGAAATGAGCATATATACTACAGAAATGATGCATAGTCTGACAATAACATATATGCCAAACACATAGTGACAATGATATACATGCACATTTTTATGGCAGCATTGTTTATGACAGCAAAAAAATGGAAATAAACTAAATGCCCATTAATAGCATGATTGGAAATAAATTCTGCTATACCCATTTAATCAATTATTACACAACAATTAAAAGAATAAAATGGACTTACGAGTATGTGATATGACAGAAAAATCTCTAAGACATTATCAATAAGTTGGGGGGGAACAATGTACAGAACAGTGTATATAAAACGTACCTATTTCGTTATAGTCCTAACTCTGTATTAGTATATGGGCATGTTTATGTAAATATATAGAAAAATGTCTGGAAGAATACATATTAAACTTTTAATAGATCCCTCTGGGAGGGAATAGTTTTCCCTTCTTATTCTATACACTCTATACAGTTTGCATTTTTATACAGCAAATGTATCCCTCCAGTAATTGTTTTTGTTCTGTTTTGTTTTCTTACCAGGCCTTACTCAAATGTTAACTCTGTAATCTTCCCCTGATTTCCTTTGCCTTTACTTTTATGATTCAAATGCATGCTACACTTATCTCCATATTTACATGTGTACTGTTATTTAATAAATAATTGTAAACATATTTCTTATCTAGATGGTAAGCTCCCTATCTTACTCATCTCTGGATTTCCCACACCCAGCACAACGTCTGGCACATAGTGGGCTCTCATTGTTTAATCAGATGAATTAATCAACCAATCAATCAAACAATATAGGCGGGAGATGCTGTTAAGCTTTTCAAATTATGTCGATAGGTTATCTACACCACAGCCTGTAGTTTATCAAGATAAGCTCAGGAGCTCTCGAAAAAGCAGTATAGTGGTTAAGAGCAAGGGTTCAAATTTCAGCTTCACTGTTTACCAGCTGGTGACTCTGGGTAGGTCACTTACCTCTGTAATTCAGCTTCCTCTTCTGTGAGATGGGTCTAATAACACTTCTTACTTCACAGAGCTGTTGTAAACATTAATGAGTTAATACATGTGTTTGTTGGCTATTACCATTACCGTTATTAACAAAACACATTTCTAAATAACAACGGGGAAGATAATACAAATTTTTAACAGAACTTTCAAGGCATTGCCATTCAAGGACGCTATCTCATGAGGTATAAGAGGAGGAACACAGATTAGCACTTCCAAATACTGAGTCAAGGGGACAGCCACCTCTAAATGCTGAAGATGCCCCTCACGCTCCCTGCATGCCCATCCCCCACCCTTTCTCTGCAGCCCCCACTCTCCCAGTCCCTACCATTTGAGCCTCTTGAGGCCCAGCTAAATATTCAACCCTTCCCAAATCTGAAGTTGGTCCTAATCCAAATCACAGGGAAATTAAATGAGCCCTTGGTCATTTCTGTGTGGAAATTAACAAACAAAAACCTCATTTAAAGTAGAGTCGGGAAGCTACAAGTAAAAACTCTCACACACGTCACTCAACACACATTACTGACCCTAACAGGCAGAAAGGTAGCTATCTTACATCTCCAGCAGGAAGTGATACTACTTAACCTCAGCTGCAGGAAACAAAGATTCCTCCTTGCCGAGTCACAGCTCAGCCAATGGGAGACTGCCATAGCTCAGCCAATGAAAAGTCAGTATACTTCAAACTTTGAGTTTCTTCCAAAGCACTCTTCTTTTACAACAGAGCCTCCAAAGCCCATAAAAGAGCATTTTTTCCCTTTGTTTCTATGGACTTGCACCTCATTTGCCGTTTACAGAGCATGTCCACAATTGCAATTCTTTGTTGTTCCTAAATAAATCCATTTTGCTGGAGAAATATCTGGCTATTTCTTTAGGTCAACATCTGCAATCCTGAAGTTTTTTAAATCTTGGAATAAAAGTACAGGCTCTTTTCTATTATGAAAGATCCTGTTGCCAGAGAAGGTACAAATGTGTAAGGGGAACACTTATGTTCTTGAAAGCCCATCTTAGAGAATGGGGTAGGGGGATTCAGAGAAGTGAAAGATATGGAGCCACTTCTTTTGTGAGTATAGTTGTAGGGAAAGGAATTATCGTGGAACCACCATCACATGTTTACCTCATCCCATCACCATCCCCTGAATAGCTTCCATATTCTGTCTGCGCCATACTGCTCTTCCTGCCCTCTGCAGCCTGAAGATATTAATGAAATCTAAGTGTGATTCTATGGTAAACACCTATTTTCCATCTTGGAATCGCACAGAGATTCAAAAGCTGAATTATTTGAACTTACTAAGATGCCGAGGCAGGCCAGCACCTTCAAAGGCCAGCACAGAAGGGGCAAGCTGAGGCAGGACAAAGCAAAGGGGAGGGTGGAGAAGGCTGAGACCTGCTCCTGGGTAATGAAGGGAGGCCCCCCCACTATGGGGACCATGGAAGCCTGCCTGCCTTGAGAGATCTTAGAGTGTCCCATCAGAAGAGTCTCCCCTGAATCAGAAGAAAATCTTTCAATATTTGGGTGGGGTAGGGGGCCGGGGGCCACTCCTTTAAACTGTGGGAAGCCCCACTTCCGTGCTCCTGTCTCAGACCAGAGAGACAGCTGTGGGTGGATTTCAGTTGCCGGATGCCCCCGCACATCTCCAGGCTAACGAAATTGTTTTGAAAGCCTGTTTCCTTGTTTTTCACAGATGTTCCTCACAAATCTGAACTAATGGGGCTGGGGTCTCCACTCAACCTGCCACAATTTTGAAGGGGGAAATAACTTACCTTTTTTCTTTAATCATTTTCTGGTAAGATTTTGATCAGGACAGGGGCAAAATCCAAGGCCACAGTGCAAGTGCCACCACATGCTCTTCTGGGAGACTTGGACCAACCAACTGGCCTCTAGGATTGCTGCCAGGGGTTTTAGAGCTAGGTCACAGTTTCTGGTGACGTAATTTGACCACCTAAATCCATATAGTAAGGGATCTTATTTTATACAATGTAGGCAGAGTCTGTTGATAAGAGAAACAAGACTGAGCAACAGAAGAAGAATGAGATGCACAGACCCCAGGAACCTCAGTGAGTGCGTCTCAGCACCACACAAAGCTGTGAGTGTGTGACCATGAAAACTTTGAATTAGCTGCCAGACAGAGTAAGTGCCCTAAAACCAAGATACATTTTAAAATGCTTTTATTCCGAATATTTATTCATAGGTCAAGCCTCATTTTTCATTCCATTAATGCATTCATATTGCACCTGTTTTCCTCTCCCTTAGGTGCTTTACATATCCAAATGAACAAATACTGATTCACTCCAGGTTCCTTCGCTGTCTCTTAACTCTCGGCCTCTGACACTCCCTCTCCCTCCTTCTCATGCTCTGAATCCTGCTCTTTTGGTCCTTCTTAACCCCTGATCGAGGGTCCCATGCTCCCCATCCTCAGTCTTGCCCGTGTCTCCTTTTGTTCTGCCCCAAAAAGATGCCAGACTGGAAGTCATTTTTCTTTTATTTAAAATCTAAGCATAAGAAAAGCTTTACCAATTCAAGCTCGGCCCCTGGTTCTAGAGAAAAGGTAGAAAAAGAGTTTGTTAATCCCAAGTGTGGTTTTTGTCTCGATTCTTTAAACAACCCTTTGTCATCGCACCAGACTTAATTCATCAGCCTGACTGGTTTAAATCAACTCTTGTAAGTAGCAGAACAATTGAATCACCAGGTAAACAAGGGATCAGAGGTACTGAGGACAACCTTCCTTCTTAGAAGGCTACAGTTAGAAACCTGCCATGATCCAGCTCCACAGAAAGTACTTCTCCACAACCCTGGAAAAGCAACCCGTGGTTTGTGTCCAAATTATTGGATAGTAATTATTTTTATAAATGTTTGATTGATGAATAAATCAATATGTAAAAATTTTAAGTGTACACCTAATGAGTTTTTACAAACTGAACACCTGTGTAACTAGCACTCAGATCAGATAGATGATGTTACGAGTATGCCAGAAGTTTCCCACATACCTCTGTCCAGTCATTAACTCAGTGAAATATAACTACAATTATGACTTCCATCACCATAGATGAGTTTTGCCTGGTGTTGAACTTTATATATATGGAATCATACCACATGCACTGTTTTATTTCTGGCTTTTTTTGCTCAGATGTTATGTCCACGACATGATTCTATGTTGTGGTGGGCCTCATAAATTCATTCTTTTTCACTGCTGTATGATTTTCCATTATATGAATATACTAGAATTTATTTATCTTTTCTACTGTTGATAGACATCTGGGTCATTTCCAGTTTGGGCAAGTTACGAATAATGCTGCTGTAAACATTCTTGTATATGTTTTTTGACACACACATTTATAAATTTCTGTTGGGTTGATACCTAGGAGTGGAATTCTGCATCATAGAATATACTTATGTTCAGCTTTAGAAGATACTATCAGTTTCCCAAAGTGATGGCACCAATTTGTACTCCCACCAACAATGTATAAAAGTTCCAGTCCTCTACATCCTCTACAACATTTAATATTATCAATTTGTAAAACTGTAAGCATTCTCATTGATGGTTCTAATAGCTCACTGTGGTATTAGTTTGCACTTCCCTAATGCCTACTGAGGTTGAGCATCTTTTTGTGTACATGTTGGCTACTGAGATATTCTCTTTTGAAAACTGCTGATTTGAGCCTTTTATACATTTTTAGTTGGATTTTCTCCTTATTAATTTGTGGGATATTTTTTATAAATTCTAGGTGCTCATCTTTTGTCTGACATTAGTGATACAAGTATCTTCTCTCTAATGTAAATACCTTCCTCAGTTGTTTGTCATTTCACTCTCCTTAATGGCAAGAAAAGAGATTCTTGATTTTAATGAAGTCAGTTTATCCACCTTTCATTTTGTGGTTAGCTCTTTTTGTGTCCTGTTTAAGCAAGTTTTGCATATTCCAAGGTCTTGGATACATTCTCCAATGTTATCATATAAAATATTAATTTCACATTAAGGTCAATGACCCACTGAGAATTGACTTTTGTGTATTATCTGAGATAGGGAGGGATAAAGTTCTTCCCCCCGCCCCCCCTTACTTATATCCAATTGATCAGCACTGTTTATTGGCGCTGTACTGATGTGGCACCTTTGTCATAAATCAGGTGGCCAGGGATATTTGTGGGTCTGTTTCTGGACTTTTCTATTCCTTTAGCCAATTTGTCTATCCTTGGGCCGACAAAATAGAGTTAATTTCAGTGGCTTTATGAGAAGTCTTGATATCTGGAAGTCTACATCCTCCGACTTTGTTCTTCAAGATTGTCTTCACTATTCTTAACCCTTTGCATTTACATATAAATTTTAGAATCAGTTTGTCAATTTCTACCAAAAAAAAGAAAAACATGCTGGAATTTTTATTAAGATAGATCAATTTGGGGAAAATTGGCATCTTTTCAATGTTGAGCCGTCCAAGCCATGATATTGTTATATAGTCCTCCATTTATTTAGGTCTTTAATTTCTCTCAGTAATATATTATAGTTTTCTATGTAGAGGCCTTGCATTTATTACAGTTTTTCTGACTATTTAATATTTTTTGATGCTAGTACAAATTCTAGGTTGACAGTTATTTTCTTTTGACAAAAACTTAACAAATGCCATTTTTATCTAGTTTCCATCATTAGTTCTCTTAAAACTCATTGATCATGTTGTTCCTGTGAACATCTTTCTTTTCTTTGACTCCTTTTAAAATTTTATTTTTGTCTTTGTTTTTCATCAGTTCATTATGGCATGCCTAGGTGTAGCTTTCTCTGCATTTATCATAATTATGATACATAGAACTTCTGCCTCTGTTGTTTGATGTACCATGAATTTATGAAAATTGTCAGCCAATATATTTTAAAATACTACTTCTGACCCATTATCTCTCTTTTGGCCTTCAGGGACTCCTATTACACATATTTAGAGATTTTCACCATTTTCCATATATATCTTGTATTGCATTGCATATTTCCCATCACTTTTTTCCCCTGTGTGTATCAATCTGGATAATTTCTACTGACCTATTGTCGTGCGAGGCACCCTGCTCGCTGTGCCATTTGTTGTCTGAGGCGACCTGCGGGGTCTCAGCTCCCGCTTCCCACACAAGAACGCAGGATATGGTGAGGCCATAAAGGAACACCCACGGAGCCATAGGTAGGGGAGTCATACCACTATATTCTCACTGGAGGCAGGATCCACAGGATCTGCAACCTGCTGTCCGCTTCTCTGCCATGGGCAACCCGCACTCCGCCAAGTTAACTGCAGCCCACGCTTGCCAGCCACCATCTGCTTGCTAGCCCCCATTTTCTGCTAGCGTAGCCACAGCAGTTACATTAGTGGCCAATGGCTCACTGGTTACAGCTGACAGCCAACTAGCCATAGCTAATGGCCATCCAATCACAGTTCATGGCCATTTCCTACCTGAGCCAGCACCTTTCCATGTGAGGCCAAGAGCCTGGAAACGGCACTCCTGGCTCTGTCCCCACACCTATCTTCCAGTTCAGTAATCCTCTTTTACTGAGTTCTAATCCATTTGACCCATCTGTTGAATTATTAAATTCAGTCATTGTAATTTCGGTTATAGAATTTCTATTTGCTGCATTTTTATAGGTTCTTGTTCTCTGGTAAAATTTTCCATTGTTTCCTCAATTTTGTTGAGCACATTAATCATAGTTATTTTAAACCACCTGTGTCTGAGAACCCCAATATCTGGATCACCTGTGGGTCTGTTTCTTTATCATTTTTCTTTGGGTTTTTGTGTTTGTTTGTTTGTCATTACATCCTGTTCCCTATTATACCTGGTGATCTTTTATTTTAATGTGCGAGAAATCCTGTCTCTGTGTATAATTCCACAGAGGATTTAATTTTTTTCTTCTGGAAGGCAGAAGGAAAACTGGGAGATCATCGTGACCCAGGTGAGGTAAGTTTATTTTTGGTTTTCCCTTGTTCCAGTGCTCAGCCCTTCAGGAGTCTCCATTGAAAGCCTCTGCTGTTTACCAGAGACCCTCTTCCCGAACTCAATTTCAGTCTCCACAGCACTGCGATACTACTCTCTCTGTTTAGTTTTTTAGTTTCTTGCAGATACTTTCTGCTTAGTTTATCAGCATGATATCAGATAAAGCTTTTAGGATGCAACCAATGACTCAAGGAGAAATTGTAGGCAGATTACTGGGCTCAATAGTCTATGGTACCCTTTCCTCTGGGATCTTCCTCCTTAAGTCCTGGCTGCTCTGGGAGCCTTGAACTCTAATATTTGACTCCCAGCCCAGTGAGTACACTTGTTACAAGGTTTCTGTCTAGACTCTGTGCCCTGCCCTACAATTGGCAAATGCCCCACAGGAAAAAGTTGATAGTGATTGTAGGGCTCACGTCAATGTATTTTTCTTCTCTTTGGAATTTTGATCTGTGGAGTCCTGGCTGCCTTGATTTCCCACTGCTGCTTCAAACATCTGTTTTTTAGTTGCTCTTAGCAGGAAGGCTAGTCTGATACTAGCTACTTAATCTTAATCGAAAGCAGGAGTGGTAATTACTTTTTAACAGACTACAAGCAATACAAAGTTAAGAACTAATTGGATTCCTTAAATTATTTGGTTAATTAAACTAATAACCACCTTGAATTTCTACAGCACTATTCTTCCACAGATTTCAAAGTACTCCTACACATCAACATAGGACCATTACTAGTTCCCTCCAGCTCTAATTTGTAAATTTAAAATTGGAGTAATGGAATAAAATAAATTCTCAGGTCCATAGGTATCCATAGAAATTAGATAAAAATGGGTACTAAACATGTGGATTGCCAAAAATCGTTGCAGTGGTTTGAAATCCTAGGAAATAGACTCCCTATAAGTATAGCATAACACATTAAGTATGTCACTCCCCATAACGTCTAGTACCCTAAAGGGATATATATGGAAAATATGTAGCATGTACTAAGTGCTGATTTGGACACTTCATCAAACAGAGTAAATAGATTGCTATCAAGGCTACTCAAATTATGTTTTTAAAAACATAATTAAAGTGAAATAATTTTCTATAAGATTTATAGAACAATAAATGCTGCAGTTTAATTCAGAACTGGTTTTCTCATGTAAGGGCAACCATAACAATATTACAAACCATATTTCGTTTATCCTTTCAGGTTAACTATAGCAGTAGCCTGTGAAGTGATATTTTTGTTCTATGAAATCGGAGTTTTTTCCATGCATTCTCTCCAGAATTGGCATTAGACCTGGATTTCTTACAAATTGTTTCCAGAGAAGGATATTCAGCTCATAAAAGGAAACTAAAGAATTTAAAAGAAAAAAAAAAATGAATGCATAGAAAAGTTACAAAATAAGCAAGCAAGAGCCAGTAGACCTGAACTCTAAATCATGGCAAATAGTTACAAATGAAACACAAAGCACCCAATAGACACCCAATAAATATTTGATGATATTGATTTCTTGCATCCTACAATGAGTTTTTAGTGGGGCTTTGAAAGTAATTGGGTACCTCATCTTAATACCTTGACACAAAGGAATTTGGAATAATCCATCATGGTGCTTCCGCAAGATTTCAAGTAACAAGCACCACAGGCTGGATGAGAATAGGCTGACCTCACAAGGCCCCCTTGCAGTCCTATGACTTGAGAATTAATAATAAATGGAGGCTGATATTTTTATAGTCAATTTTTGTCCAGAACTGGAAGTATCTCATAGAGACTGGCTGGACTTCTTACCTTTTCTTTAAAGACTAGGAAGAAACAAACATGGCTATGCCCACTTTACAAATCAGCAAGTACGCAGAAGTCAAATATTTCAACCAAGGTCACATTAAGAGGCCCACCTCAGCTATGTAAACTGCCATGATATCCCCACTACCAATCTAATGAGTTATTGATTACTATTGAGTTTCCACTTACTGTTACTCCCTACGGTTTACTTCATAGACCAAATCCTAACTCCTAGAGTGTTTCTAATACAGTGGTACCATTCTTATGTTTGCAAACTGGCCACATCTAGTATAATTCTTCTAATGCACAAATCACTTGCTGTGCCCCATTTAGGAATAAACAATAAAGCAAAATTTTATAAGCGAGGAATAGGGGAGAATTGGACACTCATTTCCTTCTTGCATTTACCAAAAAAAGTTCCCACCTTGTTGAATGTTTCTAGTAGGTTATTATCACCCGCATGATGGAAGTAAAAGAGAGGAAAGGCGTATAGGGTATTTAGAACAACAATAAGATTAGAAAAAGAATAGTTTAGACCATAAATAACCACACACTTTATGAAGTTTTAAAAATTCCAGAGGAGAAGTTTTAGAAATTATGAGTATAAGTTGAGCTTTTGCAATGACTAAATCAAATACTTATCATTTTTTCACTCCCATATTATAACTGCCCATTCTCCACAGTGAGAAGATCCATGGAAGATGTTGTAAACCAATTTCAACTTTTTAGATAAAGACAGATAAGTCTCTAAATTTAGCAGCACTGTCCCTGCCTTTGGTTAATGGTATGCAATACGCTGAACTTCCTTTAAAACCTTGAGTCTGTCTCACCAGCCTTGAGGTAAAAGGTAAATCGTGTCAGTCGTAACCAAACTGCCAGAGGAGAAGCTCAAATGTTTCCCAATAGCCAGTCAATATCTGGCAAGCGTCTAATGGGTTAGAAGAGTTAAGTGTGCCCACCAGGACTAGATGTGAAAAATGAATAAGGTGAACACATCTGCTGTTGGAATGTTGCTTGCTTTATTTTGTTTTGCTGTGAGCAGCCTGCCACCTCCTTCTATTTCTATAGCCGTTTTCTATGTGAAGGTCGACAGAAACCACAGTAGCAACTGCCCTCCAAGGGAGACAGGGTGCAGCAGAGAAAACAAGGAGACCATCTCACCCAAGCTACCTACCACCTTCGGCTGCTCAGCACCCCAGCAATGTTTCTAACCTCCTCCTACAGCACACTGCTGAGAGTTAGATTTCTAAGTACCTCTCACTCTTTTGTGTTCAGCTTGCTCACTTCTTCCTAAAAGGACTTTACTCTAGATTAAACTGCTCACCTCCCTCTACCATTTCTCAGGTTGCATTCAGAATCAGAAAATCCAAGAAATATATTCACAGATGTTCCCTTGTTTATTTGTTGACTCTGTGTAATTTGTTTGCCCTAATTTGTTTTTGTCTACCTTGGGACTTCCCTTTTTAATTTCCCTTTCTCTGTTTACCCCTCTTTGTGGAGCAGCGGTCTGTTAAGCTGTGAGAGGCACACGCCAAATTAAAAAAAAAAAATGCACTGCAGATTGTTTTAAGCATGGGCTGCCCCTTTGGGCCTGAAGGCCTTGCTTGAAGCCTGCACCTGCCCCTCCTCCTGAGACACAGGGCTCCTGATCTTTATCCCTTGCCTTTAAGCTGCCTGATTCCTATTATCCAAAGTCAAACAGCGTTCTCTACATTCACGCCTCCAGCACTTGGCATGAAATTAATAAGCCTGGCTGATATATTTCCCTGGAAGCCTGCCACTCTTTAACAGTGGTGTTAGATTAAAAATTTTGGCATGGTTAATGAACAGGGAAAAGCTGAAGCCAAAAGTTTCATGCAGCAATGCAAAGATTTGGGGGTTATGAAAAGAATACCAACTTTCCTCATATTTTCTGAATGCCATCCTAATTACAGGGTTAGATAACAAATACAACTAGACAGTTAGCACTAGAAGAAAGTGTATTCTCAGGCTCTACTCATATTTAGATTTTATCATCTGTTCTTTCAATCACATGGCCTTCTGTTAGACTGGGTTATCTAAAATTGTAATAATAGCTATCGTGTTTCCCCGAATATAAGACCTAGCCGGACAATCAGCTCTAATGCGTCTTTTGGAACAAAAACTAGTATAGGACCCAGTCTTATTTTACTATAATATAAGGCCAGCTATAATATAATATAATAATATAATATAATATAATATAATATAATATAATATAATATAATATAATATAATATAATATACCAAGAATTATATTAATGTTTGCTCCAAAAGATGCATTAGAACTGATTGTCCGGCTAGGTCTTATTTTCGGGGAAACACAGTATTTGCGCTCTAGACAGACCTCCCTCATCCCAAGTCACTATTTTTCTTATTTAAGGAGCACTGTGAATGGATTTCAGGCCACAAACTGATCTTCCTGAAGTGAAAGTCAATCCAGTGAGAGGAGATTACTTGGAGTTTATTAAAAACCAATGTCTTGTTGTTGGAATTCCAATACTCATTATTTAAGTCTACAGCTACACTTTCTAAGCCATAAAAACATCTCCTCCCCACCACAGGAGAGAAACTTGTTACTTAGGCCCACCCATTTGTCCCCACCTTCTTCTCAAAACAGCACCCAGCTATCGAGTTAGCCTCATCCAGAAGACATAAAATCTACTTATTGCTTATGACCTGAAAAAGGGTTTCACAAAAGTTTTGACAAGGTTTTGGCAAATCCCAAGCAAAGTCCTGTATGCCATACAGGGCCATCTTAGTGCAAAAAGAAATCACAAACGGGCCGGCCCGGTGGCTCAGGCGGTTAGAGCTCCATGCTCTTAACTCCGAAGGCTGCCGGTTCGATTCCCACATGGGCCAGTGGGCTCTCAACCTTCAATTCCTTGAGTCCCACAAGGAATGGTGGGCCACGCCTCCTGCAACTAAGCTTGAACATGGCACCTTGAGCTGAGCTGCCACTGAGCTCCTGGATGCCTCAGTTGGTTGGAGCGCGTCCTCTCAACCACAAGGTTGCCGGTTCAACTCCCGCAAGACATGGTAGGCTGTGCCCCCTGCAACTAGAAATGGCAACTGGACCTGGAGCTGAGCTGCGCCCTCCACAACTAAGACTGAAAGGACAACAACTTGACTTGGAAAAAAGTCCTGGAAGTACACACTGTTCCCCAATAAAGTACTGTTCCCCTTCCCCAATAAAATCTTAAAAAAAGAGAGAGAGAAATCACAAACACAGCCACTTCAGTGCACCGTTCCTGGTTACCCATCTCTACTTCTGAGGTAGTAAGGCCACACAACCAGAAGTCTGGGACTATGAAAGGACCAAAATGTGATGGGAGTCAGTAAAGAAAGGAGAAAAAGAAAACTTATCTCTGCTTAGTGGAGGGACAAATATGCTCTTCAACCGTGTTCTAGCCATTGAAGAATGACTAAGGGGTACAGTGTCCAGCACAGATGCATGCCACCCCCTTTCAGGAACACCTGGCTCTGAGTCCCAAGGCCCAGCAAAGGTGGGAGCTCAGGAGCTCCCAATTCTTTGGTCAAATTTGGAACACCTGGGCAAAGAGCTCAGAAAGGGCTACTCAGCTGATCAAACACAAGATTTGTTTTTTATGTGCTCCAAACTGTCAGGTAAAATCAAACTAAACCTATCTATGATCCATGGATAACATATATCCAAGAGACTGTCATTTTTAGGTTTTGCTTTAGTTTCTCTGATCAATGGAATAGTCATAAGAAAAAGCACCATGTCAAAATCACCAGCACCACTCAAAAAGTTCATTTACAAATGAAAAAAAATCACCTGGAGTTAGATTCATGGGAATCATGTCACTTCCGCTTGTATTGGCCAATGTGACAGCCATTTTGGCACAGATATCCTATCTAATCAATGACTTGAAGGAGAAACTTAAATGGTAAATACCCCTCCCTGAGCTGAGAATAGGAAGTATGACTAACACTCTTCTCTTAGGTTACTGGGAGGCAAAAGGCTTTTACAGCACGTGAGGGTTTCATCAGGAGACAAGAGTTGACCCTTGGTAGAGTCAAATCAATTTCATAGCAACCCATTACAACAGGCATCTACTGTATTCATTATTCCAAGATACTTCAAAGCTTTTTTTCAATATAAAGAAAGCATAAAGAGATCAAAGCTCCTGGACCACACATTATGCAGTTGAAAGTTGCCCCAACATGTTCTCTGCCTGCAAGACAAATAAGTTAAATATATTTGCAAATGTCAACTTCGTCCCTTTTAATGCCTCTTAAATCAGGTCAGTGAGTCTGTTTTGGAAACAGAAGTAGGATGACTCACATATACTTGCTTGGCTCATTACTTGAGCTTAGACAACAAAGCCACTCAATTTTAAGCACTCTTGTATGGTCCACATCCTTAGGACGTTGTTACCCTCTGACCATTTATATTTATAGCCTCCTCCCTTTGTTCGAGGACAGTACACTTGCATCATTATTATGAAACCTGAAAAAAGTAAACGTATTTTTTAAAAAGTGTTTCGCTTTTCTGACCCTAAGAGAAAATGCTGGTTTGTTCCTGTGGCAGCACTGAGAGTTTTGTTTCTCAAACCAAACTGGCCCTGGATACTCAACTACATTACATCCAAAGTACAACGAACCTTTGCAATAGATGATCTGTCCCGTTTTAAACACTGGTTCCACTGTCCCATCAAATCCATTTTTTCTTTGACCCTGTATACTCACATTGCCCCTTGTTAATACCTCTCTTAGGAAATGTCCCCCATCTCCCTTATAACAGAGTGTGTTTTTAATTTGTCTCAGTTCCTTGACTAGAGGGTAAATACTTCAAGGGCAGATGTGAGTCCTTGCTCTCAGACTTCTCCAGGTTTACATTTCTTGAGGAGAAGACAGTATCCTCCTGCCAGTTTACATAACAAAAACCTAAAGTTGATTTGCATTGGATAAATGAATGAATAAATGTTTATAGACAAATTTTTAAAGACAATATTTAAAGACAAAAACCTCTTTTCATGATTCTCCATGATCTGAATAGCACAGATTTCCTAGAGCAAACTGCCTGGGCTGAACAGGAACACAAGGACACAATCAAGGGAACAGTAGATCTTAATGATTTAAACAGGGATCACAAAAGTATTACTTAGGAGTTGAAAAATGCTTAGGGCCTCAGAGTGCCATCCCTGTATCTTTCCTATCTCCTCCCCAACCCAGTTGGCCTAATTTAGGAATATTCTGCAGCATCTTCCCAGGTATCTCAGGCATCTTATTTCTGACATTTGTAAGCTTCTACTGAATAACCAGCATATACCAGCCAAGAGAATCAGTACAACCTTGAGTTTGGTGGGAGCTCAGACAATGTCTTTACTGGAGTACCAGGCTGAGAGGAATAAACAAATTGGGCCTTGTATCAGTTTCCTGTTGCTGCTGTAACAAATTACCGCAAACTTTAATGGCTTAAGATAACACAAATGTGGATTTCAGGAGTTTGAAACAAGTCTCACTGGGCTAGAACCAAGATGTCAGCAGGGATACATTTCTTCTGGAGACTCTAAGGGATAATTCATTTCCTTGCCTTTCCCAGTTCCTAGAGGTCACCTGCATTCCTTGGCTCAGGGCCCCATTTCTGTATCTTCAAAGCTATCAACTTCAGGCAACTCCTTCTCACCCTGACTTCCCTCTGGTTCTCTCTCTTCTGCTTCCCTCTTCCCCTTATAAGGGCTCTTATGATTATATTGAGCCCAACTGATTAATCCAGTATAATCTTCCCATCTCAAGATCAGCTAATGAGCAAGTTTAATTCCATCTGTAATTTTAGTTGCCTTTGCCATGTAACCTAACACACTCACAGTTTCCAGGGACTGGGACATGGGCAGCTGGGCCATCATTCTGCCTACATGCAGAGCAGGGGAGGCGAAGTCCCAAAGTCCTGGGAGGCACTCAGGAGGAGGATGGAGCATGGAAAGCCCTCAGGCCAGAGAGCATTGCCTACAGAGAGATCTCAGCCTAAGGGCCGGCACTGCTGTCCTTCCTGGGGAGCCCACCAGAGCACCCTGCCTTTAAGGAGGCTCCATCTTTCCTTTCAGGAAAGAATGCCAAGTGATGAACTAATCCATGCCAAGGGACTTCCCATGACCTAGGAGCTCCCTGAGAAAGGGGCACTGCTTGACACAGAGAGATGGCTTAGCGTTGGTAAAATTTCAGACATTGTTTGGGAAGTCGTTCAGATAACTTGTCAAAATGTATCATGTACTCATTCCTCTAATTTTTTGCAATTAGGCTGATCTTACACCAAAGCAACAACAGTCAGATCACATGTGAATGAGAATGAGGCAGACCACAAGACCCAACACATATACACAGACACACACACACACACACACACACACACACACAACTTTCTTTTATTGTTGTTAAACATTCAAAGGATGTTGTTCAGAAATAGAAAGTTAAATAGGAAAATAGTAACTTTTCCATTATAATTTGCTGCTGCCACCCCCTTAGGGGTGCCAGTATGGGTCAGTTAATGTCCTGTGACCAGCCAGGGTGAGATTCTTTATGGGGTAGTGTTTATTCTTACCATATGTTTTCTAGTATTGACTAAGAGTGTTAATTTGTGTTTCAGGAATCAGGAGGGGGAAGATCAAGGGCATCTAGGGGGAACACATCATCTAGTGTCCCCCCTACCCTCAATTAACACATGTCTAAATGCTCATAATTTGTGCTGATCTACTGCTTAGCCAGCAAATAGTCCCACTTGGAACGTGCTGTGTGTCAGCCTTACAGTTTTCCTGTCTTCTACTTTACTTAAAAAAAAAAATAGGGAGGTTTTCTTTTTTAATATGGTGGTTGCCAAATAAAAGTGAGCGTGACTGCCCTGAAGTTCATGAGTAGTTGAAAGGAGGTACCCCCACCCTCCCATCCTGCCTGAGCTCTCATTTTCCCATTCCTCATCCCACATTTCCACCTGCCTTCCTGGGCACAGGCGGGAAACCTTTCCCAAGTCTATCAAGGCCTTTTCCCGTCTTCCCTTACAAACCCACACCAGTCCCACTTCTCCAGAAAGCTTCCAAAATACTTTTTGCTTATTCAACCTCACTACTAAAGAAAGATGTTGAACCTCAAGATTGGACGGAAAGATGGAACCTTAAGATGAAGAATATTCTATAACTGATGATACTCACTTAATAAGGCTGCTGACAGTATAAATAAATAGGTGCCACAGTTCGGAATGTTTGGAACAATTTGGCTGGAGGGCAATTTGGACACAATTACAGGAGTCCTTCAAATGTTCATGTGCTTTGACTCAGTAATTCCTCTTTAGGAATTCACAATAAGGAAATAGAGAGAAATGTAGCCAAAGACTTACAAACAATGTTTTTTATTACTAAGTTATTTTGAAATTAAAAAAAATCTTGGAAACAATGTGCTATGGTCTGAGTGTTTGTGTCTCCCCCAAATTCATATGCTGAAATCCTAACTCCCAAAGGTGATAGCATTAGCAGGTGGGACCTCTGGGAGGTGATTATGTCATGAAGGGGGGGCCCTCATGAATGGGATTAGTGCTCCTTTAAAAGAGGGTCCAGAAAGCTCCACACCACGTAAGGATACAACAAGAAGTCTGCAGCATGAAAGGGGGCCTCACACAATGATGCTGGCACCCCATCTCAGACTTCCAGCCTCCAAAACTGTGAGCAATAAATTTCTGCTGTGTACAAATCACCCAGTCTGTGGTATTTTGACACAGCAGCTCCAGCAGACTAAGACACAATAAATTCCAACAATAGAAAGATAGTTAAATAATGCAGTCATTAAAAATCTTGCTTTACTATAATTTTATATATATATATATATATATATATATATATATATATATATATATGTATATATATATGTATGTATATACTTACAAGAAGTGGAGCACAGCATTAGGAATAGAGGCAGTGGAAATGTAATGGCTGCGTGCGATATCAGAGGGATAGTGGATGGGGGGAGGGGGGTTCACACAGTGTGAGGGATATAAATGATAAATGTCTAAGTGTTACTTTGTTTTGTGCACCTGAAACTAATAAAAAAAATCTTGTTTTAGAAAAATATTAAATGAGATAGGAAAATGGTGAAAATGCAATTTTAAGTAAAACAGCACAATATAATCCCATCCCCAAAGTTGTTTCAGATATTGAATTATAAGCCAGGATTTTTTCCCTAATATTTCTTATTACTCCTAAACTTCCTGATGTGGTATTAATTACCTCAAGGAAGAGATGAGACAGCATAAAGCAGAAAACCCACAGGAGTCACTTCTTGGCTTCAAATGCCTCAGCACTAGCATAGACAAAGCAATTGGAAAGATGCAACGTGAAGAAGAGCAAAGCCTCCCTGACATTCCGTTCCCCGAGATGAGATAAAGATCCCTTGCCTAGGTAAAGGAAGAGTTGAAGGAGACATAGAGAAATAAAAAAGCATATACATTTGTGTGTGCGTGTGTGTATGTGTGTATACATACCCACGCACATTGGAGGAGGGCATGAAGTATGATGATAGGTTGGAAAAAACTGAGAGCAAAGAGAACGTAGGCCCTTTCGGGACAGAGCCCCGGGGAAAGAGCAGAGTGGTGCAGAGTTCCCTATGCCCTGGGAAGAAATGGCCGCACCCTGTGTCTAGGCTGGTAAATCCTTCCACATACACACCCCCTGCTTCTAGCAAAGCTGTGAGGAGCAGAATGAATTTGTGTGTGCAGGAGAGGCACAGAAGTCTCAGGCCTTTGATGGCCTTGTGAAATCTCCCACAGCTCAGGGCGTCACCAAAACAGCCCAATGATCCCTAGGTGATTAGGAAAGGAGGACAGTGGCTGGGAGGCAGAAACCTCATCACTCAGAGGACCGTGCTCCAGCGCTCTCGTTCTTTCATCAAAGACCAGAAGTAGAGTTCCTTTCATTTTACATGCCACCATCAGTGACCCCACCAGAAGGTCACATTTTAAACTTCTGATCCATGTTCAATCAGTTATCAAATCCTGTATCTGGCCAAGCCTGTCTGCTCTGACTGCCCTCCAGAGATGAAATCCTTCTCTGACACTGCGACTGGAGCACAGGTGAAGGATCCCCTTCCCTCCAGGCTCTTTCCTCATTATTTCTTCCCCCATGATACCAGCAGAGTCATCCTCCTAAAACACTTCTCCCATTAGCTCAGCTCAGAAATCTCCCGCGGGTCCTTAGCCCAAAGCCCAGGCTTCACCTGGCGCCAAGGCCACACAATAACCAGGCCTGTCCCCTGACTCCATCTTTCCTCCCATTCTCTTAACAGAGACGCCATTTCAGACTTTTTCTTCTTGCCTGGAGCATCTCTGCAATCCAAACTAGCCACCCTTAAAATCCCAAGCCCCGTTTTCTCTGGCAGTACTTCCCCATCCCGTCAATTCCCATAGCTCTCTCCCTCTTGATTCCCATAGCACTTATCTGAACCATTCCCTCAAATGTGTAACAACTTATGGCCTCGTATCATTATGGCTCAAACACCCAACCAAGGCCGCGTTCCTGCGGGGTGGGGCCAGGTCTTCTCTGCAAGTTGCCCAATGATGGGAGTGCAGTGAGTGCCTTTTCATGCATTCATTGAACATAAATTCCTTTACTAGTCCTTCATTACCAACTTCATGCAGGATAGATGGAAAAATGGAGCAGACTGCAGAGACGGGCAATAGACAGCGAGGACCTGGGAAAGGCTTCCCAACAGAGGGGAGAGTGCTCACTCCAGAGCATATAGCTTAGGCCTCCTGAGTGAAGGAATTCATTTAAACTCTGTGCCTGAGCCTACACTGGTGAGCCTTAAATGTTTAGACAATGTTAGCACTGTTCATATGCACTGTAGGTACAGGAAGGGGAGTAACGGCAAGGTTTATAGAAAAGAATATGACTTCTTTATTGAAACAGTTTAAGCCCATTAACCAGGTGATGATGCAAAGCAGAGGTCACAGAATAGTTCTGTAGTGTGTGTGTGTGTGTGTGTGTGTGTCCGCACGCACACACATTCATGACCAACAGAGCTAAAAGCTGGCCCATCACATCTTACAAGAAAGTTATTTAAAGAGTGTACTCATATGTTGAGACCAAGAAAAGTACACCCACCACATCAGAAAAATAGATAAGGAGCATAAAACAGGAAATTCACACACACACACACCCACAAGTTTTATAAACGTAGGGGGAAAAAATTCCATCTCATTAGTAATCAATCAAAAGTCCCTCTCTTTCCTTTCTTGTAGCCTAGGAGTATCATAAATGAGAATTTCAACAAACAAATTCAACTAAAGTTTGCTTTGTGTCTACTGTGTGTCAGACACTGGGTAGCAATGGAAAGCCATGTACAAGTTTAAGAAAAGGGCAACATGATCACCTCTATCCACCCCTCCCTGTGGATGGTGAACTGTGGAGGGGGAGACAGAATAAGCTATTCTAATTGCCTGTCCCAAACAATGAGAGCCAGCATTAGGAGAATGGCAGTGGAGGTGACATTTGTTTTAAACCCAAGTCAGTCTCTTCTTCCTTCTAACCTACTTTCTCTTTTTCTAATTTAAATTCACTGTAACTACCAATATTGCAAGTACCGCAGAAGGGATGTTTTTACAAAAGGCTAAAAAATTTCACAAAAACCTGTATCTGTGTTTCAGTTTTCACCAAAGTGTTAAAGTATAAAATTTGGAGGTTGTGTACAAATGTGCTCAAATTCAGGAGTGAAAATGAGCCATTCATTTTTGCTGCCAGAGTTAAGGGAACCAGAGAGCAGTAGGCTCTCCAGATAAAGTCCGTTCTCTTCAAAGAATTGTTTTCTGTTTAATAAGTCATAATGCATGATTGTAAGTCACTTTGCACATATCGAGTGCTATGTGATTGATATGTAATAATAATAGCAGTTCTGGTCACCTGAGCAACAACAAGTTGCTCTTTGGTACACAGTGGAGGAAGAAAATATCAGGGGCAAGAGTCTGATTTCCGAGATTCAACCACAAAGATGTTCTATTTTAAATGTATTCTGTTTTACTCGGTTTTTCTTTCTCTCTCCCCATTAAATAAAACAAATGCTAAATGTTATTTTATGAGAAGCCCTAGACCTTCTCATGAGGAAATAAGGAGCAGCAGTTCAGCTCCCGAGAGCTCCTGCTCACCTGAAATGCTTTCCTCGGCTGTTGGAGAACATGACTGGAATCAAAAGGCCAGATTGATGTCAGTGGAGACGGGCTCCCAGCTCCCGGTGGCTTCCCAAGGAGCAGTGTCAATGTCCTAAGGTGGGATTTCACTCTGAAAAGCACGGCGTTCTGTGAAAGACGTGCATATTCATGTCTTGGCTGTAAGTGAGGCCAGGTCTATTGTTTCTGCTGGGAAAGGATATTAAGTTAAACAGAATAATGCACCACATGGAATCAAGTCACCTGGGAAATATTCAGGAGAGGGGTTTAGGCCTCAGTGTATGTGACTAAAGAGAAACTGGAACACTTGGCGCTTCTCTCCACATGAACAGCACCCAACCGGACAATTCAGGGAAAGCTGGAATCAGTTAATCCAACTGCTTGGCATCAAGGAGGCATAACCCTGGTAAGCAAAGGTAGATGCACTCCAGGACCCTGAATTGACCAGGACCTTGGCTTGGTTCACTACTTTTCAGCAGCTGAAGCTATAGAAGCTCCATTATACCTCTCAAAATTGCTTTTTGATACTCGTGTTCCCAAAGGCATTCACTCCCACTCCATTATTATTCTATTCAATTTCAACAGCTGTTCTGTGAGCCCTTATCAGCTGTCAGGCACTGTGCTAGGCACAGCAGAGAAGAAGGTCCAATAGGACACGGGCCCTGCCTTAACGGAGCTCAGTATGAATAAAGAGATAAGAGTTTTTCTATTGGAGGCTAGCTTCCATCTAGACATTTACTCATAATTCTTGTCAGGAGGGGAGAAAAGAAAAACCTAAATCTCCCCCCAAATCATCTCTTTGGGTGAGCAGTGAAAACATTTTATAATTGAGAGCATTGAATGAATATTCCTTTTTAGAATCCTTTCACCTCTCACACAGGTTAACACTCAAGGCATTGCCAAGTGAGGAGGAAGATACAGTTATTTTGGAAAGGATGCGGTTACCCAGGGACATGTTATTCAAAAATATGTTAAAGGACCTTATGAGGAAGGTCCCGACAGCTTCAGGTACCTGTGTGCCAAACTGCAGTTACCAGCAGCCATTCACACTGTCTGGGGAGGTGGAGTTTCCAGAACCTGCCATGTACCTTTTTGAGTTTTCAAGAATCACACTAAACTTCCCTTCCAGGGATCTTCATTCAGGGAAATAAAATCATGAGAAAAATGGCTCTTCCAGCCAAGAGAACCTAGAGAAAAAGACCACATACAAAGATCATAAATGTCCAATAAATGTGATCCCTATACATCCCAGAATACCTGTATCCCTGCTTCTAGCACTGGATGTATCAATCTGCGGTAGTTGCTTATGTATATACACTCTCTCCATCTTCTAGAATGTGAGCTCCCCCAAGGCAGAAGGTGTGCCAAATTCACCTTTGTAAATGCCCCACCATAGGGCCAGATGAGCGGGTGGATGAGGGTTTTTGCCCTGCCTTGGCACTGGACCTGGAACCTTGAGGGACCCGTAGGAAGAGATGCCACAGCCCTTCCCCCAGGGAGGACCACACAGAAGGGGTATGATCCCGCAGTCCTGAAGCAACAGGGGCATGTGTCATAGAAGGAATGGGTCGCCCCCCCAAGACAACCCCATCACTAAGACCAGCTATGTAACTTGCAGAATCTAGTGCAAAATGAAAATGCAGGGTCCCTTGTTCAAAAATAAAGAATTTCAAGACAGTGACAGCAGAAACCAAGTGTGGGGCCCTTCTGAGTGTGGAGTCCTGTGTGACTGCACAGGTCACATGCCCATGAAGCCAGACTTGCTTGTCATACTCTGTTTCACCTACAAGGGCTATCTGGTTGCACCACTGATCGTGCCTGATTAATTCTGACTCCAACGTCTTTGGCTAATGAGAGAAAATGAGGTTAATATTCATGACACTTTAGTGACCTACGCAGACAAGTAGTAATAGAAAGGGTTGCTCTTGGGTTCTTGGAGGATCAAATTTAGAGTGAGGACAAAAACAATCAATACTGTTTGCTACCAAATGCCAAGCAATTTGCAAAGTACTATCTCATTTAAACTCAGAATCACTTTCTAAGGTAGGCATTACTAGTGTCTACATTTTACAGAAAAGGAATCTGAGGCTTTAAAAAGCTAAGTAATTTCTTTAAAGGTCACACAGGAAGTGTTTGGCAAGACTCACTTTGCAAGTCCTTCTGGAAACAAAGTACATGGTCAATGTACTTACAACACTTCCACCCACAATCTGTTCTGAAAGGCCATTCAGAGGTGAGTGAGAATGCACCTGCAAAGATGCTTCCTCCGCCTACAAAACACTTTCCCCCTTGCTACTTGTTAAAATACCAATCATGATTCAAACCCCAATAAGGACATCACCTCCTCCAATAAGCCTTCCTGGATATCCTCTTTGCCCCCTTGATTAATCCCTTCTGCCGCGCCTTCTACACTTTATATTTACTCCTATTGTGGCATTAATCCCTCTGCTGGAATTTGTTTCCCTGTTTTTCCTGCTCAACAGAGTCCTTTGAGGGTAAAAATTGTATCTTATTGATTTGTTTTCTCAACTTTTGATACAATGCCAGACTGATAATAGGTGCCCAATAAACATAAATTAAATTTAATTCAGTGGAATAGCATAGAAAGAATGGAATGGTATAGCCTAGATTTATCTTCTTGTCTAGAGATTTTAGAAAGCTTTGAGGTAAAAAGGGATCTAGGGAACAGTGATTTGAAGGAAAAAAATCATGATTCAGTGGCTGTGACTCTCTCACCTGTTGAAAACTGGAAATATAATGTGTTTTTGTCTTTGGAAAGTGGATGCTTCTCCCTCTCTGCAAGTTCTTTTCCTTTCTGGCTGCAAAACAGATGAAGCAAAAAAACACTGTAGGAAGGAATAGGAGAGACTTAATGACCTTTTCAAAATCTTTTAGTCTTTTGATTATAAATATTCATTTTAACCCTTAAAAACAATTATTTCAGGGTGTACTGCCTAATGGCTGTTTTTAAAGGGAAATCCCTTCACAGAGCAGCCCAGTGAGACCTGGGTCAATATTGCTCCCTGCTCTGCATTCCCCGAGCTTTCTATGCCAATTGACTCAGAGGAAGTGCCGTCCTGAGCCCTCTTCAGCCAGGACTGGTTTGCTCTCGGTAGCACTTTGGAACATTTTCATTTAAGCTTTAATTAAATCTTGTCTGTTAAAGTGGCAGTGACCTGTCTTGGCAGCTGAAAGGTAACATATAAAAGTTAATTTCCTAAAGTCCTAGAATACAAAACCCTGACGATGTGCACGGGATACACATGTGAATTCAATTTCAAAGGACGTGTGTTTGAACTGGACTATTCTGAGTGAACAGAATAAAATAAAATAAAAGACTTGTCTGACCAATGAGAATGTTTATAAAAACTTAAGATAAGCAAACTCATTAAGTCTGCTTGTCTTATGTTTTTTATGCCATCATGATCTCTGGAAATATGTGAGGCTAATGGGAAAATTATCCATATTGGAGGAGGTGTTTAATAAACTACTTTGGATTAAGGAATCCTAGAATTGGAAGCACTCTAAAAGACCTGGTGTCACTTAGTCCAGTTTACTACTGCATTAGTTTCCTAGTGCTGGTGTAACAAACTACTATAAACTGGTGGTTTAAAACAACACAGATTTATTATGTTAAAGATCTGTAGGTCAGAAGTGTGGCACAGGTCTCATGGGTTAAAATCAAGGTGTCAGCAAGGCTTCATTCCTTTCTGGAAACTCTAGGAAAGCATCCATTTCCTTGCATTCCTTAGCTTGTGGCCCCCTCCCTCCATCCTCCAAGCCAGCAATGTTGTTTCTCTCTGACCATTTTCTTGTAGTCACATCTCTCTCTGATGACGACCTAGAAAGTTCTCCACTCTTAATAACCCCTGTGGAAACAGCTTCCCTCCTCCCTGTTGGATAACCCCGTTGGATAATCTCCCCATCTCAACATCCTATACCCTGTGCTCATGAGAATTCAGGGCCTTTCTGATCTGTTCTAGGTGCGTCTATGACTGACAGGAGCTAGGTTGTGCCAAGCTATCTGACTTCTTTCCTTTCATTTTTCCTCTCCTGTGACCTCCCTTACCTCTTCCTATATGAGACTACACTGATCTTTGGTTCCATGCAGCTATGAGGACATGAGCTTCCCTCATTTTAGCTTGACTCTCTAATGACCTTCCAGTGAAAAGGTCTCCCCTGCGTCTGCCCCACCCATCTGCACACCCACCCCAGCCCCTTTTGTCTTCCCCACAAAGCCAATTGCAGCCCCTATGGCAACCACAGGCACACACATCCATCTCCGCATTCAAGGTGGTGGATCACTTTAAACAACAGTTAAGTTCACGTGCAATTCTGAGGATGGAAGAGATGGAATAATATATTTCTCTGGACACCTCATTTTTTTATACATAAGCATTTTAAGGTCATTCCATGGACCAAAAGTAAGAAAGAGTATTTGGAATGTCAATTAGTTATTTTCATTGGCATTCTATGGCAGTAAAATATACAAATCTAACCCATAGCATTTGATTAATAGATGTGTGTGCCAAGATAGGGCTATAACACTACATATCATTATATCACAATGTATTTTACCTCAGTATTATTGCCAGATCAATAGAAACACACAAAGCCCTCTGTTTCTCTATTGAAGCAAGAATCCTTTAAAAAGAATATTTAGGTAAACTAATAAAGTAATAGAAAGTGTAGCTGCCAACATTATAAACAAAGTTGTGACAGAAGAGAGTGCTCACTGATCTGTAAAAAGAGATTTTTAAAACTTGTTTTCTCTCCTTAACAAAGCAGGTACGGCTTACAAATGTGTACTTTTCCCTTATTGTTCCCAAACTCCAAACAAAAATAAAAGTGCTAAAATTCATTCTTTAGGCAACATTCCTGTTTCTCTGGTATCAGGAATATGTTAAATTATTAGCTTAACACTACAAATTATGATGTTCTTGATTTCTTTTCCAAGTTGTGTGGGACGCTCTTTTTTTTTAACTAAGTATCCCTCTCTGCTTCCTTCCAGGAGGCAGGAATGTACAAGGCCTTCTCTATCAACTGGATTACTTCTGAGTTTTTCCACTTTCAGAAACTCCCAAGTCCCACAGAAGGGACTGCCTCAGGTGACTTAGATGTACTTGTGGGTGTTGGCTCCCTCAGAGACCTCTTAGGCAGAAGCTCGGGGTCTTAGGTCAGAACTGGCCCCAACCCAGGCATGGGGATGGGAGGAGGAGCGGGGCCCAAAGCCTGGGACCCAGAGGAGCTATGAGAAGAATTCAAATAAGGGGCAGGCTCCCTGCCTAGGGCTGCCCTTGACAAGTGACTGGAACCTACGTGCTATTGCGTGTGTCCCTCCGGTATTCAAAAAACAGACCAGTCAATAGTTTATTAGTGATAAGGAGAAAATACTAGATACTTCAAGAATACTTTCTAGTTTTTTGCTCTTTCTCTCAAGGTGTAATGGAAATGAAAAATGGAAAAGAGAGGAGAGCATGAAAAGAAAGGACATACACATTGAGCATCTACTGTGCTTTATACGGTAATCTCTCACAATCCTACTTGTTCCTGGCTTGTCACTATTGTTCCCACTAAGAGGGAAGGCAACTGCAACTGAGCGTGTGTATGCACCTTGCACAACAGCCCAGGACTTACCAGGTGTCAGACCTCGGTCTGTCTTTTTCTCCTGTAACCTCGGTGATTTCAGCTACCAAGTCCACTCCTTGCAAGAGGTTGCTGTGGGCTGTCACGTAATGCATGTTAGTGCCCTTGCCTGCACACCTCACTTTTTGATGGTCTTTTCCTAACACACTAAGCAATTCCCTTGACCCGAGGAAGTAGTTGTCACCTCTTCTACCCTCCTGGACCCTGAGGTAACAACACAGTCCACCAGCATGAAATCAATCAGTTGAAAGTCTGAGTCACTATCTCCTCAACACCCCCACAACCCAGAGAACTTTCTGGGCTCCCTCCTCCCATCCATCCCCACTGGAGACCGGCCAGGCCCCAAACCCCAGGGGTTTCTTCAGGCTGAGATCAGGCCCTAGGGCACTATCTGAGGGGTTTTCAGGTTTCCCCTCAGTGGTTCGGAGTAGTCTGAATTTTATAGGCTACAACTTGAGTTGGTTTCCCACTGTCCTGGGCGGCTGACAGCTGTCAGGGAGGCAGGCCTCCCTCTTGCCGCCGGCCAGTCCTGAGGCTCATTCACTGAGACAAGGACAGAGCCCAGACTGACAGACTGTTTGGGCTGTTTCCACGAGGCCCCAGCAAACTGGGTTTGGCTGCCAACAGACTTCTAAAGTCAGCAGAACATGCAGGCTTCTGGAATACCATCGGATCAAGTTACCATGAACTGGACACAGGTCTGGTAAAAACTCGGGCCCCTCCTGCAGATTGCTTTGTTTCAGTCAAATCCGCTTTTTTTCATGCCACTAACATTTTTGAGCCTCTCCTGTGTGCAAAGACTGGGGATACAGAGCCTCAAGGATGTGTTCTGCCTAAACCTGCCCTGATAAGCCACAAGGTGAAAGGGAACTTTGTCCTTCATTTGCTCATTCATTCATCATTCACTTATTTATTCAATAGATAGATATTGAGTATCTACTCTGTGAGTACTCTTAAACAATGTGGTATCTTGCCTCAAAAAAATTATACTTTAATAGAGAAGATAAGTCACGGATATAACTCTTTAAGATGAGGTGAAATATAATCGGTGCAATGAGAAAAATACAGGTCGCATGGCATGTGTCTCAGGAATGGAAAGGGAAGCAGATCCTGAGATAAGAATTCGAGTGCAGGAAGTTTATTTGGGAAGGAGAAGATCTCAGTGAGCACAAGGAGTAGAGGTCAAGGCAGCAAAAGGAAAAAAACTAATACAGGATACTTTAATGAGCAGTTACGTCTATAAGCAACTGGGGCTCTCCCCCATGGGGAGTCTCTGGCACAGGCTGAACATCCCCCTGAATCAAATGAGAAGTGAGGAAGCTGGAGTGTTGGTCCCATAACTCCCACCTCTCACAATTAAGGGGCGCCCCTAGGACATTAACTCCCATTGCCTGGCCACCCAAACCCCAGCCGGTGACCAGAGAATACTCTGGGGGGCAAGGGGGGGAAGTGGGGAGGGGTAGGAAGTTCCAGAGTTTATAGCACCTGCCTGCAGGTTTCTGGGTGGGCTAAGGAAATAGGGATGGACACCCAGCATATGCTACAAAAGTCTTCATGGAGAATCAGTACTTGAGCAGAGTCCGTCCTAATCCATTTGGGCTGCTATAACAAAAATGCCATAAATGGGATGGGTTATAGACAACAAACATTTATTTCTCATAGTTCTGGAGGCTGAGAAGTCCAAGATCAATCTGCAGACAGATTCAGTGTCTGGTGAGAGCTCATTTCCTGGCTCATAGAAGGCCGTCTTCTGGCTGCAACCTCACATGAGGGCTCTACCATAATGACCTAATCACCTCCCAATGGTCCCACCCCCTAATACCATCATTTTGGGCATTAGGTTTCAACACGCACATTTTGGGAGGACATAAATATGCACAGTCCATAGAAATATGCACAGTCCAAGGAAAGATAGGTTTGGCTTGTGGAGGGCAGGGGAATTTCAGGTGAAGGAAAGGCACAGAGGCAAATAAACACAGGCAGTATAAAGGGAATAGTGAACAATTCAGCAAAGCTAGATGTCAGGATCCACATAGTGGGGCTGGGAGAAACGCAGTAGGACAGGCATGAGAGAACCAGCTTATGTATCATATGCTATAAGATCAATATACAATACAGATATTTTGAAATAAGTTTAGAAATACAGATGACATTTTAAAACTTCAGTCTCTGCATAAAGAACCTTATTCTATCTCAATGGAAAACTGCTTAACCAAGAGACAGGCTCAAACCTAATCTACTTTGCCTTTGAGACTAAAATTGTGTTTGCAAATGGCCTCCAATATTAATTGTAAAATACTTCTGCTGGTGAACTGCAATTGATCTTTGCAGTCCACAAAAGATGCTTCAAATACGTTAGTGGCATAGCTCTCAGCGCTGGTAATAAGTACTCCCAGGGCAATGCAAATGAGGTTGAAACTTACAGCCAAACAGTAAATAACTCATTTCCATCTCTTACATAATATTTTAGGTATTGTCTTCTCTGGTTGTCACCTCTTCACTGATGTCTTGCCTCTGCCTCTCTCCCTACCGCTCATGCACCCACAGAGACATTCTTTTCTCTGAAGAGAACTCCCACACCAAGAACGACCAGTCCTGGGAGGCCATGGGACTCAGAGACACTGACGCCTCCTGTCCAGGAACTTTCTGCTCCCACGACTGTTGCTTTACCACACATCCCAGGGTGCAGAAACCCAGTGGAGGCTCTTCTATGGGTGAGCAAGAGAAGGGCTTAGAATTTCAGTCTTAGAAATTTAGGTTTTAGGTCCACAGCAGAATTAAGGAAGTTCCTCTCCTCGTCAGGGTCAGAGAACCACACATTCTCTGATACCTCAAGAAAAACCAAGCTTTTCTTTTAAAATGACTTTAATAGGAAAAGAAGTATCTATGTTCCTTAGTTCATAAAATTAACATGTCCCTCAAAAGGGATGCAAAGATGAATTTCCCCAAGTCGAATCAACATAGAAACTTTCTCTTTAAGGGCATTTTTACTACGTAAAATAAGAAATGATTTGTAGTGTGAATTTTAACTTTCCCACCATCACTATCATATGTATCGGTTTGATAAATCTCAATGTTCTTTGGATTTTCTAGGAGTGGAGCACATTCAATTAAAAATATTGCTTATCAGGAAACTTATGAAGGTGATGGATATATTTATTACCTTGGTTTTGGCGCTGGCACCCCAGATGCATGCACATGTTCAAACTAATCAAATTGTACACATTAAATATGTACAGTTTTTTGTATATCAATTATACCTCAATCAAGCTGTAAAATAAAATAAAATGTTGTTTATCATCCAGTTCAGCTCAACGACCCTTTATTGAGAGCCCGCTAGGAGGAGGGCTGCTCTGAGCTAAAAATCAGGGAGGCAAAGGTGAATGTGCCACAGTTCCTGTGGGCTTCAAGGAGTTGGCAACATGATTTTACTTCACGGAATGTCAGAGCGGAAATTCAGTCATGATGATAGAAAAGGTGGAATTTTTAATGCAGTGCTGAAAGGGTTACAGTGGTAGTAATTTTGCACACTAAGAAAAATAAATATTCACCTTAATACATCTTTTTAGATTATTTACAAAGGGTCAAAAACCTAAAGAATAGGTTTGTACTCATTTTATTTAACTGAAATTGGAAAGCAATGTGTCAGATGAATAATAATCTTTACATTTTGATTGCCTCTCTCAACAAATGTTCATAATTTTATATCTTTGCAAATATTTCTGCTGCATCTTGGAAATCTCTCCACAAGTCCAACTTCAGTAGCTCTTCACACCACACCCATTCTTCTCTAATCACCTCAGATTTTGATCAAATCAGATCAAAGTCCTCAACTTTCCAAAGATAAGCCATTAGAAAGGAAAGTAGGAAAACCTAGTGGGAATATTTTCCTCAAGTCCTCATCAATAGTAAGAGGCCCAGGCTGGCTTTCAGCCTCAGCACAGCAGGTTCCCTGGCTGGGACCTACCTTTTGCAAGCCCAGCCCAATTCCCAGTTTTAATGCTGAATTGGGGTAAAAGAGACGAAAGAAGGTCCCTTTGTGGGTCTGTTCTGCTCTAATGCATTATACAACTTACTTCATTTAATTCTCCCAACACCTCCCAGAGCTGAGTGCTGTGAGCCTACCGGCAGTAAGACAGTGAGGCTTTCACCAGCAACACACGAGGCAGTGGTGAAGCCAGGGTCAAAGCCAGGTCTGTCTGGCTCCAAAGCCCATACCCCTTACACTGTACCATCTGGCCAGCGCTGGACACTTACCATGGTCTTGTGCCAAACGTCTGGCTTCTCTGAACCCAGTGGCTGGTGCCCTGCTACCCACTGACTGTTCACTGGGAATTCAGAAGACTTTCACCCCATACCATCCCCTGCTGGGATCTGCCTCTCTGCTGGGACCTCGAGCTACTTTGTCTTGGATCCCCCTGGGCTGACTACATGGCTGGACTGTGCCAAGCTATTTCCCTGCTCCTTGGAATCTCTGTTGTACTGGCCAGACCAATCTTCCCTCAGCCCCTGAAGGCTGACCAGAACCATTCTGGGCCTCTTCGCAGTTCCCTCTGTGTGCCCCATCTGCGTCTGAACAGCTGATCAAAAGCACTATGAATCCAGGAAAGAACAGGAAGCATCACGACCCCAGAGGTGTCATGTAATAGACTCTGTGATGGCACCATGTCCAAGAAGCCCAACCAAAGCTGACTTCCAAAGGGAATGAACAGGCTTTTGCCCAGAACTTTCTAGATTTCTAGCTTCAGACCCAAGAAAAGTATTCAACTTTCTCCAAACTTTACTTAGTTTCACTTACCACAGACAACCAGGGCCAGACTAGCATTAACAAGAACTGGAGAACAAAAGCAATTTTCTTGAGTAGCAGTTGGCAACCTTTCCAAAGTGAAGCCGGCACCAGTCTGCTCCCCCCTAGTGTTCAGGCATGCCTGGACTGGGGTGAGGAAGTACCCAGTTGTCTCAGGGGAAGGGGAAAGCGTGCAGACGCTCAGTGAATACTGCTGCGGAGTTCTAGCCCAATTTAGAAGACCACTTCTGTTCAAAGCTAGATCATTCCATCTCAGAAAGCACTCTGGCCTCCAATTGTCTTAAGCCACAACTACAGTAATAAAGTAGTCTGTTGAGCTGAGCCAGTTCTCTAAATACCTCAGGGCATCAAACAAAGTATTTTCTCTTCGATGCCATCTAAGAGAGACCAAATCAGGATGTTCCTTTGTGAACATCTGGAATCACTCATTTTCTAGTTTATCAAGAAAAACAAAGCCCATTATTTACCCCAAAAGTGGTTCAAAAATTATTTTCTCAAAGTTGAAAGAAATAATGAGGAGGATTACATGGTCGCCAATATACTCATGAGCATCCCCTAAGTACGAAGTTTCCTCAGTCCAAATATGTTTATTTTTCTTTTCTGATTACCAAAGGAATATATGTTTATATGGTAGAAAATTAGGAAAGTACAGAAAAGCACAAAGGTAAAAATGTAAATCAATCATTATCTAGTAACTCAGAGATAACTGCTATTAACATTTTAATGAATATATTCCATGCATATACATTTTTCTATGCATATACATTTGTCTCTCCTGTTTTTGATTTTTACAAAAATGGAAGCGTATTGTATATTCTATTTGTATACTGTTTATTAATGATATGTCATAAACTATTTCCCATGACATTATTTCTTCTCCTACAACATAATTTCAAGGATTGTCTAGTATTTATTGTTGGATAGCTAAGTTGTTTCTAACTTTCTCTATTTGGAATAACATCAGTAGTAAAAATTCTTGCACGTAAATCTCTTTGTGCTTCTTGACTTATTAGTTCCTTAAGATAAATTTTTTGAGGTAGACAAAGTCAGAGAGTATGAATGTTTTGAAGCTTTCAATTTACATTAAGTTACCCATCAAAAACTAGACACATTTGTAGAATGTGCCCTTTTCCTCGTTACTTTGCCCACGGTGGATATGTCTGTTATTGTGACAATTTAATAGCTGAAATTGGGAGTTCACTGTTTTAATTGTTATTACTTTGTTTATTGGTGAGATTAAAATTTTATCATATGCTTTTTGGATATTTATTTAAATATCCAAACTTTAACCATTTTTTAAACTGGTATTTATCTTTTTCTTATTAATTTGCTTTTTTATGCTTTAAAAATATCCTTCTTTGGTCTACCATATTTGTTGCCAATATTTCCCACGGGCTGTCATTTGCTTTTTAATATAATTTAGGGTATTTTTGCATTAGGTACAATTCATATGCCATTTTGAAAGTGCTCCAAGAAAGAGGTAAGAAACCTTCTGCATATAGACACTAACAGCCTTGCCGCCCCATTACATGAGTTCAGGGGCTCCAATCACATTAGAAACTATTTGAACAATACCCGCTAGTATACACAATGGTATGCTATGGCCCTGGATTCCAAATACATTGCCCATAGAAACTGCAAAAAAAAAAAGAAAAAAAGAAAAAAAAAAGAAGATCCCTACAGCTGAGACTAACTTAGATTGAGCTCCTACCAAGTTGACTTCTGGCCAATGATATAAGACAGGGTACAGCAAATTCTCTGTAAAGGACCAGACAGTAAATATTTTAAGCTTTGCAGGCTGTTATTCATCTATGTCATTGTAGCATGAAAACAGCCATAGATAATAAACAAATAGAATGGCTTTGTCCAAATAAAACTTTATTTACAAAAACACTACAATCTGAATATCAAGTAATTTTTGTGTCACTAAATATTATTCTTCTTTTGATGTTTTTCAACCTTTTAAAAATCTAAACACCATTCTTAGCTCGCAAAAACATACAAAAACAGGCAACAGCCCAGATTTGTCCCATAAGCATTAGTGTGCCAACCCCAAATGGAGGATGTCTGTCTGGTTCATGCAGATCTACTAGAGGAGCCATGTTAGGATTTGTGAGCCGAAGAGTAATGCAGCATTTCCAAGTAGGGTCTTTAGAAGCCATCACGTGGTTGCACCGTATTATCCTTTGCCTCACTCCTAGCCATGTCCCTGCAGTCAGCCCGGATCCCAAAGGTAAGATGCATGGAGCAGGGCCACAGTCAAACCTACGATGAACATGAAACCTGATTGACAAATAAACCTTTATTGATACAAGCCACCAAGATTTGGGGATCACTCTGGTACTGCGCCTACTTTAGCTTAAGCTGACGGATACATACCAGAACAGATGATTTTACAGTGTTACTTGCTTGGTTCCTGTAAGCATTTGAATTTAAAAGTCTTATTTTCAGTCATTTGAGCTTTAGGTTCTTCATCTATAAATTTGCATTACTGTGTACCCTTACAAAGTTATAAGGATTCAAATGAGATAAGATCTATGAAAAATGCTTTATAAATTATAAAGCAATATAGAAAGATTTTTATTATCATTTAGCCATAAAATAAGATAGATTTTACTGAATTCTACTATAGAAGTTGAAAGTACTATGATTAAGGTCTGGTAACTAAGATCACATCACAGAAGTCTTCAAGAGAAAGTGGCATTTGAACTAGATATGGAAAGACTGGCAGGACTCCAGTCGGGACGTGTACAAAGGCAGGCCGCGACAACCCTACCTCCGCACAGTGTCGAATTCCCTTTGTCCCTGCCCTTGTGGGAGGTCTTCAGACTGGTATTTGTTCATTAACTTCTGAGAAAGAAAGGAGAATTTCTATTACAGGTAAACAGTGTGTAATTGAAGAGGACTCAAATGTTCATTCTGAAAGCTGATGTTATATTTCAAATTATTTCATTTCACCTCAGAGTGAAGGCAGCCCAGAGAAGTTAGCTACGTAACCTCTCTTTTAACAGTCCTGGCCACCTTTAGCACATTTACTTATTCCATAATTACTTATACTGATGGCCCTACGTGGAAATTATATGTGGATTATCGGTCTTTGTGATGACTATAAAAGAAAAGCAGTCATTATTCTCTGTTCCCAGAAGGCGTCCGCCCCTTTGTCATGAGGACACACAGCTCTCTCTGGACAATGAGGAAAGCTAAGGACAGGCCTGAGAGCCAGAAGTACCACAGATGTGAGGTGAGCAACCTCACAAAGGGTAAACGCTCAAAGTGCTTACACATTTCCAGAAATATTTCATCTTCGGTTTATCTTACATTCACAAATGACAAATACTTGCTGAGACACTCAACTGTTCAGCTAGAAAAGGTCTTGCAAAACTCATATTTAGTGAAAGTCAAGAATACTTCAGCATCATTTTCTGTTCCTTTCAGTCCCCCCACCACCACCACCACCACTACCACCACCACCTCGGAACTCACATTTGCATCATAAAAATAAGAATGAGCTAAATCTATTGAACCATCCCTAGCTAGATGTAAAGTCGGTGCTGACACTACTGGACTTTACCTTCACATCTTCAGTCAGACTTCTAGTCTCTCCTAAGTCATTGCTCTGCAATTAATAGAAAGGGCACATAATGTGAACTCATGGCAATTAATGGGAAAATGGCATTGATATACCGTAATAAGTTGATATATCATGAGTCCTATGGTCACCAAAATAGTGCCAGAAAGAAAAGGAAAGACCTGCTTATATAGTGGCTACTGCTCACAACCGTTGACTCTGTTCCTGTAAGAACACATACTTTCTCCAATTCTAAAATCTTATTATGTGTTTTATGGAATAATTTGAGGAAAATAGAATTTGCATCAGATCAGCATTGCTTAAGTGGGAGAGCAGTCGACTTACATTCAATATTAAGTTTTAGACCTTGCCTAATCCAAGAGACACCAAGAGCATCTCAGTTGCCTGTGAAGAGCACCACTTGCTAAGAGTCAGCAAGTATAAAATGAAGCTCCCAGTCCCTTATCCTTCAGTATCTCTGACTAAGGGACCATTATGTTCATACAAAGCTTCTTCCCTCCTGTAGCTTATAATTTAGTTAGGGAAGAAGACAGAGAGATAAGTCAATAAGAAACAGCACCAGACTTGAGTGACAGTACAAAGCAACGCCAGGGCTATACAGGCTTAACCGACTGAGGAGCAGTTCTTCAATTCTTCAGACCAAGAGAGATATCTTGATGGTCTAGAATGGCCATAAAAATGCCTGGGTAGAAAGTGGGACATGATCCAAGGGTGGATGGAATTTTTTTTTCTTTATGAAAATATGGGCAGACAATATTCCCAACATACCCAATGGATTCAGAGTCTCAGAGGAAGATATGCCTGAGGAGCTCAGGGACAGTGAGACCTGCCACATCTGAGCTGTGCCCAAAGATGAATCATGCAAGATAAAATTGTAAAAGCAGGTTGGGGATAAACTGGGAGGGGCCTAGAATGCCAGACTATGGTGTTCAGAAGCCAACCTAGGTGTGAGCAGATAGCATGATCTCCTACTTGGGTCTGAAATAAAAAACAGTAGTTAAGACTCCAGCCTGTGTCTCAGCCTTTAAAATGGGGTAATAATAGTACCTACCTCACAGTATTGTTTGAAAAATAAAATGTGGCTTAGAACAGGGGCCCTGGCAAATAATAAGTTCTAGGTATGTGTTAATTACTATTTTAATATTGTTGATAATATCCCATTATCTCTGCTAAGGACTTTTATGCCCTTTGGAGGTGTGATCAAAAACTATGGTGAATGCTGCTGCCGAGTGCCATCCAAAGGAAAGGCAGAGATCTTCAATATGGGAAGCTGTGCTTCGAACTTTAGTAACAGTGTGTGACAAGTTTCACCTTGTTCAGTGCAGTCAGTTGGGTGTGAGCTATGGTTGAAAGAAGGTGTGTTTTAAAGTGTGCCATAAATCATCCTCCATCATGACAACACTCCGTGTCACACATCGCTTCTGGTACAGCAATTTCTGTCAAATAAAAACATTATGGTGTGCCCTCATCTACCTTATTCACCAGATCTGGCACCATATGACTTCTGGCTCTTCCCCAAAGTCTAAATAACCATGAAAGGTAAATGTTTTGAATCAGTTCAGGACATCGAGGCAGCCAGGAAGGCTCAACTAAAGACACTCATGAAAGAGGACTTCCACAATTGCTTCAGAAAGTGGCAAGATTGATGGGATAAGTGTGTTTGAAGGGAAGGGGAGTATTATGAAGGGATTAATGACAATATGTCTTTTACTGTAATAATTTTTTTTAATTTAAACGCTCACTGTATTTTTTTATCACACCTCATAGCTAAACAGGCGTACTTAATTATTTCTCTGGATTTTATAGACTAAAAATAATTATGATTCTCTTTGCCCATGACAGCTAGAGACCTGCTTCCTAACTGTACCCCAAGCAGAAAGAAGGCATGGACACAACAAAAGGTCCAGAACCTGAGATTCTGGGTGCCCCTCCCCAAGTGCAGTCTTGTCTCTTCCACGGCTTTCCCCCAGCATTCGGGACCTGAGACTCTTGCCTATTAGAGCACCAGAAACAGTGATTAAGATGGACATCCTCTGTAACAAGTTGGAAACTTTTTTTAAAGGGGGAAAAAGGCTGAACTTCCACAGTATAAATATTACTAGATGGCCTCAGGCTCAGATGCCATTCACAAACTCCTCAAGCTGCGCTCTCACAATTTATGACATTTAACAGAGCCCCTGGAGAGAGCTTCAGTCCTGCCATGCTCCAGAGCCAAATATTAACCTCCTTGTGTTAATGAGGCCGAGTCAGGGGAGAGTAAGACAGGAGATCATTTGGGTGATTTTGCTTGTTAACTTTCAGCCCTCTTCTCTCTCCCTCTCCTCAACTCTCTCCCATGCTCCCAAGAGAAAGCTGGAAGTTTTCAGGACAAGGATTCAGTGTGTCCCCTTTGCCAGGCCAATGTTGGAGCTATAACATGGCCCATCACCCTAAGGGTCATGGGCTGCTCAGCCCCAAGACTCCAGGGCACACCTGGAAAGGGTGGGCAGGAAGATACACAGGAAGGATGCATGGTGGATACCAGCTGGGCCACTGGCTTTATCCAGCCCTGCCTCCACTAGCCTTTCTCACTGCAGTCCTTAAACAAATATGATACTACTGAAAACAATTTTTAGGGCCCCAGCAAGTGACGATCAGTACTTTTATACTGCCAAGGGCTACTTCTGGACAGGAGGCTGTTCATTTGAACCAGCCACAGACCCCTCTCCTGTGTCTTATCAGCTCTGACCTTCTCTAGAGCAGAGCAGTCATCTTCCCTAGGCCTAGCATTGTCAGATTTGTTGTTTAATTTTATAAGAGTTTATTTGAGCCAAAACTGACAATTGCAGGGAAGCAAGATCCCAAAAACTCCCCAAGATGAACAATTTTTAATATAAGTATGCCCCATGCCATATTTGATACATACTTATACGAAAAAACATTCTTTGTTCATTTGAAATTGAAATTTGATTGTGCATCCTTCAATTTATCTGGCAACCTTATCAAGGCCTCAGTTTCTTCAGCTATAAGTGGAATATTAAATTACATCAGTGATTTCAAACATTTTTTAAGGACAAAGATCTTCTATCAAAGGAAATCTTACCCAGAAACACAATATATGAAACAGAACAGAGTTGCCCTAGTGGAGGCAGAGGTGGGCAACCACAGCTCTCCTCCCACCTTCTGCTAAACGCAGGTCTGCCCTGGGTTCTGCTTCAAAACCAAGGAAGCATTGTCTCTGCAAGCTCCTCTGATTCCTCTGTCTCCTCCAGCCCAGGCCTCAAGTGGCCTTCACAACTGAAGATCCTATAAAACTTCAGGCCATTCATGATGGTTTTCTCTGCCACTAGAATTTTTCACATGTACACTATCATGAGAGGAAAGGGCACATCTTCAGATACTCCAGGTCATGGTTCCAATCTCCAAACCCATGAGATATGACTATACTCTTCCTTTTAGACTCATGACTTGGAGATGAAGCACCTCAGAGACGGTGCATACCATGGAGGTTGGGGGTGCCCGAGTCAGGCTGTGTGTGGCGATGGGGAAAGCACGGACTCCTAGACCATCACTGTTACTATTTAGCTGGCTGACCTTGGGACTTAGGCTCTTTGAATATCAGTTTATTGATAATACAGTTATTGTTATAATAATTAGGGAAGAAAATGTACATAAATGAGCTTCACAAGTAAAAGAAGCCAGATCTCCCCCAAAAAAGAGTACAGTGTTATACGATTCCATTTATATAAAACTCTAAAAAATGCAAACTAATCAATAGGAACAAAAAGATCAGTGGTTGCCTGGGGATCAGGCGGCAGGGAGGGACTACCCAGGGACACGGGGAGACTTTTGAAGGTACGGGATACGTTCACTCTCGTGACTATGGCGATGGTGTCATGGATGTACGCATATTGTCAAAGCATATCAAGGTGTAGTATTTAAATACATGTAGTTTACTGAACATCATTTATATCTTAATAAAGTTGTTTAGAAATAAATAACCTTCAAATATTTAAAAAATAATACAAACATGCTATTATCATTGTTATGCTGATTTTTGTCCTGGCTTTGAAGATTCCCCCTGTGTTTGAGGATTGTCTTTTTCTCCCTAGAGCCAAGTGCCTTTCCTAACAAAAAAATTTCAAATTTGTGTGGCCCTGTATATGACCATGGTTCATGGAATGTTATTACCTCAGAGGTGCACAGGACTCTGAATGTCACTTAGGCGAGTCTTCTATCTAATGCACACTTTACTCCTCTCCTGTCCCTGCGTCCAAGTCCTATTGATGCTCTGTCCTACCCATCTTGCATATCTCTCCTCGTTTCTCTCCCTCCACTGTCCTCACCTGGTCCAGACCCTACCCTGTCTTGCCTGGACCACTGCAACAGCCTCCGATGAACTCTACACACTCCTGTCTTACTCATGTCCAATCCTTTATCCACACTTCCTCTAGTGTGATCTTTTAAAATGCAAATACAATCATGTCACTCCACTGCTTAACACCATAAGGTAGCTGCCCATTGCCCTGAGAAAAGGACGTGAATTCTCTACCATGGCCTAGTAGGCCCACGTGATCGGGCCCTGAGCAGCTGTCCAGCACAGAATGGACCACCCGTTTTCTCTGTTCCAGACAATTTGGACTTCTTTAACTGGACCATGCTCCTCTCAACACCAGCCCTCACCATGTTTCCCACAAGCCTCCCTCTACCTGGAAGTTTCTCTGCTCTCACTCCTATACCCAACTCATCCTTTGGGATTTAATAGAAATGTCACTTACTTAGAGAAGCTTAATTAATTCTCCAGACAAGATCTGGTCCCCCTATTTTAAATCATCCCCAATGCATCCTGTTTTCCTTTTAGTAATCAACTGTGTAATATCCATTGTTCTTACTTAAAGAAGAGGACATGAAGTGTATCTATCATATTCTATATATTCACTACCAAACCTAGTGCCTTACACATGATAGGTGCTCAATAAATTGTTGAACGAATTAACGAATGCAGAACTTTCTGCTACAGTTATGTACTATTCTATTGTGACCCATGTACAGTCCTTCAAAATCCTTAAAATTTTACCACATTGACCCCATTTACATGAAATTGTAAAAGTGATCATTGACTATCTAATCCCAGGATCACCTTATGGAAAGCCTTGAAAATAAGTTTAAGAATTTCATCGATGGTAATTATAATTAGAACATGAAAATATGTTTTATCTATTGAATTGGCAGAGATTAAGAAAACTGACCCTGTTTCATGTTAATGAAAGTATAAGGAAGCAAACCCTCTCAATCACTGTCAGTGGGAATATAAATGCACACAACCTTTTGATGAATCACCTGACATCATATATTTATATTTTAAATGGACATATTATTTGTTCATTTAGATCAAATGTTTGTGCCCCTGCCTCAAAATTCAAATGTTGAAACCCTAACTTCCAATGTGATGATATTAGGAGGTAGGACTTTTGAGAGGTGATTAAGTGATGAGGGTGGAGCCCTTATGAATGAGGTTAGTGCTCTTATAAAAGAGGTTTCAGAGAGCTCCTAGCCTCTTTCCACCATGTGAGAATACAATGAGAAATCTGCAGTCTGGAAGTGGGCCCCCACCTGACCATGCTTGCACCCCGATCTCAGACTTCCAGTCTCCAGAACAGTGAGCAATACATTTCTGATGTTTATAAGCCACCCATGCTATGGTATTTTATTCCAGCAACCCAATAGTAGATAAAATTTTGCAAAATAAATATTGGCAATGCATGGGGGGAATAAAACCTAGAAAACATATACTAAATTGAAGATTAGGTGATCATCTTCCTTTACATTATAAATGTGTGTATTGTTTTCATTTTCACACCAACATAGATATGTTACTTTAAGAATAAGGTAAGTCAATAAAGTTTTTTAAAATAAATTTAGACATTATCTCATCCAACTCCTTAATTTTATTAGTGAAGAAACTAGAGCCCAGAGAATCACACACAAAAATGATGTCTGTCTTGCACAACCTTTAAATTTTTGTCTGTCTTCCAATTTTTTTCTTTGGGTAGCTTTCCTTTTCTGCATGGTGGACATTCAAACACAGGGATGCACACGTGATTCTGGCTGGCCAATCAGAATATACATCCCCCAGGACAGAGTCCAGGATAGAATATGTAACACAAACACTGTCAATTAGAATCAGGCTCAGAAATTGCTCTGGATATAAGGGAAGAGGACTTCACATCTTTTACCCTCAATTGTCATGTATGAGGAATGTCTAAGTTTAAAGCCACCCAAGCATAACTTTTGCCACAAAGTGGAAAAAAATAAACCTGAAAATGAACCCAAAGAGACAAAAGATCTGAGAAAAGAGACAGTCTTACTGACAGCAGTGGATCCACTAAATCTAGTTGTGCCTTGTGGCCTGGTCTATCTTTCTGGAATTCTTGTTTTTGCTAAATAACTTGAATTTTTTTGCAGAAAACAGCAACCACAGATGGTCACCAACATTACAGAGCTCAGAAGTGACAGAGCTAGGGTTAACTCCTGCCATGCTGACCTCCATCACCAGGCTGCCGAGGCAGTTGGTGTTTAAAAACCACCTCTTTGGTGCAAATACACATGTGTATAAACTTTCTGAAAAGTAACTTTACAACATGTATCATGAGCCTTCAAGGGATCTATACTTTTCTACGACAAGGAGAGAATGTATTGATGAGTGGTCTTTTTGATAAGTATCTTTTTCATTATAAATTAATACATTCCCTTCCTGATTTTAACGTTTATACAATCTATCTCACTATCTTTACTTGGGACACACATCCTAAGTAAGTTATCTAAGCTATGAACAAAGGTTTATAGAGAAAAATATTCATATAAAACACAAAAAAGTGAGGCAGCCAAAGTTTCATGATGGTGAAGTAAATTATGACGTATCCTTAGATTGGAATGTTAAACAATAATTTTGAAAAGCTGTTGTATGTTTATGGTTTTTAGTGACAGGAAATACAACTAAGTAAAAAGGTGGGGTTTATTTTTACCTATTCCACTTTATTACATTTAATATATCTTAGAAATGTCCTACTAAAACCATCTCTAATTTGGGAAGGAAGCTGACACGAGATAGCCAAGAGTGCGATTTGTGGAAGAGAACTGCCCTGGCAGATCATTACTGTTGTTTAGTTGAAATACTATCAACACATACAACATACATCGCTGAGCACATTTTCAGTCATATCAAATATCCCTCACATCCTAGCTACTACAGTCCCCTTGAATTACTTACACAAAATCTTCGAACAAGTAGCCCCTGAATGATGCCCTTGAGGCAAACAGCTGAGCAGAGGACAAGAATGTATGTCGAATTACGCAAAGCTACCCCACAGGCAATTCTGGTTCTTCCAGACCAGTTACCGAAGTCAGGCACACTAGAGCACCCACACAAGTAACTGAGGATATTTCCTCTTTAAAATGAATATGCAATGTGTCCCCTGGGACTCACGCATAACCAAGGGGGAATATTTTTGTCCTGCCTCCTGCCTTCTGCATCGATGACTAACAAACAACTCATCACCTTACTGTGTTTCTCTGCTAGGAATGACATGTTTCAACAGGCAATCTTACCTTTAATTCTGTTCTTGATAAATAGATTAAAGATGTTATTAATAGGGTAAAGATTCAGGAAGCATTGCTTATTCGGCTTATGGTAGAAAATACCTAAGAACTATACTTAGAAGCAGCTTGGTGTCGTGGAAAGGGCTGTATTGTGGAGTAACAGAGGTTAGGGTACAAATTCTGGCTGAGCCTCTTTTGAGATACTTAGCCTGCCCAAGCCTCATTTCCTCATAAAATAATGTGCAAATACCACTTGCCAGGTAGTGATGGATTTAAGCCTAACGCAGTACCCAGCACCTCATAGAAGGGTAACAAATTGTTTGTGAATGAATGGCCTTAAAATGCTTAGCAGAGCTCTCCTCTGTGTCCATCAGTGCTTCCTAAATTTTACAGCACATATAGAAGCATCTTGGGATCTTGAGAAAATGCAAATTCTGATTAGTAAGTCTGGGATGGGGCTCGAGATTTCAAACAAGCTCCCAGATAATACCAGTACTGCTGACACACAGACCAAGTTTTGAGTAGCAAGCTTGTACCTCACTGGTTCTCAAACCTGACTACACCTTGCCAAGAAACTTCTACAAATACTGATGACTAGGTCCCCCCTGAAATTCTCATTTAGTTGGTTTGGGATTTTTAAAAGCTCGCAAGGTGATTCTGATATGCACCCAAATTTGAAAACCACTGTTTTATATGTATGTGCTGAATAAGTAGGGCCTATTATAATTATAAATTTGATGAGGGCCCAGATGATTGTGATCATGCTTAAATAACATATGACATACTGTCATACTATGCCATAATAAATAAAATATGCCATGCTATAGTAAAGAACAAAGAGAACTGTATAATTTAGCAGGTAGTTCTTAGCAATGTGCACAAAAGCAGAAGAGAACGAATCAATCAGTCTGTGCAAAATTCAGAGCGTTCTAAACTTTAAATTTAAGTACTTTAAATGAATTTTATGCATTGCTTTAAAGAAGTGCTTTTTTGTTTAAGGGTGTCTCTTCAGATGTACTCCAGTGCACGGCACACATCCGAAGGTTTCTGTCCTAGCTTGTTAACTAAAATGTTTGGGTTTCTTTTAACTGCATCTCATTTCCAACAGAGAGTGGGAACACAAGACACATGATACAATAGGGAAAATGTCGAGGCAGCGTTTTCAAACATAATCATCCAAATGTGGAGGGACATGCAGTTCAGAAGAAACAGAGTAAGATGATATAGCAAGGAGAGAAGAGAGCAGGTGACGCAATCTGATGTGACGCTGACATGCCAGATCAAAGACTCTGATGGGAGAGAAACATTTCATTTGGGAATCAAGTGAATAGTTACAAAGTTAAGAGAGAGAAGGAGGACTATGGGGATAATAGGACTGGCTTTCCGCCACCACATCTAAGGACTTTGCCCAGAGGAACGATTCAAGTGTTCCTTCAGAACACACTGTCTGGAAGCTTAAATGAAAGTGTCTGGCATTCCAGTGGCATCTGCTTGTCTTTATGTCTCCACCCGAATCCTGGGACCTCTGACCTTCCAGAGAACATCACCCATATTCTAACAATCTTCCCCAAAAAGGACCAATCTCTTCTCTCTGAAATATTTATGTATTCTATCAGTTCACTGAGTTGAGCACGTAATTTGCATTTAGAACTTGCTTTTGGACTAACTTATTACATATGCCACTAATTTTTAAGTAAAAAAAAATTCCTTTACCATGTTTTCAGATTATTAAATGTCTTTTCATATTCTTTTAAACCAAATAATTTTATTATGTCTTCTCAATTGTTTAACTCTTTTCTACCATTTTACTGGTTTTGCAGAACAAATCTACCACTTCAAAGGAAATGATTTTAAACAATTTATTTGAAGAACTAAACAATAATTACCTATTGAGCACTCTGGAGAGAAAGTATTGAATGGCTTTCTCTCCTGTCATGTCACTCTCAGAGGTTGCCTAAATTGGCAAGACGTTTATTCTTTGCCACCAAGACATTCATAAGTGTCTTGAAGATATGAAAGATTTTGACAAAATTTCTCAGAAGAACACATTAAAATTTATCAAGACAAAAGTAGGAGTGGAATTAATGTGAATTAATTGTACAATATAGAAGGAATGTCAACATATATGAAAGAACAGAATCATGTTTACAAAGACCAGATCCTGATTCTTCATAAACAAAGTCAAAGAAATACCATGGAGTTAATAATAATTGAATTTCACATGTTAAACTAAGTATTTTCATAATGGTGATCAGAATCATAAAAGAAAGAATGAAATTTCAACTGAACTGAACATTCTGTCATATGTGAGCAAATGAGAAATCTCAGTAAAGTACAACTAGACAGAGCAGCTAGAAGGGCCTGACATGAGGGAAGAACATCCGGTGCCTGGATCCACTCAGTGGAGTTGAATGACAGATCGAGTTACAAGCGCTAGAAGGACACACAGCCTGCCAGGTGCACCAGGGTCTCTAAAGAGTACAGTCACAGGAGATAATGCCTGGCACACAGTAGGTACTCAGTAACTCCTTGATGGATGGATAAACGGGTGAGTGGATGGATGGATGAGTGAGTGGAAGGGTGGGTGGGTGGCTGGGTAGGTGGATGAATGGCCGTTCAGAGTCAGAATCCAAAAAGAGATAGCATGTTACCTATACAAGCAGCAAATCAGGGGACATGAGGGACACAGGAGAAACTCAGCAGTCCCGATAGGCAGGTAGCAGCAGGTGGAAGGTATTCAGGGAGCGAGAACAGGAAGGAATCTAATAAAAGCAGAACCCCTATCCTGGAGAAACCAAAATAAATGGAAAATTGTTGAAACAATAATTTATAACAAGCAAATAACACAAAAATTGAACTCTCTCATGAGAAAACAACAATAGCAATGGAGTCTTGAATACTAGACAGAAGCTCAATTCTCAGGTTGAAGGCACACAGTATGATGGCTCAGGACGGGCACACGACTTCAGTTATCATACTTGGGGCACTGAGGTCACTGTACTAGAACCAAGGGCCACTTCATGCTGAAGCCTAAAACTCCTTAAATCTCTCCTACCTGGAAATGAGATCAGTCCTCCAGCCCAGGGAAGAGCTGTTCAGCCCTGGGGATAGGAGACAACAAAGGCTGGAAATCACAAAACCTGGGAAGTAAGCAAGACCCTAATGATGCCAGTGAAGAGAAAGGAGATGGGGTTCCATAAAAATGCAAACATCACATCCTATAAACGATTCCAACAGTCATCAGAAAACACCTCCACCCCACAGACTAATAGCTCCACAGTTAAGAAGCTTGAATCCTCATGTGGTCCCACTTCTGTGTGTCCCAATTACACTAGTAACATCCTGTGACTAATAACCTAGTTACACAAGTGCCACCAGCCTTTTCATGCAAAGAGCCCTGTCCCAGGCATTCATCTGGAAAGGGAATTCCTGTGATGTAGAATAAACTGCTGACAAGGGTGCTAAGACTGAGCAAGGATTATGTGAAAAATAGCCAAGGATTTTCTCTTCCAAAATCAAAACATAAACCATTCACTTGCTTAGCAGGGACTTCTGCCATCTATTGACAAGGATGGGAAATGGTCCACTGGACTCAAAGGAATAATGCTTGCTGAAATCAAAGAGCTGGAGTGTGCAGAAGGCACTTCCCTTTCCAGCTCAGGTCCAGCCCTGTTATACCCTCGTCCAAGTTGGCCTCAGTGACTGAGTTTCTCTCTAACTAGAAAGACAAAGCAGAAGAGCTGGAGTCATCGACTCAGTGCCCCAGGACGTGAGCAGTTTGCTCATAAGGAGAGAAGACCCTTCTCCCACTCCATCCAGCCTGCCAGTTCTGAGGCACCTTCCCCACATCAGTATTCTGAAGGGGTCCTCCGACGCGGTGGCACTGAGGTTGAGCAGTTGTTTTGGTCTTAGTCCATTCTGTATTTTTAGCCCCCAGCATTGCCTCCAGCCACTTGCACTTGCTTAAGAGGATCATTTGCTACTGATGTTTGCTCCGAGCATCAGCAAGATGTGATGGTGCTGCCTTTGCTTAGCAAATCACCTCAGTTTCAAAGAAGCGAGACAGCTGCCTTGCAAACCCAGAGCCTCTATGGAGAATTCCAGAAGAAAGACTCGACTTTCCAGAACCAGAACCAGTGGTGCCTCATGCTACAGCTGTGTGAAACCCCCATGCAGCAGCATCCTTACCCCTGGGGAAGAATGTAGGTCTAACAAAGGAAAGGAAGCACTTCCCCCAAAGGATGACTCCTTGCGCTGAAAAACAGTGAAAAAGCTATCCGAATTCTGAATGTCAATGAAACAGTAGCCGCTAGCCTGTCTTTAGAGAATAGGAGGAATCCCCTACATTAATGGAAGGTTCCCGCATCTTCCACACCACAGCATCCTTGGTGCGGGCAATGAAGCCAAGGAGCGCTTGTCCCAGGGAGCCCCTCCTCCACCCCTACCCTCCACACTGTTTCAAAGAATTTGGCTGGGCCCCTTGTGCCTCCTTCCATGAAAATATGCTCATGTGTGTCAGGGATTAGACAACCAAGATAGAGCAACTTTATTCCATTCACTTCCACTTTCTGAGTCTACACAGCCATTTTCCTAACGTGAACCACTAACTTCCTCTTTTTCTGCTCCTCCTCCTTCTCTCCTCTTACCCTTTCTGGATTCCAAAGGGGAAAAGCAGGGTTGGGGGCAAGACAAAGAAACTAAAGGGATGGATGTGATTGGAGGTGAAAACCAATCCAATTACTTTTTGCTACTGTGAAAGCTAGCTGTATTGACAGTCCTTCCATTGTCATCCTGGCAGAAAATTGAAGACCTCTCTTCTCCGAACTGTGATTTCCTGTACTGGGAAATGGGAATGGGAATGATAATGCCTACCTTGCAGAGCTGCTGAAGGAGTTACACGATATGATGACTGCACAGAGCCCAGTATGCAGTAGGCATACAATAAATGGTAGCAGTTATCGTTGTTTTCTCCTCTGATAAGTCATGCACGTCAGCAACCTGTGTACCACTGTTACCTTCTCTGCAACTGACTACCACATGTCTCGCACACAGCTCAACTACACCAGACAAGCTGCAGCCCCTAGAGAGCAGGCAAACTCTTTCTTATCAAGGCTAGGTGAGCCCCAGAGAACAAACTAAACTTTGCCATCAGAGAGGACTGGTCTTTAAGTTAACACGGAAATGAAACAGTTCTTTTTAGAGGTCAAACATCCAGCTACCTCTCCTTTTCATCTCAACACCGCCCAGTATTTGCAATTACAGTCTGGCTTCAAGGAGCAATGCTGTAATTCTAAGGACAGACCGCATCAGTACTTCTGATCCACCTGAAACCACATAAGTGCTTAAAAATATCCTTGAACCTGTAAGATTTACAGACCAACTTTCCAAACCAAAGTGGTTTGCATAAGCTTTGGATAAGTATCTGAAATCATGTTTCCTTATCTAAACTGGACCACTTTAAAAGAAGAAGATGCAATATTAGCATTCCAGGGATACAGTAATGTAAGACCAAGGAAAACAATTATCTAGAAAATGAGTATTACAAATCAACAGTTCCCACTCAAAAAAAGACACGACACCACATTTCATAGAGCTTGGGAGTATACACCTGAAATAACTATTATGATACAAAAATCACCAATTAAACTTGAGTGGTATCATTTATCTGGACCCTATCTCCCAGGTGATGACCGAAGGGATGTGTTAAAAGGAAATACTGTCTATCTGAACAGTGGCTAGGATTGGTTGAGGGTCATAAATCTACGGAGATGTTAACCTCCCATAACAGTCTATACAAAGTTCTCGCCATGGAAGTAATGGTTGTCCTGGGCCACCATTCTATCTCAGGTGGAATGGAGATACAAACCTCCATATAGGTACAATGGAGGCCATTGGTTTCTTGGGTATAATCTCCCCCTTAATCAGCCTGGATCAAGTGCCCCTAGGATTCACAGGATTTTATTGGGAGACTAATAGCATATTCTTAAAAGAAGTAACGTCACATTATTTAGAATGGTTACCATATTGAACTGAGAAAATCAAAGTCTTGCCATGTAAGAAAAATGAAAATAAATAGCTTTAAATGGAAAATATTCTTTAGGTATATTTTTTCAAGTATTTCTCATATTTGTTGACCATCTGAGGTCTTCAAACATCATTTTGATCTTCAAATTAATTTTGGGCTATGATAGCATCTGTGCATAATCTCAAAGCAGTTTCAAAATTAGCAAATTCCCTATTTCCCCAAAGAATGAATTTTTAAGACCATTTTACAGGTGATGCTAGAAAAATGGAATCCCAATGCACTGGGAGAAGGGGAGTGTTGAGTGGGGAATATTTAAGAAAATATCTGAATTCAACTTGCCAAACTGTACCAAATAGATAGACAAATACTGAGACATTTCCCTCCCTCACACCTGTTTGCTGAAAGGGCATTGCCTCCTAATCTTTCGTAGTCCTGATAGAGAAATGTGGGTAAGAGCAGTTCAGAGAAAAGTGACTCCTTTAACAGTAACTTTTGGCACCACCTCCAAGCTTCACCTACTTTTCTCCATCTTGAAAACTTTCCTCATTTTTCTCCTTTTCACTAGATCCTTCTTGGACAAGGAGCATCCACAAGACCTGGAAGCTTTTATGTAGAAATGCAGATTCTCAGACCCCTCCCTAAACAAGTACATAAGAATCTTCTTTTTATCAGGACCTCCACGTAATTTCCTTGCACATAAAAGTTTGAGGAGCCTGTGCTACATTACATTCTCCCTGTTCTTAAACCTACTTGGCCGTCGTGAGTCCTCTCTCTTTTTATTAACATCCCTAAAGTTTTTCTTGGTGAGCCTGTCCTGATTTCAGTCTCAATCTCCCCCCATCGCTATTCCGCACAGGTGTCTATGGGTGCTTGTAATGAAAAGGGTTGGATCTACGGAGAAGCCCCAGCAACTTTTTCCTGATCACCAAATGTGCTCACCTGTCAGGTCATAAATTTCCACTCACTTCCCAATGCTGAAGAAAAGCGGTGCATCCAAGACCTGATTTACTATACAACCATTAGTCATTAGGTCTCAAAGAGCAGCTGGGCGAGTGCAGAGGGAGGGCCTCCTCTGAGGCTGATGGACTAGAGATACGGGATGATAAAACCAGCCAAGTGCAGCCAACCAGCATCCCACCATCCACAGAGTTCAACATGAAGAGGCAAAAAAGAGAAAGCTCTACACGAGGCCCACAATATCCCAGCATCCATTCCACATAAGACACACGGAGAATCAGTGGGGATGATTTAACTGAATTATTGGCTGTAAAATAGTCAGCACGTAATGTATGGTTGGCAATGCCCTGGGAAAAGATCACACATAAAAACCTACATCAAGATATAATCAACTAAAATTAGGGGAGTAATTAAAGTAATTAGGGTATATTTATATGAAACTTAATGTTGCCATTAAAAATTATGTTTAGGAAGAACATTGATGGCATGGTAACTGCTCATAATGCTTCGAGCGGAGGGATCTCAGACACATTACTTACGCTTTCTTTGCCTCTGTTTCCTCATCAATAAGTGGAAATAACACCCCTGTATTTTATTAATTTTAAGATGCATGGTTTCTCACATTTTAACATTTCTTTAAAAAAATCATAAGTTATGGGGACTTACAATTAGTTGGTAGTATTTTTCTTTATTTCTTAGTGTAGATAAAACTGGTGCATCTTGGAATGCATAGCATCTTAGACTTGAGGAAAAGATAGCATCGAATGCATTAGATTGTAATGAGGATTAAAAGAGTTCATATAGCTGAAAATTTAAAACTGCCTCACAAGGAGCAAGCAGTCAAAAAAAATATTTGGTATTACAACTGTTACCAAATGGGAGCTCCTTCGCCACACAAGTGCTTACCTTGACAGAAACGGTCAACTGCCTGCTGCCGAGGGACGAGCAATACTGACAGGTGAGCCCAACCAAAACAAATACACTCCTCTCTTCATTTTGGTTCCTGGACTTCACATCATCCATCCTTTCCTTCCACAAAAGCAGGGCTCCTCAACTCTGGCTGCACAGAGGAATCACTTTTTAAAATGCCAATGCCTGGGACACCACCCCCAAACACACATGCGCCCCCCCCCACACACACACACACACACTGATTTAACTAGCCTAGGATAAGCCCCTGGCACTAGGACTTTTAAAAGTTCCCTAGGTGATTCTAATGTGCACCCAAGTTGGAAAACCCCTACATTAAATTAGTAGGTCTTTGCGACTAACGGCCCTTCTAGGAAGAAAATCAGTATGCTGATAGCAGCACAGTTAAGGTCCTGGAGTCAGCCAAGCCAGTATCTAAATTCCTGTTCCGCCCCCTTGACTAGCTAAGTGATAAATTGCTTAACTTCTCACAGCCTCAATTTCTTCATCTGCAAATTGGGAATAATACCTAATTCAGAGAGTTGTTTTCAGGATTTATTAAATGTCATGAACGGAGCTGAGCATTTAATAAACATAAATATTTAATAAATAAATTGTCATTCTTAGTGTCGTTTCATGATCCTTTTAGCATCTACCCAGTGACTTGTCAGTAGAGGTGCTTAATAACTATTTATTGATTCGACTTGGAAACTACAGAAAGCCCCTCCCACGAGAGAGAAGGGCACAGAGAGGAGAGGAGCAAAGGATGCCAGGTTAGGGCCAATCTCACAATTGAGTCTAGGTCTGTCTAATTATTCCTGTGGGAACCCAGGAATAACTACACTCCATTCACCAAAAGGACAGCATCCCTGGAGATGACCAACGAGGGAAACACCTCTGCCCTCCAGACATCCCAACCATGTTCAGTCTCCTGTATAGGTAAATTAGCAACTGAACAGTGTCTGATAATTTTGTCAGAAGCACAGTCTGAAGGCTCTTTCAGAACAAGGGAAGTTGAAGCCATATATGTATATATAGGTAGATAGATACCGTATATATATATACATATATATTAATATGTGTGTGTGTGTGTGTGTATGTTACCAAATGCAGGGCTACGATGTCCCTGTCCTCAGGAATAAATGCTGACCTTGAACGCTGAGTGCAAAGGAGGCCCAGTCCCCACCGGCCTCCCCACCCCGCATGCCTGGGCCAGGGAACTAGCAGCCAGGACTTGCCTCACTGCAGCGCTAAGCTGTACTAACAAGGATACCTGGGAAATGTGCAAAAGAAAGCTGCATAGGGAAATGAAACCCAGGTCCCATTCCTCCTAGCATCAAATTTTTATTCCTTGACTAAACAGAAGCTCTATGGAAGAGAAACAAAGCTAGAATGGAAATCATTTGCTGCCCTCTTGTGGATGATTCGGTATACTGCCCTGCCAGTTTCCAAGACTAGACACATGTAAAAGGGAGGAAGTATACACACGTGGTGTCCAAAAGTCCAGTTCACCTCCGCAAAGGACCTGGAAAAATTGCACCTCTGCTTGCTCCCAACCATCCCATGTGTGTCAGGACATCCGTCTAGTTCTGGCCGGGGCTTGGAATACTTGATCAAAGGAAGTCTGGGTGTATCGTTAGCCTTGGAGGGGAAGGTGAAGGAGAAGGAATCAACAAAAGGTCTGATTTGTCCAATGGCACAAATCTAGATTTGGACAGTTGGCCTAAACCTGGGCCAGCCAAGGGTGGTTGGGGGGTGGGGCAGAGCTAGTAAGATGAAATATTCCAGGACCAGTTCTTAGGGCTACATCTTCTCTAGAGTAGCTGAGGTCAGGGGCGTAGGCCCATCACGAAATTCTAAACTAGATCAACCGTGACCCAGGGAGCAGGAAGGGAGAGGAATCCACCCACGCTAAGTAGCCGGGGCAGGGAGCAGATGCTGTGCCCCCTCTGTAGCCCAAGTCCCATCCCCACTGGGCCCTAGCCCTTCAAGAGCTAAAAGGATTGTTTTTGTGTTTAGAAATGTTGAAAGATCTCCTCCCTAGCTTGGAATATATCCAAATTGTGTGTTGAAGTCACAGTCTCTCTGGAGACGACCTGTGCTAATGAAAGATTTAAGATTTCTCCGTTAGCTGCCACATCATTTGCAACAACTAGTGACAGATAAATGAACCAAGATGGATTTTTAAAAAAAATTATTACATTTTTAATATATATACATGAAATTTCAGAAATCTTACATAAATGCAACTTAATAACCTCAGGACAGAGGGGAGCCGGAATAAAACAGTATTTTGTTATAAGCTTTTAGATATACCACAATACAAAGGTTACTAATACTATTACTGAAGTAGAGATTTTAAAGAAGCATTCATTCTAATCCCATAAGTATTCATGCTAGAAAAGCCTGTTTTATGAGTATTCTCATCCCAAGATGACCGCAGTTTTCATTCTAAGGCTGGTCTGTGTAAAAAACCGATCAATGAATTTATTTATTCCCCCCCTTCTTCCGCATCTTTCATCAATGATATGATTAAAATGCAATGTCTTTAAACCTCTCACTAGTCCCATGGTTGCCCGGTAGCCCGTGCAGCTGTTTGAGACACTTTACTGCCCTAATCTTGTTCTATTTATATACTAATGAGGATACAGTCGCATATGTTCCAGTAAACACCCTCTCTTCCTTTGGCACTCTCTTTACACTTTGCTATGCCATTAGTAGGCATCTTTGAGGCTGACTAGCTAATATTTCTCCTTCACTAGAAAGTCCAGGGCACAGGAATTGGATCCTGGTGACTCTGTGTTTATTTAGCAAAACTTAACACCACTGGCTACATGACCCAGAGCAAAGTGAGATAACTAAGAGTGGGGAGGGCAGAAACCAAGATAGCTCCAGGGACCTCAGTGGCACCCAAGTTGGATCAATCAGACTTTTGTACCAAGAATTTTAAGAGATAGAATGGAAAAACCCAAAGACTAGGAGTCACCAATCTCTAAAAACACATCATGAACACTTACCATGGAATTTTCCATTCTGAGGTTTGGTTATCCCATTCTTCCTTTTGCTTTGTGAGATACGAAGTATTCTATTGCTTGAAATCCAATGAACCTTAAGATATAAGCCCAGGTGTACTTACTCCATATCACTCTGTACCACATGTCTCTGTCACATAACATTCTATCTGGCAGATAACACTGTAACGATATGGACACTAAGTCATAGCCAAAATAAATTTACACATTGATCAAAGTTGGCTATTGACCAGTAGGAAGCTGTTAAAGCACAGGATGTGGGTGAATGTACCAACCTAGAAAGAGCCCCGATTGCTGGGGGAATAATGGTACAAAACCAAAATGATCAAATGTTATAGGAAAAGCAATAAAGACCTAAGTTAATGTTATAATTATCTTCATAATCAGATTAGAGGAGCTGGAAAGATCTGGATTCTTGGCAGTTTAAATGGGAAGAGACCTGAGGGTTTCAGCTGCATCTAATCTCAGGATAAGCCAACATTATATGAGCACAATGGGATAAGCACTAAGAAAGTGATAAAGTTCCCAGATCATGCCAGGTAATAATAACAACCTGCAGTCTGTGTGCATTAAATGTTATTTGAAATATTGTGTCTAAATCCGTTGTCATCCTATGACACTAACTAGAGATCATCGAGGAAAGGGTTCTAAAGTGATGAGAGAAGTGTAAACCATGTCACACGCAGAACCATTAACAGAACTGGGGAAGTTTGGTGTAGGGAAGAAAAGGCTTAAGAGAGCCAGTTGTTTCATCACGTATTTAAAGAGCAAGCACATGAAAGAAAGCCTTCATTATAACTCTAGTAGACAGAAGTAGGAACAGGGGAGGAAAATTACAGGGAGGCAGAAATTAATTATAGAATACCTTTCTACCAGAATTCTCCAACAATATAATAATGTACCTAACAAGGAAGTGGGCTACCCTCTCTGGAAATAGTCTCAAACAGGTTAAATATTTCTGGATATTTTAGAAAATGCTTCTGCGTTGGATGGATGAATGGCATATATGACATTCCAGTTCCCTTCAATACTAAGATGTGGTGCTTCTTGGACAGAGCCTATCACTCACTTTCTGGGTGACTTCAACAAGTAAGTTAATTTCTCCTGAGCTTTTCAGCCTCACCTGTAAGAAGAGGAGGCTAAATTAGATGGTCTCAGGGTTGACATCTGAAGTGGAGGAAGGGTATACTCACAGACAGTAGGAAGGAGGATTGAAGGGAGAAAGGAGTCTGCAATTAGAGAAAAGAGGAGAGGCTGATGAAGGACCAGGAGAAATACAAGGTCTCACAAGGGAAGTAAAAGCATTAACAAGGTCACGTAACAGGAGAGAACAGAAGGAATCAAAAAAGAGGAAAGAGAAAGGTAAAAAGAGAATGTAGACGTTGTGCCTTTCCCCAGCCCTTCCTTCATCTATTATTGGCTCCATCTCCCCCTTCTTTATTGGTTAGCCATTCTTGATAAATTTCAACTGGCATTAATGTAAAGCATATGGTAAATAACATAGTTTTAACTCTTAATTCAATTTTATTACTAAAGGTGTCTTTTTTTTCCAAACAAGGATTTCTCTGAGACCCATCGCATTTTCCCTTTATATTCATCACATATTAAAGGTTTCCAGGAGCCCCTAAATTTCCTATTTATGCGGATGCTCCCATTTGGTATGCTGAAGGTACTTCATTGCCATTCGTTATGAATGAGCTACAACAGTATTGCAACAGCACTCAGCAAACAGCTCCTGACTTTCAGGTGTCATTACATGCAAGTTAAACTAAATGGATGAATTTTTAGTAGGAATAATGTAGTTCATGTTGACATTATTCACAGCTTTCCCAAGAAGACAGGTATTAATCAGACAACACTCTTGTAGTTCTCAGTATATAAATATTTGGGCGTCTGACTAAACAGTGCCCTAACCTTTAAAAGGCATATAGACCTTATGCGTTAAATAGGATCATCGGTATAAAGGGCAATTTAGGACAAATAAAGGGAAGAATTTCTTTGCACAGGAGTATGGATGTATATGGAACCCATTATTTCAAGAGTTTGAACAGCATGCAAATAAAAATACATCCCCAAGAAGGATTTAGATAAGTCAGTAATAGCAAAGTTCTGTGAACTCTTCCTTCAAAATCACTTGTGAACTTGTCTCTTCCCCTCTATTTCCACTGTCCCCACCTTGGACAGCATACATTTATTGACGTCTCAGAGGAAATCTTAAAAATATAAGACCTCGGATATTATTTCTGGAAGTTTGTAACCTAGCAAGTGGGATATGGTATACAACAAGAGACGAATAGGAAAGCATGTAGGTACATGCTAGGTGCTCAAAGAACAGATGAACAATGATGGCTTCAGAAATTAAGAAAAAAGGACCATTTCTCAGAGCAGGAAGACTTCCTGGAGAAGGATGAATTTAACATACGGCCATAATGCACAGGATGAGCACAGATAAGCCAACAAGATGGAAACACCATGAATCAAAACGTGATGGTGGACGAGGTATGACACGATTTTTAGTACCTCAGTTGTCTAAGTGGAGAACACCGCTCATGTGAGAAAGCTTCACACGGGACAGCAGGAAAGTGAGACGTTTAGGAACCAAATATTGGAAGCCCTTGACAAACAAGATAAAGAGCTGAGACTATTCTGTAGAAGGTGAGGAGCCATCAAAGGTATCTGAGCAAGAAGTTCTGACAAGAAGCAATAAGGACCCAAACGGAAAGCAATAATATGAATAGAAAGGAAGAAACAAACGTATAGGACACTCTGCTCTTCCCTTCTAATGCACACTGCTGATGGATTCATCTTTCTTTATCATTTTGCTAATCTTCCACTCAAAAGTCCTCATTACATCCCACACAAAGTCCAAACTCCTTCTCTTGGTCTCCACTATGTTTTGCGGTCTTGCATGGTCTATTTATAACACAAACTCATTTACCACTTAAAAAGAAAACCCTTCCACTGCATTCAAGCAGTCAGTTCACGATTTCCAGCATACGTACAGTTCATTATTAACATTTATAGGTCACACATTTTCTGCCCCGCTCTGTGCTAGATGTGATGAAAATGAAAGGATGATAAAATAAAGTACTGCTTTCAAAGACCCACAATCGAATGGGACCCACTTTCTGTTGTTTCTTCCCTAACACCTACCCATTCATCCAGAAGAAGCTCATGTCCTCATTTTCCTAGGGCCATCAGTGATCACTGTTGTCCACACACTTGGGCCTCACTTACTTGGAACTCATCAGCATCTATAATCTTTTCTGCCTATTGCATGATTGTAATTCATCAGTTATCATTTTACCACGTCAAAAAGTTATCACTCCTTTTTTAAAACAAATTCAGCACCTAAGACTGGTTTTTGTTCCTGGTTACTGCTTCTGCAATTTGCATGTCCAGGGGGTGATAGCATGTCAGAGGCACATAAGCACAGAGCACTCAGACTTTCAAAGCATGGATTTACAGCATTATTTTCATGTCTTAGGTTAACCCTAATCTTAAACGCAGGCCTAACTCAAACAAATCATAACTTCCCTGAATCACAATATGGGAATAAAACTATAGGAGCAATTTACCCTTCAGTTTTAGATGAGAAGCTTTAATAACTAATCTTTCCCACCAAATTCCACTTGCTTTCCATAAGGCCAAGGCCTCCTGGAACTAGTCAGTCTCCCATGCAGGCCTTGCTCATCACCTGGCCCATTTGCCAGATATCTCTTCACATACACATAATTTAATATTCCCATATTTCTAAAAAATGGTCTTATTTAGTCCCTCCAAATCACTACCACAGAACACAAGGTGAGCAATATATATGTTGATCAATTATATGATTGACTTTTATGTATGTGTGTGTTTCATTCTAGGTTACTGAAAAAAAGGACATTTGGAAATATCCCTCCATGCTAAGGGGTTATCTTCAGAGCACTTCAGAATCTCCTACTTCAGAGACAGAATAGAGGGCAAGGTTAACCAGCTAGTTGAACTAACAGAGAATTTTTCATTCTGTAATTTTGCAATGATAAAGGAAGACATAGGAGCCCATGAAAAGGAACAGAAAAGGTAGAGATGCTTGGAGCAGAATCCTCGTGATAAGAGCCTCCCACAGCCAGCCTGAGAAGAGACACCAGAGTCTTGCTCATTTCAGTGGCTTTCCACAGACTCATGACCACCAAGGCCACCTTAAAAATGATTTGGTTCTCATTCACATGTATATGCTACATTTTACAGGATGTAAAGTTGGGACTGTGCCTTCTCTTGAGTCTCCATGACAATAGGTACCAACCAATCCCACTCTCTGCAGCGGGGTCTTAGACCACATAAGCGGATCTGGCAGAGTGAGAGGCAGGGGAAGTTTCCAGTTCCCTCATGCTTAGTGAATAGAGCATGGGGGAGAGCTTGACATTTTAGTGCCAAGGTCTACATTTCCACATAAAGAGAGACAGAGATAATGGCACCATCTTAAAGAGACTGCCCAAGAGGACTTTTGGAAGAGTGCTAGAATGCCAACCAAGGGGCAATGCAGTCATAAACGGTTGGCCAGAGGAGATGCATTTGCCTGTGTCATGGGAACTGCCAGGTGAAAGACCCCCAGCACTATGGAGGTCTCCCAAAAGTCTGTGGGAATGCCCACAGAGAGTCATCTTTGAATATCTGCAAGTATCTCCAATCGTTTGGGTGGCAGACGAGATAGACATGCCCTCTAAACTCCTCTCCCTGCCTCTGCTCTCACCTGAGAAGGATTAGAAGCTGCAGCTAGCCCAATGAGTGTACAGGGTGGGAAAGGAGTGCGGAGGCAGAAGAATCTGATACAAGCAAGAAAATAGAAGTACCAGGCCTTCCTTCTGATGGAGACCCAAGCAAAGCAGGGGACAGCTTCAGTGCTGAATGCAAGTCAGAATTTTTATTATTACACTTGACTGCACATATTAATAACAGAACTGCAGCTGTTTAGAGGGAATAAAGAGATCCCCAGCTTTTCTCTGGCTAAGCACATGCAGATAAACAAAGAGGCTTGCCTAAAATTTCATCCAACACTCGGGGAAAAACTCCTCCACAGAGTGGCCTTGTAGGAGCAGTTATAAAAAAAAATAGTAAGTCACGTTACATTTGTATCTGACATGTCTGCTTTTAAGGTACTAGTAGTTGAATATACCTGGGGGTGCCAAAAATATGTATACATGACTTGAATTCATCTTTTGTTTTCGTTATATATTGAGTATTACAATTTTAATACAGTGTTTTCCTTTCTTAAAATCTGTGTATGTTTTTGGCACCCTCTGTATATATGTAAAAAAATGTAGGAAAGAGGGTTAAAAACAATAACATACTACTATAAATTCAAATTCCTATATCAGGGAAAAATAGGAGAAAGAAAAGATAAAGGAAGAAGACTTATCTTCTACCTGCCAGGAATTTCACCCATGTTTGCGTGCAGAGATCATGTGCTATCCTTACGTGCCAGCACTAACGCAGAGAATGCATCATTAAACTTACTCTGCTTCCTATGGAATGTAAAGACTGATATGATAGTTAAAAGGAATAAACTTCCAAGACCCAAAATAAAGCTATTCACAAAGTTCTAATATATGTAGTCTCATTAATAAGGTAAAACTCCTGCAATACATAGAAACAATATAAGACAGGCGGCAAGTGAACGTACCTAACACTAGAGGCTCTAACAGAAGAATTTACTGGGCAGCGAAACAGTGAGAAAACCTAAAGTGCCAACCATTAGCAGGGTTTGGGACTCAGATCCATGGCATGTGTGTGTCAGGGAAATGGAAGCTGTATGAATTATGGGCTCTAACTCCATCGAGGGACCCTGAGGATGGCATAAACCACTTGAGCCTACAGAAATTACTACCCCGTATTTCAGTCATCTGTGGTTTGTTCTATAAATCATTTAGTGGCTGCCTTTGTACAGTCTGTCTGGTAAAACTTCAAGCTTGGGATAGTTCTTTACAATTTGATTTGTCTTTTACCTGAGATTCTGTCCATTCCTGTAACAGATCTTTATGGACCGTCTACGACATGCTTACCACAATGTGGGGAAAGGGACTGTGGCATCCCCTCTGGGCCTCCCGCTGCTACAGGCTTTAAACCTTTCAAGTTATCCAGTACCCGGAATCAGCCTATATGTGCCAGCCAGAGGGCCCTGCCTGGGGAGTAAATACCCATCAAAACAACAAAAACTAAAACAAATGTTTAATGGGGATGCAGCCACAGGCGTTTTGGGGTGAGGTTCCCCCAGTGTTCCATCCTCGGAGCTCTGTCTATGCAGTTTTCCAGGGCTCCATTCACAAGGAAAAGCTGCTGCTCAGTGACTTGGGGAAGCTGCTTTTATGGAGAAAGGGGTTGACTTACCTGATGCTAAGACATGAGGTACCCACACCCAACCAACCCATACCACCTGCCTCCAAGCAGTAGATATAATGCCCCCCCACAAAGCCCTGACTCTCCCCACCACAGATGCACTCCAAGTCCACTCTGTCCCTTTTATGACACTTCTTTGCATCCTCTCTCCCTTTAAAAGTGTAGAGCTAGTGGTATATGGTGGTGTAAAAGCTAAACTCTTAGACTCTGCATTTGTTTACTTGGCAGAGATCTGGGGCAAGTTACTTAACCTCTCTTTGCCGCAGTTTTCTCATCTGTAAACGGTCTGGTGATGATGGTAATGAAGGTGGTGGTAGTGAGGAAGATGATGGTGACAGTGATGGTGCCTATCTCACAGGGTTGCTGTGAGGATTAAATGAGGTAATACACGTAGGTTGCTAAGAACACGGCATGGTACATAGTAATTAACATGTAGATATTAGCTATTACTAGTTGATTTGGTCAATAAACTCCTCTTTCCAGCATGAGGAGAATCAACAAAGCAGAAGGTAGAAACAGTGTTTACAGAGCAGTAGTGGTATTCAGCTTCAAGAAAGGAAGAAAAAACATTTCAGCTGGAAGGTACCTTAAAAGATCAACCTGCAAGAATGGTCATTTTGCATATGAGGATACTAAGTGACATGGTCCAGATATTACTGACTCTAACAGATATTACTATATCTTAAGGACAAGCATTATACAAATACAAGGTGCTAATAATTTTTCTCTCTTTAGTTTATTTGCTTCAGTGATCCTTTCAGGGGCCGTGGCTTCATTTTTACCCCCTTCAGCAGTTCCAGTCCTGCATCTCTTACTGGTTCCTCAAATTCAGTGTGGCTAAAAACAAACATTTTCCCCCAAAACCAGTTTCCCCACCTCCACATGCCCTGCATCTGGCAGCAATATCATCACATTCCCCAATCTCCCAGGGTTTCCTCATCATCTCTCCCCACCCTGTGCTCCCCAAATCCAAGGGTTTTAGTGCTTCCTTGTGCCTGGTGGCTGTTCTCCCTCTTCACCCCATTTCATGCCTCTAGCTTCTCTCTGAGCCACTGAGATCAGCTCCAGCTGCTCTGCTGCAACCTCTTCTCTGACTAGTCCTGCATTTAGGCTATGGTCAGATAAATCTTATTTACTCGCTCCTTTCTCATGTTAGTCCCCTGCTCCAAATCCCTCCTGACCCCCAAAGGGATGATTTCCCAACAGTCTGCCTCAGGGGCCTTCCTCCCTACTGACTCCCTTTCCCATGCCTGTGCCACCAGTGAATCTGGACTATTTGACATCCCTGAGCAGTCCTTTTCCTTTGACTGCACCTGCTGAAGTGGAGGGAGCTTGTGATGGTGGAGAGGAAGCAGCAGGGCTTCCCACAGAGAGCATGAGAACACATTAGGGGCGGAATGGAATGGGCCTGGGGCTGTTCCCTTCCACACACAGCCCTTCCCTCAACTCTCCTCCTCCCTTTCAAGGCTGCCTGTGATGTTTTCATCAGGGTTTACCTGGATACACGCTGAGCAAGAGTTACTCAGGGTGTTTGCCCAGGCCAAACATACCCCCAGGTAGGCAAACCTCCAATCCTAACTTCCTCTACGGGAGACGACCCCCTAAGTCTTCACACCAGAACTCCATCACTAAAATAGACCAGGTAACTTTTAGAAACACGGGGCAGCAACACAGTAATTACCGTGAAGAAGGAAGCTGGTTCTCGCTCCTCTGTTTCCTGAAGTTCCCTTTCATCCAAAGGATATGCTACTTTAACCTTGGCAGGGTTTAAAGGAAAAGTCTGTTGCTAATGGGAACCAGTCCAGCTGGGAAGTGTTTAATGGGTGCTGACAGTGGCATCATCTACAAACAAAATGGGCAGCCCTTGAGAGAGCGAGGAGACCAAATGTTCTGCCTCTCCTCCAAAGGCAAAAAGGACAATAATATCAAAAGTCAAGTCATGGAATATTCATACAGCTGGCAGCAAAACATTTCTCTTAACACTTCTGAGAGCACAGCAGGTTGGAAAGGCAAACAGCGCCTTCCCCATAATGTCTTCTGAAAACAAGGAGAGCAAAATTTGCCTAAGGGGGCAGACACCAAGCTTGAGTTCAGGACCATGACACAATTTCTAGAAGGGTCTGGAGCTAACTGAAGTTGAAATAGATATAGATTTATCCCAAAGCATTTCTAATTAGGGTCTATGTTAATAAGCAGAACTGAATAATTGGGATTTATTAGGTCAAGAGAGAAAGGGGGTGCAAAGGGATAAAAAACAAACTAGTACCTCTAGAATGTACGATTGGGGGTATTCTCATTTTCCACTTAATAGATATTCCCATGGCTTAGGGATTTGGGGATTTTAGATGTTGCCTTATTGTAATTTGCTCTAAACGGTAAGAAGCTAATATTTGAATAGCTGGTCAAATTTGTAGGTAGGCTTTCAAATATCCAGAATGTCTGTATTGATCCTGACATGCCCTTAATGCCCAGCTAAACTTGGTGGTTCATGTACATATGTGTGAAAAAACTTAGTAATAAGATTTGTATTTCCAAAACCTCTCTGAGAATCTCTGACCCCAAGATATTACTTGAGCATATCATAGCACATAGCCCTGATGTACCTCCCTAAGCCTCTCTCCTCATCTGTAAAATGGGAATTGTAATTACTCGATTGAAGAGATGCAAAAACTAATTGAGACCATAATTATTGAAGGGGAACTTGGTCTATTATCAGGCCTTGCTACCACAGTGAAGGTCTTAACGTGTTCTGCTTTCTCCCTCCCCTTTTCTTCTCTCTACCAGTGTGCTCTGAGAGGCACACTGGGCATGAAGTAAAAGCAGGAAAGGGTAGGACAGCATATGCAAAGACCTGCTCTTCTACTTAAAAAACATTCATTTGAAATTCTGTCAGAAAGTTATATGCCTAAAAAATTCATTATCTCTGTTCTAATTATACAAGAGCCTTACAACTAAAATATTCTCCCAATCATCTAAGAGACCGCCACTTAACAGTATATTAGATGCAAAAAATTCAGATTTTCCCCATGGGTGTAAAGTTTAAAGATTAAAATTTGCAAAATGGAAACGAATTGGAATAAAGACATTCACAGACAGCTATTTCGTATCCATTAGTTATCATTTACACATCAAATACATACAGCATTAAGACCAAATATACAGAATTTCCACATTTATATACAGTAATCAAGAGTGCACAGTTCAAACCTATCTTACAATCAAGTGTACAAGTTTAAATATGGCTTATAAACTACTAACACTAACTGCTAAAGTAACTGATAGTTCCAGAAATAAACACTGGAATGGCGCCTCCACGTCGAGGACCTCATTCAGCAAAATGCTAGTCCTGGTGTTTGCAAAACAGATGGTGCAGGTAAATGTTTCCAGGCAGCGTCCACCCATCAGCCCCCAAGCAGCTGAAATGTGGGTTCCAATTATACGGAGAGTGGTCCCTTCCATCTTAGATATCTGAAAATAAATCTGTACCTCTCCCACACTTTTGGACACAGGAGGTCATAAACAAATAGAAGAGTCATTATAATTGGTGAGATTATGATTACCAGGAATTGTCAAAACATGTTTTTCAGATCAGGGCTGAAAATCTCAGGCAATACATCCTGCATTTGCATTATTTGGTTTTTCTCCCCACCTTTCTTTTCTTGTTTGAATTCAATCAGTGTACTGTGAAATCTTTCAGGAATTTTCAAGCCATTCTAAAGCAAGTGATACCAAAAAGAGAATTAGAAAAAGCTCTTGTAAAGGTGATATCTCATTATTCACTCTTCTCTTCCCCTAACCAAAAATGCCTGCTTGAAGTAAAAATAAATTTAAAAAATAATAAAAGAAATACCTTCACCCCAAATCATGCGTCTATGCCTCTTTTCCATCCACTTTGGCACAAATGTTACCTACACATCCTTTAACCAATTGCATCCTTCTAGGTGCTACCCTACGTGCCCCTTGCCCATTCTCTAAACTCTGTTGAGTAACAGAGAATATTCTTTGTAAATGTCTGTTTGCCATGCTTTTCAATGTACATAGTGCCTCAGTACAGCAGGGTGAGCAGTGTGTGTGTGTTTGCTCAGGAAGTTTTACTGATGAGGTGAATGTGCACAAAGGTTTAGAGACCGCTGCCTACATAGGAATGATTCGGGATGTCTCCAAACGTCTCAAAGGATTTCTATACAACAAATATACATTACTTTGTATATTTTACATTTATAAAATGGAAACTATATGCCACAAACATTTTTGAGAGACTAGGAGCAAGTTCCAGAATCACAGGAGTGAGCACGTGCACCGGGCCTGGCCACTGTCAGCTTCCCCCTGGTTCCCAGGTGTTGCTTCAGGTGAGACACTCCGGGAGCACGAGCATATAAACTAAAACAAAGATCACGGTACTTCAATACTTCCTGCACCAACCACTTGTATATCCACAGACCATCCTTCCTACAAATTACATTTGTTTTTTATTGAAAACCTGTACTTCATTTTAGCAAGATGCTACCACCCGGAAAACTTCCAGTGTGCCTGACACACCTCTAACCCAGGCCTATGACCTGGTTGCTTGAAGTCCCAGTATCTTTTACTTTCCTTCTCTCTTCCCACTCAGTGAAATTCAAATATCACCAAATGAAAGACTCAGACCCTCATCTTCCCAAACATCACCATCCAGAACCCATCACCTTCATGAATATTTGAGCTGTCAGACACTCCACATGATACAGATCATTGGGAAAAACACATGCTTACAATAAGCATAGCCCCACGAGATTGATCACTGAGGTAAAATCATTTTGACAGGAGTCACACACACGTCACCCCTACTGAAGCAGAGAACCCTTGATAATTTGAGCATTGTCTTTAGTCTTATTGCTACAAAAAAAAATCAGATATAATTTATTAAAGATAAAAATATAACCATGTGGACATAGTATATATTTTAATAAGCCAGATGTGATCCCTTGGCAGATAGTATCAAATATGAGAGAACACTTCAAATTCTAAACAACTGTTAGAGGGAAAAGTCCATAGAAGGTTTTTTTTTGTTTTTAAGAGGAAGGAGATAGTAAATATCCAAAGTGTTTCTCTTCTCTAGCCCTCCAGCGGACAATTGTATTATTTTCCCTCTGCTAGCTGTTTCAGCGACAACACTAACTAACATGGCAATTCAGGAGCTGAATCCTATTATTTTTAAAGCCATGGGGAAATTTTTTAAAAATACTAAAGAAGGAAAACAGTTTAAATATTACTAATAAATGGAAGTTACTCTATTCCAGAGCCACACAAAAGAACAACAAAAAAATGCTTGCCAATGGGTGATGGGAAGTGAATTAGTCACATTTAGTAATACAGCTTTTCATAAAATTAACTATTACCATAAATATATATTGCTCTACAGTTAGTATTTAAATATTTAAAGCTGTAATTAGGGACAATAGCAATTTTAAAACATTCGAGGCGGCCATCAGGTTCATTGCTGAAATTATTCAATTGTATACAGAATACCAAAGGACTGTATCAATCTTTTGCTCTAGATAACTCAATTACCCAATGAAATAACAGGGAGGGGTGGTGCTGGCTAGACCACATGCATAAGTTATTTGTTTTACTATTGCAATAGTCTCCTTTATTTGTCTACAAATTTGACAATTGGGGACAACAGTCCTCTTGAAATTTGAGCATCCTAATTTGTCATGGTCTAGCCACCAGCAGCAGTTTCGGAGAGTTTTGGTTTAGGGACAAGTTCCCTGCTCCAGCAAGAGCCAGAATGATTCATGTGGTTACTGTCAGCCCCAAAACAGTGCATTGCTTTCCTTCAAGCTGTTTTTCAGGATTCTCTGTAACCATCTCTAAGGAGCAAGGCCTATACGTTCCTGCTTCCAGTTACCTTACAGATTAAGGAATCTTAAATATCTTTAAGATACGCTTTAAAGTCGGACTAAACACCTAAGTTTCTGGTAAGGAATTCAAATGACAAAAATCCCACATACTCATTTCCTCCTGGCACTAGTAAGAGGTGGCTCCTGCCCCACCCACAAAGGGATTCTTTCGAATTTTGCAGGTTTCATCCATACCACTAGAAAAGCAAGGGAATAAAGGTTAAGCACTCCACAATCACATGCAATTGATCCCTAGACCTGTTAAAGTGGGTGGCCAGAGTTCAGCGTTTAGACTAGGAAGTATTTGTCACTAAACGTACTTCCATCTGTTCTTCTTCAACTTAGACAGCACTGCATACAAAGGAGAACAAAGGACCCTGGGTTATAGACAGGAACAACAAAAATAACTTCACCCTGTAAAAAATAAAAAAACACCTGAGTTGTTCCCTGTCAACAATAGGCACCATCCTTTCATTGAAAATACACTAAACAATTGTTCTATGAATTGATGAATGAGTGAATGAATGAATGAATGCATACAGAAAAAAAACCTACTTGTGCAGACATTTTTCCTGGAAGAAAAAACCCAGCCCTTTCTCTCCCATCTAAGCCCCAGGCTGGTCAGACTGCCCATGCAGAAGTGGTGGGTTTCAGAGCTGAATGAAGCTCACCTGGCCCTGAACTGATTTTGATAAATTGACCTTTTGGATGGCTAAAAGATAAATGACAATGGTGACAATGACAAAGCCCTGTCACTTTCAAAATGCCAAATCTGTCAAAACAAAGATATTCTCTCAATTAATGTAAGCCAGCTCTTCTTCCTTCCCTGTCACTCAGCAGAAATTCAATGTGGATAATAATAGACATACTTCTGCTTGCACATCGCATTCCAATTTTTCTCCTCTCTGGACATGTTAAAGGCAAGAAAGAATGAACACTAGCAACAACTTTTAAAGACTTTAGAAGAAGGCTTTTTCAACTGGGGTCTATGAACTCTCAAAGGAATCCACAGAACATTTCAAAAGGTCTCTGAATCTCCTGAATTTACATGTAAATTTATATATTTGCATATGTGCATGTTTCTGGGAATAGGTTATAAAAAACTTTCTTTACAATATCAGTGGAGTCCCTGACACAAAAGTTTAAAACCACTGCTTCTTAGCACGTGGCCCACTTTCTAAGCTTACCTTTCCCATGCAGCCTTCAGGGAAGGAAATGACTGAGTGCTGTGTGTCTAGCGGAAGGGGAGATTATAATGAGCTGCGACATCTTCTTGCAGAACTGATGAAGTTGGGCCTTGAGAGATGGGTATGAGTTCGGTCAATGGAGAAAGGCGGGCATTTCAGGAAAGGGACTGGCATGAGCAGAGGCACAGAGTGAGGGCCCATGAGGCATGTTTAAGCCACAGCCAATGGACCACCCGAGATGCACTGGATGGCTCACATGAAAGAGGCCCAGGAGACAACGTAAATAAAGAAGTGAGACTACAGGCCCAAGGAGTGACCCTCCCTCTGAGGCAATATGGCAGCCCATGAAGGCCAGAGCTTTTTAGTAAGATCAACCTAGTGATGATAGGTGGAATGGGTCAGGGACATGGCCAAGCACATAAAAGGCTACACAGAAGTCTAAAAACCAAAAGAGGATGCTGACATCAGGGTGCCATGTCTGTTGTGTTCACCACCATAAATCCAGTGTGGATCCCAGGGCCAGGCATAGGCTAGGTGTTCCGTGGATAGTGAGCATATGGGTATGAATGCTTTAAAAGATAAATAACAAAGCATGAGGAATACCGGTGACTTGGATATCCATCTTGGTATCACTCACAGAACCTAGCAGTGCCTCGCACAGAGTAGATGCTGAAGAAAAGTCTCTTGAATTGGCCTCCACCAGGCTGAGTAGACGGGCAGAAGTTGAAGATTCCCAGCACTCTCTTAGAGAGGCCGGATGTGTTAGTTTTAGGAACATGGAGTGATCTCTCAGGGTGTGTGTATTTTAAAATGAAATCAAGTAAAAGTGGTATAATAGCAAGAACTATCTATGGCAAAGGGGAAAGACCTCAATTCCTAGTCCTGCCCTTCAAATAAGTATGTACGTCACACTGAGCCAATAACAACCTCAGGGCTCTCATCAGGGGTTTTCTCGAAGTGAACAATCCATGGCCTAGCTATACATTTCTATGGTTCAACCCTTTCTCTCAAATAATCCAGGCAAGACCCATGAGGCTAAAATCCTTAACACTCCCTTGCCTTGAACCCTAGCAGTTTCACAAAAACATATCCTAATACCGCACTACACACAGGCAGGGCTCACTTGAGGACTAGACTGCTATTGTGATGTATGTCTCCGTTGTTCTATGATCAGTCTCCTGGGCAGCCCATTGCCTTGGAAGTGTCACCATTCATAATTATGTTACAACAACAAACTGGTAAACCTCACAATATAGTTTACGTCTGCATAAATTTATATTGTCCTTGTATCTACTCTGATATATACAAAGCAAAGCATACTACTGCTGCTCATTAATCCTGATGAATGGGACGGGAAGGGCAAAGGGAAGTGGATAGAGAAGCAGAATTTATTTTCACAATGAGAGGTAAAAAAAGAACAAGTGGCCTATGGGTTTTCTGTCCAACCAAAAGCATCTATCAACATTAAGTTAGCTTCCAGTAAAAAGAAACACAGAAGTTGAACAAGTGAGCCAAATGACCAATATGTCCCCTAATTTCTTGATGTTAATTTTTCTAATAAGTAGCACCTGTTCATCAAATTGGAGAACGCTTCAAATCTGGATAACTAAAGAATGAACCACATAAAATTAAAGCCCTCCCAATAAAGACTGCGTAAGTCTTCCACACAACATGGATTTTTGTCTTGACCATTTTGTTCCCAGAACACATTTTGGGAAAGTAAAACCTAAATATATTCTCGGGTTGTAAATCAAGTTATATCTACAAAATGTTGGTTACCCAAGTCATGAGCTGTCAGGCCAGTACCCAAGACTCTGGGTAGCAACGTCCACTCAAGCCCCTGTGGCAGGTACCTGAATAGAATGAACTGTTTTACAACTTCACTTTGAATGTTGGCTCTCCAGGTACTTGCCCTCCAAGTAAAACACGATAAAAAATATATGTGAATCTTCAGACTCAGAACTTAATCATTCTTGGAGTGAAAAGTCATCATACTCAGTGTGACACAGTAAGGATAAATTACACACAAAATTTCAAACACAACTCTTTCCAGCTGCGGGCGGAGAAAGGACAACTCAGTCTTTGTGGAGACAGGTCCACAGTCCACCTGTTCGTTACATTCACATTTTCAGGCCAGGAACTTCCCTTGTCACACAGAACTACAACCAGCTGGCCTCGAGACACACTTGCTAAAGAGAAAAGCAGTAAACAGTCCTCCCAAATGACACTGAAGACAAAACAAGGCAAGCTTATCCATTCATATCTTCACCAGCACATTCTCATTAGGCATCAAAACAGTCCTTTCAAAAATGAATGGTTTTAATAAGATACCAACAACGGAGTTTTCCATGGAGGAAGAATTTCTAACTTAGGATATTTTGACATTTCTTCCTGTTCTATATGCCCTGCACAGCTGCTTAACTGGTAAACAGCCTCAAAAACTCTCCCCCTTTATCTCACTGTGAATCCACAGCATTTTAGGATTGTTTTGCAAAAGCTATATTCAGAGTCTTTTTCAAGTAAAGCACAGGAACTTCTCAGAAGAAGTTGCTGTCTTTTAAGAAGTATCACTTGAATGAACAATTCTTACGCAGTCAGTCAGCTGTGGTCAGAAACAAAGCAGTTTTGTTTGCAGTTGTAAATCTTAATACTGACTCTCTTAGCCCAAATCCATGGCCATCACCCCAGGATCTTCACTCCAAATTTCACTGGAAAATGTTTTAAGTCAACAAAAACTGTGTCTTCAGACAGAGTGCCTTAGTAAATACAGTATATACAGAGTTCATAGGCTCTAACAGTAGGGCGGGGGGCCTACGGGGAGGGAATGGAAGGGAAGGTCCTTAAGAAACATTAAAATTTGTCCTCGGCATTGCCTTCCTCTCACTGGGCAATGGCTGAGAACACCAGAAAAGCTGCATTAATAAAACTGCATAGCGTCTACACCGCCCAAAGTGCTCTGGTAGTAGCAACAGGATCCTCTTCCTACTTCACCTTTACAATATCTCTTGCAAGGTTTGTTTTCAAAACGACATTACACGTTGGCAAGCTTCTGCTTACAAAAATCAATCAAATACTTTCCCCTTTACCTCTATTAAGCACTTCACACTGCTAAGCTTTATTCCCTCCAAGTAAATCAAACATGGGCAATGTAATACTCAGGAGTCAATAAAGGACAACATTCCTCTGTGCGTTCAGGCAATGAAAGAAAGACGTTTCTGCAAACACACATAATTGAAGACCATTTGTAGCTGTTGATGATTTGTAAAAATATTTCCAAGATTCTTTCAACAAAAGATTTCGGTTCCAGCAAGTTCACAAAGAGGAATGATGACAGAATCCCGACTGTGCCTTTGTGTGTGTTTCATCTGCTCGGCTTTTGTGAAGGACGGTGGCTGCTGCTGCCGGATGTGGAATTCCCTTGCCCTAATCTCTTCACACATATGAAGCACAATAAATAAAATGTTGTTTATGTCACACCTCTTCCAAGAGGTTTAAAGCGCCAAATGTGACTCCATGAATCCTCACAACACCCCTGTGAGGTAGGTAGGTGGAGAGAATTGTTATCCCCACTTTGCAGGTGGGGAACATGAGGCACACAAGAATTAAGGGACTTGCCCGACATTACACAGCTAGTCACTGGCAGGGCTTAGACTTACACTTATACTGGTTAGCACCTAGCACAGTGCTTTGCACGTAGTAGGTGTTCACTGAATATCTATGGATTTTATTTCACTTATATCTCAACATACAATATACACACACAAAGTACAAGCAGCCACCACAGAACATTTATCTCCTACATTTCTTCTGATAACATCTCTCATCACTTCAAACCCTGGTGGATGAAGAAGGTTTAAGAAGTCATCTCGCAACTAAGCCCTCAGGTTGAAGAGGATCAATATAAACAATCTGAAGAAAACCCACTCTTGCACCTCGTCTACCTCACAATATTAGTTTTCTAATGAAAACAAAAATGGATTTCAGGAACCATGCTGACTTTTTTTTTTTGCCTGTTTGTCTTAAATGGAGCCATCTGAATGGTTCTGTTTTGTTTGTACAAAAAAGAAATAAGGCTGCAATAGTCCAGTTAGCTTGTGAGAACTGTGCCAAGCACGAAGATCTCTTCCCAGCTTGGATGGACTTCTACCTGGGAAACTGGACTGACCCCAGGGAGTGGCAGCTCCAGCAGAAGAGGGACAGCGAGCCTGAACGTCACTTGCACTGCTCATGGTCTGTGCAGTCATCCATATCCACGTCAGAATCAAAGAGTGAGTGTCCAGTGAAATCCGTGTCTGGGGTTCTGGAAAAACTGTTCTCTGCTCCCTCGTCTTCAAAGGTCTCTGTCCTTGAGTAAAAGCTGAAGTCCAGCAGGGGTGTGTGGGTTTTGCTGCCTTCACTGCTCTCCTCAGACTCATAGATGGTATTGTCATCGTCGTGGTGCCACTCGGGCCAGAATTTCCTCCTTATCCTCTCACAGTACATGGCAAGGTTGATCAGCTCACCTGCAGTGTGGGAAGGACAGCGAGGGTTAGTTCTCAAGGCCAACAATGTCCCCGCCACTTGGCTTTCTGGGAAATCTGGAAGAATAGGGCGGGGTAGACATTAACAATGTTTTGCCACAGAGGTATTGTCAAAACATTTAGATTTTTATACACATAGTAAGAAAGGTGAGTGGGAAAAGCTCAATTCAGTGAGTGGGCTGAATGCAATTTAGGAGTGAATCCTATGATGATGAGAAGTTGGGGGTGGGGGTCGTTTATCCAAAATGGCAACTAAACTACCGTCATTTGGCTTTGTGAACCATTTTATTAATTTATGTTTGCATATCAAGAGAACGAGTGCTTCAACTGGCTCGTATTTAAATTAATTTATAGTCCGTGAAAATACACCAACTGTCAGTTGGATGAAGTCAGCCAGAAGTAATCATTCATTCCACAAATATTTGTAGTGTTATTACAGGCTGAGTACTATGCCAAGTGTTTGACAAATGTTATGTTAGGACGGAAAGTTTTACTCTGAATAATCCATAAAATGGATAACTCAGAATTGTCTTCATGGATGAGTGTGCCCACAAACACATTCACTAAAACAGATATTTTTTAATTTTTCAAATTAAATTCCACAGCTGCACCCAAGATTGGGTTTCCACTCAGTGACTGGATTACTTCTTTTTCATGTGAATCAAAGAAACACTTTGGTTAAGTTCTTAAAATCATCCAGGCATTTATCTAAAACATGACACAGTATTAGGCTTTCATTTCCCAGTATCAAATGAAAAACGAGGAAAAAGGTTGAGTTTTTGCCTTTAATCCACCAGATGGCAATATTGCTTATAAATATATAATTTGTCACTATCTCTTATAAATTGCCCTAAAAATATTCATTGCCCTAAAAATATTCTTTGGATGTTTATTTTTTAAAAGTTATATAAACATTCACTTATTATGTAGGTAATCCATGTTTTGTTGTAGAAAATTAGAAAATACAGATAAGCAAAAAATAAAAGAATCACCAATAATCCCATTCTCCATAACATTTTCATTTACATATAAAATTCTTTCATATGTAATTTTATATTTTTTATATATTTATATGTATATTTACATATATTTACATTTGCTGTATAAAATTTACTATATATTCTGTTTCCTATTCTACTTTATTCCACTTAACAACATATAATGAAAATCTTGAGGAACATCTTAAAGGAAGACATCAAAGATGAATTATGGTCACTTCACAGCAGGCCCTAGGCCCAGCCCTGTTTGCCTTAATCACATCCATTCCCTACAAGATGCTCCCTAGGAGCACTGAGAAAGTCTCCTTCGCAAGAGCCACGGGATCTGCACCATTTATGACTCTATCCACTTCTTTTGTGGCTGGTCTTTCTACAGCCTGTTTCTTCACATTTCTTCCAGGAAGGCTGCCCCCTTTGTGACTGTGTCAATACCACTTTTGCGTGCAACAATACAAATTATTAATAACAACAGCAAACACATATATAGGTCTTACTGTGTACAAGGCACTGTTTGAAGTGCTTTATTCATCTGCTGAATTCATATTAACTCTATTAGTCCTTGTACAGCTCGTATACGAGGCAGGAGACATTCTTATTCCCATCTGTAATGGGAAAACTGTAACAGAGAGGTTAATTAACTTGACTGAGGTCAAGTTCTAGTTAGTGGCAGAGCCAGGATTTAAACACAAGCAGTCTCCAGGCTCCATGCCCTTCATCACGACTCTATTCTGCCTCTCTAGACTGGGGAGTTGACAGCCTGGCCTGGGAATTAACAGCTTCACACCACCTGTCACACAATATTTTTCTGTAATTCTTTCTGGGGTCTCAAAGGATTATGAGATGCTGCCCCTCAAAGATAATGAGTTGTCATGAAAGAAGTGATCATTCTATCATGCAGTCAAGAAAGGGTTTGCTTTGATAAGCAAGGACTGGGCGCTCACATACCCATCCTCATATCCTGCCCCTGATAAAAAAAAAATGAAACAAAGAGTGAAAATCTATAATTGAGTTCTATCTTTATCTGGCTTCGCCAGTCCTTCCTGTGCTTAGATCCTCCATTAGCAGACCATTCAACATGCTATCAGCCAAAAGAATAGAAAAAAAAGTTGGCAGTAGAAACAGGTTGTGTGTAGTGTGTGTGTGTGTGTGTGTGTGTGTGTGAGAGAGAGAGAGAGAGACAGAGACAGAGAGAGAGAGAGAGAGAGAGAGAGAGAGGCTTGTTAACATAAATGCCTATACTGAAGATGTAAACTTTGTGAAATAGAAAAACTGCATTTTTCAAGCATATTCAACAATCAGATAACAATTTCATCCATCCATCTGGTAAAAATTAAAGTCTGATAACATCCCATGTGGAGGGTCAGAGACTGTACTACATGGCTAGTAGAAGTATTACTATAACTTTTTTGGAAAGCAATCTGATATTACCTACTGAAATTTTAAATGTACATATCACACCACTTTTAGTACTCTATTCTACTATAATAAAAGCATCAGTATGTAAAGATACATGTATATGGATGTTGCGTGCAGAATTATGTGTCAATTAAAAAAAAGAAAGAAGATGGAAACGGTCTGATTGAATAAATTATGGTGTATCAATTCTATAGAATATTGTGCAGCTGTTAAAAAGACATGATAGTCTATTAAGTGAAAAAAACAAGTTAAAGCAATGGTATAATATAATTCCATTGGTTAATATAAAAATAGTAAAAACAAACCAAAACAGCTATATATGTGTACATAAATTTGTACATAAAAAAGGCACAGTAAGATTCACTCCAAATCCTTAATATTGTTATTCCGTGGGAGTGGTATCAATCATGGATGAGGGGGAGGCAGTAAATCTTTAAAAATACACCTGTATTATTCAATTTATTGTGATAATCGGGGCGACCAGATGGCTCAGTTGGTTAGAGCGTGAGCTCTCAACAATAAGGTTGCCGGTTCAATTCCTGCATGAGATGGTGGGCTGCACCCTCTGCAACTAAAGATTGAAAACAGCAACTGGACTTGGAGCTGAGCTGCACCCTCCACAACTAGATTGTAGGACAACAACTTGGAGCTGATAGGCCCTGGAGAAACACACTGTTCCCCAATAGTCCCCAATAAAAAATTAAAAGAAAAAATTTTATTGTGACAATCATGTTTTACTTTAATTTAAAAATCCAATAAAATTAATTAGTAAATTACTAATGAGTGATTAGCGATATTCTCAGATAACCTGAGAGGATATTTATCAGACAGCCAAATAAATGGCCCTCTACCCAGAGGACACTCCTAGACAGAATAAAGAGCTTTCCTCTTGGAGTTTCTCAAATGGAAATATCCCCACTGCTCTGTGAAAAAATTAGCTGTTTTATTTTCCCGTGTGACTCCAACTTCTCTAATATTCAAAACCTTTCTGTACAACTTGACACCGAAAACACTATCACCCAGACCCAGAACCCTTGCTCATTAACCACGGAAACCATGGAGCAGGTGCCCACACACTCATTTGGTCCACAGGTTATTTCCTCAGCAACTCCCTATCCCAGACCTGTGCAAGCTGCTAGCTGTGCTCTTGATCGGTCCCTTTAGCATTCTGTCACACAGGCAGGGAGGGCACTGAGTATATCCTCTCAGAAAAGTCCCTAGCAAACTTGAATGCTGTAATGAGGACACCCCCTTCTCCTCGCCTCTTTGAAACTAACGGACACTAATTTATGTATTTCAAAATCTAAAGACCCACAAAGGTCATTTGAGCCAGCCCTTCGCTGAGACCTGAATACCCTCACGACAACCTCTTCCCGAACACCTCCGGATGGAGAACCTAAGAGGGGGGATGAAGGTCAGTACATACTTACATGCTTCTCAAGGATAGCCAGCATTTTTTCCACCTTGCAATCTGTCAAATAATAAGCAAAAAAGACATCCAAGTGCAATAAATAAATGTTGGTAAAAGAGTGGCTGATCGAGGATTTTCTTAGAACACAGAAGACTGTGTTTCTTGCAAATTCAGAAAAACAATGTTAGGTTGTGTGGTGTTGATGTGGCTTCACAGGACGAGCAGATGCACTAAGAGGACCCCTTTTGTTGCTTCAGTTTCACTTTTCTCGGCTCTCCGGTTCTCCATGTCTGTCTTTTTGTATTTTTGTTTTTTTCCCCCACATCTGTTTTAAAGAGTGCCCAGGTCCACATGCAATTCTCTAATAAGGATACTCTGATCAAAATATCAAATGTGATCCCTCATTAAGAGTGTTGCTGATAATAAAACTGAGATTCTTTTTTGACAGTAAAAAATGGCAAAAATTTCAAAATAAATTATATTCAACCCTAATTAAGGAACAAAATTTGAGGTGCTTCCAGACATTTATGAGAATATAAACTACTATAGTCTTTCTAGAAAGCAATTTAGCCATAGCTTAAGGAAAATAACCAGCAATGCGCAGGAATATATATTTACAGAATATTCGCTGTAGAATATTAGTAAAAATTATTTGAAACAACCTACAAGTCCAGAAAAAGATTAATCACATAAATTACAACGTAGCCATAGGATAGGATATTATACAACTACTAAATATGTTGTTTTCAAGAATATGTAATGACAAGGGAAATGGCGATAAGATATAGTTAATTTAAAAACTGCAGGTTATAATTGGATCAGCATCACTCACTTTTTTTTTTCCTTCTTCTGCCTCCCCCCTCCCCGCCCACTCTGGTTCAAGCCATTGTTTCTCAGTCCAGTTGTGTAGGACACAGCTCCCTGGCCCATGCTGGTATTATGAGCCTTGAGCTCACCCCTGGCTGAGGCAGTCGGTCCAGGGTGGGCTGCTCACAGCAGCCCATGATGGCCCAGCTCCAGGGAGAGCTGTTGTTCACAATCGTATCTGTAGAGGGCGCAGCTCACTGGCCCATGTGGGAATCGAGCTGGCGACCTCTGCTTTAGGAGCGCGACACTCCAACCACTTGAGCCAGCGGGCTGGCCCATGATCCCACTTTTTAAAAATATATACATATATGTACTTGATAAAAGCTGAGGATACATACCACAATATTAACAGTAGTTCGCTGTGGGTGATGGGGTCACAAGTTATTTTTAATTTTTTTAACTTTGCTATCTTTTCTAAATTTTCTCCAGTAAGGAAGTATTTCTTATATCTATATCTACAGAGATATAGACATATAAACAAACACATACTTATAAATATTTTAAGAATTGCTGAATATTCATAGTCTGTCCTTCTACTCAGTTAAATTAAGGAAAATTTCTCACTATTCTAGCTACAGAAGTAGCCTGTGTGGCCAGATATTTTCAGTAATATCTAGAATCACTCATACATGTGGCTGTTCCAAACCTGAGGCAGAAAAATGCCTCATCCAAGACATTCACACTCCTGTGTTTGAGCCAGTTCTAAGTTATCCAGGCTCTTGGTTGGTTCTACATCTCCCTTCTCTTGTTACTTCTTGGGAAAGTTTCCATCACAGAAAAGACAATGGCAGAAAAAGAAACTGAGATAAAATTAGTAGTGTGCCGGCATATTAGCAGCTCTGATCAAAAAGTTTGGGAGAGGCTTAGAAATAATGACTAAAATGAGACTTTGAGACTCTCTGTGCACTTAAATGATTCATGCTACATCAGTCCCCTGGGAGAGCTGGAAGCCACTAACTTGTTTTAAGAATCAAAGTACATGCAACTATGTGCCAGAAGTCCCCTGGAGATGATAGTGTCAGATTCCCCCAAATGTGTGTGTCTCCTGGGTTGAACTCAAAACCAACCCTCCAAAAGGCTGATCATTTCTTCAAAAAGAACACTAAATGCCTCAAGTCCTTCTAGAAAGTAATGGAGGAAAGGGCCAAGTCATAAATAAATTAACAAATGATGCTTCCTTTCTACAAGAAGGGATAATACAGAATCTGAGAGTTCTACTGATGATGGATACCTAAATGCTGACTAAATAACAGATGATCTCAATAGATGTGCATGTATATGCATAGGGTGTGTGTGTGTGTGTGTGTGTGTGTGTGTGTGTGTTTGCATGGAAGTGTTAAGTGTATGTATACAAGTGAGTATACATGGGGTGCGTGCGTATAGAAGTATGTAAGTAGATGTGGGGGGAGGGCTCGTTGGTGTGGTAGGGAAATAGAGGAAGGAAGTAGGAAGTACAGAGAGAGAGTAAATATAAAACACACTCCTACATGAACTAAAAAGAATCAATGTATTTTAGACCACCACGGAAAAGCTGATTAATACAAGGGGAAACTAATATTTTACATGCTATAAACATCCCCAATACGATAACATTTAATTTAGGTAAGTTCCAACACATCACAAGACAAGGAACACCTTCATGCCGATCATTTAGGAAATTAAGCATCAACCCATACTTTCCCTAACCTAACCCCACTCAGCTCAAGTCCCGGAAGACTCTGACTCAATGCCTGATCCATTCCAACCAAGTCCAGTAATGTATCTGGAGCCCCAGTGACACCAATGGAAGGACTTGGAGAGTGACTCCTGCTACCCTTGGCCTAGTCTGAACTTCTGGGCATGCACGCATGTGTGCACGTGCACACACACATACATACATACACACACACACACACACACACAGAGCAACAGACTTCACCAACCAACCTACCCACCCACCCATGATCACCACATATGACTACTCTCCTGCCTGTTTCACGTATGATTCTGCCTGCTTGGGTCCTTTCATCCTTCCTTCCATCCAATGTTAATAAGAGTATTCTATATACTAGTCACTGGTGATCTCATTTACAGCCCCAGCCAGCCCAGCTGGGACATAAACACCTTGATTAACTCTTACTAATCCCCTTCCCTAAACCTAAATATTGAACCTCGACCCCACATCCCCAGCCCCCAGGCACCTGATTAGTTACTGCTTCAAATTAGAGATGACTGCAAACAGTTCCCACCCACCAACGCAGGGGAAGCCTCTCTGGAGGCTTCAGCTGCCTTGTATAGCCCACTACTCCACTCCCACCACATTCACACATCCCTTCCCCAAGATCCGGTCCCTCACATCAAACACGTTCAGCGGCCTTTCCCTGCCCCCTTGCCAACATGAATTTTACTCCTGACTACCACTCCCACCCCCAGCCCACACGTATATTTACCCTCTAGCTCTGCTCCCATTCATACCTACTGCTACCTCTCCAGCCTAGAATTCTGACAGGCCTTACAGCTAAGACCATACAACAAATATACACGATTATGTTGTTTTGGTCAAAATGTACCAATAATAATATTAATAATATTTGGCATAGAACCAGACTTACAAAGCATTTATTAACACTTTCCTCATTTTCCCACAAATTTGAAATTCCCACCTCTACTACTCTGAAAGTACGACCACAGACCCTCCACTGACATAGGAGAAAGGAGTGCTTTGAACTCCTTTCATATGTACTTATACCCAGATGGGAAATATCCAAGACCAGTTAAGATAGAAGAGCAACTGAGATGGGTGTGTGTCCACCAGCCCCTCCCCACTGTGACTGCTGCAACATGGGATATACCAGAGCGTGGTGAGCCATCACTGTCCAAAGGAAATGTACAAAGACCAACCAAACAAGGGCACTAGGTAGAATCCACGTCCTGTTTCAGCAAGAAGTGTTAATTTACTATATAAGGAGCTGGAAGTGAAGCCCTGGTGTAGAATATGGCAAGATTTGTGTCAGCTTTGCTGAGAACACAGTCTGAGCAAGATGGCAGGTGAGAAGCCCGGTCTCCCTTCCACCGGTACATACCCTGAGCACAGAAAACTGATCCTGGACCCAGACACCACAGCCTGGTGTCTCTACAGACACCATCAAGCTCACAAGCATCAGCCTAGAAGTCTCCATTGTATTATCCTCACCCTTCGCCCTCCCAGCAACTCTCAAAACCTGAAGAGGTTCATGGGGCTTGCCTTTGATCAGCCGCTCAGGTCTCGTCCCAGGTAAGGTCCACATTGCCTGTGCCAAGTGTCCAAAGACAGTAGCGTCGAGAGTGGAAAGCTTGGGCCCCATGATATACTTCTTATCACCTGCAGCAGACAGAGCAGAGAGGTCACTGGGCTGGCCTGCGCCACCCCACATGCTCACAATTCAGCACACTCATTTATATGCTCATTTAACTGTGCATCAAAAGCTTTGCAGAGTAAAAATGCATGCACCCCCTTTTTCTTAAAAAAATTAGAAACAAAAGTAAAGCATTAATTCTGTGATATACCAACCCATACAATAGCAAAACCAAGGCAGTAACTGAGAACATATCAAGATAAGCAGATGAGGGAGCGGGGTTCATGGACAAAAGAGATAACCGATCACCCACAGACCTTTGGAGGCATCTCTTTATCACCAGCTCTAGTGATTAAAGCCTGAGAAGCTTGAGAACCCTGGAAGTTTGCTTAAAATATCTCAAAAGTAACCCAAACCAGGCATAGCCGACATCGGCACTTACTTTATTAAATTAATACATTTCCTCAGGAAAAACGAGAAGCCTAAGCTACTTCAGAAGTTTGGAGGCGAGGTTTTCCCTGATGCCCACATGGTCTTAGCAAGGTTTACACTACTGAGCACCAGCTTCCACAGAAAACACTCCAGAAAGAGAAGCTATAAAATCACTGGCCCAGCCCTGAGATCAAGCTTCCAGACAAGGATATTTCACACCGCTGCTCCCCTCTCTTTTTCCACTACTACTGGCCTAGTCCAGGCCTTGTCACCAGGACTATTTCATCTGACCTATTAAAATTGCCCCAAGTGTGTCTCCTGGGCCACTGTCAGGTGCTGTCACATACAGAGGCTGCATACGTGAAACTGGTCCACCTAGTTCACATCCTGGCATTCACTGTGGGAGCCTGGTCATTACTTAACCTCTCAAAGCCTCAGTTTTTCCATCTGGAAAATGGGGGTTATACTAACGGTGCCCATTTCTTAGGGCTATTGTTAGAATTAAATGGCATAATGCATGTAAAGCGCGTAGCACCACATCTGGGTGACTCAATAAACATTAGCTCTCATGATGATAGACCCTCTGGTTCTCCAGTCCATTCCATACCCCTGAACTTAAATCGCTATGACACTCTTTCTTTATATCACTCCCTTTCACAAATACCTTCAGCAGTTTACGAAATGGGTTATGAAATAAAGCCCAAACTCAACTTGGAATTCTGGGTTCATTATATACTGTGACTCCAAGCCATGTTCTAGCTGTATCTCTCATTCCTCCCTCACCCTCGCAAACCTGGGGAACACCCCCTTTTCCTCAGCACACTTTATGCTTCCCACCGCTACACCTTTGCTCATGCTGTGCTCACCCCTTTCCCTGCCCACTAAAACCTATACGTGCTCTCCACTTCTCTCCATCATAAATTCTATTCATCCTCCGAGATCCAGCTCCAGCCTCCTTTCAAAGCTTTCTTTGTCCGCTCTATCTGATGGCCAACAGTAGCTTTTAGCCCAGGCAGCCCTGTGTTCAAATCTCACTTTTACCCCGATGACCTTATAGGACGTTAAGGCCTCTCATGCGGATTAGCCTCAATTTCTTGAACCATAAAATGGGAAGAATCACTAGTTGTTATTGGGTTGTTTTTCATTAGTTCATTTTATCTTTCCAACTAAATGGCAAGCTCTTTGAAAGTATGGGTAATTCTTATTTTTATTTAACAAATTCTAACACAGTGTTTACTACATGCCAGGCATGGTTCTACATGCTGTACTCTACAGACATTCTCCCATTTTGCTGTTCTTGAGTGCCAAGCTGAGAAAATTAAATATCTCCTGACAATGCATAGACAAGAGGTGGGGAAATGGCTGTAGGTGAGAATGCGAGTTAACAGACCAATGCAAATGACCTGGAGATTGATGACCCTACGGTCATAATCATATTGCAATATACACATATATCAAGTCAACAAGTCGTACACCCCAAACTTACACAATGTTATATGTCAATTATATCTCAACTTTAAAAATATAAAACAATAAAAAGCCCACCAAACGGGGCTGGAGGTGATTTTTTAAAAATAAATTCTACTGTATAATTCCGCAGAGACCAAGGAATACATTACAATCGTCCAATATGCTGAACTTAACCAAACTGTCTTTTCTGGTGAGGACAAGCAAGCCGTCCATGCTCGATCCCTTAGGTGTTTCCCATTATCAGCCAACTTCTCCATCATTTGAGTCTTAACCTGGGATCTAAGCCCACTGCCCAAATAGTGGAAATACAAGGGAAAATACTACCTGGGCAAAACTAACAAAAACGTGGTATATCATTTGTTGCCAAGAGTGTCAGTTACTGCTTAACTGTGCATCCTGCCAGCTCCCTGCCTCTGTCACACTCCTGCTGGCATGAGTGATGCCAGCAGGCAGAGGGCCCCTGGCCCAGAGCTCCGGTGCCATTCTGAAAGGGCAGGAGGGGGTGCCAGCCAGGGACTGTGTTACAGCTCAGCCCATTCAAGCCTGAATGTGGGGAAGCCCACCAAGTGGAAGCCAGGAGACGGTTTTAGGGGCTATTGTAAGAAGGGCTACATACAGTTTCACAGAGAAAATAAGACCGAGGAAACCTTCCTCCTGATCAAAAGGGAAAAAAAGGAAAACTTTGACTGCCTCAAATTGCTAAAAGGAAAGAGTCTATGGGAAATGCCAATGTAAAGTCTATAAATTGTGAAGTCTGCTACAGAACCCAAAGACTTTGGGGCAAGAGAAAAAACATATGTAGAGAAGAAAAAAACAAAAACAAAAACCTTGGGAAACCTAAAAATAATAATATACATAATCATTTGAAACCACACATCAACTACTACCTAGAATATTCAGCCCAAATTTGCTATTGGTCTCAGAACAGTAAAACTGGAAGAACACTTGGTAACAGAACCCAACTAGGAACGCTGGCTGGCACCAGGTCTCCCGACTTCCTGCCCAATGCTCTCTGCTCTGCCTACTGTATCACGTGAATCATTACCTCTGAGATAAAAACCCCTTGGAACAGCAGGAGGTGGAGCTGTGAATGTTTACAAAAAGATGGTTTAGCCAGGAAGGAATACGTAATATGGGGGGGCGGGGAGCAGAAGAACAGAAGTCTTAGGGTTTCTTAAAGGTGCTTGCAAACAAAATTGACAGAATTTAGCATTTGTGGAAATGTTGAATGGTAGATACAAAATTGTTTGTGTATACACACATATAACAGTTATACATTTAAAGAATATAAAAATATCTTGTTATTAAAATATCCTCAGAATACCCAGTGGCAGGAAGCTTTTTTAAAAATATTTTATTTTGAAATAATTTTAGACTCACAGAAAAGTCACAAAAATAGCAGAGTTGCGGTATGTTCTTCAATTAGCTTCTGCTAATACTAACATCTTACATAACTGATACGGAGCTAAGGTCGGGCAGCGGCCACTGGAAAAAGGTTAAAAATCAAGAGACATGGTTATGGGAAAGAAAAGCAGGTTTGTTCAGAATACAGGTATTCCAGGAGGATGGCGAACTTCTCTGTTCAAAGGCCAGCTCTTTGTTCCTAGAACAAGCAGAAGGTTTTATAGGGACATAAGATGAAGGACAAAGGAAAGGGGGACTCGGTCAGGCAGGTCCAAGGGCTGACATCACTTCCTGAGGTCTGGACTGTTTTAAAATGTTACCTGAGGACTCTGGACTCAGACTCGGCCACTGCGGCCTGAGGCTTTATGTGTGTTTCAGTGTCTGAGTGCTGAGGATTAAGAAATTGCCCTTTCCAGGTTAGGATTTTGTTAATTAAATGGATTAATGAGGCATGGTAGTCTTCAGAAAGGGAACAAAACAGAGGTCTTTAGTTAATCAGTGAGGGAGAAACAAAGAGAAAAGAGCTCAGTATCAGAGAAAAGAGCTGAATGTCTGGGTGGATCAAACTGCCAACTGGCTAGATATCAAGCCATTGTGGTTAGTCAAACTGCAAACAACCTAAGTCTAATTACGTTATTGATTTACCGAATTTCACCCTTACATAACCACAGTACATTTCTCAAAATTAAGAAATTAACGGTAATATAATACCATTAACTGCACTATAGACTTCATTCAAATTTTATTAGTTTTTCAACTAATGTCCTTTTCTGTTCCTGGATCCAATCTAGGATCTCACAATGCATTAGTTGTCGTGTCTCCTTAGTCTTCTCAACCTCTGAAAACTGCTCAGTCTTTCCTTGTCTTTCAATAACCTTGATACTTTTAAAGAATACAGATCAGTTATTTTGTAAAATGTTCATCATTCTGGGTTTGTCTAAGGTTTTTATGATTAGATTAGGTAACGTATTTTTGGCGAGAACACTACAGAACAAATATGTACCCTTTTGTGATGGTTACTTTTATGTGTCAACTTGACTAGGCCATGGAGTGCTAAGTTATTTGGTCAAACATTATTCTGAGTGTTTTTGTAGGGTGTCCTTGAATGAGATTAACATTTAAGTGGTAGACTGATTAATGCAGTGGGGGGGAGGGGGGGGCCGGGGGCTCATCCAATCAGTTGAAGGCCTTAATGGAACAAAAAGGCTGACTTCCCTAAGAGAGAATCCCTCCTGCCTGACTGCTTTCAAATGAGGCTGTGGGCTTTTTCCTGCCTTCAGACTCCAACTGAAACATTGGCTCTTCCTGGGTTCGATCCTGCTGGCCTTCAGACTCGAATGACACCTTCAACTCTCCTGGGTCTCCAGGTGGCCAACTCACCCTGCAGATCTTCAGACTTGTCGGCCTCCATAATTGCATGAGCCAATTCCTTATAGTAAATCTTTATACTAAAAAATATTTTTTTCATGCACCCTATTGGTTTGTTTCTCTGGGGATCCCTGACTAATATACCTTCTCAGGGCATCATATCAGAGGATCTATCATGGCCATGTCTTATCACTGGAGATGTTCACCTTGACCATGTGTTAAAAGGGAGTATCTGTAAGGTGTCTTCACTGCAATGGTACTAGTTTTCCTTTTGCAATTAACAATCTTGGGAGAGATATTTTGAGACTATATAAATACCCCGTTTCTCCATAAACTTTGGCCCTTTGATTTTAGCATCCATTGGTGGATGATATCTGAAACAATAACTACTGTGGTGTTTGCCTAATCAGTACTTTCTATTTCTCTTGTTCCTTCTACACGTCCTGATTAGAATTCTACTGTTCCCTTCATCTTTCATTTACTAATGTATTCAATTATTTATTTAGGTAGGCATGCACTCATGCATAATTATTTTATTTTATGGCTTATAATCCAGTACTCTCATTATTTATTTTGTGCTCAAACTGTTCCAGCTTTGGCCTTTTGGACCTTGGCAGGAAGTGGTAAGAGGGAACTTGAATTTAGATTCGATTCTGCTTAGAGATGAGGCCAAGCTGAAATCTCAAGTCTGCAGCACTCCCAGGTTTCACTAAGTGATCGCAGATCTCACAACCAGAGGGTTTTAACAAAAATGAAACCCTTAGGGCACTTCTGAAGGGCAGTGAGGGAGCAGGCTGGGGTGATGAGGTAACCCAAGCTTCCTTTTCACTACCTGAACTACACCATTGGCTTCAGTAGGGATGGACAGAGATGCTGAGATAGCTGAGCACCTACAACTCCCTGGCAGCCTCCAGGTTGGAAGTGTGGACCAGAACCATTGGTGAGGCCAAAAGAAGGTCGAACATACTGGAAACCCTAGGAGGTGAGGAACCCAGGGTACGTCAGACTCCCTGAGGGGTACTGCACCAGAGCCCAGCTGCCAAGCATCTGGGATATCTCTGAGTGAGCAGAGCCCTCCTGACTGTGAGGGTGGGCCCACACTGTGACAGGGTGTGGAGCATACCCAGCAAATGAAGGCAGGGTGACTTCATGTGCACAGATCTCCGTGGCTGGATCTCCACATAGCCACCAGGGATCAGAGATCAGTGAGGAAATGCAAGGACAATGACCAAGCAGCTAGAGGGAAGGGACCATGTGGACCTGGAGGAGAGCCCAGGGCAGAAGGTGGCACCACTGAAGGCAGGGAAACAATAGCTGGTCCTGGGTGTTTCTAGAAGCTGATCCTACCTCTCCTGGGAGGTTTGGGCAGCTCCTCTTCATAAGAAAGGTCATGTTGTAGATGCAGGAACCATTGGGGCATCCACGGATGACCAAAAATTGAGTGGGGGGAGTACTAAGTCATGAATAACAAGAATATTCTGGGTCCTGAAGGATATTTACTCTTTGTACCTCAGATTTGATCTCACTGTGATTGGACTTTATCATAGCATTGGTCAAAACCTGAAGTGACCCCATGAACCCGAAGCTGCTTATCCTGACCTCCACACCTGGTTTCTGGCCCTTCCCACATGGTCTCCCACTTCTCCTATCATGAGCCACAACACACGAGGACCAGGAGAAACCAGGATGCAACACAGGTGAGAGTATGTGGAAGAAGACTGAACAAGTCAGCTCGGGCCCTCGCCTTTATTACCGGCTCTTCACCCCCATTAGGACTGCCAGGGGATGGCTGCGAAATAAAAGGGAAGGGTGAACATGAAGGGCAAAGCCACACAGTTATTCAGGGAGAACTAAGGCAACATGGAGTCTGAGAAAAATGACCAGAATCCAAGCCTGAAGATTCAAGCCAAAATGAGAGAACAAGCTGCAGAGTTGAAGCAAGCTGAGAATGGTGAGCAGGGGAGCCAAGGGAAGAGGAGGAGACAGGGAGAGAGCAATATGGGTCTTAAAAGTCCCACGAGGGGGTAGGACCACGTAGTAGCACAACTGAAGAAACACGCCTGGTCCTAGACTGCCTGCTGCCTGGCTCTCAGCCTCCTCCTTGGGGAGGGTATGTGCGAGCTAACAGCAGATAACTCTGTCCAGGCTCAGGAAGGACCAGCCAAATGTCCTACTTAGTCAAACATGGTGGGTGCTCATCCCACTGCTATCCCTCATCCCATCCGCCCTATCCCAAATAATTTCCATTTATCTAACCTAACCCTCCCCTCGAGACTCAGATTACGTTCTCCTTCCTCCACTCCGAGAAGGCTACCCACACTGTCCACTAGTACCTCTCATTGCTCACTGCTCTGCTATGTATACCTGCCTAGAGCATGGCTGCTCAAAGAACGGTCTGGGATCCGCAGCAGCAGCATCACAAATTCTCAGGTGCCACCTACTGAATCAGGATGTCTAAGGGTGGGACTAGAGAATGTTTTTAACAAACTTTACAGGCAAAGGCATAAAAATCACCTGGAAAGCCTGCGGTTCTTGGACCACTCGTTGAGTAGCACTGTTCCAGGTGATTCTTGTGCACATTACAGTTTAAGAAGTATTTACCATGTTTCCCCAAAAATAAGACCTAGCCAGACAATCAGCTCTAATGCGTCTTTTGGAGCAAAAGTTAATATAAGACCCGGTATTATATTATATATTATATTATATTATATTATATTATATTATATTATATTATATTATATTATATTTATTATATTTATTATATTATATTATAATACCGGGTCTTATAGTAAAATAAGACCAGGTCTTATATTACTTTTTGCTCCAAAAGATGCATTAGGGCTGATTGTGCAGCTAGGTCTTATTTTGGGGGAAACACGGTATCTAGACTAGAATAGATAAGCAGTCTTACAATTGAGCATTCATCATAATCACCTGGAGAGCTTTTTCAAAACACTGATTGATGCCTCCACACCTACAGAGTTTTTGAGTCAGTAGTTATGGAGTGCGACCCAGGAATTTGCATTTCTAACAAGATCTCAGGTAATGCTGCTGCTGCTGTCCAGGGACCAAATTTGAGAACCACTAACCTACATCACTCATTATGTAATTAACACGTGCCATCTCATGATTTTATTTACGTGTATGTCCTATCTCCTCACTTAGTTTCTGAGCTCCTTGAGGGCAAGTAACCTTCTGTTTTACTTTCCTGTCCATCTGGCACCTATCACAGTAGAAACCATCAATGAAGGTGATGATAGCCTTAATTATGTTTGATCTCTGTCCTTCCTTAGAATGAAGAGCTACTGTAAGGATTAAAAGATATAATAATGTGAAAGTATTTCGCCAACTGGAAGGTACTATTCTAACATAAGGAATTATTTTATACTCATAGCCAACAATCAGAACAAGTACTACCTATGGACAGAATCAGTCCAACATCTCTCTCAGTATAGAAACCCCTTTTCCCATTTCCCTACCACAAATTCCTCAACGCCAACCCTGCTAGGAACTTCTCCATCACTCCTTGGGCAGGGCAAACTAGTCTATAGTTAGATAAGTCCTTATGTTGAGACAAAATATTTCTCCTTAGAACCTCCATCATTGATCCCCGCTCTTTCCTCTGGAATCATACAAAGAATTTACGGCTATATTTATTCTACCCATTCCTAGGAAAGTAAGTCTCCATTAACATCCTTCTAAGTAAAAGGTGATTACTTGTCTTCACATATATTATTGCAGAATAGTGAGTAGAAAGTTTATTTCACAACATTGGAAACTGCTACAGAAATGAATCTCTGAATAGCATCTGCTTCCTCTTTCAATAATTCTGTTCCCAGTTTCCACTATCAGCCCCACTTCTGCCATTTAGCTAAATTTCCAAGTGCTCTAAGTGCCAAAAGATTTAAAAAAAAGAAAAAAATAGCTTTGCTAGAAAATATAAGTTCAAGAAAGAAATTAAAGAGAATAGTTGAAATATGTTCAAGCACTCACTTTCCTAGTCTAAGAAATAGAGCAATGGCGTAGTTCACCTACACAGAGTTCCCTATTCTTGAGCACTGCTATGAATTATAAGCACATGATTACAGTGAAGTCAATGTAGACACCATTCATATCTCTAACTGTCCCTCTCTCACCTTTAATTAACTGGGTATTTAAGGAAAATTAAGAAACGAAGATTTTGAGTACTTTCCCCATGCACAGCACAGGTCATAGTAATCTTACCAGCCAGCCTTCAAAGAACACACTTGTTAAGCTCTTTTTCTACATGTGAATCTCCCAAAGGGAAAAATAAAATCTACTTTCTGTTCTCACACTCCTGATCAGACTCATTGTCAGAAATATGACAGGCCACTTCCTTTAAAGAGCTCTTATTCATATTAACAGCATACTCTAAAATTACCGAGTATGGGATTCTTTCAGCTATGGCGGGGAAGGGATGGCTATCTTATATGTGAGGTTATTGACGGCCCTTATGGGTAAATGTCAGAATTAAAATCGTCAACTTTGACAACTTTCTGATACCTACTAGTTGCACCAATTGGCTCACACTCTGGGAAAAGAAAAAAGTAGGGGAGGGGAGCACACCAGAAGAAGCCCCTAAATTTAATCTCTCCTCAGATTTCATTATGTTAAGCAACTAGACATTCCTGCAGTTATCCATAAGTTTCTCTGAAAGAACACACAAGAGAATTTTTTTCAGCTTGTATGAACTATCTTGACCCATTTCCCACTGACCACCAAGACCAATCACCTCACCTCCTCTTCCTAATCTTCTCTCTGCTCACATCCTGGCTCTTAAAATCCCCTACGATGAGATGAGACGAAGAAATACGCACATTCCCCACTACAGGGAGGGGGCTGCACTTGCTCTTCTGTACATGAGTCCTCTTAAGCCTTCGGAACTCCACACGCTCAAAGCCTCCATGGCATATAATTTTAGAAACCTGGAAGGATTTGCACCAGTTGCAGAAAAGCTTTACACAAGGGAAATCTAGATTAGGAAAGTATTCTTCAGGAGGAGGTAAATGCCTGCTCAGACTCACTTATTATTATAATTTAATATCATTAAACAGCAGCTCCTGACAGTCGTAAAGAACTACAACTAACATCTCAAACGATGATGCAGTGTTACTGACTCACTGGTGATCAGTGTATCTCTCTTCTTGAAGTTGCTGCAATAGCTACTTCTGAGTCTAACTACATATTTGACTGAAATGGCAAGATTTGAGGGGTATAAAAGTTATATGGGGTTCCCCAGTTTCACTTTCCCAAATACACTTTCTGAGGGTAAAGAATATAAAGCACTCAACTCAAACTACATACCAGGAGTTTTCCCCTTAATTTTATTTCCATCTTGGCTGCCTTGTATGTGGGCAAACAGAGGAACCAGCTGTTTTGTCTCTTTATTCAATAAAGAGTATCTGGTAGCCCCCAAAGTCGGGTTTAGTTAATGAAACAACACATCACACAGAACTCAATGTTATGTTGAAATTTAAGTTCAAATACTTTTTTAAGGAGCTTATCCTTCTTTTAAGAAAGCTGAAAGTAATAGATTCTAATGGGAGGTTTCGCGTTTGGCCATCAGGGCCATGCAAGCAGAATCCACATTCCCAAAGGACATTTATTTTATGGATGCCAGAATCCTCAACCACTTTGAAATAGCTGAGCAATCACCAAAAACTGGTAAAGATTTTTAACCACAAGAACTCTTTAGGACCTGCCCAGAGTAATGGACCTTCCTTACTCAATAGGCACAGTTCCCTCGGGATGAACTCAAATGGCTATGGATCTCATCTTTAAAAACGAGTATGCTGCAGATCGCATCAAAATTCTGTGTGATGCTTCTTTTCAAGTGCAGGACTTTATCTTTTTATCTCCTACTCTGTGGGAGGCCTATTACTTCCCTACTGAACACTCTTGTCCATGTATCCTGACCAATAAATGGTTAAGAATGTCCCATATAACTCTCCCCCTCGGTGCAGACTATTTCCTCAAAGATCAGTGAATCCAAAGCAGAAACCTCCTGTGTGCCAAGCTCTTTAATCTTGGAATAGATCCAGGTTTCTTCACAGCCAAGATGAGACTATTCCTGCTAGAATCAGAATAGGTAATAATAATACTTGTCTCTTGAGAGACTTAAAGATAAGATTCTACTTCTAAATGATGTAAAAACTTTTATCTAAATAACTTGAGGCAACTGAGATCTGGTGCCTGGCACTCACCATAGTAGGCTAAGCACTCTTTCCTCTGCTGACAACCTGGCGTTACTCCACAACTCAACAGCAACTGAAAGAGACACCTACTGGGATTAATGGGATTGAAGCTTTATGTAGGTATATTAAATACTGCTAGTTGCATAACAAATTACCCCAAAACTTAGCAGTTTAAAACAATAGACATTTATTACCTCATAGCTTCTGTAGGTCAAGAATCTATGCCTCTGGGTCAGGGTCTCTACCAGGCTGCAATCAACATGTCACCCAGAGTTGTAGTTACCTCAAGGCTTGACTCTGGGAGGATCTGTTTCCAAACTCATTCACATGGCTAATGGGCTTCATGTCCTCATAGGCTCTTGACCAGAGATACTAGTTCCTTGCCAAGTGGACTTCTCCATAGAGCAGCACACAACAGAGCTGGCTTCTATCAGAGCATATGAATAAGAGAGCAGGAGAGAGAGGATGCCCAAGATGGAAGCTACTGTCTTTTTGTAACTTAACCTTGAAAGGGACATCCCCTTGCTCTGCCTTATTCTATTTGTTAGAAGCAAATTAGTATGTCCCACCTACACTCAACGGGAGGGGATTATACAGGAGGATGAACACTGAGAGGTAGGGGTCACTGGTGGCTATCTTGGAGGCTATAGGAGGGAAACATCAGAGCTACATTCAAAAGTACTTGGGAGATTAAATATCATGACATCTGTAATTTACTTGATATTTTCACACACATACACCCCAAAAAACACAGTTGAAACAAATGTGACAAAATGTTAACAACTATTAAATCAAGGTAATGGTTATAAAGATGTCCGTTGGACTACTAGTCTACTTTTCTGTGTGTTTGAAAAATTTCATAATACAAAATCAAAACCACCTGATCTTGTTCACTAACAATGCTAAATCTTAAATTATAACATTTGGCAGACGACCCCCAATGTTTAAATGGGCAATGCTAAATGACCTTCAGCAGGTAAATGAACTCAGCCATTGGGGGCTTACTAGTACCTAGATGCCCTGACAGTCTCATCAGAATGGTTCTCTTGTGATTTTGTCTAAGTTGTAAAATCAGTGAAGAAAGAAATCACACTCGACGATGAGCTCCACTTGAGCACTCAACCTGTATCCCCCAGTACCCAGCCAGAGCCAGGCACACAGTCGATGCTCAATAAATATATTTTTCTGTGAATGGCAACAATTTTATAATACCTTGCCCCTAAATCTTTAAGACAAAATGATCCCTCCCAATACTTGATGGCATAGAACTCTAGAATGTAGAACTCTGGGGACTCATCCAAGGACTTCTATAGGTACCTGAGCTGATAGTTCAGAACAACTGTTTTGGCCCTGCCCCATACTGCTATAGCTCACTTTCCATGGAGGCAAGATGGCCTTCTAACCAGGCAGCACAACAAGTCAGTCAGGTCTGTAAGTTCTCATGAGAGAATATCCAAGGCTGGACCACCTGGTGTCTAATTCAAGGAGAATTCTCTTTAACCAACAACATGGAACAGCTATAGCTCTAGTAGTCACCAAAGAATTAAATGTAAAACAGCTGATTCAGGACTAGCCAAAGCTTGCCCTCAACCCTTCTCTGCAGAAAATAACATATTAGAAAGTGGGTCTAAAAGGTGCCTATGCTATGGTTGTAGGGCAAGTTATCAAAACCTCTAGGATCTCTAAGCTCTACCCCATAATAAATTATATCAGAAAATAAGATATAGTAACTATATTAAAATAGGTCCCAAAACAAATGTCTTTGGAGCTGCAATTCAATGTTAAACCTTGAGCTTTCATTAAGAAATTTTTTCATAAATATTTATATTCAAAAACACTGTCCACAAGGGAACCCAATCTCCCTTATGTAACATCCATGGAAGAATCTCTTCCTAGAATTCAGGACCAAGAAAAAATTTGTCTCAATTGAAGAACTTGTGTGTTTCCTTTTTCTAGAAAATAAACATAAACCTGCCCCATACATTTCCCTTTTCATCTTGGTAACGAAAGAACTCAAGTTAAATTGTGCCCAAGTCCAGAAATAAACTCATTCCAAGAACATGATTTTTTTCTAATTGGTTTCTGAAAGTTTTGTATTAATGTTGAATATATTATATTGTCCTGCCTTATATGTGGATTTCCTGAAATTCCTTTTCTAAGTTAGTATTCATTCAGCAAATCATTATTGAGTGCCTACTATCATATTTACCAGGCGTGTTAGGTGCCAGGGTGAGAGGGAAGCCAGTCCCCGGGTAAGACTGAGGGAAGTGGGGGGGGGGGTGGGGGAGAACAGGAAGAGCCGAGACAAGTACAGTGTAGTGCTTCCATGATGGAAGTATGCAGAAAATGAAACAGAATAGAAAAACACTCGGCATAGGTAGCCCCATGGGGTTGGAGGAGGTTGGGGAGAACATTCAGAAAGTTTTTAAGCAAATGGAAAGAAGTCTTGAGAATCTGTCAAATCAAGCAGGGCAAGGAAACAGCTCATATGAAAGCATGAAGCTGCAAAACAGCACAGTGGGCTTCAGGGATCCAAGGGTAACTAGGTGTGGTAGGAATCAAGGTGCGTCTGGGGGAGAAGGAGGAGGTGAGGAGCGAGATGTGAGTAGAATTCAGATTGTGAAGAAAAGGAGTTTGGATTTTAGTCTAAAAGAATTGGAAGCCTAAAGTCCTGATTGACATTTTAGATGAACCACTCTACTGGAATTATAAAGCAAAACTGGAAGTTGGGACACCAGCTAAAAAGCTGTGGCAAAATCCAAACAAGACACATTGGGTGCCTCTGCTATGGCTACGGGGCAGAAAGGAGGGAGGAGATTAAGGAATTGGGTGGAGGGCACCCCGATGATGAATTATCTCCATTCCTTCGGTAAGCAAGCCCTTATTGAGCATCCGGCTCTGAAGACAGACTCTTGGGTCCAAGCTTGACCCCGCCATTCATTAGCTATGTGATCTCTGGTAAGTTAACCACTATGTACCTCAGCTGCCTCATTTACAACCAGGCATAGTAATACCAATGATAATAATAATAAAAATAAAAATACCTCATGTGGCTTTGGTGAGAATGAATGAGAATAGTTTATATCATTTAATTCTCCAAAACCTTATAAGTATTTTATTATTCCATGAGGAAATACATATATGTACATATTATATAAACGTATATAGTAGGTATTTTACATTACATATTATACATATATCATATATGTGTGATACATTATTATATTATATTACATTATATATTATAATGTATATTATAATGTATATATATATATATTATATTACATTAGGTTGGTGCAAAAGTAATTGAAGTTTTTCCAATTATTTTTAACCTTTTAAACCGCAATCACTTTTGCACCAACCTAATACATAATTAATGTATAATGTACATCCTGTATATTATTATGAAAGTATGTATTATATTACCATATGAGAGTATTATATTACTATTTGCAAAGACACATTGGAAATGCTCCATAAATGTCCACTCCTATCAATATTATTTTGATTATATGCAAGACACAGCTCTGGGTGCTTGGGATACAGGGACTAACAGAACAAACAAGGTTCTGCTCTCATGGAGTTTACATCACACGGGGAGATGATAAACAAGTCAACCAATCAATCAATAAAAAAAGCATTAGCTGGTGATAAGTTCTATGCAGAGAATTAAAGTAAGGTGATATGATAGAGGGTTACTGACAGCTACGTTAGACTGGGTGGAAAGGGGAGGCCTCTCTGTGGAGGTGATATTTACACAGAGATATGAATGTCAAGAAGGATCTAGCAATGCAAAGATCGTGAGGATAAGAATTTAAGGCAGGGGAAACAGCTACGACAACTGCCCTATGGTCAGAATAAGCTTGGTGGGTTTGTGAAGCAGAGAAGGTGGCTGGCATATTATGAGCAAGGGCTGAGAGCTAAGAAATGAGATTGGAAAAAAGGCAGGACCCAAGCAGGATAGGGCTTTGAAAGCCCGGTGGAAGATAACTGAGGAGGAGCAATCTAGAATGACTGGTGACATCCACCTTGAATGACTGAATGAAGAATGTGCCATTTACCTGAAGAGGTCACAGAAAGGTATGTTGGTTTGGTGGGAGGATGAGTTGCATTTGGGAATGTGCTGAATTTGAGGTGGCTATGCGACATCTAAGTGAAAATATAGAAAACAGCTGGATTCAGGAGATGAATAGAGGGCAGGGTATGGAATCCTGGGAATCATCAATAGTTAAGAAATCTGAAAAGGAGCAGGTCAGAGATGGTTACTTGTCAAATAAGTGAAAGGCTGAAAAATATTCAGCAATACCTTCTGGCTTCTGCTAGACCACTTACGTCTGGATGGATCTAAGCTCCACCATTTATTAGCTGAATGTCCCTGGACAAGTTACCTTCAGGCCTACTGTCGTGCGGGAGACCCTGCTTGCTGCGCCATTTGTCGTGCGGGGCGGCCTGCGGGGTCTCTGCTCCCGCTCCCCATACAAGAACGCAGGATATGGTGAGGCCAAAATGGAACACCCACGGAGCCATAGATGAGGGAGTCATACCACTATATTCTCTCTGGCGGCACTATACTCTCACTGGAGGCTGGATCCACACTGTCCGCAAACCGCCATCCACACTTGCCAGCCCAGCCGCCATCTTCTTGCTAGCCCCCGTTCTTCCTCTTTTCCTCTCTCTCTCTCTCTGCTAGAGTAGCCACAGCAGTTATATTAGTGGCCAATGGCTCACTGGTTACAGCTGACGGCCAACTAGCCACAGCTGATGGCCATGCAATCACAGTTGGCCATTTACTACCTGAGCCAACACCTTTCTATGTGAGGCCGAGAGCCTGGAAACTACTTTCTGGGGCTCTGCCCCCACACCTACATTTCCTCAGGGGGTGCCTAGGAATCTGTAAAGTTGAAGATGGGGGACAGAAAGCCTGAATCCTTTGTACTCAACACACCCAAGAAACCTTATTTCCATTAGCCGCACATCAGGGAAGAGAGACTCCTCGAAGTCTCTCCTTTGGGGGGAAGCTTCCTACTTCCAAAAGGTCAAAATAAAAAACTGAAATAAATGGCTTTTAAATGAACCTGGTGATAAAGGTGTTATTTATTCTTTCATGAGCAATTCAGGGACAGGGTGGGAATAGGGCCTAGGAGTCAGGATGTGGTGGCTCAAGGAGTAAATGGGGTGCAGGTGAAGAGTGTGACCATTGCTACCTTTCAAATAAGCTTATGTGTGAATGGACGGCAAGAGATAGGATAGAATTGTAGGGTTATTTTTAAAGATGGGGAAGACTTATTACACAGTAAGTAGAAGGAGCCTGTAAAGAAACAAGGGTTGAAGACAAGAAAAAGAATTTGAACTCTAGCCCCTGAAGAGAGGAGTGGGTGGAGGGGTTGGAATTCAACAGTGAAGCCGGGGGCTGACCAGGCCTGGCCTGACCAGGGCTGGCCGGAGCCCTGCTGGAGGAGGAAGGTGAAGGACTGATTCAAGGGATGGAGGGTACTGGGCAAGAGAATAGCTTCCATGATGGATCTCAGGCTTGGCTGAGTGTGAGGAAAGTCAATATAGGAAGGGGCTAATAAAATGACAGAGTGGGGGCAAGACTCGCAAGAAAGAAGCTCAAGGTGTGGAAGCAGTGAGTGGTCAAGCATGGGAGTGAGCTAACAGGCAGCACGCTGGCTGGCTGAGGTCCTGGTCAGAAGTCGGACAGTCCCAGGTGCTTTCTGAGTTCAGAGCTGCCCTATGGCAGAAGATAGCACAATGGAAGGAGCAGAGGTCACTGTAGGGTTGGGGTTCAGAGCTGTGAGGTATTGGCCAAAAGGTCCACACAAGCACTGTGGATGCCTACAGTGGGGTCAGGTCTGAAGAGGACGACCAAGAGTCAGACTGTCCATCCACATAAATCTTTAAGATTCCAAGTAAGACAGAAAATATTTGACTCAGACATCACTTAGACTATATCGCTGAGCTATAACTAGATCAATTACCTTTTAAAGACAATCTCAAGATTTGATAGAAAAAATGGATAATACATTAAGTCAGTTGTTTGGTCCTCAATGAACCCAAAAGCATATTTATTTAAATGATTAGATTTGTATTAAAAAGACTATAATCAACATTTAAAAATTGAAAAGAATTTTGATAGAAAAATGGATAAAGGATTGGAACAACTAATTCACATAAGAGACATAATTAGGAAAAATCAAAAGAAAAAAATGTTTCTTACAAGTGATTAAAGAATCAGAAAACAGAATAACCTTAAGATAATAGCTTATAATGAATAAAGTGATAAACCATTCTTCAGTAATAAGACCTGTTACTGGTAAGCCTTCAGTGAAACTGGTACCTCAGTTTTTTTATGGAAATCTCTACTTCTCTTTTGGAAAACACTATGGCAATGACTAAGAACAGGCCTAACAATGTTCACAATCATTCACCCAGTAATTTCACTCCAATAAGTTTATCTCAAGTAAAGAATTCCTCAGATGTAAATCATGAAGATATTTAATTTAGAATTATCTATAAAAAAGAATAGGGCCAAATTTAAGGGAATTAATACTTTCCAACACAATAAAATATTATGCATCTATTAGAGGAGACAAATTTTTTAAAGATGCCAAACAGAAAAGTGTTTAGAGTTTGCTTTAAAAAATGAACAGAATACAAAGAGATGTGTACCTCAGAAACTAAATTTCAGTGAAAATATGCATGTGGAAGATACAGGGAAACAGAAAATAGTTACTGAGTTAGGTGATAGAATGATGGGAGATATCTAAATTCTTTTCAGTTTTTAAATGTTGATTATAGTCTTTTTAATACAAATTGAATCATTTAAATAAGGAAAATATGCTGTTGGGTTCATCAAGGACCAAACAACTGACTTAATGTATTAGGATATGTCAGGTCATTATTTATCTATAATTCCTCCCTGAGCTAGGCAATGAATTTTATCCCAACAAATCAGCCAACAGAACACAAATGGAGAGGGCTTCCATACCTGGCAACACCAAGAAAGCACTGAGCCTTCTCACTCTAGATTATTCTAATACATAGACACCTAAAGGATATGTACTGATAAAGATTTAAAAACCTATTGTCTTGCGCAAAAAAAAAAAGAGAGAGAGAAATAAAAACCTATTGTCTACATGGTGCTATCCTGTGAATTTTTCTTTCTTTTCTTTTCTTTTTTTTTTTTAAGTAAATTTATTGGGGTGACAATGGTTAGTAAAATTACATAGGTTTCAAGTCAAACCCACAATGAGATACCACCTCACACCTGCTAGATTGGTTATCATCAAGGCAAATAATAACAAGTGTCGGAGAGGCTGTGGAGAAAAAGGAACTTCCTTTTATTCTAATCATTCAGAAATCGGAACCCTGAAAATGTAAACACAAAGTCAAAGTCACTATTCTCAGAGGAAGAAACAGCTAGAATACCCCCAGGATAAAGTGGAAACCAGATCACTTCTGTCAGAATTATACCAACCAATTTGTGTTATTAAATAAGCCACAAAGATTTGAAGAACTCCGTACTGATTAGCATTTTATTCAACTTAAAGTAACTTTTATTTTTGTATAAATAATCAACATTTTTACAAATTGAGAGAGCAACAATGAAATTGGAAAAGAAATGAGCCACAACTGGCCCACAACTGCCTAGTCCCCATAAGGCTACAAACACTTTATAAGAGCAGGTCCTAGCCCCACCAATCCATGGCTACATGAGGATATCCAGGTCCCCAGGCCATCCATTCCTCCCAGGGAAATCTGGAATGGAGAGGATGCTTGAAAAGAAGAGTTGGTGCTTTCTGCGTATCTGATCTAATGGTCCTCCATTAGTGAGCAGCAAGCAATTTAGAGTTACTGAATAACACGTAAAGACCTTGCGGAGTAAATCACTTCCACTTCAGCCGGTGAGTACAGGACTCCAGTATGGAACTGTAGAAAGCCTAGGCTCTCACCAGAACCCAATCAATAGAGGTAAAAATAGAATTTATGGTTTCCTAGTCAAATTATTCCATCCTTGTATGTGATTTTAACAAACCACCAATGCAAACACACAGAAGTTGTACTGGAGCAAAAGAAAAGAGTTGTCGTTAGCTGAGCGGCCTGAGACCCAGTCCCGGCCTCTCTGACTCTCACGTGACGTTCTCATCCATAAATTCACTAGCTCTCAGGGTTGCTGTGAGACTGCAACATCTCAAGATGCTGTTAAAAATAGAGTTTAAACATTATCCACACAAAATATCTGCAGTCGACATTCTAGGGTTTTTGACATGGAAAGAAAGAAGGACTGGGCTAAGTACCACACAGACAGACGCAACCAGAGTCACCCTCTTGACAAAACTGTGAAGTTGGCCCGGTTTGTTCTGAATCTTATCACCTCCTTAATAAAAGACTACAATTTTCTCCCTTTCATACCTGCCCAAACCAAGGAACTGTCTCCTCTTGTGGCCCCTTCCATGGCTCTTCACACACACTGTCCTCCTCCCAGCACCCAGGCCGGCTCTTCCATCTTCACCCCCTGCCCTATGTTGATTACAAACATATTCAAATCACCTGCTGAGTTTAAAAACTACGTTTCCCCAGGCCCCACTCCCAGAGACTCTGAGTTATTCGGCCTGCCACAGGACCTGTGCAGTTGTGTTTAAAAGGCCCCGAGGTGATTCTAATGAGCAATCAGGGCTGAGAACCACTGTTTGTAGACAGGGATTTTGGAAAGGGCTTAGAACCTGCATTAAGAAACACTGCTTTGAGGTTCCAGAACATTCCTGCTAGTGTCTATTATTTTCTTCTTTTATCTGTGGATTTTCTCTTTCTAGCTAGGTTGACACGCATAATTACTTCTATGTCATTCGTTATTCTCTTCCTCTGCCCTCTGTTCACAGTTATTCAACATAACTGTGCTAAAATGTGCATATAGAACCTACTGTTTCTCATCCTTTTCTACTGCCCAGTCCTGAAGGCTTTCTGTCACTTTCACTGGGATCATGGTGTGTGGCTGCTGTGTTGCAGGTGGCTGCCAGCCTAGGCCTGAGTACCTAATGTGAATGCAGAGCTGTTTGCAAGATGTAATTTAACAGGGTAGGAAGCGTGGCTATTAAAATAGCCTATTCCCAAGCTCTCTTCAATAAACAACAAATTTGCTAGTGTCCAAAGCCTGTGAGTAAAAATCACTTTAAAAGAAGTGGAAGATTAGAAGAGAGGTTTACTGGAAACCAACTACTGCTCAAAAAGTAGATTTAATTACAAAAGATATAGAGTAAACCCAGATGGTTTAAAGCACCGTGCCTTCAGAAGACATGAGCAGCCGCCTAAACATAAAGCACAATCCAAGACATCAACCAAAAATGAATGAATGACTTTCCACTTTGGCCTCAGCCCATGTTTTATAACTTGGAAAACTGTCTTTGCTCCTCTCTAGAGAATGAATATAAAACCATGATACCATCAGAACTGGAAGGACTCCCAGAGACCATCTCTAGTCAAACATCTCATCATTTATAAAAAGACTCCTCAGCCATCCTGATGGTGGTCATCAACCTCACCTGGGGGTAATTCCAAAGCAGCCCGCTCTGACCACACCACAAGACAAGCCCTTCTGATCTTGGACAGGTCTGTTTTAAAGTGCTGCCTTACCGTGAGTTGTAATCTGTTGTCATTTCCCCACATACACACCCCGCCCTCCTCTAGTCCTCTCCTATCCTCAGAGATGTTCATCATCTGTAGCAACACCTAAGTCGCTGCCCACTTCCCAGATTTGAAGAAAAACTAGTACATGACCTGTACACCTTCACCGCTCCAGACTCTCCACCCCCAGAATCCTCAAATTCTTCACATTAAACTATTATTGTGAGGGGCAGCCGGATGGCTCAGTTGGTTAGAGCACGAGCTCTTGACAACAAGGTTGCCGGTTCGATTCCTGCATGGGATGGTGGGCTGCACCCCCTGCAACTAGGATTGAAAGCGGCAACTGGACTTGGAGCTGAGTTGTGCCCTCCACAACTAGATTGAAGGACAACAACTGATGGGTCCTGGAAAAACATACTGTTCGCCAATATTCCCCAATAAAAATTAAAAAAAAAAAAAACTATTGTGAGACCAACAACCTTCCTAACCACCATTCTCTGGATACGCCCTAGTTTAGCCAAGTTCCTTTTAAAAGATGGATCCCAGAAGTGAATGTGGCCCTCCTTTGTTCAACAAACACTTGTTGGATGCCCAAGGTGTGCCAGGCATTTGGTCAGGTCCTAGAGACAGAAATGAATCCACTAGGCCTGGCACAAAGTCCAGCTAAGGAGCCAGTCAAACCAAATCACTGAGCGAAGGTGCAGTGAAACCACTCAAGAAACCTTAGGACTGCTCTGAGGAAGAAAACACCAGGTGCCTGGGAGCATGGGGCAGGTTTGCCTGACCCACTATGGGAGAAAGTTCCAGAAAGGTATCCTTCAGGATATAACTTTGAAGCTGAGACACTATGTTCTTTTTAAACAGGCTAGGTTTTTATTAGCTTCTTTGGCAGCCCATCGCACTGGTGACATACTGAGATTAAAATCTACTAAAATCCTGAAGCCTTTTTTCACATGTCTCTCCCTACTCTATATTTGTACAATTCAATTTGGGGACCTAAGTACAGAATCAGACATTTATCCCTATCAGGTTTCTTCTTGTTAAGATTGAAAGCTTTGATTCCTGATTTTCCTGTCCAATGTTTTAGTTATCCTTCAACCTAGAGTCATTCAAAAACTATTAAGCATGCCTTTGAAGTTGTCAACAGGTCGTTAAGAAAAGTCAAGAGCTGAGTCCCTGGAGAACTCTTTTCAGGTTATATCAATCTGTGTGAGGATACAATTACTCAACCAGCCACAAATCCACCACAATTAATCCAGGGGCTTTCCAACTTTTTTCTTCCGTAGGGGAATTTCTCTGTCAAACAAAATGCAGCAGATTTCCAGTACAGAAACAGACAACAAAGGAGCTGCTCTAGGTGAAGCAGGGGTGGAAAGAGTCACTCTTCCCTCCCCAGACCACTCAAGAAACCTTAGTGGCAACACACATCCATGAAGCCCCCGTTGAAAACAAGCCATCTTTCCCACAAGAATATCATGAGAGATGGTATCCAATGGTTTGAAGAACTCAAGAGATAGTCCATCCAATCAGTAAGTCCAGTAAGTCAAGAAGACACAGTGGTCACTTTTTGGTTTGATTTATTCACAATGAACCAATGATAGTGCTTCCTGAAAACTAACCATCTATTTAATATTGCATTCTAGTATTCTATTTCACGATTAGAATCTACTTCCCCCTTCCCTTTTAGAAATAGGAACAGCTTCCTATCTCCATCTTGTCATTTTCCCTATTCTCCCCATTTCTGAAAGATTACAATCAGAGTTCCAAGATCATATTGGTAATGTTTCACATCCTAGGACATTGTTTGGGCCTAGAAACCTGAGGACTGCTAGATTGTAAGCTTCTTGAAGGAAGAAACAATTCTTATTGATCTTTGTTTCTCAAGAGCCTAACATAGCACCTGGTGTATAACTACCATGTTTCCCCAAAAAAAAGCTAGGCCAACAATCAGTTCTAACGCATCTTTTAGAGCAAAAATTAATATAAGACCCGGTGTTGATATGTTATGTTATGTTACATTACGTTACGTTACGTTATGTTATGTTTTATTATGTTATATTATAAGACCTGGTCTTATAGTAAAACAAGACTGGGTCTTATATTAATTTTTGCTCCAAAAGACACATTAGGGCTGATTGTCCGGCTAGGTCTTATTTTCGGGAAAACACGGTAATACAAAAATAATGTTCAATAGTTTGCTTGTTAGTCTGTTAGTTGTTTTAAAGATACTGAAGTCCTCTCTTTCAACCTTCTCACCTAGTTTGTATTTTAATTCTTACCTATATAGAAGCAAATTTTGAGTTTGGTGTTTTGACCTTCTCCATATTGTCACTTAACTTTGTACCCTTAAAAAAAAAAAAAAAAAACCTTAGCTGTCCCAAGCTGTCTTACAAACCACAAACCTCAGTCCGTTGGACTCCATCCTCCTGACACCACCACTCACTGCTTAGCTCTTTAGAGCATCCTTTGCAATGATAATAATTTCTTTAGGTATGTCTGTGACCAAAGAGAACTGATAAAATGATATCACTCATTCTCAAGAGAAATGAAAATTACAAACGAGCCACAAGTTGGCACCTAAAGATATACCAATTTATGTGTTCTGCCACAGCTAAACCTTCAGACCACCCTACCCCCACCCCACGCCACCCCTGCCCTCAGCTGAAAGATGCTGAAGTTGTCAAGATAGGGAGGGGAGAGGAGGGTGGGGAAAGACAGAGCAGCAGGTGCCTAAAGTAACAAGTTTCCCGTTACCATCCCAAACAAAAACCAGGGACTCCGGACAAAAAATCTATACTATTAATAATTGTAAGATTCCAAAGTTTCAGTATTATAATCCTCTTCATAAATAAATCTGTCATAATTTTCTTAGGAAAAAAATCCTAAAGATTGAATTATTTAATAAACAGATAAATGTGTAAAATTTTATGACTCTTCAAACTATGGAACTCAACTTCAGAAAATATGTACTAGTTTTTATTCCTACCAGCAGAGTATGTCAATGCCTCCTCCATACCACTGCCAAGACTTCACATCAAAAAAAAAACACTTTGCCAATTTGATTGACAGATTGGTACCTCATTTTTTAATTGTATTGCTCTGATTAGTAAAAAAGTTGAACATTTTTCATGTATTTATTCATCATTTGTATTGTTTTTGTAAATTACCTTTTTATGTCTTTTGCCCAATTTTCCCCTTCAGGTATTCACTTTTCTTATTGATTTGTAGAAGCTTTTCATATATTTAGTAATATATCACATGTTGCAAACATTTTTCCAACTTACCATTTCCATTTTAACTTTATTTATGGTGATTTTTCACATACAGGAGGTCTGTTTTATTTTTCTCATGTAATCTAGCAATTCAACTTTTCATTTATAGTTTCTTCCTTTGGTTCTATGTTCAGAAAAACTTTCCCAAGTTCAAGATTAATAAGATTCCTATATTTTATCCTGACACCTTTCTGGTTGTACTTTTCACATTTAAATGCTTAATCCATTTGCAGTTGATTCGGGTGTATAACATAAAGTCAGGATTATACTTATTTTGTTCCGAATGGTTAGCCAGCTGTCCCAACACCATTTACTGAATTAATGTGTCTTTTCTCCATTGATTTGAAAGGCTGCCTTTATCATGTACTCTATCTCCACTCATGTATCTGTCTTGCAGGGATATCAAACTTAGCATACCCACAACGAAATTCATCATCTTCCCCTTTTCTCCAGTATTCTCCAACTCTGTGAATTATGGTTGTGTTTACTATGTTTTCATGTCAATAACTTAGTTTTTCCTTACCCCTGCCATTTCCGTCACCTCTCTCTCTACACACACACAGACACACACACAGACACACACACACACACACACACACACACCAAATTTTCATCAATTTTGTCTCTAAAATATAACTCTAATCCATCATTTTATGCCCAATGCTATCACTATAGCTGTAGTCCACAACGCCATCTTATCTTTCCTGGACTGCTACAACCTCCTCACCTGAGCCCCCAAATCCACTCTTGGCCCCTCCAGCACATTCAGTATAAACAAGGTCATGCCACTTCCTTATTTTTGATCTCTGATGGCTTCCATTGCTCTTAGAAAAAAGCCTAAAATTATTTAGGCCTGTGTGATCTAGCTGCTGCCGACCTCCATCTTATTCCACACCTCAGCCTTCACACAATTTCCAGACATTGGCCATCTTTTCGTTCATTGAAGGCTCCCAGCTGCTTTTCAGCTCAGAGCCTTCACATGTGATGTTCCTTCTATGCTCCATGCGAATCTTCTCCCTGTGGCACCCAGTTGCCCTTCCCCACACACGTGCCTGCTTAACTCCAGCTTATCTTTCAGAGCCCAGCTTACATGTCATACACTCGAAGAAGCCTTCAGCCACCCACCTGACCTTATTAGTTTTCCCTGCAAAAAAGCCCTCATTGCACCTAGTTCTTCTCCAGTGTGGCACTTCCCTTACGTGTTGCTATGTAGTATAAATACTTACAACATCTCCCTCAGGCGGCAGCTCTAGTTGCTCAGGGTTGTGCCCAACTTGTTCATCTCAGTCTCTTCAGCCCCTCACAGACAGCCCAGCACACCTTTGTGTGTTGATCATACAGTCAGACTCATAGTGTCCTCAGTCAAAGGTACTCCCCTTCTGTCTGATTTCCAATTACTATAAGTATACTGTTCCTCCCAAGTCTCTAGCCATGGCTATGAAGAACATTCTTTGACAGGAAATTGCACGTTCTACCTGGAGAATCTGTCACTGCTTCTGATTCTGCCCCTTAAATGCATTCACACATTTCAACTTTTTGCTTAGAAAGTACTCCCAGATGCACAGGTCGTGGAGTACAGGATTTGCTGTCTGCTAAATGTGTCCTCCTTGCATCATTCATCCAACAGATACTTATTGCTCACCAATGGTGCACCCCTGAGCCTTATAACTGAAACTGTATTTTTATGATTCTCCTCCTATAAAATTATCTCTTGCAAACGAACTCTATTTACCAATCATTCATTTGCTTTTCCCATGAGATAACTTCTGTGTCACCACACAGTATATAGCAGTCCAATTAAAAGCCAAGAAATATTAGATGGTGAGTAGTCTGTGCTGCTTTACCACAATCAGATACATGAGGTCTGACAATTAAGTTCGCGAACTCATCCTAGAAAAAGTGCTACATACCTCATTGCTGAATATCACTACGGTCACCTTCGAAGTACTCCCCTTGGGATACTATGCACCAAGGCCAGCACCTAGCCCTCCCTTCAAAGCAATTTTGGAACTCTTTTTCTGGAATGGCCATCAGAGTTGTCATCACATTACCCTTGATGCCCTAAACGTCATTAAAATGTCTTCCTTTCAATATTTCCTTTATCTTCAGGTAAAGAAAGAAGTCATTGGGGGCCAGATCAGGTGAGTAGGGAGGGTGTTCCAATACAGTTATTTGTTTACTGGCTAAAAACTCCCTCACAGACAGTGCCGTGTGAGCTGGTGCCTTGTCGTGATGCACGAGCCATGAATTGTTGGTGAAAAGTTCAGGTCGTCTACCTTTTTCACGCAGCCTTTTCAGCACTTCCAAATAGTAAAGTTGGTTACTTGTTTGTCCAGTTCGTACAAATTCATAATGAATAATCCCTCTGATATTAAAAAAGGTTAGCAACATTGTTGTAACAAGTTCACGAACTTAATTGTCAGGCCCATGCACAGCTTCCTAAGACTCCCTGGTAACAGTCTGAACTATCACCCGCAGCAAGTTACCCATAGGGATCAGTGGAGAAGAGAATAAATGCAGGCCCAGCAGAAATCCGCCCCAACCCACACACAGGGGTTGCTACCTCAACTTTCCTTAATAAATCTTAGCTCTGGTCAACTTTATGAACGCTGCTTTCCAAAAGCATCAAAATGCAATCTTGTGTTGTTACTGGGAGGAGTTTGAGAACACAAGACAAGGAGTATAAACCTTCCGAAAGAGTGTGCAACAACCCAAGGCACACTCCCCAAAGAGGGCAGGCAGCCCCCGTGCGACTACAGCTCGCTTACTGGAGCCGAGCTTCCTTTGCTTACTGGAGCTGAGCTTCCTCCTTTGGAGTCCCAGCTCACCGAGACCAGCTGTCTCTTCTCCTGCAATGCCAGAGGAAGGGGGTTTACAAAGTGGCGCCCTGCCTTTCAAAGATTTCTGGTCTAGACAATCCAGTCATAATTGCAACCGTATCCTCTTTACCTATTCCTTGACACATACCCTCCCTGAGTCCCGACATACTCTGCCAGTCCATGTGTGTCCTGAGCCACGTCACCACTTCTGCCCCCAGTGATGCCCAGTCTGAAAGTATGGAACCCCAAAGGCATTTTTGGTTAAGAATGGGCTAGAGATTTTCTATTATCACAAAAGCTTATTTTAAGCTTCTATATATTATTTAAAAACTAAGTGATCAGTCAAATATCTATTACTTTAAAAACAAAATTATTTATTTAATTATATAGCAGAAGACACTCATTCTGGAAAACTACACATTGTTACTACATGTGCTAAGGGTGACATGAAGCATGTATGGCAAGTGACTCATTTTAATGCCTTTGAAAAGAAACAGTACTTTGCATCCCTTTACTCTTTATTCAATACTCAAGATCACACACTGATGTTTCTTAAAATAACCAATAAATTTGGCTCATTGACATGTGCCAACACAGTGTCAACAAGGATTCTGAAAAATAAACAGTTCCCAAGCCATTTTTATGTCTTAATAAAAGGCTTCAGACTGGGGGGGGGGGGGGGGGGGCGTAAAGGGGGAGGAAGTGCTTTACAGTTTTTATTAGTCAAGTATAGTTGGCTGGCAATCAGCTTGTTTTTCTCACTTCCATTAACATATTCCACTTTATTACTTGGCTCTTTCAATAGCAGCTCCTAAAAAGAGATCATTTCTCCTCAAGTACTTATGCACTTCTGCCTGGAGTTTTAACACATTTCTTTGTTGGGGAGCCAGCCTGCTAAGAAAGGGTATGACTCCAACTTACAAAGCCCAGGAAATCTAAATCAATGAGAACACTCCATATTTAATTCTGTACTCAGCATCCAAGAGCAACATTATAAAATATATTTAAAAATTACTTCAGAAACTACATTTTAACTTACCAGTTACAGTTCTGGCAACCTTAGAAAATGCTCCAAAAGGAGTCAGTCATCTTGACGTAACACAACTCCACTTTAAGTCACAATTCATGAGGAACTTCAGGGTAGTTGAGCCAGAAATAGCAGGGATCTGACTCCTGGCTCCAATGTTTACTGCTTGTGTGACTATGGGCAAGTCACTTAACCTTTCTGCGCCTCAGTTTCCTCATCTGACAAATGGGTGGTGTTACTTTGACTTTGTACTGGATTCCATCTTCTATTCTTATATTAAGCTCATATGTAATGGCCAAAGTTGGGGATTTCTGTGCTAACATGGGACACAACTATGTATTTCTTATTTTCATTCTGTCTTATTTTCCTTCTGCTTCAAGATCATACCTATAGACTCAGGATTAATAATAGAACAGAAATATAAAAGAGGCAGAAGGAAAGTAGAGTTTTGGCTGATGGGTCTTATATAAGTTTTTTTATAGCATCAAGTGTGATACCAGGAGCACAGAATCGCATGGTATAGAATACTTAATAATAGAAAATATTTGCAGTGTATTAAATGGGGGAAAGACAAGTTGGAAAATTGTGTGTGTCTGTGTACAAATACATATGTATGATTCAAAATTATGCATAAAAATATTGGAAAGATATGCACCAACATGGTAACTGTGGTTAGTAATAGGTTATAAGGTTAGAGTGACATTTCCCTTCTCTGTGCTTTTCTGAACCTTTCCAAATTTCTACAATTAACTAATAAATTTAAAATCAGAAAAAAGTTTTTTTCACAAAGGTATTTTTCCTGGAAAACCACGATCCTAATGTAGTTGCAGACATAAAATCTGTGAAACTGACAGTGATAATGATAATAGTTATACTTATTTGGCATTTATGATGTGCCAGTCATTATAGTAAGTAAATTACATAAATTCCCATTTAGTCTTCACACTCTATGATGCAGGTATTATTCTGACCCCATTTTGCAGATGAAAAAAACTCAAGTTATTCATGTGAAGTCAGACAGCTGGTACCTTGTGGGGCCCAAAGTATGAACCCAGAGGATCTGAGTTCAGAACTCGGTCTCGCATGTGCTGGCCACTAGGCTTCCTGCCTCCATCCACGCTGCTTTCCAAAAACCTAATCTTTTTCTTTTTATTCTTGATCTTTACATCCTCAATGCTCTTTTTGACTCTCACCCTTTTGGGAGAGGGATGAAAATAGACAGTGTGTGCACTTTTTGCATTGTAGAGAAAATCAGCCATTCACTACACACATGGTATCTCTGTTTTAAACCCACACACGTCCCAAACGGGAGGTGGGAACATGCAGAACCAAATAGGGGCTAGCACTGACCACGGGGCAAACCCCTCCCCCGCCCATCCCTGACAGGCTCTCACAGCACCACGAACCTCTCCTTCCTGACCCTTGTTATATAGTTAGTTGTATTTTACATCTGCTCGTTATCTGATTGCTTATTACATGCCTGGTACTATTCTGAGCACTTTACATGTATTACTTTTCTTCTCACCATTGTTGTCACCACTATACACATAAGGAAACTGAGGCCTAGAGAAGTTTAGAAACTTGCCCAAGGTCGCAGAGCTAGTGAGTGATGGAGCTGGGGTTTGACTCTGGCTCCAGAGTCATTACTCTCGAATGAATGAATACATGAATGAATGAAGGTATATTCTCCATTTTCTAAAAAATAAATAAATAAACAGAAAAACCTATCTCTTATTAGGATTAATTTCATTTCTGTAGGTCCTGAATATTTCTCATAAATCATATTTCTAATATTTTTTAAATTTTTATTGCTATTATGAATGGGATTTTTAAATTCTATTTCTAACTTGCTATTTGGGATGCTCAAGAAAATTGTAGATACTACAATATGTTTGTAACGTTTGTAAATTTATTCCCTCATTAACTGTAATAACTTTAGTTGATCTGTCATTATTTTAGCTACATCATCTCTTAATTTCCATAAATAATCATTTTGTCTGCTGCTTCCAACATGGAGATACCATCTTTTTCTCATGTTGTCCAACTACCTGATGAGGCCTCCCAGAACTACAGTAAATAACAGTGAGAGCAGGCATCCTTGTCTTGTATTTTACTGGAGACGCTCCTAGTAACTCAACATTAACTATGACACTGGCTATTGGCTTAATCCTTTCATCATGTTAAGAAACTGGTCCTCGAGTCTCTTTTACGAAGAGTTTTTATCAGGAACGGATACTGAATTTCATCATCAAATGTCTTTTCAGTGCTTAGGTAATTATGATTTTCCTCCTAGCTATTTATAACAAATATTATTAATGTATTTTATATCATCATATCATATTTTCTATTCCATTTCTACTTGGTCTGGCTGTAAAGATGGTTTTAATATGCCAAAATTAAAATTTAATTTTAATTTTAATTTTGTTTAAATTAATTTATTTTAATTTGAATATAATTAGAATTTTTAAAACTATATCCATAATACTGACTGCCTGTCTTCAGTCTCTTTACCGCCTATACCTCAGTCCCAGTCCATCCCGTGTGACACCAACAGAGCCACTTTCTAAACCACAAATATGGCTCTTTCTCTTTTATACTCAGAAATCTACAACACCTCTATGTTTTCTATATGATAAATCACGTACCTCTTAGCATAATTATGACCCCTTATAATATGGCCCGCAACTACCTTTCAATTTTCATTTCAACCACTTGGATTACAAAATACCCCTCATTTGTGACTCCTTTGCTCATTATTTTCCTGGAAGCTCCTCCCTTATTTTCTTCATTAGGACAACTGTTTACTTTCTTGGGCCAACATGACTGCCACCTCTTCTATGGTCTTCCCCAGTTCTCCCCACCATTTCATCCCTGCTTCTGCTCTGACCCCAGAGAACCAGGTGCAGACTTCTGTCAGGGGGCCTGTCACAGTCCTACTTGTGCACGGTTACTCCTGTAGAGCAGGGGCCAGCAAGCTTCTATGGAGGGTCAGATGGCAAACATTTTAGGACTTCCATTTGATCTCTGTTGCATTTTTGTCTTTACGTTTTAATAATGTAAAAACCATTCTTAGCTCATAGGCCATTAAAAACGCACACACAGGCCACCAGCTATGAGCCACAATTTGCCTACTCCTAGTTTAGAGGCTCATCTCTCCCACTGGACTGTAAGCTACCTGAGAGTGGGGACGATCTCTAATGCATCTTTGTATTCCCCAGCTCCTGGCTGAGAGCTGGATGTGCTGTCCAGCTCTCCCCCAGCAGGCGAGGGTTCAGGGAAGGACTTCAGGTCCTAAGCCAGTCAGAGTGGGTGACTTTGCAGGGGTCAGGTTAAACTCAGCCTAGCCCCAGTTCCTGGGGCACCAGGTGGGTTTCAACAAAACAAATCCCAAAGCCCACTTCCTAGAGGAAGTGAGGTACCTAATGTGCTCCACGATGGAGATGAAGGCACCAAGAGAGGGGCAGTGCAAACCCACCTTCCCTAAACAAGATCAGCAGCCCCGACAAACTAGGTCGTATGACTAGTCACATAGAGGACACGGCTCCCTGTATGTTAGCTGTCCCCAGGAGAGGCCACCTAAATTTAAATGATGTGTATGAGTTGTCACAGCTAAGACTCAAGCTCTGCCCAGGACAGAATCACATCAGCCCGTCCACCTGCAGCCAACCAGGTAAACGAGGCACGTCACTCTACTCTCAGCCTCATCACCTGCCCATGGACACATGTGGCTCTGTGCTTCTCTTTGAAGGGCTTCCCAAGCAAATTAAACCCATGGTGGGACTGCAACCTACACGTGGAAGCAAAAAAGCCAACCAAAATAAAACTTTAAGTCAGTAAACTAACAACGCTTTACTAATCATGCAAAAAGTAAGGATAGAAAACATAGAATAGAAGGCGTGGTACCTTACCCAAAAGCCCTGCTAAAGACCGCATGTCCTTCTCCATCAGCATGTAAATCTCTTCCTCTGAGAAGCGGCCAATGCCGTGGCCGTGCATCTCGCGTTTCACAATTCCTTTTGTTATGTGGCACACGATCCACCTCAGCAGGTTGCTGAAGGGACCACCACCACTAAGAGAGAGCATCTTCCGGGTCTCATTGAGATTGTCCACCCACTGGCAATAAGCTAATGTCCTGGAATTGTGTGGAAACAAGTTACTACTGTGCATTAAATACATTATCAGCTCCACAGGATCAGTTTCCAATGAGTGGTGCAGAATTTAGCACACTCTAGAGGAACTGAATCATTGCAGCTTTTATACAAAAGCAGTCTGCATGGCAGATATTACAACAGGCTATGGTCCATGCCTAGACTTAAGGCCTGTGAGAGACACAGTAACAAATCCAGATAACCATGCCATGCTACAATTCCAACAAACCTCTCCTGGTTCCCACCCTCAGACCCTCCCCCTCTCCCACCACCCAAGGCCATGCTTCTGCATTCTCTTAGGCAACCCACAGAAAACAAGTAGAAAGGCTTTCAGATAGAATAGTATGTACACAAAGAGGCATCGGGGAAGAGGTGGCAGTGCCCAGGATGCTAACTTCATTCTCTTTCTTAACCAAAGCAATGGTTATACAGGTATACGTTCTGTGTTCATTAATTGAGCTGCATATTTTTGTTTTGTACAGTTTGTGTATGCATTTTATGTTTCATAATATAAAAGGACTTTTGTAAAAAAACAAAAAATCCTTTTGCCTTTATGGCAGAGTTAGGGAGTAGGTATACCTGTCCATGTTTATTATAAACTATACAAACATTAACGACTCGCTTTCCAAAGAGTCAGCTCTCTGCTTCTGCCTGTTCTCCAGGACTTCAAAGTGAATATAAATACCAAAGGAACTTGGTAGAATCATTTTCCCCATCTGGGTGGTGTTTGTGGCAAATTCAACCACCCAGATGTTCCCACAGTTAACTTTATGGACAGTTAAGCAGCTATTTATTGTTCATGTGTTTCACTGTCAGCAATACCCAGGCATTTGCTGGTTTTGTTCTCTGAACCTGGGCAACTGCAGGAATATTTTTTTTATGGTTGATATTGCTGAGTGTTGGTAGACAGAAATTAAAAGGGTTTCCTACTGAAGGCTGAGAAAAATGTAGCAGGCGTACAGTCATAATATAGTTTTTCCTCATAATGAGCAACAAAAGATACCAGAGGCCCCCAAAAATTGTATACAAGTGGACACTTTGGTCAACATTGCTTAAGCAGTAGTTCACCATAATCAGAAGTGTCTGGACGCTGATGGCAACTTTGAGCAGCTCTTGTAATTGTAGAAGTCAAACGTGACTTGTATTCATCTTTTGTTATCAGTATATATTGAGTATTACAATTTTAATAGTTTTCCTTTCTTAAAATATGCATACATTTTTTTGGCACCCTCTGTATATTAGTGGTCATCTCTTCTCCTCGTGTTGGTTGATATAGCTGTAATGGCCACTTCAAAAAAATTAGAAGGGTGAAAAATATTTTTAAAGAGTGAACACAAGGAATAACAGTAAATTGTATCTACTTTCCACCTCAAGGAAAAAAACAAAAGCTGAAAAAAGACCCTGGAATTTGATCGTTTTATATCGTTCTGTTTTTTTGAGTGTTCTTTCCTCTTCAAAATGAAAATAAGAAAGAAAGAGAAAAAAAACAGAAGATTTCTCTTAATTTTTTAAGCATTTCTGATTTTTACTGAAAAGTCCTATAACTAATTTCAGCACACTCTCTGTACTGCAACCATAACTCTTCTTTGTTACTTTTTTAAAGGAATGCCTACAAATCTTGTTAGAAAGCTTTGTGTACCTCTTTTTTATAAGTTTCTCAAAATAAAGTATTGAGGAGTCAAGAAGAGGATTTTGCTGAAAAGAGAGAAAAGTACATCACAATGATGACTAATGTGTAGAGTCAGAGTAGTTGGTGGAGTTTTTGATATAAAAGATCTCACACTTGTTCTAGTAAATTCTTTAAAATCATTCATACTAAACGCTTTTCTGCTTGCTCTTCCTTTTACACCTGCAATTAAGTAATTAAGGTGTCAACTTTCACATTCCGTTAGAATAATTCAGCACTTTCATTCTAATTGTACTAGATCTAAATTCACAATAATCATCCTTGATTATTTTGGAAGCCAGTGATCTGAGAATAAAACTAAATGATCCTAAATTAGGCGTGACCAGGTAATAATAGCACCCAGGAAGCCTCTAAAGTTTTAGAAATGAGGAATATGGTGGCTCTAAACTGAAAGGTTGATGTGGGGGCGGGGAGGAGACAGGAATACATCCTTTGTAGGAAAATTACATAGGCTTTGTCATAAGCATAACTGATCTTGAAGACCGAGCAGAAGCCAGGCAGAGCAAAGGGAGAAGACGCGTGCAGGAAGAGCCCCGGCTGGTTGATGCGCTGTGAGGACTTCGGCACACGTGGGTGAGGCACAAGGTGCCTGAGGAAGCCTGTAAGAGTTTGAGGCTGGAAGGGTAGGCAAGGATCAGATCAGCATGGGTGTGATGGAAAAAGAACTGAACTTTATTTTGAAAGCAAAGTTTAACTACTTGAAGGGTTTCGAGCAGAAAAGAACCATAATCAGATTAGTGGCGACGTGAAAGTGGAGAAACTGGCAGAGGGGGGCTGGCTAGAAGACCATGGCAAGACCAGGCAAGAAATGACGCACTGAACTAAGGGGATGGAGGAGGGGATGGTGAACAGGGAATGCATAGGGAAAATACTAATATATGAGAAACAGACCAACGGACACACAGGATTAGGTATAAAAAGAAAGTAGGTGTTTTCTCCCAGGCTGATGGTTTAAATGGATGCTAATGCTATTACCCAATACCGGCAGTACCTGCAACATACAAGGTGGAACAAACTTCGTTGATGAAAGATCAGTCAACCTGTTGCATTTGCAGTTCCCGTGGAACCCGCCAACTGAGGACGTCCTGAAGGCTGAGAACTCAGGAGATAGGTTTAGACTCAAGGTAGAGAATTTGTGGGCAGAGGCACCACAGTTTTAAAGCTGTGAGAGGAGATGAGATCATCTAAGGAAGTTTCTAGGGTAAGGAGTGATGCTGGGGAAATGACAGGTCAAGGGAAGGTTAGAAGACGAGATGGCCAGGCTGTAAGGGCCAGCTTGGAAAGAAGTAGAGACACCACTTTCTCGGAGATAGAGAGAAGAAGGGTGTTGCAAGAGGTGAGGGGCTGCAAAGAGGTTCAGAGGTCCTGCCTCATGACTTCAGGTTCGTCTATAGCGCAGGAAATGAGGGCATGCGCCAAAGATGAGGATACCACAATGGGGAGTTTTAGAAGACTAGTGGAAGAGTGGCAGGTGGAGTCACCCTGAGAATTTGTCCTTATCTCTGCCTCAGTTAACACTGTAGATCAGCCCTTCATCATAGCTCATCTCTGAGGACAGTGGCCTCCTAGCAGGTCTCCTGACATCCCCTCAAGGCCCTCCAGAATCCACTTGCCCCACGGTAGCCACAAAGAGCTCCCTGAAACACAAATCGAATCATATCATATCATGCTGCTTCTCGGAGTCATTCACTAGCTCCCACAGCTCTTCACAGGGCACACCAACCCGCTTCCCAGTCCAACGCATCCCCCTGCATTGCCTCCACGCATCAGCACATAGAATTACATGTGCCTCCCAAACGCCTCCTTGGTGCCTCGGAACTTACAGATGCTGCTCCCTCTGCCCGGATATCCTCATCTTCCCCTCCACCCAGCCCCTTGGCTGCCACTCTGATTGTCCCTAGACTCCCTAGATGATTGTGACAACATCTCCTCTGGGAAGCCTTCTCCTCTTCTCTCCAGCAGGTGCTGGCAGCCTCTCCTTGTTGCTTTAAACTCTCCCCCCGAGGACTAACCATTACGAGGCTCGATGTCTCCCTCCAGCCTGTGAGCCACCTAAGGACAGAGAAAGCGTCTCATCACCTTGCTTTGCCCCCATCCAGCATGGTACCTGGCCACTAGTAGTCACTCACTAAGTTTGCTGAAAGAATGAATTATTGATTGAATGAACAAAGGCTTCACTTCTGAGCCAGCTACTACTAAGCAGTGTTTCTAAGGGATGACAATATTTAAAGAGAAAAATGGAAAGAGTGTAAGTGCCTATGGAGAATGAAGAAGGGGCTGCCACCCATCGCTCTCTTGAGATCTGTGTCACTCTCCACAGGGAAGAGGCCCACTGCACAAGGAGTCATAAATTCTTCACTGCAGAAGCTGGGAGCGGGGCGGGGGAGAGACAATCTGGAAAGCATACTAGGCTAAGCAATTAAAATAGTTTATCATTCTGAGAGCCTCTTTCAAAGTTGATACTCACAGAGTCAGAGTTTTGCTTGTTTGTTTTTAACAATGATTATCTTAGAACAGAAGAATAAACCCTGCTCAAACATTTTTAAAGGAGATCAAGAAGACAGGAAGAAAAAGCCGACCCTGAGTGTTTTAACGAAGATATCTCTTATTAGAACCTAACGTGAACCCTGGTCCACAGCAGAAACCAATACCCATATGTGGGAAACTGCAAACCACTGTTTGATGAGTGAAGCCTTGCATAGGCCTTCCAGCCATGAGGACTCCCTTCTCCATGTTGTGCTACACCCTTGCCATATGTGGCTTGTACTCTAAATGCTCAAGGGTGCAGGAGTGTACGATAAATGTCTGTAATTTCACTACGTTTCACAGGCATTATCTTAGCTCCTCCAAACAGGAGTCGTCACTACATCTAAAACTGGGAGGGGAGTATCAAAGAACACAGCAATTGAGTTGCAATCAGGGAGAGACAGTCTCTTGGCTTTTAGAAAAGATCGTGGGTAAGTCATTTCATTAAATCTTCCCACCTCCCTAGTCACTGAAATTGCACCAAAAACCAAACTCAATTAAAATTTAAAAATCATGGCCAACCTAGAAGCGAATTTGAGTTCCCTGTTCTAATGCCTATATTTTTATGGGTGAAAATGTTATGACTTCGATAGTTTGACAACCGTGATCCACACACTTTCCTATGGGGTTCGAAGACTCTTAAGACACTCACTGGTGTCCACATGGGGCAGTATGTCACACAGAAGCAGCTATGGTGTCTGTTAAAATCAATTTCATTCCAGTAATTTGACCCTGTGTCTCTCAGATTTCCCTTTATACAGACTTCCTTCCACTAAGCATTCAGTGGAACAAAGGGGATACAAATCTGTCTTCTTCATCTTCCATAATAGCTTTATGAAGCAAGTGGGACGTAATGGTATGGCTTTCAAGTACAAGAAAATAGCTGGGTGTGTTTATTTGAACAGACATAAAACAGAGCTTCAGAATAATGTGATGCTATGTAATAATGATAGCTTTCCATTGTCTTTGCTTTTCAGAAAATCATACCTGAAGTGAAGTATTTTTAAAGTTTCAAACCGAAATAAACATATCTAAAAACTCCAGATAAATGAATCAATTGAGTCAAACAATTGATTCTACTTCTGTAGCTGCACACACAACCTTGGAGCTTATGGATTGTCAGAATTTAACAAGCTCTCATGGAAAGCTCATACTTAAAATATTTTCCTGCATATTGTGGTCAGTTCCCTATGCTGTCCCCAGTTTCCAGGGGTACACATTTGGTGTTTTGCCTCTGAGACTAGAAAAGGGGAAGGAAGAGAGGAGCTTGAGGGAAGAGTCCACAGATTCTCTGCCTCAGGTATTTTCTTACCATGAGGGGATCAGGTCTTTTCTCCATCGGGGTTTAGAGCTTTCCAGAAAGACTGTTCAGCATCTCCCCAAAGCAAGAAGTTGGCTAAAGGTTTGGGAACCTTATGAAACAAAGAAACATCTGATTTTCTTCCTCCTACTATTGTGTTTCCCCGAAAATAAGACCTAGCCAGACCATCAGCAATAATGCGTCTTTCGGAGCAAACATTAATATAAGACCCGGTCTTAACATAATATAAGACCCAGTCTTATATAATATAATACAAAAATAAGACCTGGTCTCATTTTAATATAAGACCCGGTCTTATATACTATAAGACCGGGTCTTATATACTATAAGACCCGGTCTTATATAATATAATACAATATAAGACTGGGTCTTATATTAATTTTTGCTCCAAAAGACGCATTAGAGCTGATTGTCGGGCTAGGTCTTATTTTCGGGGAAACATGGTAGGGACTTAAGGGAATTGGATGAATTAGGACCTTTTTTTTTTAAAGTTCACTGTATATTTGCATTGTAATCAAGATCTGACCTCCCACCTTCATTATTTCTTCCCTAAATTAACTCTTGAGGAGTAACAAATGAGAAATAGTAGCTAACCTAAAAAAGCATTTTCCTAATTAAAAAGAGAGATTGTAGTATGTAGTATGTATGACCCAAACAAGTCCCCAAGCAATTGGGGGTTTGTGGTCTGTAAAAGTAAGTGTCTTCCCTACCAGGGTACCACCTCCCAACTCTCTCCCATCCCTCCCACAACCACCCTTCCTTTCCCCACCAAGCCCTGTCCCCCAGCAAGTATTGGGGCCCATGTAGAGCAAAAAGGAGCAAAAGATGAACTTCTACCAGGAAGTAAACATAGATAAAATGTTGCACACACCGAGAACAAGAAGCAGTGACAGGTAGTACTTGAGAATCTTGCTGTATCAAAGTCTTTCTAAATGAAATATAAATTTTATGAACCACTGCAGAAATCAAAGAATTGTAACAAAAATACCAACTAAAATGTAAAGCTTCCAGCTTCTTTTCAGGCAGCTGACAAAGAGATAGCACCCACGTTAATGAGGTAGCACTTTGGAAGGCTACGCCAAGGGAGGCACTGAGGGGCAGGGTGGTGACCCTGTGTTGGGTCTTCATTTCCCTCAATCACTGTAAACTGGGGACCGGAACCTGGTAAGCCTTTCTCTGATGCAAAGCACGTCACAGGCAGGCATGCATTTTGGTCTCCACTGCAAACCCCTGCACTCTTCCAGATGGGAGGTCCAGCAGTTCCCCACACATAGGACTGCAAGGAAAAGACCTAGGCTGATTCCAGGAACACTGAGTCTGTGATTACTCCCACAGATGTGCACCCCTGCCTCCACTCTCTGCCTGCTTCCCTCCTGTCCCCCACACCTTCACCTCTATAATGGAAGAGGGAAGGGAAGTGGTGCTTCAGATCAGCCCTGGAATAAACTGGGCAAGAACTGAAAGTAGAAAGAGAAAAAGAAAAATAGAGGGTCACTTAAAATCCAAGAGAGAGAACAGCAAGCTTTCCATTTCGAAAGCGAACTGAATGGATGAAATAGGAAAGTGTTGGGGAAGAACCTTCTACAGCTGAGCCCACACTGAGGATGTATCTCTCAGGGGGGTAGGTACAAGCTCCTGGGTGAGCTTCTGACCCTGGAGTAACAATTAGCGCCAAAAGGAAGTGGGCTTAACAATTCTTAATTAAACCTTTGAAAAAAAGATAAAGTTTGCAGAAACCAGAGAGAAAATTTCTTTTATCTACTGGGTGTATAGAAAGGTACTACAACTCCAGAAAATGGATGAAAGACAAAGGAAAAAAAACAAAACACATGACAATGAGTTTGTAAGCAAGAAGAACCATGTCTGTTTAACTCAAAGTATCACAGCCAGCACAACGCTACGTGCAGAACAGAATGGGGCCAACTCCTCAACACAGTGTGTGTGATGCTTCAGATTCAGGGAATACAAGCTAGGCGTCCAGCAATCAGGGCAAAGACACTCAGAAAGCAGCATATGCTTTACTACCGGAACATAGACTCACTCTGGTCAGCTAAGGAAAATTGACAATAGTCTCACAAAGCTTGCGTAACTTATTTCACCTGAGACTCCTGACTTAGATTTCTGTTCCCTCCTCTGGGTATCTGATGTAAGGTTACTTTAATTTGTATTGGTAAAGAGCAGTTTGTATTGGTCTATTCAAATAGCTCCTTCACCTTAGTCAGTTCCAGACAACGACACTGCCCTCGAGCTAAGAAATTTTTACATTTTTAAATGGTTGAGAAGAAAAACAAAATATTTTATGTTAAATTAAATTCAAATTTCAGTGCTTTTTTTGAAACACAGTCATGCTTATTCATTTGCATATCCTCTAAGGGCCACTTTTGCAGCACAACAGCAGGGCACACGGTTTACCCTTGAACAACATGGGGTCGAACTGGGTGGGTTCACTTACACACAAACTTTTTTTCAATATGTTCAGTACTATAAGTGTATTTTCTCTTATTATTTTCTTAATATACTGGGTGGGGTGCCAAAAAATGTATACCAGAGGAAACTTTGGTCAACGTTGCTCAAGCAGTAGTTTGCCGTAATCAGAAGTATCTGGATGCTGATGGTAACCACTTTGAGCACCTCTTGTAATTTCAGAAGTCAAACGTGACTTGTATTCATCTTTTGCTATCAGTATATATTGAGTATTACAATTCAATAGCTTTTTCCTTTCTTAAAATGTGTATATATTTTTCGGCACCCTCTGTATTTCTTTTCTCTAGCTTACTTTATTGTAAGAATGCAGTATATAATACATATAATATATAAAATATGTCAGTTGACTGTTTATGTTATCCGTAAGGCTTCTGGTCAACAGTAGACTTATTAGTCATTAAGTTTTAGGGGAATCAAAAGTTATATGTGGATTTTGACTGCGCAGGGATTGGTGCCCCTAACCCCCACATTGCTCAAGGATCAACTGTAGTTACTACAGAGACATATGGCACATAATGTCTAACATATGTACTAGCTGGGCCTCTACAGAAAATGTCAAACCTGCTCTAGCTACCTAGAAACTTAACAGTCATAACTTTGACCCTTAAGTCAGCCAGAATGCCGAACAATTTTGAAAAGTTTTCTTTTCAAATGAAAAAGTTTGGGGAGTATCTGAAAGGTGACCCAGAACTTGGCTTACTCCAAAGAATGGGGACAGGCCTGGGCACTCGCCCAGCACCCCGGGGGACTCACCAGTAGAAGTGCTCCTCCACCATCTTCGTCACCGCCCTGGAGATGGCTCTTTCATGAGGGCCAAGGTGTTTGTTTAAATTCACTCCAAGTTTCTCTTCCAGAAAGTCAATTATGAATTCTGTGCCAGAAACTTTTTCATGATTATATTCAATCCAAGGCATTTTCCCTTGAGCAGAAAGTTTTCCACCAAAATAGTTCTAAGCAGAATAAATTTTAAACAGATAAAAACAATGTTTTATTTAAATTTCACTGGATGATTAACAGAAACAAACATTCTGACCATATATTTGATAGTGACTCTACTACTCAAGTGAATGTACACATGTAAACTCTTAGAAAGAATAAAAAGTTACTCTTAGAAAAAGATTTGCTTCACATGACAATATTACTTTACTCCATTAGATTTTATCATGGGCTCTGGCTTATTGCTAAGAAAGAAAGACGGCGGCCAGTTGGCTCAGTTGGTTAGTGAGCAGTGCTCATAACACACAGGTTGCCGGTTCGATTCCCACATGGGCCAGTAAGCTGCGCCCTCCATAACTAGATTGAAAACAACGACTTGACTTAGAACTGAGCTGCGTCCTTCACAACTAGATTGAAATCAACGACTCTACAACTAGATTGAAAAAAACAACAAAAAACAACGACTTGACTTGGAGTTGATGGGTCCTGAAGAAACACACTGTTCCCCAATATTCCCCAATTTAAAAAGAGAGAGAGAGAGTCGCAAAAGAAAAGAAAGCATAAATCCATGCAAAGACTTGTACACAAATGTTCAGAGAAGCTCTATTTGCAATTGTCAAAAACGGGGAAATAGCAAATGCACATCGAGAGGTAAATGACTAAGTAAATCCTGGCACAACCTTAGAATGAAATATATTCAGCAATTAAAAAGGAATGGAACTACTGATACAATAACATGGATGAATTTCAAGATAATGTTGCTAAGCGAAATAAGCCTGACAAAAAGAATACTTACTGTAGGGTTCCATTTATGTGAAACTCTAGAAAATACAAACTAATCTACCGTGTTTCCCCAAAAATAAGACCTAGCCAGACCATCAGCTCTAATGCATCTTTTGGAGCAAAAATTAATATAAGACCCAGTAGTATAGTCTAGTCTAGTCTAGTCTAGTCTAGTCTAGTCTAGTCTAGTCTAGTCTAGTCTAGTACAGTACAGTATCGTATAGCATATAGACCCGGTTTTATATTATAGTAAAATAAGACTGGTGTTATATTAATTTTTGCTCCAAAAGACACATTAGAACTGATGGTCCAGCTAGGTCTTATGTTCGGGGAAACAGGGTATATGACAGAAAGCCAATCAGTGTTTGCTAGGGAGGATGGGGGACGGGAAGTGACAGGATGGAAGGATTACAAAGAGGCACAAGGATACTTGGTGAGTAATGAAAACATTACTATCTTGATGGTGGTGGTGTTTTCGTACAAATTTACATATGTCAAAATGTATCAAAGTATACAATTTAAATATGTGCAGTTTATAGTACACCTATTATGCCTCAATAAAGCTGTATTTTCTTTTTAAAAAATAGCATTAAATTTTAAATACATCAGTCTCTGCATCTTTAAACTGTTTCTCTAACCTAGGGGGTCAGCAAATTTTTTCTGTAAAGGGCCAGATAGGAAATTTTGGACAGGTCATATGGTCTCTATCACAATTCAACTTTGCAGTTGCAGCATGAAAGCAACCACAGCAATACATAAATGAATAAGAATGGCAATAAAAAGTTGTTTATGGATACTGAAAGGTGAATGTAATGGAATACAAAATATTATTTTTCTTTTGACTTTTTTCAACTACAGTATTTAAAAATGTGAAAATTCTTCTCAGCTCACAGGCCTGATCTGGCCCGCCCACCCGGAGCCTGCCACCTCTGCATTAGGGGCATCCATTTACCCTCATCACCGCCTAGAGAAACAGAAGTAAACTCAAGTAACCATTTGTATCAAGCCTTGTACAAGAGGGTACCTCCTTGCAAAGGTGCATGATGACAGACAGGCATGGGAAGGCCCGCTTCTAGGAGACCCCTGGTCAAATCTTTTAGACTGGAAGCCAAAATTTGCCAAGACATGAAAGAAACTCTGTTTGGGGTGTTTTTATGTGAGAAATCATTGGGGTTAACAAAAGTGACTATTGCTTTAATTGTTCATACCTATATCACACCAAGATTTGTGTGTGCCTTTTCCCAAAACCAAACAGTATATCTTACCACATGTGATAAAAAAATAGAATGTTGCAAAATTTCTAAATCAAGTCTCTCTGTGTCTATGAATTATGCTTGCCTGTTGTGTGGTATGTAGGACCACTGAATTTGGCCTCCAAGACAACAGGGTTATGGCTAGTAGAGATCACGGCCCTTAAAAGCAGTTGTCCATTTGTGCCCACGAGGACTGGGATTGGACTGCGCTTGAGGGTCCCAGGCTTCTCAGACCTTTGAGGAAATACCACCTCTTTGGAAAGCTGCAAAGTAGAGTAGGTCCTAGCTAAATGTTGCTTCCTGCTGTCTTTGGCAGAGAATAATGGGGACTTTGGTCTCTGTCTTTTGGTGTCTTGATACTTTATCTCATTGCTTATGTGAAAGAAATTCATTCTGAGCCCAGCCTGGACAAGGGAGTTATTGGGGCTGCTGTCAGCCATATCACTTTTGTGCAATTGGGAAAACGGAACTTCCTCAGGGTGGATACAGTCCAGGCAAGGGATCACAGCTTGGCAAGCACTCCTTGCCCCCACTCCTGGGCCATGCACTGTCGTGCAGTGAACAACCTGTACAACCATATATGGTGGCCCTGGACATTACCCTTGATGTTAACCAGGAGAAATATCATGTATTTCTAAAAGGTGCTAGTACATCTGACATTCTTGTAATTTGTACACTAAAGATGTAAATTTGCCATATAGTAGTAGTTTCAGTTTTCTCTTGATACCACCCATATCCTCCTAACATATCCCCTTCTGGACTCCTGTGATTCACAAGTACAATCCATCCTCCACACTGCCATCAGAGGGAACTGTTTGCAATGCAAATGAGTCATAAGACCTCTGCTGCTCAAAATTATCCAACAGCTTTCACGGATCGCATCTAACCCCCTTCACATAGCAAGTGTAGGCCCACACCACCTCGCCACGGCCCCCCGGCCCAGCCCCCTTGCTCTCAGTCCCTCTGGCCTCCTCAATTCCAAACTACCTTCATCCAGCCAACAAATTCTTTGCCACCTGTCTGACTTTGCACACTCTATACTTTTTATAGGAATCCCTTTCCCTATTCTCTGCAGTCTCATCCATCCAAAAATTTAGTTCAAATTTCACCTTGTTAGTGTGAAGTGCAACCATTGTCTACTTTTCCCTCATGCTTCCATTATACAGTGTATATTTCTATTTACCCATCTGCCTTTCCATGTAGACTACCCTCTCCCTGGGTACTCGGTACATTTTTATCTAGACCACATTTTAAAGTTGGAATAATAGAAATGAATGACCAATGCCTATGGAAATGAAAGTTCTAGTGTTTTTATCATCAAAAATTTCATTTTGATTACAAGGTAAAAAAAAAAAAAAAGACAAAGAATAAAACAACAGGAAACAACATTTTAGAGGCACTGATTATGTCTGACTAAAAGTTAGATAAATTGGGCCGGCCCAGTGGCTCAGGCGGTTAGCGCTCCCTGCTCCTAACTTCGAAGGCTGCCAGTTCGATTCCCACGTGGGCCAGTGGGCTCTCAACCACAAGGTTGCCAGTTCAATTCCTCAAGTCCCGCAAGGGATGGTGGGCAATGCCCCCTGCAACTAAGATTGAACACGGCACCTTGAGCTTAGCTGCCTCCCTGATGGCTCAGTTGGTTGGAGTGTGGGCTCTCAACCACAAGGTTGCCAGTTCGACAACCCGCTAGGGATGGTGGGCTGTGCCCCCTGCAACTAGCAATGGCAACTGGACCTGGAGCTGAGCTGCGCCCTCCAAAACTAAGACGGAAAGGATAACAATTTGACTTGGGAAAAAAGTCTTGGAAGTACACACTGTTCCCCAATAAAGTCCTGTTCCCCCTTTCCCCAATAAAATCTTTAAAAAAAATAAAGTTAGATAAATTGAAAAAATATTTTAAAAAGGAAACACAAAAATGTCAAGTCATTGGCAAGATTGTGGGTGAGATGCAGGTGATCTTTTCCATGCATCTCAATTTTTCTGAATGTGGTTATGTTATTTTTAAAATAAAAAATATATTTTAAAAGTAATACTTACATTTATATAGGTATATATTTACATTATTGTATATAATAATTTCCTTAACTTCTTTAAAAGTATTAAAGAAATCCTGGTCTAGTTTTATTTAAGCTATTGTAGTCTGACTGTTCCACTGAGGGTAATTTCTAAAAGTAATTTTGAGAAGAAAGATGAAGGCGTAAATCCTCTGTATTTTTTCGAGCTGATGTTTCCCCATGCACGTCTGTCCCAGGTGAGATTAACACCTACATGTACGCTACATTCTCAGCACATCAGTGAAATCCATGGGCTTTGGGTTTCAAAATCTGGCTCCATCATTTATTCACTGTGTGGCCTTGGACCTCCCTGGTTCTCCCTAATCCTCCCTGGGCCTCAATTTCCTCATCTACAGACTGGGGATAATGTCATAACAGTTGCTAGAATCAAATCAGAAAGTGAAATGAAGTGTTTGACAAAGTGCCTTCATCAGAAGTATGAACATCATCATCCCCATTTTGGGATGGAGAATTTGAGACCTTAAAGGAAATCCCAGAGTTACGGGACCCTGATTTGTTTCACAGCCATGATGCCCCCAACTTTTCAGTTAAATTTATATCCATTCCATTGTCTGCACCCCACAGCCATCTTGAAAGGTCACCCACTGACTAAATTTGAGGTAATTTGAGCAACTTTTGTGGATTATAACACACTGAAAAAAATCCATGCATCTACTACCGTGTTTCCCCAAAAATAAGACCTAGCCAGACAATCAGCTCTAATGCGTCATTTGGAGCAAAAATTAATATAAAACCCAGCCTTACTTTACTATAAGACTGGATCTTATATTAATTTTTGCTCCAAAAGACGCATTAGAGCTGATTGTCCAGCTAGGTCTTATTTTTGGGAAAACACGGTAGGTTTATAGAAGAATGTCCTTATTCTTTGGAGATGCACACTGAAGTAGTAGAGTCAAGTGTCATGATTTCTGCAGCCTACTTTCAAATGGCTAATCCAAAAAAAAAAAAAAGAAAGTGTACCTAAAGGCACATATAAAGAGAAATAAAGCAAAGAAGGCAACACATTAACAATTGGTTAATACAAATGAAGGGCCTACAGGTGTTCTGCATACTATTCTTCTAACTTGTCTGTAGCTTAGAAAATTTTCAAAAAGATGGGGGAAAAAGATAAGACCAGCAAATAAATAGAACATCAAAAGTTAGGGGTTAGAGCCAAAGCAGAGAGTTCCAAAGGAGCCACTGTCTTTTTCCTTTCTCTTAAAAAAAAATTTACTGTGTGAAATATTAGTGCAAATACTGGTGCAAAAGTAACTGCTGTTTTTGCAATTATTTTCAACCTTTTAAACCACAATCACTTTTGCACCAAGCTAATGCATGCTTCTTATACAACCAGTTATGTCACATGAGGTAGGTGTCTTAATGTATGTCTAGAGAAATGTAAGGAAGGATGATAGCAATCTCTAGGTAGAAGCATGTCAGGTGATTTTCGTTTTCCACTTACACATTTATGTTGAAATTCTTAAAAGACCGTATGTCATCTACATGTAATCAGAAAAAACAGAAAAGCTAGTTGCATTTTTTTTTAAATTAACCATTTCTGTGGGATCTCCCTACATTTTTTTGCAACTTCCTATGAATCTATAATTATTACAAAATGAAAAGTTTTAAAAATTAACCTACCAATATTTATATCCTGGTTTTCAAAAAATAATAACTATGACCAATACATCAGGTTTTTTTTTAAAAGCCCGTGAGTGCCTTCTAATGGTCATAAAATATTTATTCCAGTCTCACTTAGGTTATTAAATAAAAAAAGCTTCAAATATAAAGTTGTGCTCTTAGGAACATGACAGTTTAATCTTTTTTTTGAAAGGCACAGGGCAAAGAAGGGGCAGAGGAGGATGGGGTTCCCTGGGGACATGACAAAACCTCTCTATTGATCGTGGAGAAATGGCCCCCCCCGCACTTCCCGGGCACCACTTGCATCAACACAAACCCTCCCTGATGGCACAGAGGGCTCCAGGCACCCAGGCAAGCACACAGCATCCCTTTCTAAATCTCAGAACCACTTTCCTTTTACCTAAGATCTCTGCCCCGCGCTGAGCACCCCCTCCATTTATTTTCCATAGAGACCTCACAGAAGAAAAACTACTCTATACCATTCCTTTTTAAAAATATATACTTAACAAGAAATAATCACTTTGGAAGGGGGTAAGCATTCCCCTCCTCAAAGGCCTCTCTAATAGCTTCAGGCTTCACAGCGAGGTGTGTTCTGATGCTTCAGTTATACTAAATACAAGTAGTGGCTCTAAAACAGGAAGAAAGGTAGGTCCAGAGGCTACTGGTGAAGGCAGGGCAGCCGAAATCAGTGCTTGTTGGCCAGAAGGGAGGGGAGGGGAGGGGAGGGGAGGGGAGGGCAGAACCGCCTGGCAGCTGCTGCAGCCACTGCAGACAGCAGGCTTACTTCATCAGTAGTCAGGGGCACACAAGATCTTGGATAGCAGACAGAGGTTGCACAGCATAAAACTCAGGTTTTGGACTCTAACTGCCCCAAAGCTATCATGGACAAAGGAGGCAATCTGGTCAAGAGAGATGATGGAACAGACACGTAGCTGCAGGCAAGCAACCTCTTCCTTCCATTTGCGCCCCTCGGTGACTGGCACACATCTCCAAGTGCCCACCGCCAACACCAAGCTGAGCAATGATTTTACAAACCTGGTCCAATACACTTAGACGATCCAAGCCTTATCTGTTTTTATTGCTATTTTCTTCTTCATCACTGGCTTAGGAAGTCCTGAATAATGTTCTCCCTGTTTCTCTCTCCAGACTCACCTTAATTCTAGTTCCTAGTCATGAAGACCCCATGCCCTCCCAGGCCCCCCCCCCCCAAGGTCCAGATGCAGTGCCACTCCACCATATTCTCAGAGGACCTCCATAATAACACATACCCAGCTGAGAACATGTCATTGATCTTGTCCCAGCGCTGCCTTAAAAGGATCACTGCTGACCCCATCCCCTCTTTTGTAGAAGAACTGACTCAGAAAGCACAGACCATGGGGAGTCAGGAATTGGAGGGGTAATATTATTATTAGGGCAGCCAAATCTTGCCTGGGTGAGGAAGCTTCCCCCTGCCACCTCCCTGCTGGTCTGTCTCCAGCCAAAGACTATCTCCTCCCAATGCTGCTACTCTGTAAGAGCTTAAAGGTGAACCCCTGACCTGTGGGAGCCATTTGGAGGAGTGGCAGCAAACCGGGGGGATCACACTGGCTTGGGGATGCAACAGGCTCAGCTTCTTCCCTTTCTCAGCTCCCTCAGAGGCACACCACCTGTGGCCTGAGTACAAATTCCCAGGCAGGGAAGCTACATCCTTGGTGAAAGGAGATCTCAAACCAAAATAACTAGACACCTGAGGAATACAACCTCTGTAAGAGAAGGGTAACAGACTGGATATACACAACATGAAGCAGAATTATTGGGACCAAAAAATTTTAATTAGCATAATAAATATCCTCCAAGAGATAAAGGAAGAAATTAGTAATTCAAACCAAGGGGAAATGTTAAGAAGAAAAATATAAAAGTTGAACTCAATCGATGAGAGAACTATCACAATGGCTGCAAGAAGAGATCAGAGCAATGCAATGGGAGATCAGAGAGATGAACTCTCCTAGAAGGAGAGAAAAAGAATACAGGGATACATTCAGAGATGCAGAAAATAAAAGCAGAGGTGTTAGTGTCCAGAAAACAGGGAACAGGAAAGAAGACAAGGAAAACAAACAAATAAGAAAAGGAGATGTGTGAAGAAAATTGATAATTCCCCCAGAATTAAAAAGAGATTAAAGACTTAAGATTAAAAGAGTTTATAAAGGACCAAACAAGACACATAAAGACCCCCCACCAAGGCACATTCCAGTGAAATTTAAGAATCTTGAGATTAAACACAAATTCTAAAAGCTTCCTTTGAGAAATAGAATCAGATTAATATCAGATTTTTTAAGAGCAACACTGATGCAAAAAGACAATGGAGTAGTATTTTTAAATTTTTATATTAAAAAAGAAAATATAATTTTTAAATCACTGAAGGAAAAGAACTCTGAACATAGAATTGTCCAATATGAGGGCATAATAAAGATGTTTCAGGCATGCAAAGCCATCGAAGACTGGCCACTGAAAGGCTCATTCTGGAAAGATTCACCAAGGAAGCACTCACATAGGAAGATAAATAAATCCTGTAGGATAAGATATATGAGAAATTAGGCTAGTCAAATAACTTAATGAGGCTTGTTGTCTAAAAAAGGACCCCAAAAAAGTAGTGTTTCCAAAATTTCAGAAGTAAAACATACAACAGCAACACAATTGGGATGAGGGCTGGGAAGACAGAGACCCAAGGTTCACGTGAATCTGCTAACATGCTTGTATCATTAGAGGACGAATTCAGAATGTGCCACATTTAAGAAATGAATAGGGATAAATACACATAAATTTTGATCTTAAGAGCAACCACTATAACAACAAAAATGGAATTTGTTTTAAATGACAAGAAAAGGATTTTAACTATCCATTAGAAAGTAGGAAATGAGAGAAAAATGGAAAACAAAGTAATAGTAAGGAGAAAATGATAGAAATAAGTACTAATAAAATAATAATTACAAGTATAAATGGATTAAACTCACCAATTAAGAACTCTCAGATTGACTATAAGTAATACATTGCCTACAAAAGACAAATACACAAAAAATAGAGAATGAGGATGGAGAAAGATATCTCAAGCAAACAGGAGCCAAAACAAAAAGAAAAAGCTGGAGAATCAACCTCAACATCTGGTAACATAGAATTCAAGGTTAAAAGCATCTATAAGGGACAGAGATGGCTACTATATGCTAGAAAAGAAACTAAATGGTAAAAGATGTGATTTTTCATATTATATAGACCTAACAATATAACCTCGACTATGTAAATATCCTTACATAAATAAGAACCACAGCATGACAAGAAAAAGAGAAATCAACAAGCACACTTGAATATTTTAACCCGCTCCTTTCAGAAACTGCTAGAACAGGCAGACAAAAAAATAAGCAGAGATACAGAAGGTCAAAACAATACACTAAACATCACTGAGCAAGTAGATAGAGAGAGAGCTCTACAGCCAAGAGAATACGTAATTATTTTCAGCATTTATAAAAAGTAGCCACACACTAGGCTAAAGAGTCAGTAAATTCCAAGGAATTAATATCACAAAGACTACCCGCTCTGACCATAATTTTTTTTTTAAATTTAAAAAGTCAAGTTTTAAAACGAAAATGCTTATGACTAGAAAAAAGAAAAATACAAGGGAATTTTGTTTAAATACATAGAACTGAATGACAATGAAAACACAACCTGTCAAATTTGTGAAGCACAGCTCAAGCATTGCTCAGAGAAAAATATACACCCTTAAAAACAGTCCTCTGTTCACTCTCTGATGCTGAAATGAGCAAGTGTTTCCCTGATGAAAGTCACTCAAACAAAACATGGAGCACTGTGGAAAAACTCACAAAATCTATAGGTACCTCCCCGGTGGCCTGCTGGGTGTTCTGCCCCAGCAGGGCTCATGAGAGATGAAATATAAGCTGTCAATCAATAGAAACCTAAAGGAAAAAACCATGTCAGACAATGGTACACCCACCTTATTAATAGCTGCCCAGTAGTCCTAGCCCAACGATAACCAGTATAAAGTATACTCTATGCCAGGAAAAAAATAACATGGCCCTGAACCCTACAAAAGTCCACATCCTTCTGACCCTTCATTAAACTGGATGTAAAAATCAACAGATCCTGGAGTCAAGTCTGCTCTGTATCTACTAAGGACTGGGCACTGCTACTTGCATACTCACCCCCTCTAGCTCGAAGTGCCAGCCCTTCCCACCATGTGAGATGAGGTACTGCTCTCTAACCAACATTGCTGTCGTTAGAATAAAAGACTTGCACGCAAGTACCTGATAGGGTAAGTCAGCCATCCGTAAATAAGTTTCCATTTTCAAACAGAAAGGAGATAAACTGGGAACACCATTGTTAGGTCTTGCAAACTGATGCAAAATAATGGCATCTTTGGAGTCAATCTCTTGCTGTTTCCTGTTAAAACCAAAACAGAAATAAAGGACAGTCCACGTGTTATACAATCAGTTCCTCCGAGATGCCTGTTGGGCTGTGGCTCCTCAATGAGCAAGCAGATCTGTTTGTCACAGGGGCTCACCTCACCCAGCAGCATTGAGAGTGGAAGCTTGGTTGAAACACAAAAGAACCTTACAAACTCTGATATGATCATGACCCCAAGGGCTCAGACAGGTAACTACACGTCATCCTCCTTCTGGGATCTGCAGCCTATGGGCAGGAAGAGTGCTCTCTGGTACAGGTCCACCTCGTCCCCAGCTGGCTGTGCTTACCTGCCAGGGACAACGTGGATGGATTAAAAAATGATATTCTGTGCTTACTGTGTCATTGCTCTGAGAACCTCACAGGTATTTTCTCATTTAACCTTCACGATAACCTTATGAGGTAGGTACTATTGTTATCCAGGTTTTGTAGATGAGGAAACTGAGGCACAGAGGATTAACTTGCCCTAAATCACATCAGCAGTAAAAGGCACAACCTGAACTGAACCAGGTAGTGAGAGCCTATGATCTTGACCACTACATGGTACCATGAAACGGTCTATTCATCCATAGGACCCTGGAATAACTGTGCAGATTTACTGTGCCATGACCCAGTCTGCAGGGAACCTGAGACTCTGAGTATTCTGGTCCCTCTTCCAAACTACCCATGCCCTCACCTGGCCTTTCGCCTCTGGTCCTGAGGAAACTAGCTTCTGGGCTCTCTAGCTCATTCTCTCTATTTCACAGGGTCCCCACTTTCACCACACAGCATATACCTTATTACCCCTTCTTCTGTCTCAGCCACATATCTACCTTTTCATTTGGCTATTTTTTTTTGGCGGGGGTGGGGGGAGGAGAACTTCCCTGGCACAGTTTTTCAATAGCCCCTATGAGGCAAAACATATGCTGGATTCCAAGTCTGGATACGTGGGGTCAAGTCCAAGCCCTGCTTCCTACTGGCCATGTTACCCTAGATCTCTTCTCTCTCACACAGGCAGTGAGGACAATACCTACTCTGCATCAATTATTATCCTGACAATTAAATAATATAACATCTAGAAGCATTTGGCAAGCTATCAAGCATTATGTAAGAGTAGACTTTATTCTCCCTCAAAGAGGTACGGTCTTATGCCCTTAAACTACAAAATCTTAATACTTCACAAAGCCCCACCACATGAACCTTCTGCAAATTTCCGTGTTTCAGCCTACCCAACCACTTCCCACTCTTCCTTCTGGCCTTCCCTGAGCTTCTGGTTCCCACATCGTTCCCTCATGGACTTTTACACAAACAAGCAAAGACAAGCTTTTCGGATCGTCATGACACAGATGCTCACTGCAGCATCTCCATTCAACAAAACAAACTCTTTTGGAGAAGTTTACCACCAGAATGCCCTTTCCACTTAAGGAGTTAAGAAATGGCTCATTTTGAAAATACTGGTCAAAAGAATAAATATACTTGCTGCTTTCTGGCAATATTTACTATAAAACAAAGGTTCCCATTTAGATGAAATGTTTGGGAGGTCAGATATTAAAATTAAGAAGTCATTTAGACTATGTTCCTGGAAAGTGCAAACTGTTGATTTGACAATTAACTGATTTTGTCCGTTCAAATAATTCAAGCCACAGAGTGGTATTTTCATGTAAATTAGCCGAGCAAAAATTTAAGACCTGAAAGGATAGAAGATAAATATAAAATTCCTTACACCACTTGATAAATTTAAAATCCCCATTGGAAGGGATCTAAATTTTAATCGTTCACTTGGGCCATGTCATAAAAAGAATGGGTGCTAACTATGTGATAAGCATATATGCCAACGGCTTTGTATACATAATGCATATTAAATTATTTCACTAACACTCTCGGGAGGATATTGATATAGTATAAATTTAGCATCTTATACCATACTTATATTTTACACTAGACAAGGAAATTAAAGCTCAGAAAGGCAAATAACTTGCCCGAGGAATATCAATTTAAGATCAAGTTGTTAACTTCAGTTTCCAAGCTTTTAAGCACTTCAACTACACCAAAATGGACAAATCCTAAGTTAATTTTACTAATAGCCAGCTTGACTCAGACCACTCAAGCCTGGAACTTTCTGATGAAAGTCCATAATAACTAAGGATGTCCGACTTTCATTGAATGCTCACTATATGTCAAACTGTGTGCTAAGCATTTCATATGTATTAACTCATTTAACCAACTCTACGAGGAAGGCTACTATTATCATCCCCATTTGACAGATGAGAAAACCAAGTAACCAAGAAGCTTACTCTCAGATCCAAGGTCACGTGGTTAATTAAAGGCAGTGAATTTGAACCCAATCTGTCCCTGGAGCCCTCCTTCCACACATCAGGCACCTCTCTCTAACTTAGGATCAGAGGAGTAGGAGACCTGTTTCCTGGACAGCTGTATTTTTAAAAGTATCCTTATAATGAAGGTTGTATAAGAGAACACCTGTAGAGCAGCAAGACTAGCCACTCCTCCCGCGGTGATGAGCTGTTAGTTTATGCAAATCAGATGACCCATGGGTTGCTCCAATTCCCCAAGTTTTCTAGGACAAAGGGCAAATGAGCTACCACTAACAAAGTTATTGTAGTCAATCAGTTTACAAACAATATATTTCCCAATGCTGGACTGAATTTAAGATAGCTGTTAGGATATCTCCACTCAGGGAGAAAAGAGTAGAGGGTTGGGACTATATCTGTTTAAAAATATTGTGGTGGGGAAAACATGGACAAAATCCAAAGTACCTACTTTGGTTATACTCATTAATGAAACTTCCTAAATAATTCTCACCTGTCAACTTTACTTTCCACTCTGGAAATGCAGCCATAGATTAAGGTTAAATCTACGCAGCAGCAAATCCAAGTAGGATGGTGAAGACTTTACAATTGCCAGTGAATTCAGATAGTGTAGCCATTTCAAAGTTTATTGTCCATCCTGTATATTTTGGATTGCTTTGTGTTTTGCCTAAACTACAGAGACAACTGAAACTGAGATTTCACCTTAAGTGGAAGTGTGTATCATGTAACTTTTGAATCTCAGTCCTTGACCTTTCTCAGTCTTTTCCCCCATCCCTCTGTGCCCCTAGAGGCTGTCAAAAACTCAGGTCCCTGCCATAGGCCGGTCTTCCCTGAGCAATGGCCCAATTCTCTACATTTCTATTCCTCTCCCCTACCAAAACCTATTTCAGAATTGGTATTTTCGAGGAAGCAGTAGTATAAAGTGCAGGCTCAGCCAAAACACATTCTCAAATTTGAATCTGGATCCTACTACTCTTACTGTGTGATCTAGGGCAAGTTCCTTAACCTCCCTCGGCCACAATTTCCTTACCTATGAAGAGAAGATCAACACCTAACGTGAGTTGTAAGGAATAAAGGAAATCCTGCAAGTAAAGCATTTCTTCCCAGAGCCCCTACTAAGGGCTCAAAAAGGGCAGCCAGTTTTATTATCTGCATCATAACAGGGTTTCCCAACTCAACTTAAACATCTGTCAAGAAACAAAAGTGAACAAATCAAGGGTTAAAAATCTAAAGAAGTATCCAAGTAGTCCCCTAAGTGGGGAAGGGATTTATCTGTGGGCAGAGCTGCTGTCTGTCCAGCAACCACAGCTACCAGGGCGTGGCCTGCTCCCAGGGAAAGCTATTTCTGCAAGGTCATTTAAGCAAGGTTTAGACAGTCCTGTGAAGCCATCCACAAAGTGGATGACTGGTGAGGAGCCACAGGGTTTAGGATCCCGAAAAGGCTCTGGACTTGAATATAATTGAGAAACAACAGGGTTTCCATTTAAATTACTGCATACATGTTTTAGTTTTTCATGTAGCTTGAAACCTAACTTGAAATAAAGTTCTAAATGTAGCAAAAATATAAAATGATCTAGAGAGATCATTTCACTTTAAAATGTTTTTATTTGGTTCAACTAGATTCAAGGCACTGTGCTCATTGAGGGCATGCAATGCATAATAAGCTTAAAATAAAACTTCTCAATTATGGCTAAATAAAATGAAAGCCAATACATTTCCCCATACCTAAATGATTTCCTACCCTCTCACAATATTCACAACATCTAAGTTAGCCTGTCACAATGTCCTCCTGGAATCCCTGCAAGCCTATTAAAGGTCACCTATCACTGTCTTTGTTTACAACCTATTGTGTAGGATTCCCCCCTGGACACATTTCTCGCTCTTTAAAAAATACTGGCCACGAGGCACATTCTAAGCTATTGATAACTGCTTGCTTCTGGTCATCTCCCAGTGACAGAGGGCTCAAACGCATGGAAATTTTAACGGTTAGTATCCATTAGCCAAACAACCATCACAGCAACCTATGGTATAACCCTACTCAAAGATCTTGTGTCCAGCTGGATGTACCAACCTAAGGGGCCTCCATTTTCTGGTATTTCCAAGTCAGTCCTGTAAATATTCTGCGGCAGGCAGTGGGTACAACTGTGTACGGCAGGGGTGACTCCCGTGTTCTTTCAAACACGCCCATGTGCTAGTCCTATTCCCAGATCTCCTGCTGCTCACACAACAGTGGCATTTAAACCTGAAGATGGTGTGTAACTTTAAATACCAGATTAGCAGATAACCAGGTGGAAACTGCATCTAAACTGCACACCACTACACTTGGCCATGCATCTTCAACAGGGACCCAGAGGTCTCTGGAGCGGTTGCAATTTCAGCCTTTTGATGAGGTTAACATTTGGGGAGGGACAGTGAAGAACTAACCCGTAAGAAAGATAAGGTTAGTGGTTAATATTCCAGCATCATTACCTATAAACAAATAAGGCATTTCATAAAAGGTAACTTATTATTTAACAGGGCCTAATTCTATTGTTGCAAACATACTGCACTGAAGATATTCCTAAGGGCGTTTCATAATAGACTATTTTGCTCCACAACAACCCAGAGACTGCTTACAGCACGAAAAGATGGGGACACTAATGTTTTCCCCTCGCAATACCAGTTTAATTCTCCTGTCAACGCTAACTGCCCCCGACAGCCAAGTGACCACAGATTGCCTCTGGGGAAAGGTAAGGACAGGACTCTGGGCATTTGGGTGTCGTGACCCAGGGGGTGGCACGGGTCCCCCCTCGCGCCAGCCCTACCCTGGCCAGGTGCCCCTCCGGCGCCCCTGCGCGGGGCCCTCTCTCCCGCTCACCTAATGACCAGGAGTTCGTGGAGCAGATACGCAGCTGCGGCCAGCAAAGCTCCCCCGGTCAAGTAAAGTGTTTTCTTCCACCAGGGATCGGAGCCCAGCCCTGCCATGATCCCACCGTAATCCTGCAAAGGGAAAGCGATGATGTCCCCATAAAAGGAGAAGGGCTCCTCGGTCCCGGCCCACCAGCCGAAGAAGGAGACGCTCTGGTTCCAGCTCAAATCCACCACGCACGGCCTGGACGAGGCAAAGCCAACCCCCCAGTGCATGCTGCGCGGCTGGCTGCGGACGTCCCTCCCAGGGCCCGCGCCGCCCGCATGGGAAGGGGCCGGGCGGCCCGGCGCGGGCTCAGCTGCAGGCTGGGAGCGCGGGCGGCGGCGACCGAGGCGGCGGCGGCGGAGGAGGAGGAGAAGGAGGAGGGAGGGCGCGGGCCGCGGGCGGCGGGCCTGGCCGGCGGGGCCCCAGGGCCCGGGGCGGCAGCGGCGGCCGCCGGCTTTCCCCGCAGCGGCCTCTCCGCGCCTCTCTTTGTGTCGGCGCCTGGAGAAGGCCGCGTGATGTCATTGCTCCCCGGGGCTGGGAAACAGAGGCGGGATAAAGTCACCTACCCCGCGCCCTGCCCCCGCCCCGCATCTCCGCGGTCCGGCGGCCTCCGCCCCGGCGGGAGCTGCAGGGCTGGGGCGCGCCGGGCGGGCTCCGCGCCTCCGGGAGGCACGGCCTGGAAGGGCTCTGAGCGCTAGGGTAGGGCTGCGGGGGTGGGTGCAGAAAGGCTCCGCCGGGAGGAAGCTGCATCAGGGCCCGGATCTCGGTCCCCCAACCCGCGTGTCCCGCCCTCCGCCTTCGCTCCAGCCCCTCCCGCAGCCCGGGAAGTGGGGAGCGCGCAGGACTCACCTGGGGCCGCGCGGAGCTGCCGGCAGGAAACGCCACCCGGCGGGGCTGGGAACCAAGACCCGGATCAAGGTCGGGAATTAGATCGCTCTGGCCATCAGCAAAGCGCTGTGTATTTGCATAACTTACAAAAAACACTCATTAAATTGCACAGTTACTCAGGTCTTGGCCATGTGCTTACAGAGGGGAGATGTCTGATGTGATAGTGAAAATGTACTAAGGGAGATTTTCCCTCTGACAAGCCCAGCTTAGGTCTTTCCCCCTTTGAAATCATTATCAGGGTACTCGCTGATGGTGGGGTGTTTTGTTTTTCTTTTTCTTCCTTTTCGGTGCTGAAAAATATGTTAAACGTTGTGTGTGTGTGTGTGTGTGTGTGTGTGTGTGTGTGTGTGCAGTTTATTTTTCCTTTAACTTCATTTTTTTAGTTTGCAAGTACAAAGAATAAGTTTATGATGTACACACAGATTTTAGCAAGAGCATGGATAGTTTAAAATTGTTTGGAGGAACTGAAAAAAATTCAACTAGGGGATTTATTTCTCTTAAGGCAAAAGGATGGATGTAGGAACCCTCCAGGCTTGTGCATGAGGAAGCGGAGATTGGGGTGAAAAAGGACTCCCCCTTCCTTCCTACTTCCCCTACCACACCAGCCCTTAGAACAGGCAGTGAGTGTGGTCAAACTGTTACAATATAAGCTTGTTGTGAGCCACAGCGAGATAAAGTGGGGGGCTAGCCAGGCTGGTGCCTAAGCAGCAGCAGTGAGGGGTCCCAAACACTACGGTATCTGTGACCTTTCAGGAAGAAGCAACGTGTGGTTGGAAGCGAACCTTCTATGAGCAGGTGGTAAAGAGTAGAACTCAAGGGCCTGCTGGGGTGAAGGGTAGTCACCAGACAATCTTCCAGGGAGAGGAACCCCGAAGCTGGAGGGCATTGTGCATCGAAGGCAGAGTGGGCGGAGTTTGGGATCAGAGCAGAAATGCTCTATGCTGAGAGCGGACAAAGCGTGCTGGCACCAGTGGTTCCCCATTCTCCCACATAGCACTCAGCCTTGGCTCTCATTATATGTTGAGCCAATATTTCAAGAATATCAGCTTGATATTTTGTACCGAATTATTTGCCTAAGTGTCTAGGTCCATAAATCATCTTATGCCCTGTAATTAACAGCCAGAGGGAACTGAACAGAAATGGGTTAAGAGAGGAGCCGAGGAGACTGACTCTTCAAAGAGTGGCTCCACAGAATCCCATGGAGAGCCAGATCCCAGGCTCAAGCCCGTGGATTCCTGCACAATAGCTGTGTAGGACCCTGCCCTGCAGGGTGAAGAGTAGGGAGCTGAGCATGAAGGACTCCTGGGGTCCTTCAGCTAGTGAAATGTAATGAAGACCTCGGGAGCCAGAGGGGGCATCTTTACCCCTCCCACTACCACTACCAATTCTGATGGCCTTGGTGTCATAATTATGGACATTAGCTACACACTTGAGGTATCTTGTCATTTTTCTTTTACAAAGACTTTGTTTTACTAAGTTTAATTGAGGTGTTACAAGAAAAGGGAAGGGACTAATATATATCGAACCTCTGCCTGTCCGATCATATTTATTTCAGTAACTTTTCAAAACAACCTGTATCAGATAAGCATTGTCATCCACATTTTACAAGTGAGGAGACTGCGGCTCAGAGAGGTGAATTAACAAGTTCACTTCCCAGAGCCAGGATTCAAACCCAGTATGTCTGACAGCAGCAACCCTTTGGATTTTGCACCGCCTACAACGTTGCTCACACCAAGTACCAGTGTGTAGGGTAGATGCTGAGGAAAATTTGCCTTCATTGGTTGATGTGAGCTTTTGTCTATTAGCTTTTGTTTGTTACTGTCTGTGAGGTGATGGTTAGCTTAGGGTTAAAAAAATTCTGTGCTGTGATTAGGGGTTGAGAGAATTCCCCCTTTGGTCTCATCCTCCCGAGTAGGGGAGATGTGAGATGATGTTGCTTTTTGTCTGTTTTGCCCGCATCAGCAGATGAAGTGAAGAAGTAGCTAAATTAAATCAGGACGACGTGACAGGCACGTTGCCAAGCTTTGAAAGGCCTTGGGCCGATGGTCCCAGGCGAGAACAGTAGGTATTATTTTCATCAGTCGGATGTGCAACGTTTTTATCATTAACTGCCAAACCCGCCTGGAACTGGTGATTCCTTGAGAGGGGAGGCAGGAACAAAAAACTTTACTCTGGGGTGCTTCTAAAGAGATATACAAGACAGACCTCAGGTGACATAGGATGGATTGATTGCTGTTTCAAGAGATTGCTATTCAGAAGGTTCGCTGTTTCAGGACTGGTTTTCAGCATTGGGTTGTTTTAGAGTAAGAGATCGGAACTTGCCTCCATGGACAGTAGTGAGTTCTTTTGTTGGTGAATTGTCATCATTCTAGCAGCTTTGGAACTTGTATGCAGCTTGCAGTATCAGAAGACTCCCTAACTTTTAGCAACAACAACAGCAACGGCAAAGGCAGCAACATTCTTGGGAACCAGCAAGCAGCAGTGCAGAGACAGCTGAGTTTCTCTCAGCTGCAGCCCTGGCAAGGTTTTGATTCCTGACTTTTCCAGTGCTGTTCTCACCCTGTTTGGTGAGCTTTGGGAATCTACTGTAATAGTTACTGTCCTATAAAGCTTATTACAGCTTTTGCATACTCCTTACTGATGTTATTTGTGTATTTAGCCAAGTGATTTTTGATCAATAGTAAATGTGTTTGGCTCTCTTAAACTTACATGTATGTGTACTCCTCTGACATGACATTGTTGTTAATGAATATAGTTTAGTCTAAGCCTCCTTTACTTTCTGTCATTAGCACATTCTATTAATTGTCTTTGTCTTTTGCTATTGCACATTGCTAAACACATTGATTAGATACTGCTAAACAAATCAATTAATCCTCTCTTTAGCGTGTGCTCCTCTTCCTTTTCCCGGCTCGTCATTAAACAGTGCTGGGTCGCTGTCCATGGTATTCTTTCTTTATACCATTCAATTCTGAATGATGTCTAAATCCAATAGCTGCAAAGCCCCAAATGCCTACCAGTTATACATGCTGTCTGTCGCCTTCTGAGAAAGATGGATTCAGACAGTTCCGTATACAGACATGCCTACACCTGAGTCATGTGACTCTGAAGCCTGGCCATGATGATATGACAAGGAACAACTAAATAAGTGCTTCCCAAATTTTAAAGAGTAAATGTATCAACTGGGGTTCTGCCATGATGATTCAAATAAGGGAAAATTAGACCTATGCGTCTCAAACATCACTGTGCTTATGAACCCCTGAGGCTCTTTTTCACATACAAACTCTAACTCCGTAGTTCTGTGGTGGGGTCTAAGATTCCGCATTTCTAACAAACTTCCAAGTGAGACCAGACCACACTTGGATTAACAATGGTAGACCACTGGCTTCTGAGGAGGATCAAAGACGCCCCCCTATGCTGATGGCTTTTAATCAACACAATCAAGTCACTGTTCTTTATGAGTTTAGACACCAGACATACAGATACAAAGGTTGGCTCAGCAGTAGAATCAGACATGGAAAGAAAATGAATCAAGACTCAAGAAGAGCAATTAGAACAGAGAGTAATGCATATCCCTTCTGAAAGGTCCTAGCCCAAGTGCTAGGAGCTGAGGAAGTCACTGGGCGGGAAAGATGGGGTGGGGAGGAGTAAAGGAGAGGAGAGAGAGAAGACCGAGAATCCTGAGGGGATTACTGATAATCATGGCACATTTATCAGGTGCCAATATGAAGAGCATAAGTAAATAGATACAATGCTTTATAAATTTCACTGTTCTTAGAAAATTTTTCCCTAGGAATGTACTTCATGTTTCCAAATATCACCTCAGAGATTTAAGAGTTTGCTGCTGTGGTAATAAGTGGATGTCATGTTGGCACTATAGCTGGTTTTACAAAATGGAATGTAAGATACCATTTTATTAAAATATCTCAATATTATTCAAAAAGTAAAAAATTTACTTGACAATGTTACCCTGAATTTTATTGTAAAGCTTCTGCTTTCTTGGCTTCCCTTGTGGATAAGAGGTCTAATATCCTACCCAGGTATCCTGAAGCATAACCAACATTATAGCTGGAAGACAGTAAGTCACCATAAGGTGACTTTGCCTGTTTACTTTCTGATCCACTGGACTTGGGCATTTTATAAGTCATTACATCACTCTCAGAAAACATTTCCTACAAGACTGACTTGATGCTAAGACAGGATATGCAAATAATAACCAGGCTCAAATGAGTGAGGGGCAATTGAGAAGGTGGGTGAGGAGAAGGATTTGGGACATTTTGAGCTTGGACAGTGTATTAGTTTGCTAGGCCTGCCATAACAAAGTACCACAAGCTGGGTGGCTTAAACAACAGAAATTTCCTCATAGTTCTAGAGGTTATACATCTGTGATTCAAAGTGTTGGCAGGCTTTTCTCCCTGGCTTGTTCATGACCATCTTTACCCTGTGTCTTTACATGGTCTTTCCTCCGTATGTCTGTGTCCCAATCTCGTCTTCTTACTAAGGACACTAATCATATTGATGTAGGGCCACCCGAATGACCCCATTTTCCTTAACTACCTCTTTAAAGGCCCCATCTGCAAATATGTCAGATTTTGAGGTACTGAGGGTTAGGACTTCAACATATGGATTTTTAAGGGGACACAATTCAGCCCATAACAGACAACCTATAGAATCCCAAGTTGGAGATGGCCAGTGGCAACTGAATGTGTGAGTTTAGAGAAGAAATTTGGGCCTGGGGTTGAGATGGCTGGAGGTGATTAAAGCTAAGGGAGTAGACATGAGAATGTGAGGGTTATGCTGTGTGAGAGGAGAGAAGGGCCAAGGACAGAACCCTGAGAATACCACATTTGGAGGACGGGAGGCTCGTCCAGGGAACTGAGAGAGGGGAGGCCAGGAGGGAAGCCTCACAGGTGTTAGGATGGCAGCAGCCAGAGGAAGGGGGTGGTGGTTCAAGAACATGTGAGGTGGGATCAATAGTGTCTCATGTTCCTCCAAAATCAAGCAAAATAAATTTAGCCAGCAGAACGGACATTGCTGATCTTGGTGGGGGAGACCCTTCAAGTGTCAAGGGAGCAGAAGCTAAGATTAAAAAACGAAGGGCCAGATGGTAAGTGCAGATAACACCCACAACAATTTGGCTGTGAAAGAGGAAAGCAAAGGTGACAATTAGAGGCAGAAATAAATATGTTTTCCATACTTTCAAAAAAGAGGTTATGATTTCTATTTTTATTATAAATACATGAACATAGTACAAAACTCAAAAGCTATGAAAAAGAACGCACTGAAAAGTAAATCTCCATGCTGGTCTTCTCCCCTTACCTCCAGATGTGATCCGGCTCTTCTCCCCCCTGCTCCTTGCCCTGGCAGCTCACCTGCAGGAAGGACATCAATGACTTCCTCGCACTATGGCTTCCTGTTGTACCGGCTGAACCTTCCTTCATGGAGTTTACCTTTTAACATGGAGATTGGAGGGCAGGAGGAGTGTAAGGAAGGGATGACTAACCCATGGTATCTTTTCCTGCAGGCTCCCTAGGCCATGGCTCCTATCAGGCAGCCTTTCCTCTGCATTGCTACCCTCTGTGGGTTTCAGGAACTAATTCCACACATTTCTCCTTTGCCAGAGGGGTGATAAGGGCTTCCTGCTGTTGCTGGCCCTGGGGCTCTATCCTCTTGTAAACATCCCTTTTATTAAATAAATGCTCCTCAAAATAACCAGTTTGAGTGTGCTTTTGGTTTCCTGCTGGGACTCTAAGGGGCAAAGTTTCCCTCCTAACTCTGTCCCCCAGTTCTTCTCCCCAGAGACAAATACAGTCATCAGCTTCTGTGCTTATTCTGAAATTTTCCATGCGTTATAAAAAGCATTTCCTACATAAACATATATATATATATATATATATATATATATATATATATATATATATACACACACACACACACACACACACACACACATATTCAGATAATTCAGTTCACGAACTCATCCTAGAGAAAGTGCTACATACCTCACTGATGAATGTCACTATGGTCACCTTCCAAGTACTCCCCTTGGGAAGCTATGCACTGATGCCAGTGCCTAGTCCACCCTTCAAAGCAATTTCGGAACTCTTTTTCTGGAATGACCATCAGAGCTGTCGTCATATTACCCTTGATGTCCTAAATCTCATCAAAATGCCTTCCTTTCAATTTATCCTTTATCTTTGGGTAAAGAAAGAAGTCATTGGGGGCCAGATCAGGTGAGTAGGGAGTGTGTTCCAATACAGTTATTTGTTCACTGGCTAAAACCTCCCTCACAGACAGTGCCGTGTGAGCTGGTGCATTGTCATGATGCAAGAGCCAGGAATTGTTGGCAAAAAGTTCAGGAGGTCTAACTTTTTCACGCAGCCTTTTCAGCACTTCCAAACAGTAAGCTTGGTTACCTGTTTGTCCAGTTGGTATAAATTCATAATGAATAATCCCTCTGATATCAAAAAAGATTAGCAACATCGTTGCAACAAGTTCACATTTATTTCAAAGGTGTGTTATCCTAGATGCACAAGAACAATGGACAGGGCTGGCTTAAGTCAAAGATAAACCTCTCACTAAAACGTTACATGCCTGGGGCATGACCTGCCCAGTTAGGAATCTATGATCCGATCACCCTGGGAGGTTACTTTCCATAGAACCTCCTCTGCCCCCGCCCCCCTTTTTTTGTCCACAAGCCTCAGGGAGAGATTATAGGAAAGAATTGGTATGAGACTAAATCATGGGCAATGATTAGGGGGTAGCAAGGATACTTACAGGCTACAAAAATATCAAAAAAAATTTGGCCCAGCAAGCCTGTGGAGTGCCTGTTACCTGGGCCTGAACTGAATGATCTCTATGGAAGATGTCGCAGGAGCATAGAGAGATTTGCCTCTAGAAGAGTTAGTTTCAGCCCCTATTGACTGGTTCTCAGGGAAAGTTCTGTGTGCAAAACTGCCAGGTCTGTGGGTGCTCATGTAGACAGCAGAGGCGTGAGGGGGCAAAGGTCTGGTCACTGTGTGGTGGGTCTGGGCGCCACCTGGCGGTGGGTGTGGGGCGTGGGGGGAAGAGGAGCTCCTTGGATATCCACTGCACTAAGGCAGTTACTTTTAGGCTCTCTGCTAACATTGTGGTTGAGTATCTTTCATCCCTCCATCCATCCACCCAGCCGTCTACCCATTATCGCTATTTTAAAACAGCAATCTTTATTTATGAGTTCAAATTCGTTAAACATTGCATAAATCTGATTGTTAATTAATCCAGGCTGGCCTTCTACCATCCCATCCTGACAAAACCAAGTCTAAAAACAGAATGCCAGAATGTCTCCAATTGAATATCAAAAGAATGACCAAAAAGAGACAATTTAAATCATGTTCCAGTTTTTGCCTTCCACGAATTTTGACGGCCTCCGTGTTCACTTTTAGAAAATATAAGTAGAAGAGAGACCCTATTTTTCTTTTCCTAACATACTCACTCTGTCAAGTAAAGACTATTTCCCCACAGCAGTATTTTAGTGCAGTCATTTTTAACCTTTTTTGGGCGGGAGTTGGGGGATCATGAATCCTTCTGAGACTGGTGAAAGCTGTGGGACATTGTCAGCAGAAAAATACATGCAACTTTGCTCCCTGTTTTGGAAGCCTGTCTGTGTACTCCAGATACAGAGCCTGCTGTAGAGTCAGAAAAAACAGTAGAGAGCTTATGAGATGTCAGTGAGTACTATGTCCATTAGGTCCTGTCTGTCAATAAGAAACAAGGATTCAAAGCTGGCAAAGCAGAAACCCCTGGTGTCCATATTTACCTTGTACCCTCCACCCCATTCTCAGCTCTGGCCACATCATCTGGAGAACATCTTCTTTTCTTTGGGTCCAACTGGTGACTTTTAGCTTCTAGACAGTGGCTCCTCTATGTGGACTGCATCCTTTATGTGCTGGGATACAAGAGGTTTATTGATTTCACAATAAACTGTTTTGCTTGATTTTCATGCAAACCACCAGTGTCAGGAATTTTTTTTTTTTTTTTTTGACACAGAGAAGAAGGCTTGCATATCATTTGCATCTCAGTAACCGTCAAATAAGAATTTCCCTTCTAATAGTCACATTGTAAGTTAATAAAAGCAATTATGTTGGCTGTATAACACAGTCTTTCATTTGATCTGGTTTCCATCTTGATTTCTACATGGACATTTTCTTAGATTGTTAGATATTTCAGAACTACTTCTGTAAGGATGCAAATGGAAGCCTATCATGATGCACAAAGGTTTTATAGAACTGCAGGGACCTCATCAGACCAGGTTTAAAACATACATCAAAAAGACATCTCAGGTAAAAATTTTTGCCTTTTTGTTCAACTGAGATATTTTTCATTTTAGTACTTTTCTTCAATTTATCATTAAAGCAATAGTAAAAACTGTTCGTATAATATAGAAAGTAAGGGTATAATTTTGTTCAGGGGATTGAAAGTATTGTATGAAGTTGCAGTAAATAGCATGCAGTTGTTTAGAGCGATGAAGCTAAGAGAACTGAGGCCAATAGCCCAGACTCTGGACTTCGTGAAGCTCTGTTTGATTTGCTTTTGGAGATGGTACCTGCAAACAGGCAATTCAAACGTGTGATAATAATCCAGTTGTGTGTGGTCATGCTACTGCTGTGACCATATGGTGGCACAGACACGCGGTACAATGGGCACAGGTTCGGGAATCAGACTCCCTGGGTGCAGATCCAGGCGGCCCCTTCATGGTTGTGAGATGCCAAGCTCATGTAACGTCTCTGTGAAATGGAGTGGAAAGTGAGTGGTCCCTACTTCACGGGGCTGTTGGGAGGGGTCAGTGAGATAATCCATGCAGAGCACTTAGAACAGGGCCTGCTCCTCTGTAAACCGAAGGATTACCAGTAAGTGGCCAATATCACTTATGAATTCTTTTTAAAAAGCAATATTTTACATTAATTGATGTTCAGTGTCTATTCTAGGCCAATTCAATATCACAATTTCCCTAACATTTTATATTGAAAATATAAACTTACAGAAAAGTTGAAGTAGTGTAATGAATACCTATGCACCCTTCATCTAAATTCACCAATTATTAACATGTTACATTTACTTTCTGTTTATCCACAAACACACATATTCCCTGAAACCTAAATAAAAGTAACCTTTCTTGAAGTTCTGAAAAGCATTTATCCAACTATTCTCATTTCCTCCTTATCTTTTTCTAACAATGTGGCCTGTTTTCATTTTTTAAACCCACTGACTGTAAGTTGCAGGTATCTTGCTCTTCAGTTCCTAAGTTCCCAACTGTACGCAATTCCTAAGAATAAGGACATTTTCTTTCATAAACATAACGCTATCACATGTAAGGAAATTCATAGTAATTCCATAATGTTATCGTATATCCAGTTCATCTTCAAAGCATATTCAACTTTATGCAATTGTCTCAAAAACATTTATAGCTGTTTTGCTGTGCCATTGTTTTTGATGTTCCATTCAAAAATCCAATCGAGGTTCTTGCATTGCACTGGTCACTTTTAACCTACATCCCAGTTTAAGTCAATTAACTTACAGAATGTCTCACATTTTGGATTTGTCTGAATTTTCCCTTATGGAAAATTTCTTTCAGCTTGTCCCCCCCACCCACCTGTAGCTGACTCACTAGACCTTATGTGGGCCACTCCTAAGGATCCCTAACTCATTGCTTTCCTTTGTGTGGGATCCTCCATTCAGCAAATATTTGTTTAGGTTATTTATCCCTACTCGCTAAATGGTAATGTCGGCTCTAGGCCTGGATGTTATGGCAAGGCAAAGTATAATAAATTGAGATTTGATTTGCCTTTAGCGATAGAAAACCCAAATAGCAGTAGTTTAAACAAGGTGATATACTCCCCCTCTCTCTCTTTTGTCAAAGTCTGAAGGTAGACAGCCTCAGGCTAAGATAGGAATCCACACATCAGGGTCCTCTATATTGTTGCTCCAACTCAAAGGCTGAGCTGCTGCTCCAGTTCAGGCCATCATGTTCCCCTTGCACCCAGCAGGGGGGAGAAAAGGCAAGAAAAGAGAACACGCTCTCTGTAAGGGCACTTCCTGGAAGTTACACCTACCATCTCTACTCACATCTCATTGGCCACAAGTCAGTTACATGGCCACATGTACCCATAAGGAAGGTTGAGAAATGCAGCTAAAATCAGGGGTGCTGCTGCTACAGAAGGGAAAAGAGAAGAGATTTACAGGACAGCCATCAGCCTTGGCATGTCTACTTACAGAGGCAGGTGATGAAGACGGTCACTGAGAGGTCACTGGTGGAAAACGAAAAAGGAGGCTCTTCAGGCACTGCAAGTGGCATGGGTGAATGTTCAGAAAAATGAAAAGAAACCATATTCTTAGAAAAAGATACGGGGAAATTGAGAATAGTTAAAGACAGGCAGATTAAATACTTCTCAGAACCTCAAAAAAATTTGTTTTCATTTGTTATTTTTATGAAGGTGGTAGTCCCACAATGAAGTAAATGTAAGCAATGTATTTTATCATTTTAAAATAATCTGTGATAACCTGTCGGATATCCAACTTACTTGACTTCATTGGGATTTTGTTGACATGTAATCGTATTACCAGCACTTCATTTCATTCATTTTTTCATTTAACAAACACATATGCCAGACACTGAACTGGGTGAGGGGATATAATAGCGAGTGAAACAGAACAATGGTCTCAGCCCACGTGGTGCTTACATGAGATAGATTCTAATCAAATATTTACCCAAATAAATCTAAACCTGTAATTGTGATAAGTGCTACCAACAAAAGAAACATGGTATAATGTTAAAAGGGGGGTTTACGCTAGTCAAGGGAACAAAGAAGCTTCCCAGAGGAGGTGATGCATGGGCTGAGGTCTAAAGTAGAGAGAACTAAGTAGGAGGAGGGGAGGATGCTGGCTAATGGTTAGAAGGTTTGAAAGGTCTTGACTGGAGGGAGAACTGAGAAGGGCTCCTTTAGCAGAACATAACAATATGAGACCTGAGACAAAGTACAAAACAGTACCTATAGTTTGCTACCTTTCATGCAAACAAGAGAGGAAATAAGAAAATATGCATGCATCTGTTATTTGTACGAAACACACATGCACACACATACATGATAAACCAGAAAAACAATGAGATTGGTTACCGACAGCGGATAAGTAGGAATGGAGTGAGGAATGGAGAATTTCGGAACAGAATAGAAGGGATATGGGGGAGTGACGTGGCTCTGAGTATAACTTTTTATACAGTTCTGACTTTAGAACCATGTTAATAGCATACACTCCAAAAGTAAATAATTTAAGTCATGTGGGGCAGGGGGAACCCAAAAAGGAACACAAACAGTAACATATGAACCTAACTGCATTACAAGTGAATAACATAACCAGACTGAAGTAGATGGGGATGAAAAGAACTTACCTAACATAACTTTGGAAAACAGTATTTGCTATAAATGCTAAGGCTAAATTAAATTTTTCATAGGCGTATGGGTTAGCAACTGTGAAATTACTTTATGAGCATTCTAGGATTGAGCAATAAGTTAAATAAAGGTGGAATGCTGGGCTAAATCCTGTGATGTTGGATTGTAGTAAGAGGTATCAGTATGAATGTATGGTTACACACACACACGGACGACAGGGACAGAGAGGGGTGAGACAAACAAGGACAGACGTGTGCACATGTGTGTATCCATCTGTTTCCTAACTGCTTGCTGACAGGGCCTAGAAGGAATGCCACCCAGTAGTTATGAGGATACTTACTTGGTACTCAGATCTTGGTTTTAAATGCCATTCCCCAATAAAGAGAATTGGGGCTCTTTGAATTCTAGGGCTGGATCAAGACCAATACAAGTTGAGCCTGGGGTCCCAGGTGACGCCAGAAGTAAGGAAGTGCTTGAAAACTTATAGGGACATGAAAGGACACAGGGGCCAAACCTGGGACAATCTGGGTAATGAAAATTATACCAATGGATTATAACTACCGTGTGTCCCCGAAAATAAGACCTAACCGGAAAATAAGCCCTAGCATGATTTTTCAGGATGACATCCCCTGAACATAAGCCTAATGCGTCTTTTGGAGCAAAAATTAATATAAGACCCGGTCTTATTTTCGGGGAAACACGGTAGTAGAAGATAATGCCCACGAGTCCATACCAATATAAACACATAATTAAAGAGTAAATTGGGGAGAAGGGACAGCTCTTCCTTTCAGTAGAATTTCATTAATAAGTGTAGAAAGAAAGATGAAATCACCACTCGACAAACACAATAGTCATAATTATTTTAAGCAAGAATCATCAGTGGATGATAAAACTAGTGAGCAAAATATAATAAAAAACAGGTATTTACACATTCTTAAAGTATCTCCCTACAAGACATTTACTCATTACAAAGAGAAAACATAGTAACTTACAGTGAGGAAACCTGGTAGACCACCTTAGCCAAGTGAACAAACATCACCAGTTACAAGACATACTGACATCTTGTGTCTCCTGACAAGATGCACAGAGAACGGCACAGCATCACTTCGGGGATATTCTTGCCAAAAATGCATGACCTGAATTTAATTGTGAAGAAAAGCCAGAAAAAAACCCATGTTGAGATACACATTCTAAACAAACGTCCAGGGCTCTTCAAGTGTCAAAGTTATAAATGACAAAGAAAATGGAACTGTCCCGAATTAAAAGAGACTAAGAAGACATGACAATTTAATGCAATGTGAGATTTTATTTCCAAAAAAAAAAAAAAAAAGCAGTAGTGGGACAATTAACAAATTTAAATAAGGTTTGTAGGTTAGATAATAGTGTTGTATCGAAGTCAATTTCCTGGTTTTGATTGTACTGCAGTTAAAGATGTTAACGTTTGGCGAAGCTGCGTGAAGGGCATATGAGCAGCCTCTGGAGTACTTCTGGAACTTGTTTGTAAGTCTGAAATTATTTTACAATTATTTTAAAATGTAAAGTTTAAAACAGAGCAAAAGACCTGTAATGAAGTGTTCTGTTATTAAAATCCAACATACTTGCCAAAAACCAAACAATGAGGCCTGAGAAGGCGGCTGGCCAGACCGTGTTGGGACTTAGCCACGCTGAGGGATGTAGGCCTTTTATCAGGAACAATGAGAAACCACGAAAGGGTTTTAAGAAGAGATTGGGTGTGCGTCAGTTCATCACTGAGAGTCCCAATAGGAAACAGATGGCACACTTGGAATAAGATAATTTGAGGAAGATTTACTTACATGAGATTGTAAAAGTATGGGTACAGGGACCCTTCAACTAAACCCAACAGGTGGGTGGGTGGGGTAAAACGAGAAAAGGGGCGTTAGGCTGGCAAAGAATGGGGAGCCCAAGGGGTGAGGCATGGAAATGGAGGAGAACGTTTGAAGGAGGGGGATAATTAGGGAGGTCAAATGTGTAAGGTGAGAGCTGAAAACGGTCTTTGGGTAAAGTCACTTGGTCAATCTGTGACTTTGGCAACGACTGTGTCAACAAAATGATGGAGGAAGGTGGACCAGAGTGAGTTAAGTGAGACAATGAGAAAATGGGGACAAGTCTTTTGATACATTTGGCTGTATCAGAGAGGGGAAGGATAGGACACACTTCGTTCTGTAAGCTTTCCAACTATCCATTGTGGAATCCACTGGAACAATGGGAACACCTTTAACAAATTCTCCAAGTCACTGTAATTACAAAGAATGGTACTTTGTGGAGTCTTGAGCATATCTACAAAATGATTCTATTAACAAGTCAAAATCAGTCAAACAAAACGTTCAAACTTAGTATCTAAATGGCACCCGCTCTCCAAATCCAAACATGACCAAAAAATAGGAAGTTTCCTAAGATCACAGTTGCAACAATATTGACATTTTCATTTCAGAGCACTCAGGCATGATTTAGGGGATACACAATGTGACAACATTTCTAGTGCCTCATGCAAACTCCTGGATGTAAAATAAAAAAATTAAAGATAAGTTTTTATAATGTTTTGACTTCAGGAAAAATACAGAACACACAAATATAGCAATATTTTATATACCTGCATAACACTAATTTTCCCCAAAACAGCAATTTTGAGAAAAATTAAAGCTTCAGTAACAACTGTAATTACTTTCTGGTCTAGTCTCCTAACCAGCCTAGTTTCTAGAATCCTGCTTCTAAAAGACTCCTCCAGGTTTAATGGAGTTTTGCAGGTATATGCTGGGTGCTGGGTTCTATAGTCCCTTACAGAACTTTTGGGAAAAGCTTGTTATCACCTGCTTTGCCGTGTGACCCTTCCTACCATCACTGATTGCTCCAAGTGCTTTCAAGTTTTGTTCTCCTAGTGCTCATAGCCCTATGAGTCAACCTTAAATGGTCTAGCAGTTTTATAACCGTAGCCCCACTGAGCAATCTGACTCCCTTCACAAGATGGAGGTGGTCAGGTCAGTGTCCAGCTTCCCACAGCTGTTCTTCTCAACCCAAACTAATCCCTGCAAATTCACCTTCTTGCTCTCTCCAGCCTTGTTCTTTTTCATTCTAAAACAGGTCTACAATCTCTTTTGTTGCGCTGTCAGCCGTAGAATCTCCATCATTATTTCTTACAAGGGACTTTCATGAACCCCAGAGTTCCTGAGGGAAGGTTTGCAGATGAAACTACCCATCATTGCTCTACTCGCTAGATTAAAGCTTTTCAAAAGTACGTAGTTCTCAAAATTAAAATTTTTCAGCTGGGTAATCCTCACTCCACAAACATCTTTTAAAAAACATGTAGGTCTTTTTGAGACTATTTCCCCTAGAATTTGTTTGAAATTGGCCTGAAAGATTAAATTAAGATTATATACACAGGCACAGTATTTTTATCTCTTCATTCCGTAGGAAGTCAAGTGAAACACAAAGTAGCTATTCCTGAATCATCTTGAATTTTCAGCACCTAACAATGTATACCTTTAATAACTGAATGTTAGGGCTTTCTTTCTAAAACAAATGCACTTTGTTTGGGGAACTGCTTTTTGATCAATTCCCTTACAATTCCCTTCCATGGTTCTTAGATTATTTTTTAATACCAATATTTTTCTTTCCAACAGCTAGAATGAGGAAGCTTCATTTTGTTAATAAAATTACCAGAATTCGGACTAAGCATCAAACTTTTAAATGGAGGTCAATGGAGCTCCTAATTTTTAGTGCCCTAATTAGACATTAGCAACTAAACTTAAAATTTCTCTCTTAATTCTTTAAATTTCAGTTCCCTCCCCTGAAATAACACTGAGAACAAGCAAATGATAAGCTAAAATGGTTGAGACGTGTTTGCTTGAGAGCCCCAATCCAACAAACATGGACAAAGGAATAGAGAAAACTTGTATGAGCTTAAAAGTGATTGTCATGCGGCGTGTCATGTGGGGTCTCTGGTCCCGCTCCCCACAGAAGAACGCAGGACATGGTGAAGCCAAAAAGGAACACCCACGGAGACATAGGTAGGGGAGTCATACCTCTATAGTCTTGCTGGCGGCTAGGTTGCAGACACAGGAAGCAGGAGCCACACGATCTGCAACTTGCTGTCCTCTTCTCTGCCAACCAACCAACCCCTTGCTAACTGCAATCCACGCTTGCCAGCCACCATCTTTTTGCTAGCCCCCATTTTCTGCTAGCGTAGCCACAGCAGTTATATTAGTGGCCAATGGCTCACTGGTTACCGCTGACGGCCATCTAATCACAGCTGATGGCCATTTACTACCTGAGCCAGCACCTTTCCACGTGAGGCTGAGAGCCTGGAAATTGCACTCCTGGTTCTGTCCCCACAGTGATAAAGGCTAGAAAGTAAAAGCTGAGCTTCTCGTTGGGTCACATGCATTCAATCCACGTTTGTCACATTTGTTCCACACCCCCTGTGAATGTCCTTATACAGCACTGGACTTCCAGAAAAAGCCAGAGACTCACAAACTTCAAGAGTTAGGGAAATATATTTTAAGTCAGTCTTTTTAAGTGTAAAAATGTTAGCTGAGAAAGCAAATTTCCATAACTGAATTTTAAAACTGAGTTTTAAAAAAATCTTTTCTACTTAAAAAAAAAGCACCATAAAACATTTATGGAACTATATAAAGAAATCTGTCCAACATAATCTGAACTTCTTGATTATAATGTTTGAATCCAAATCTAGCATATATTTTAATAATCCATTTGCTTTCCAACCAACTACAAATTAAAGGAAAAACATATTTTATTTTCCCATATACAAGTGGTATAAAACTATATTTGGTTTTCATCAGTCAGAAGCACAACTGCCTTTAACTAAAAACCAAATAAAGAAGAACATAGATGATACAGATTCCTTTAAATTAAAACATATTATAGCATGTATATACGTGTACACATGCTGGAAAAAAATATACTCTGCAAGATGAAGTGAAATATGCATACCCTATTGATATAACAAGGCTGAGGTACATGAATTCCTAGATCACACAATACCTCAACAAAACTTTTTACCCATAGAATAATCCATTGAAAGTAGCTGTTAGATGGAACAACAAAAACTTTTGTCCAAGGTTTTAACCCTTTTATTGACTTTCTTTTCTGCATGATCCTCTCTCAAAAGATAAACTGTATATTTTTTGTGTTTGTAAATATCATACTTTCAGGCCTTATTCCTACAGTCCTCAGAAACAATTCATTCCTTCCGCTCTTCATGCACACCTTGGTGGGTGGAGGCTTTCGCTGGGACATCTGCTTCCCCCTCAAACACAAGCTCGGCAGGGCCTGGGTGCGCCTGCTTCACAGCATGAGCTGCGTAGTTCAGGCTGGTGTTTTCAATCCAATGCCAGTAACCTGAGAAGGGGTTGTAGAGCATTCCTACCACAGTTTGAACTGACAGACCATCTGGAAAAAAAATATCAGAAAGAGTAGATTCAATAAATGTTTACCTTCCAAGTACAAAGAGTCTCATGCAACTCTCCATGTTAAAAAAAGATTCTTAACTCAATGGGCAAGAATACTTTATAACCATGTACTGATCATTCTTTACTGTGGCATAGACCGTAAACTCTAAACTGTAAAGCCAACTGCTTGGGTTGAAATCCCAGCTCTGGCACCTAGTAGATGACGACCCTGAGCAAGTCACTTAATCTTTCTGAATTTCAGTTTTCTCACATGGATAGAATATATACAGTTGTCAGAATTAGATGAGAGATGTGTGTAAAGTAACACCGTGCTTGGAATTTGGTAAGTACTCAATAAACATTAGTTGTTAGAAAATACCTGCCAACAAGTGGTTGCTCCTATAAACCATCTTTAAAATATTTTTTCTACTCTATTTTCAACAAGCTTAGTTGCAGAAATCTTTAGAACTTACTACCTTGCATTGGGCTGATAATATTCCAGTAAAACTAAGTTTATTGATACACTGTTCTGTGAACTAAAACCATGAGACATATGAATTGACTCTAAGTATTTAAGAGGAATACCAAATGCCAAATAAATGAACTGACAAATGTTATTACTTGACGAATGCAGCACATAAATCGAGTGCTCATGATGTGTAAAGCAGAGCTAGGCAACGTGGAGAGTACCGAAAGGAGACAGAGCTTGACTTCAAAGGGCTTGCAGGCTAGAAAGGGGCTTACAACCACCAAAATAACCACAATATAAAGTATGTTATAAGTACCATAAAATACCTAAAAAGTGGCAAGGGAGTTCAAAATATATCTGAGTATAAGGAAAAATAATATCTAAGATAAGCTGATACAAGGAGGGCCTCAACCAGACAAATTAAGCACGTGTAAGTAACAGACATTTGTACCTCGTCCTTAAACAAGTGAAGATGAAACAGCCAAAAAGTAATCACTGATCATCTGATTTGCTTGGCCCTGGGTTAGGTGCCACAGGTGAGAGGGAGCTGATATCTAGTAGTTAATTTTAACTTCAAGGAGTTTATGACCTAGTTGAGGAGATGAAACCAACATCCAAACAATAGTGGACTATTGAATTAAGTGTGAGGTTGTGTGATTAATAATTATAGGTACATTAAAAGTTCAGCTAGGCCTTGAAAATTGGAAAAATGCTTAATACTTACTTGATTCCAGAATGCTCTCTAGCTTTTCAGGTGAAACAAATTTCTCCCAGGTATGAGTACCTTTTGGTACAATACCTGCAATTTGCTCTGCAAAAACAATTCCCAAGGCATAGGACAGCTGTGTTTTGTTGATTGTAGTAATGAATAAAGAACCACCGGGCTAAAATAAATGTATGTATAGAAGTAAAAATGTAAATGTCAGGAGTATCATTTCGGTAAAGGCTTGGCTTTTACCCCCACCCTCCTCCTTCTTTCCAAATAATCTAAGTGCAGCTAACATACATAAGTATGAATAAAATATAATTTATCAAAATAGTATTTTTTTTCTCTTGGGAAATTCATTACTGAAGGCAGTCCATTACAAACGCACTCACTGAGTTTATGCAACAGTGCTTACAACTCTTAAAATTATACATTACTATGACTTATATTTATGCTTTAACATGCATCAACACTGTTTTCTCTTTGGGTGCCGAGCCTGTCTAACTTGTTTGGCACAGCTTACAGCTCACATCTTGGGCAGGCAAGCAACGCCAGTAAGTGTTCTTTGACAAAAACGTTAATGATTAAGGTTTGAAAGTTTTTTTGTCTTATTTTGATTTCACTAGTATAAAGAATATGAAGGGATCAAGATAAGCACTTAAATGAACACAAACCATTTTTGGGATTGTTTAGTCTACATTTTTTAGCCTGATGGGGATAAAATGCCAGAGTCCCTCCAAAATAATCATATTACTATATATGTGTGTGTATAATACATGTGTGTGTATAATACATATAATGTGTTTGTATAATACATATACACACACATATATATAATCAAATATATATATATATATATATATACATACATACATATATAGAGAGAGAGAAAGAGAAAGAGAGAGAGAGAGAGAGAAAGAGAGAGAGAGAGAGAGAGAGAGACTATATCTCAAATATCACCCCAAACGAAAAATAAGAGGAGGCCCTGAAATATTGGAATGTGCACTTAAATGAAATATGAGACACGATTTTATCACACATTGTAACTTTTCTCTGTAAAACTCCAGTACTCTAAAATATCTGATTAAGAATCATTTATGTGTCAATTACATCTTAATAGAGCTAGGGGGAAAATCACTTATGAATATCTAATCTGTGTTCTACAAAGTCCTACTATAAGGAAACAGAGTGGTGAGCAATAGCCATTTGTTTTGTTTATTTTATGTTTTCGGCCATTTAAAAAAAAACAAATTTCCATTAAAGCAAACATTAGTTTTAAATTCCACAATATCAGCATTTCTCATACGTGAAAGAACCTCCACTCATATATACTGACTGACACACAACACAAATAGTAATAATTAAGGAGTTTTGCTTGGAAAATAGGAGATAAGCCTAATAAAACTCATTTAAGAGGAAACACCAAGAAATGATTACAGATTGAAGGAGACTAAGGAGACACGGTAACAAAATGCAATGTAGGATATATATTGATCCCTGCAACAGAAAAATGACATCAGTAGAAAAACTAATGAACTTTAACAAGGTCTGTAGTGTAATTAACAGTATAATGTCAGTGTTAATTTCTAGTTTTGAGAACTGTACCATGGGTTACATACAGGACTAGGGCTACGGCGAGGTGAGGGAGGTGCCTAGGGCACAAAACTGAAGGAAGCTCTCTCTGCGGGGTGTGCAAAGGCGGGACTGGCACGGAAGAGCACATGCCTCCTTCACTTATGTGCTATCGATGCCTCACTTGCCTCACCCTAGTTCCTTTCCTTATTATGTAAATTGTTAACAGTAGGGAAACTGGGTGAAGGGTATATGCAAACTCGCTATATTATTTTTGCAACTCTTTTATGAATCTAAAATTATTTAAAAATGAAAGCTATTTTTAAAAAGCGCTGTTTAGGTAAGGGTTAAGCATTTCATTCTTTTAGCTCGTGACCTTAGGGTGTTACCTCTTGAATACATAAACAACAGAGTTGACATAGTAATAATAATATTTATTAAAATTTGGAACCACTTTCAGAGGACTATGTCTGGGGCAAATTATATAAGCATAATAATATAATGGAAAGAACCATGCTTGAAATCAAAAGGTGTAGATTTTAAGCTCCACATAAGTGCCTAGTGACCTCTGATATTTCCCAAATTCTGATATTCATTGGTCAAAGGCAGTGATAACAATGCCCTCCTTGCCTTCCTAACCTGGTTATAGGTAATATCAAGTGAGATCACATGTATGAAGTATTCTTTTATAAGCTGAAAACTGTTATACACAACACAGAGTTACTTAAATGCTAAGTCAATTTATGCTAATGATGGTTTTCAAGTATTAATCAAAACCACCTTCTTATTAGTTTGTCATTCAATGTCTATTAGGTATTTAATTTAGACTTTACCAGTGTAAAACTACCACTCTAAATCTATTGGTTGTATTATAATGTTCAGCACCAACATTTTTAAAGCTCCCTAGACACTGAGATACTGGATCTGGAAAACCCCGGTCCTGAGGGCAAGCTGAAAGGCAGAAGCAATCTTCAGCAGAGATGCTGTCCCGTAATCCTGGCTTCCTGGTTTCAAGTATTATGAAACATTTATTGCTATGGGTACATACACACATTGAAAAGAGAAAACAAACAAGTAAACTCCATAAGTCTTACTTTTAACACTTGACAGCAGCACTGTATAAATGTTTCTAGATCAATCACATGTTCTACCACTTCAGAAGCTACAACACCATCAAATGTTTCTGTAGTCTCTCCCACAATCTCTTCCAGGGAACATGCTCTGTACTCTATCCTCTTATCCAGGACTGGATCAAATGATTTATGGCGCTGTGCTGTTTTAATGTTTTCATCCACAGGGTCAATTCCAATAACTGAAGCTCCAAGCCGCCCTAGAGGCTAATGGCATAAAAAACCGTTACCCGCAGGAAGAAAATAGAACACCTGTTAGCAATAAAAAGCTGATTAAAAAGGAAATAAGATTAACCACGAGGGGATAATCATTGGAGATAATTTATGGGTACAGGGAAGTTCATTGTACCATTTTCTCTAGTTTGTACACGTTTGAAAATTTCCAAATAAACAGCTTAAAAGTGACAACAGGGGCGGCCAGATGGCTCAGTTGGTTAGAGCGCGAGCTCTGAACAACAGGGTTGCCGGGAGCTGCACCCCCTGCAACTAAAGATTGAAAAACGGCAAATGGACTTGGAGCTGAGCTGCACCCTCCACAACTAGATTGAAGGACGACTTGGAGCTGATGGGCCCTGCAGACACACACTGTTCCCCAATATTCCCCAATAAAATAAAATTAAAAAGTGAGAATAACATAATAAGAAAAAAACTTACCAAGAACTACTTGAGAATAGTGAAAAAAGTTTTGTCTACATTCTCTAGGTACATTTATATGTACATAATATAGTATCGACACATTTAAAGTGCAATAAATGTTTTGTAAAAGCCACAAAATTTTCTGACATTCAAATTGTCTAAAGAACAATTTTTTTCTCAATAGTTCTTTTCTGTGACTGATCAGAAATGATTCTTCATAGCTAATTCTACTTTCGACTTTTATATTCAATCACTTCCCATAACATGCCCAAGTTTCTAAACACAGCCTTAATTTTTATCAAAACTTGCATAGCATTTATTTTATAACTCTTTAGTCAATAAGTTAAAAGTATAAATCAAATTATTTTAACTGTAGAGACATAGATCTGCAACAATAGACTGAGAAAATTGTAGAACATGTATAGTAAAATCTTATTCATCTACCGCTTGATACAGCACATATTCATGATTCTGGGGGATGTATTTTCATATATTTTACATTTCCTGAAATGTTGTAATTGATATCAGAAAAAAACATCCCACTGCCATACGAAGAACATGTTTTCTGTGCATGTAGAAACTTAGGTAAGTATCAAAGGCGTCTTTTTGGTGGTCAATTTGGCTGTTACAGAGCTTGACAGAAACATTCCATTGAACATTCTTTACTTAAATATTCATATCCTATACTGCTGCTTAAAACACCTTTCAAAGATCAGATTACGATGCAGTATTGAAAAAAATTTGTATTCTTATAGAAGAATACAAAATAGAGCTGCAGGACATACATGTACTATAAGCTAAAGCAAACCTTCACAGGGAGAGGGAGTATTCTTCTAAGTACTCTAAGGCACCTGAGAAGGGAAGAGACACACAGCGGGCAAAACTCTGTCAGGTTTTGATACCAAAGCAAGTGCAGAAGGACAGCTTATCATTGCATCTAAATCAATGGAAATTACCTAATCTCTTGGGATGGAAGAGACAACAAAATTTTCAAAGCTATTCAAATGACCAGTGACTCATATTTGTGTTAAAAAAAAATCCTTCATTATAATTTTCTGAAATTTTTCTATATTTTTAAGAAAAAGTATGTATTCCTTTCATAATCATAAAAATATTAAACACATTAGGCATTTCTCAAATGAACAATATTGTTTGTCAAAAGGATAAATGAGGCATAAGCCATTTCTCATTTTTATCCCCCAGTTAAAAATGGCAGGAAAGTTGAAAATCACTTACTTCAGCTAACAATCCACCACCACAGCCAACATCAAGAATCTTCATCCCAGACAAAGGTTTTCCTGGCTGGTGATTAGCAACGGTTTTTAAAAGATTGTCTCTTTAAAAAAATTCAAAACATATAAAATGTATTAATTTTATCAATTAAGTCTTAAAAGTGAACATTAAACTCTCATTTCTTCAAGGAAACATTAAACTCTCATTTTAAATGGATTATTGATATTCTGGGTAAACAGATTTTTTATTTTCAGCATTGATGGAAATGACTATGTTTAATTTGTAAGATATTTTTAATAATCAAAAGCAGGAGGTTTAAAGCAAAGCTTTTGAATTAATCTAGTAATAATTACATTTTAATTATTAGCTTAGTCATAATCTAAGAAAAAGTTTAAAAATAATCCATTTTAGATTAACCCAATTTTATTTGCTTGAGATATCACAGCACTTATTAGCTACATTGTAGTACTTGCTACACCCATTTCACGTCTGCAACCAATAGGTTATTTTACATGGCTTAGAAGAAGCAAATTGAAATCTGTATTTTCAGAATTTGCCTCTATTCCCTTCTAAATTGAGTCTCTTTTAATATTCTACGTTAGTGGTATTTTCATAATCATGTTAACAGGCATCCAAATCAAGGAAACTTAATTCTAAGATAATCATGGTAATACTTTGCCACATGGGCAAACATAAGCACACATGCATGGGCACTCACACAGAGATATATGTCTAACAGTATTGTAAACTAAACTTTTAAGTTGGACTATATATGAATTTTAATTATGTTTACATTAAAATAATGTTATACCAGGGTGCCAGAAAATGTATACAAATGGTCACTTTGGTAAAGTTGCTGTAGGGAAGATGTTGAGGACAATTTGCCTTCATTGATTGATGTAAGCTTTTGTCTATTAGCTTCTGTCTGTTCCTGTACATGAGACGATTTCTGTGCTGTGATCAGGGGTTGAGTAAATTCCCCCTTTGGTCTCATTCTCCCTAGCAAGGGAGATATGAGATATTTGCTGTTCTGTCTGTGCTGTGAGGTGATGGTTAGCTTATGGTGAAAGAAATTCTTGATCAGGGGTTGAGAATTCCTTCTTTGTTCTGTCTGTTCGCCCACATCAGCAGATGAAGTAAAAAGGTAGCTAAGTTATATCAGGACGACGTGACAGGCACGTTGCCAGGCTTTGGAAGACCTTGGGCTGATGGTCCCAAGCAAGAACAGTAGATATTGCTTGTCTGGATGAATTGGCCCTTCAGCCGGATGGGCAGGATTTCATATCAGTAACTGCCGGACCCTCCCAGAACTGGCCATTCCTTCAGAGGGAAGGAAGGAACATAAAACTTGGCTCCGGGGTACATCTAAAGAGATATATAAGAGACCTCAGGTGAATTAATATTGACTGATTGCTGTTTCAAGAGATCGCTATTTAGAAGATTTGCTGAGTGGATTGTTTCAGAATAAGAGATCAGAACTTGCCTCAATGGACAGTAGAGACTTTTTTGTTGGTGAATTGTTATCATTCTAGCATCTTTGGGAACTTGTATATAACTTGCAGCTTGCAGTATCAGAAGACTTCATAACTTACAACAACAACAACAACAACAACAACAATGCTAACAGCAGCAGCATTCTTGGGAACTAGCAAACAGCGGTGTGGGAGACGCCTGAGGTTCTCTCAGCTACAGACCTGGCAAGATTTTGATTCCTGACTTTTCCAGTGCTGTTCTCCCCGTTTGGTGAGCTTTGGGCATCTACTGTAATAGTTACTATCCTATAAAGCTTATTACTGCTTTTGAATACTCCTTACTGATGTTATTTGTGTATTTAGCCATGCAACTTTTGATCAATAGTAAACATATGTTGGGATCTCTTAAACTTATATGTACGTGTACTCCTTTGACATGATATTGGTCTCAATGTGTATAGTTTAGTCTTAACCACCTTTACTTTCTGTCATTAGCACATTCTATTCATTGCCTTTGTCTTTTGCTATTGCATATTGCTAAATAAATTGATTCGATATTGATAAATAAATTAATTAGCTCCACTCTAGCGTGTGTCCCGCCCCCCCCCCTTTTTCTTTTCCCTGCTCATCATTACAGTTGCTCAAGCAGTAGTTTGCCATAATCAGAAGTGTCTGGACACTGATGGTAACCACTTTGAGCACCTCTAGTAATTGCAGACGTCAAACATGAGTTGTATTCATCTTTTGCTGTTGGTATATATTGAGTATTACAATTTTAATAGTTTTTCCTTCCTTAAAATGTGTATACATTTTATTGGCACCCTCTGTACATAATAAGGATATCTTAGGATATCTTTTATTGCTACTAAAATTAATTGACATCTAAGAATAACCTAGATGGTGGTTCAGTAGATCATTTCAGAAGGTTGTAATATACAGAAAGGACCCATTTCAAATGAAGTCCAATCCATTCTTCACACATTGGCCAAAATGACTCCTTTATGTCATAATTTAGATCACATCACTTCCCTTCAATGGCTTCCAATTATGCTCACAATAATATCTAAACTTCTAACCATAACGTGTACTGGGTGATATGTTTTAGTGTGATGTCTAAGTGATGGTATCACAGCAGTTTGAATAGAGTAATTCTCAAGCTGAGAATATATCAAAACTCTCTGGAAGGGTTGCTAAAACATAGTCTGCTGACCCCCAAAGCAGTAGGTTCAGGGCAAGACCTGAGCATTTTGCAATTCTAACAACTTCTCAGGTAAAACCGATGTTGCTAGCACAGGGCCTACACCTTTCACTGATCTAGCCAAACAGAACGACATTTCGCTTTTCTCTGCCTTAGTTTTTCAGTGATCATCAACTCGGTGGTAATAAAAAGGTAACAGTATTTCTCTTTTTGATGTACTGGTTCTGGATGAACCACCAAAAAACCATTGGGAAGTTCCTTGAGGGCAGTCTGAGTCTGATAGTCTGTGTCTATTACAGAGCCTTGCCCATGCCATCTGCTCAAAAATGTTTAATGAATAAATAAATAAATGGACATAAGAATGAATGAACAATTTCTTGATAAAGGGAGTCTGATGAGCCTTTGCCTTTACGTCCCATGGCAAACTATATGTCCCTGTAGTACAGGGACTATATTTCAAATGATGAATATCTTTGTAGCTTCTATGGTATCTGGCCCCCAAGCTCTATACAACATAAGTGCTCCATAAATACTTGCTGAATTGAACCGTCTCAGTAGTCACTTTATTAGGACTGCCTGAAGGTCAAAGTTGTTATAAAATGACCTTGATACCATAGGACCCTAGTTCCTTTTCATAAGGATTTAGTTCTAATTAACCTGATAATGTCCAAAAATGCTTCAAATTAATTTATGAAAGCAGCCCAGAACTTGGATGTTATTTAAAAATATTAATGGTTTCAAACAATGGATATTGAAGAGAATATTCCTAATTTCTAAAGCAAACTTAAAACACAGCATTTTGAACCTAAGTATAAATCAAGAGAAAAATGAACTCAAAAGAATTATTAAAAAGAGTTGCATTTTAAAAGACAGACTTTCTGGCACGTTACCTAATAAATGGCACCCTAAGGTCGTTCATAGAATGAAGAGGTGCATATACTCCTTGCTCATCCCACCACCTGTGAGCCAGGGCCAGGAAGGTTTTCACCTCACTGCTGTCTACAGTGGTTTGAGAAGTACTGTACCGTCTTGTCCAAGGGTACCTAAGAGGTCAAAATGAAGAGCCAGGAAAAAAATGCTGTTTTAAAACATGTAACATGGATATATTATGTATAAAGATACTCTAATTTACAATGTATTAGAGTCTAAATACTCATTCTTGATGTTTCAAAATGAAGTTTTCTTATCACATTACTTATAAATATGGTATACACATATATATCACAGATGAAACAAAATTAATTTGCTTTCAAAGTAAGTTACAATGAAAATGAAACTATAAAACTTGGCCTTCTGGGTCACATCTGATAACAACAACAACAACAACAATAATAATAATAATAATAGCAGCTGTAGAAGTAACCATTTACTGAGCACTGACTAAACGCCAATACTATTTAAGAACTCCACACGTCATATGTCATCTCATGTAATCCTCCCAGAAACTTTCTAAGGTACTGTTATCCCCATTACGCAGATAAGAAAAGGGAGGCTCAGGGAGATTAAGTAAGTGGTGCAGCCAGGATTTGCAGCAGACGCCTCCATCTTCTCCATTTCTACTGCCATCATCCAAACCAAGCTCCCGTCATCTCTAGCTTACGTTTTGTCCTAGCCTTTGAGTTTGACAGCCTGCTCCCTACCTCATCCCCCTCTAATCTGTTCTCCACAACGCAGTCACTACTCTCCTCATCCTCCCCACTTCAGCCAAATGGGTCTTGTTTCAGTGCTATGAACTGACCATGCCTGCTCCTTCCTCGAGTACTTTGTATATATTGTTCCCTCCAACTAGACCATTATTCTCACATTCCCCCTTCCCTCCTCTACACACCTAATTAATTCCTTCCCATCTTTCAGCTTTGAATGGATGTCATCTAAGAAGTCTTCCCTGAGTCTCAAAACTGGGTTATATTACCTATTTTAAGTCCTATAAAACTTTGTACTTCTTCATAGGGCTATGAGATTATTTGATCATGTCTCCCATTAAAACATAAGCTCTATGAGGGCAAGGCATGGACTGTCTAGCTTACCATTTTATTCCTAGTGAGTGACTAGCATAGTTCCTGGAACACAGTTGGTGCTCAGGAAACACTTGTCAAATGAATAGGCTGAGGGAGGAGGCCCAGAAAAGTATAATTAACCTTAAAAAAAAGGTTTTTAATTAGATGGGCTCAAACAGGCAACTAAATAGGCATCAGACAGACAACTACACCGAATTCCAGATCAACGTACATGATAAGAAAATTGTCCAAAGGTTTTTGGGTAAAAGAGAATAAGGCTGTTAGGTAAGAATAGGTAACGCCATTCAAATTTTCTCTATTTTTTCTTAGCTTCATAGAATACATTCTATATTGATTAGTTATTAACATTTTAAGAGTTAAATGTCACTTTTCTTTAATATTATATTATGAATATTACCCTCCTTTTCAATGCTTCTTGAAAAATAAAGAACTTACAACAGATAACTGTCAGTGGGTGCTCAGTTGACTGAAGAATGATTTTGCAGACATCAAATCTTAAGAGCTACCTCATTTACAAGTAGAAGCATGCACTCATGCCTTAACTCTATGCATTTACAAGGTTAGAAATTGGTTTATAAAATAAGAATACAGAAGGACATTATGTTGATTCAATCTTACTACCGAAAACATACTTATTCCCCTTATCATACTATTTTATGCTACACCCAAATGATTTATAATTTTAAGCACGGCATTATTTGTGTCCTGTCATAAAAATATTGAGGAAGCAAAGAGTACGTCTTCAAGTAATATAATCTTATATTAAAAATACAAGTTATCTCTGAATATGGATGAAGGGTACACACCATATACTATACTACAATTTTTCTGTGGGTTTGAAATATTCCACATTTTAAAGTTGCTGGAAAAATAAGAATAGTTAAATAAATAAAAGCAACTTAATCAAACCACAGGAGCTATTATGTACTGACAGGGTTTATTAAACACAACCAATACAAAACTATTATTGCACATAATTATGAAAATATTTGCCACAGTAATGAATAAACTTACCTGTAAGTTTTCATTGTATTCAAGCAGGCAAAAGTCATTCTATAGGATCTGGACCACATGATTCTGTATTCTTGGAAAACCCATGGTTTAATTTTTAGAGTCCAACTGAGCTGATTCTCCGAATAAACTGAAAAAAAAATTAAATGTCTAGAGAAAGCATTGCACAGTAAGAATCCTTACTATGCATGTACTTGAAGAAACTATTTTATATGGCAATTTTATATTACAACTGACAAACAAAAGGATTATTTTCTTAATTTTGGATTTTATTCTAAAATATACAATAAAGATCTTGCATTCTGCCATCTAACTCTAATCAGACACTTCTGAAATTATAATTAGCAAAATTAAGTAATGCATATTTAAGTTTTCCATGCCATTAATTTTTACATCCACATTATGCTGCACGAAATTATAAAAAATGATATTTAAATTAAAACTACATTACCTCTTTTTTTTTTTTTTTTTTTTTTTTTTTTTTTTTTTTTTAGGGGAACAGGACTTTATTGGGGAACAGTGTGTACTTCCAGGATGTTTTTCCAAGTCAAGTTGTTGTCCTTTCAGTCTTAGTTGTGGAGGGCGCAGTTCAGCTCCAGGTCCAGTTGCTGTTGCTAGTTGCAAGGGGTGCAGCCCACCATCCCTTGCAGAAGTCGAACCAGCAACCTTGTGGTTGAGAGTCCACTGGCCCATGTGGGAATCGAACCGGCAGCCTTCGGAGTTAGGAGCACGGAGCTCCAACTGCCTGAGCCACCTGGCCGGCCCTACATTACCTTTTAAATTAAGGTAATACTGATTCTGAGATTATTTGTGAAAACCAGTTCAAATTCTGTCACTTTCATGTTAGCTATATGAAATGGATTTATACATATGCTCAACATCCTTTACAGAACAAAAAATATCTCATTAATAAATACTCATCCAGTCTATATATTCAAACTTACATTATGAACTAATACTCTACTGCAGAACATTCAATTGTTTAACTGAATGTTTAACATTTAGACAAAGTAGACCTTAGAGCAAAGAAAATCACTATGGAAAATTATTATGATATAAAGGGTGACCCATCAAGAAGACAGTGCAATCCTAAATGTGTATGTGCCAAACAATAGACTTCCAAAACACATGAAGCAAAAGTAGAATTGAGAGGAGAAATAAGGATATCTACAACTATAGTTGGAGACTTCAACACACCTTTTTCAGTAATTAATAGAACCACTAGACAAAAAAATGGGCAAGGATACAAAAGAACTGAACAAGACCATCAACCAATAAGATCTAATTAAAATTTATAAAACATTTCACCCAAACAAAAACAGAATATACATTCTTTCAAGCATGCATGGAGCACTCATGATAGACCATGTCCTGGGATATAAAACAAACCCTCACAACTTTAAGAGAAGTGAAATCATATGAAGTATGTTCTCTAAGTATAATGGACTCAAACTAGAAATAAATAACAGAAAGATAACATGAAAAGAACAAAACACTTAGAAATTAAACAACACAATTCTAAACAATCCATGAGTCAAAGACAAAGTCTCAGGGAAATAAAACTGAAATAAATTAAAATATATAACATATAAAAATCCGTGGGCATAGCTAAAGCAGTAATTAGGGAGAAATTCATAGCACTAAATACTCATTTTAGAAAAGGCAAGAGATCTCAAATTAATAATCTAAGTTTCTTCAACAAATAAGAAAAGAGAGTAAAATAAACCCAAAGCAAGCAGAAAGAAGGAAATAATACTGATAAAAGTAGAAATCAATGGCATTTTAAAACAAAACGAAATAGATAAATCAAGTAAAAAGCTAACTCCTGCCCTCTACAACTAGATTGAAAACAACTACTTGGCTTGGAGCTGATGGATCTTGGAAAAATACACTTAAATAAAGTTAAAAAACAAACAAACAAAAACGTTAATTCCTTGCAAAGATCAATAAAACTGATAAACTTCTAGCAAGGCTGACAAAGAAAGAGAAGGCCTAAATTACTAACATCAGGAATGAAAGAGGGGATATCACTTATGAAGCCAACAGACATAAAAATGATGGTAAGGAACAACTCTACACAGTGAAATTCTACAAATTTAGACGAAATGGACTAATTCCATGAAAATCACCAAAACCCATGCAAAATGAAACAGGTGGCCTGAATAATCCTGTAACTACTAAAGATACTGAATTCATAGTTAAAACCTTCTGAAAAATAAATCTCCAGGCTCAGATAGCTTCACTGGTGAATTCTACCAAATACTTAAAGGAGAAAAAACAACCAGCTCTACCCAATCTCTTCCAAAAACAGAAGAGTGAGGAACATCTCTCAATCCATTTTATAAAATTAGAATTACTCTAATACAAAAACCGGACAAAGATGGTACACCAAAGAAACCACAGACCAATTTCGCTCAGGAACAGACACAAAAATTCTCAACAATTAGTAAATGGAATTCAGCAACATATAAAAAGAATACTAAAGCACAACCAAGTGGGATTTTTTCAGCTATGCAACACTAGTTCATATTTTTTTAAAAAATCAATGTAATCTACCATATTAATAATCAAAAGAAGAAAAACCACATATTCTTATTAATTGATATGGACAAAACATTTGACAAAACCACACCCACTTATGATTAAAAATTCTCAGCAAACTAAGAATGGAAGGGAAATTCTTCAATCTATAGAGCATCCATAAAAACCCTCGCATGCACAGTGCTTAATGGTGAAAGACTAAGTGCTTTACCCCTAAAATCAGGAGCAAGGCAAGAATGCCCATTCTCAGGACTCCTTTTCAAAACAGTACTAAAAATTTTAGCCAGTGAACTAGGCAAAAACAACACATAAACCAAGGAAATAAAGACATACAGAATGAAAAGGAAGAAATTAAATTGTCCTTAGTTGAAAAAAAAAAAAAGCTCTTGGAACTAATATATGAGTTCAGCAAGGTCACAGATTACAAGGTCAACACACAAAAAGTCAACTGTTTCTGTATATTAATACTAACAATAAACAATTGGAAAGGAAAATCCAAATGCTGTATCATTTAAAATCAGTCCAAAACAGAATAAATTACTTCCATTGTTGTGTTAGGTTGGTGCAAAAGTAACTGCGGTTTAAAAGGCTAGAAATTGCAAAAACCGCAATTACTTTTGTACCAACCTAATATAAATGTAAAAAGGGTCTGTATGCTGAAAATTTATATAAAATACTGATAAAAAGAACTTAAAGGCAACCTAATAATCGGTGAGACTCAACATGGATTGGAAGACTCAACATCAATTCTCCCCAAATTTATCTATTTGTTTAACACAATTCTTATCAAAATCCCAATCGTATTCTTTTGTAAATACAGATAAGCTGATCGTAAAATTGATATGAAAAGACAAAAGAAATAGAATAGTTAAAACAATACTGAAGAATAAAATTACAGGAATCACAATAACCAATTTTAAGGCTTACCAGAGAACTACAGTAATCAAGACTGTGGTATTGGAGAGGGGACAAACACAAATATCAATGCAACAGAAGAGAATCCAGAGATAGACCAAAAAAGTTTACCCAGCTGGTTTTTTGACAATGGTGCAAAAGCAGTTCAATGGAAGAATAGTCTTTTCAATAAATGGTATTGACACAATCAGACATTATAAACAAAAAAGAAAACTTCAACTTTAATCTCAAATCTTATACAAAAATGAACTCAAAATGGATTATTGACCTGAATACAAACCTATGAAACTTTTAGAAGAAAATATAGGAGAAGCTCTTTATGATTTAGGATTAGGCATAGAGTTCTGACAACAAAAACACAATCCTTAAAAAAAAGTGATTAAAATGGACTTAATCAAAATTGAAAACTTTTGCTCTGCAAAAGACCCTGTTAAGAAGAAGAAAAGACAAGTCATAGAATGAGAGGAAATATTTGCAAATATACCCCACAAAGGACTTATCTCTGGAATATATGAGGATGTTCTTTAAACTCAACAGTAAAAAACAAAAAACTCCCATAAAAAAAAAAAAAAAACAACAACAACAAGTAACGCAATTACAAAATGGATGTGGACATTATAAAATGGGTATAAACAGACAGGAACATACATCTCATCAAAGAGGATATATAATACAAATGCAAATAAGCACAAGAAGATGTAAATATCAATAGCCATTAGAGGAATACAAATAAAAGCCACTACATGTCTATCATATTGGCTAAAATTTAACCATCCTGATATTACCAAGTGTGGACCAGGATATGAAACAACTAGATCTTTTACATATTGGTGGTGGGAATGTAAAATGGTACAGAAACGATGGAGAGCAGTTTAGCCATTTCTAATGAAGGTAAATATACACTTATCATACAACACAGGATTTGCATTTCTGGGCAAAATTTATCCCAGAAAAGTGAAAACTTCTATCCACACAAAAATCTGTACACAAATATTCATAGCAAGTTTTTCATCATAGTCAGAAACTGGAAACCACCAAATATCCTACAATAGGTGAATGGTTAAACAATCTGTGGTATATCTGTATCATGAAATACTCAGAAATCAAAAGGAATGAACTATTTGATACACAGAATAACTTGGATGGATTTTACATTGAGTGGGGAAACAAAAGACAATTTCTAAAGGTACATACTGTACAATTCCATTTACATAACACTCTTCAAATGGCAAAATTATAATAATGGAGAACAGCTCAGTGATTGCCAAGGGTTCAGGTTGGGGCCAGGGTCTGACTATGAAACAGTTCCATATCCCGATTGTGATAGTTATTACACAAATCTCTATGTGTGCTAACACACACACAATGAGTGTATGTAAAGGTGGTGAAATCCAAAGAAGGTCTGTAATTTAGGTAACAGTATCATACTAATGGCTATTTCTGGCATTGACGATGTACAGTGGTTAGGTAAGATGTTATCACTGAGGAATTGGGTGAAGGTCATATGGAAATTCTCTGTACTATTTTTGCAACTTCTTGTCTTAAATTATTTCAAAATAAAAAATTTTTAAATTACAAAGTATAAAAGGGAACTCCACAAAGCACCTCTCCTACCCTTGACTATAGTTATCCAGTTTTCCTCTCTGGAGGTAACCAATGTTACTACTAGATTTGTAAGTAAGCTTCCAGAGATATGTTATATATATATATATATATCATTTTTGTATATCAATTTCTTTTATCAATCTCTCTTGTTTTATAAAAATGCAGCACAATATACACATTCTTCTGCAACTTGCTTTCTTTCACTTGTCAATGTATCAGAGATTTTTTCTTAACAGAGCATAAAGAACTTTTTTTTAGGGCTGCATGTATCCATTGCATGGCTATCTCATTTATTTAAGCAGTGCCCTATTAATGGACATTTACTTAGGTTATTTCTAATTTCTTGCTACTCCAAAAACATAAGACTCAATTACATAGGTAATTTCATATATTTTTGAGAGTAACTGTAGACAAAATCCTAAGAATTGTGTCAAATAGCATGTGTATTTATAAATTTGTAATTGCCAGTCACAGATGTTGAACCTATTTGCAATCCCTATGATAATTTCTAGTACTGGTTTCCCCACACTGATAATACATTGATAGTCACCCTTGCAATGTATTATCAAATGTTTTTATCTTTGCTAATCTAATAGGGGAAAATGCTATCTCTGTGCAGTTATAATTTATCATGAGTGAGGTTAAATGTCCAAGGTGATGGTATTAAGAGATGGGGCCTTTGGGAGGTGATTGGGTCATGAGGGGGAAGTCCTGGTGATTGGTTTAGTGCCCTTATAAAAAAGATCCCAGAGAACACAGCAAAAAGGCTCCATCTATGACCAGGAAGTTGGCTCTCAGCAGACATAGAATCTTGGGCTTCCCAGCCTAAAGAACTGGAAGAAATAAATTTCTGTAATTTATAAGCCATCCAGTCTGTGGTATTTCATTACAGTAGTTCGAATGGACAAAGACAATGAGTATTTATATTTATATTTTGTGTCCTGTCTTTCCGTAGTCTCTAAATATTTTTCTCCTGATATTTTAATGTGTTTTTAAATTTTTTGTTTTGTTTTTTTAATAGGCCCTTCACACTCTGGCCCAAATCCATTTCAGTGTTTTCAAAAGAAAAAAAAATGTGCTTCTAGGCTTTTGCTTATGTTATTCTCTCTTCTACCACTTCCATCTCTGCTACCTACCTATCTGTACTACCTTTTAATACCCAGTTCAAACACTGGGTCTTACTCCTTTATAACTAGGCAGGTAAGTGAGATATTACTGGAGAATTACATAAATTGTGATACATAGATAAGAATATATAAGGTATTAATAAGAAAGACTCGGAGATTTTAACACTGTGCCTGCTCTCTACTCAGTGATGACCCCTATCTCCCTCACCTCCCCTATCTCTGTCAAATTAGTCCCTCAGTCATCAGTATTGCCAGAATTCTTAAGAGCTTTACAAACCACTTGACCATAACTGAGAGAAACTAATTCAGTTTGTATTAATAAATACAATGCTACCAATTCCTTCTGTACCTTGAATCTGTGATAATTATAGTATTTGAGACTTTAAAGGAATGGGGAAATTTCATCTCGTTGAAAAGTCCTTTATCCAGCACCTATTAGGTACCACGTTGATAGTGACCAAGACCCCTACCCTGCCAATATCTTAGTTCCAGGATCATTTATTATCTCGATTACTCTAAGGCCTTCCTGAGCCGAGTTTTGCCTGCCTCCATCCCACTTTCTACACAGCTGCCAAATATTATTTCTTAAACACAAGTCTAATTATGTTGCTCCTTCTGTAATTTCCCACTGTCCTTACAATAAAGTCAATCACAGGAGGTATACATGGCGTTTCATGGATTTATCCTGGCCTAAAAGGTCTGCTCTCATCCTTTGCCACTCTCCACCCTCATCTGTAGCCCTCCATTCACTCTACTTTTCAAGGAACACTTTGCAGTTTCCCAGAAACCTCCTCACAGACATTCAAGCTGGTGCTTTGGCTACGCCAACTGCTTCTGGCAACTCTTTAAAGACAGCTCCCCAAATACTTGTTAAAGAAGTTTCCTGTGGCGGCCAGATGTCTCAGTTGGTTAGAGCGCGAGTTCTGAACAAGAGGGTCACCGGTTTGATTCCCACATGGGCCAGTGTGCAGCACCCTCCACAACTAGAGTGAAGACAACGAGCTGCCACTGAGCTTCCAGAGAGGCAGCCATCTGCTCAGTTGGTTAGAGAGCGAGCTCTCAACAACAAGGTTGCCGGTTCAATTCCCACATGGGATGGTGGGCTGTGCCCCTGCAACTAAAGATTGAAAATGGCGACTGGACTTGGAGGTGAGCTGTGCCCTCCACAACTAGATTGAAGGACGACTTGGAGCTGATGGGCCCTGGAGAAACATACTGCTCCCCAACATTCCCCAATAAAAAATAAAAAAAAGTTTCCCTTCCCTAACATGGATCATATGCTCCTTCTACGTCCACTCCTAAAATCTGGAAATATATTGTGTGTGTTTTTCTAAATTCCTGATTATAAAAGACATATTTACTAAAAAAAGAAAAAAAAGTTCCAAAAAGTATATAATGATAAAATAGATCACCAACTCCACAGCTGATAATCAATGCTAAAATTTGTCTCTATTCTCTCTATATCTCCATCTATATTTGTAGCTCTATGTTCACAATACTGATTTGTAACTTACTTTAACACTATATCCTAATCATCTTTACATGTGGATACACACTGATTTAAACCACCCTTTTTATTGGCTACACTATTTTCCACCACATGAGTACCAACTTAACTCTATTGGTGTGCCTTTAAGTTTCCCATTTTTTTGCTCATTCTATCCTTATCTTAGTTGTATTCTAACATTTTTAAAGAGACATTTGAGGTATCATTCATTTTAAAATTCCCAATGCCTGGCATACAGGATTTATTAGAGTTTCATGTAAAGGATAAACTTAAGTTTCTGGTTAACATTGTGAGTTAGATAAACTGTCTTCTACAAGCATCAGGTTCAGTGTGTTAGTTTCTTGATCTTTGCTAACACAGGCTGTTGTTGAATTAACCTACTAATCAAAAAGCAGTATAGCTGCCTTAAATTCTTTCTGATAAAAGGCAAGATAAGTGCAAACAAAACACAAATACAATGCTATTAATAACTATGAACAACAGCTAGTGTGCCTTATGCCGCAGCAAAGGAAGGCACACGACCTTGAGATTCTGGCAGGCACAGAGTGGTCGACAGCTCGAGGAAGGAACTCAATCAAAATGAGACAAAGGTTGCTGGATCCATGGCGGGAGTGCACGGGCAGCGCTCTCCTGGGCCAGGACCACAGCCCCAGCTATTTTTCCCAGCCTCTGGGAAGGGGAGGACGAGGACCCAGGCTGGCCGTCTATCGGACAGTGAGGGCAGGGAACGAAGAGAAGGGTCTTGCCCTGACCCCGCGGGGAGCCCAGCGACAGCCCAACACCCTCTCCCGCGCGTGCGCACAACAGCTGGTCCGCACGGTGGGCTGCGAGCGGGGGATCACCACTCACACACTCACCCGCCGACGAAGTTAAGCGAGGACAGCGAGCCTGTGAGCCCCAGCACCCAGACCTAAGTACTCCTAAAAAACCACTCCCGGAGGAGCTGAGCTTGCGGGCTCCCCACATCGCGACAGAGAGGATCCGCCTCTTTTCCGGTCCCTCCCGTAAAAGATCCCCAACAGAAAGGTTCCGAGATCTACTCTCGCACCGTCAGGAGCCAACCTAAGCACGGTTGTATTAATCGGTGTTAAAATTTGTGACTATAGTTATTCTTCACGCTCCACACTTGTCAAATTGTGTATGCAATTAAACTATAGAATGCTTCCATTATCATACTTTTAAGATCCTCTATTATGCCTACCCCTATGACCACCACCTCAAACCTCATGACCAAAGTAGCCATCTATCATGCTTCTACTTCATGCTATGTAATCTAGCTTTTATTCCCTGTAGCTCGATTTCATATTTGACAGGTGTCTTCTAAGGGCATTTATACTCCTGTAACACTAATCCTAATTTAGATCTCAAAAGCATGGAAGCACTTCTCTAAAGGTAGAATTGTATCCCATTTCAAGGGACGCAAATGTCAGAGGGCCATTTCAAGTCTAAATTGAAAATTTATTTTCTGCAACCTGATGTTCTGGACTGAGCATACATTACATAGAACACTGTTAATTACTCAGACTAGGCAAATTTCATTAATACCGCTAGAAAGGTGATCAGTAACATTTTACTTCTAAATGTGTAAAAAGCTTTTCCTTGGGTAAGAATAAATGTCCAACAATCACTGTGTATTTTCAGCAGGCAGGATCAAATTGGTAAACCGTCCTTTGAATTTACTGCTCAGTAATGGTCTTTCATTTACAGCTTAGTAAAACATGGACCCCCTCCTAAGAGCTGTTGCAGACTTTACAGTCATCTCTTCAGAGCTCCTGTCAAGATGGCAGAAACCTCTGCACAAAAGTACATTTAACATGTGTTATAAATATTTGTTGGAGCGACTCAAGGAAAAAGCAAAGTGCAAGTATGATTAAGTGAATTTCTAAGAGTTTTATTTAAACGTACTTTCTTTGAATGTACCACCTCCCTGGGTTTTAGGGCCTTCCCACTACATTTCAATCTAACAAAAGCAATCAGTAATTTGTTTTAATATTAATACCAACAGGAAACAAAGGCCTCTTGAATACCCACTAGTTTGGATAAGCATCACAGTATTTTTCCTCTACAAATACAAAAGGCTTTTCCAATGACACTTAAATCTGAGTTGTGTTGGAAGGACTAGCAATGGGAATGTGGTATGTGACCATTGTTGATTTCCCAGACCATCACTATGGTCTCACCCATAAACGTGTTGTAAACTATAGCCTACATTTTGCTATAAAAAACTAAGTCTTTAATATTTTGAAATTCAATTTTATAATTTTTATATATAAACTTTTTTCATTCAAGTTAAAGTGCTCCTTTGCAGCTAACAGCTTTATTCCTTTGAAATGATACAGTACTACATCCATTCAGTTTAACTGATAAATTTTCATATTTATAAAATTTCCCATAAATTGTTAACAGAATTATTAGAATGTTAACTTACCATATCAGAATGTGGCAGATTTAACCTCTATATCTGATAAACCCTTATGGTATAAATGTAACTCATCATGCCTATTTTAGAGCTAATAAAAAGCCTATCTTCTCATTTAGGTTAAGACTGGAAAACCAAGTTCTACATAAAATTGAAGAACTTAAGGGCTTGAAGTGTTCAAAACTGGAGATCATCTAATTCCACTCTTATACAGCTGAAGAAAGTAAGGCCCATAATGATTAAGTGATTTGCCCAAAATACAAGAAGCAGAGCCAGGACAATCCAACAAATCCAATGCTATATCCATTAAGTACCATTTTAGAAATTTCACTAATTAAAATAGGTTTTAATGTATGAAAGAAAAACTCAGTTTGAATGAAAAGGTTTCCTAACACATTACAGGGACTTTGGACATCATATAATTCCTATGTAAAATTCTCATATATATAAAAAAAATCTCACTTACTGATTAATTACACATCATGTACTTCTTTGAAGAAACAGAATAACTCAGACACTAAAAAATAGACTATGTTTGGGAAATTCACCTATTGTGTATTTATACCATTAGAAACAGATGCTAAAAAGACATTTTACAATGGCAGAAAACATATACACTGAGATTCCACACCAATCTTTATTTTTATTTTGGGGCCTGAAACAAATTTTATAATTACCTCTTCCAAATTACATTTTATTCTCTTAATGGTGTGGTTTACCCCCATTCCACAAAAACAAGTATGATTAATACACTAGAAATATTTTTTTAAAAGAACCTCTTAAGACAGTTTTTATTAACCAATCCAGACCAATGATTGTCTCAAAAACTGAATCTATTAATTTTCTGGCGGTGTCATTTTAGAAAAGACTTTATAACCAAATTATACATTTAATTAATTTATGTGTTTCAGCATTCACATCCCAAATCATGGAAGGAAGCCCTATTTTATAAAATCTTACCACTCAAGGTAAATATACTTCATAACATGTCAATGAAATGATGAATTCTCTAAATTATCATAAATCTGAAAAACCCGAATACCTAATTATAACACTAATGTATCTACTGATAATCACATACATGACTGTGTTTTTAAAAATATCTACAGATTTAAATGATAAGAAGCTTGCATATTATGGCAGCATAAATAAAACTGTCAAATACTATTTTTGGCTCTAGTTCATATCTTGCCCAAAAATGTGCATATCATAGCCAGAACTTTTCTGTAGATTTTTATTTTGAAAATATTATTTCACTTGAAGATTGATCTAAAAAACATTTTAAGATATGAAAATGTTATACAACTTATCTATTACAAATTAATTGGATAATGAATTCTGCAATTAGGTATACCGTGTTACCTCACCTACATAAAAAATATTGCACTTTCCTTTATTGTCTCCAGATGTGACTGAGGTCTAAACTATATAGAATTCCAAACTATTTAAAAGTTATTCTGTGAAATATCAACTTTATAAATATCAGAACTAAATGCACTGTAAAACAACCGTTTTGGTAAACATGCATTTATTCACAGTTGATTTATTTCCTCTAGATAAATGCAAAACTGCTCGAAATTATTTAAGAACCTATGGAGAGATACAAGAACACACTATACAATTCTATTTCTATCTTCACTTTGAGGAAACACTGACCTTGGCAAAGATCTGGTTTATTATTTTTTTTTAATTTTTTAAAGATTTATTTGAGCCAAACTGAGGACATAAGCCAAGAGCAAGATTTCAAATGCTCCCAGATCTGGCTTATTTTAAAATGAACTATTGCTGATAAAAAGACATACTTTAAAACATTTCTGCGATCTGCACCTGCTCATTTATTTTTAAATTAAAATTTAAAAGCATTTGTTTTCAGAGATTTATCTATTGTGGCATAAGTGAATAATCACATAAAAATGGATCCTGAAAGCAATTGAGCACTTAACTGCCTATAGAGCCTCATTTTACTATTAAGTTATGACTCTTAAACTGTTGGACCATTCACTGAGCATAATTTTCAGAAACTGACAAAACCAGACCATTTCAGTGTTATGAAACTGACACAAACCTGCATAATACAGCATACCTCCACTGAGCTGAGGTCCTATTATAATTTAAAAATATAAATAAATATACTGAATTGTGTGTTTTATTTCTATAATAACCCCAAAGTGTTTAAAATATGCTCCTAAAACAGAAGTAGGTAACTGCAGAATATAGCTCCAGACTTGAGTATTAGAGTCAAACACAATCATTCCTTATAAATAACTCTATTTAGTTGCGTGGCTTGATTGATTCCAGCAATTCCATTTTACAGGAGTGAACCATACTTTATACACACAGAAAATATATTACTTGAAAATTCCCAAATTAGGAAAAGTTTAGAAAGATGTCAAATGCTTCCAAATGAAAAGTAAAGGTCTGTTTCTGGCCCTCTTCCACACCCTTAAAATTGGAATTTGACAAAAATCCATGGGTACAATTTACAAACTTTGACAAACTATTGAAATAAAACCATTTTCTTTGGGGAAGATGAGAGGAAGTACCTTTAAAACTTGTTATACAAAATTCCAGCTGCCTTTTTATAAAAGTACGTTCCTTAAATTAAAATCATAAAATTAAGGTGCAAGAGGTTAACAAAAATGAACTAAAGAGCTTTATTGACATCACAGTACATTCAAGAATAATGTTAAGAACATTACAGCTGAAAGAGAATGGCATGTTTATAGTCTTATTATGCACTATTACTTGGAAAAAAAAAAAAAAGCAATACAAAGAAAACCTATTAAGTAACTCGGAGCAGCATTTGGAAAAAGTACACCTATTTACAGATTTAAAAAAAAGTTTCTGGTTTCACCTACACAGCCACAATGTGCCTCTATAATGAGACAAGCCCTTAAAACTCATGGAATTTTTTAAACATCATGGCATTCTTGCCACATCATTCCTCAGCGTTTACGACGGGGAGGGGTTGTTGATCTGAAAAAAAAAAAAAGGGAAAAGACAAAATTTAAAAATAAAAATGTATTTTAAACTACAGAATCTGCAATTTTTAAATAAATAATATTAGATAGGATATCTAAAATTACTTAAGACTATGATCATTTATCAAGTACCAAATTGAGTTTATTAAAGAGAGAGAGAGACAGGACACTTTCAACTTTGAATAAATTCAAATTTTTTTTAAAAATCAGACAAAATACTTTAAAAAGTATACTACCTTGATCGGGACTTAGACTTGTGTTTGCGGCTTGCCTTCTTACCAGACCTTTGAGATTTCTCCATGGATCGCGATCGACTATGTTTAGGCTTCTTAGCCTTCTTTTCTTTGCTACTTCCTGGAGATTCAGAACTGCTCCTTCCACTAGAATCAGAGCCTGAATGTTTTTTACTATCTTTGGTAGTACTTTTTTTACTATCCTGTCTAGAATCATGTCTGATGATTTTAACAGATATAGAACCACTCCTAGAGAATGTTCTTTCACTTTCTCGTTTCCTTTTTAACCTATCATCCTGACCACTGAACTTAAAGTCTTTTTCTTCCCTTTTTTGTTTCTCCTTTCTTTTATCCTGTTCACGCTCCCTTTCTTTGTCTTTCTTTTTCCTATCTTTATCTATACTTCGACTCCTCTCTTTTTTCCTTTCTTGTTCTTTAGCCTCACCTTTATGTTTATGACTGCTCCCACTAAGATTTCCACGTTGATCATCAATTTTACGCCTATCTCGACTCCTACTGCGACTGGACCGATTGGTTCTCCTATCCCTTGAGCGACTTCTACTTCTACGTCTCTCTCGGGAAGGACTCCGATTTCTTCGTCTTTCTCTTTCAATGCTATTTCTATTAGATCTCCTCCTATCTCTAATCTTTACTCTAGCCCTACTGCTATCTATTTTAATTCTGCGAGAATAACTTCTACTTCTACTACGTCTGGCTTTAATTGTTAGAGATCTGCTCCTACTGTGTCTCTTTTTCCTTTTAGGAGAAGAAGATCGCGAAGATGTGCGACTACTACCTGAGCTAGAACTGTATGAAGAGCTAGAGACAGTACTACTAGTACTACTAGTTCTGCTATTGCTACTGGAACTACCACTACTAGAACTTCCTGATCTACTCCTTCCTTGTTTCTCTTTTTCTTTATGGTCTTTTTTTGGTTCTAAAACTGATGTAGTTTCATTTGGAGTTCTTTTCTTTTCATTAACCACATCACCGTCTGCTTCTCTTGCTTCTAGTAGTGATAAACTATTTTGCTCTTTATGGATAAATTCATTCATCTCTTTTGTAACCCTTTCAGTTTGTTGCTTTTCTTCTGAAATAAAAAAAGACAAAAATGTTAAGTCAAATGTACAATGAAAAACTCCCCATACTACCAAATTTCAAGCTACTGGACTACAACAATAGAGCAAGCCACATAATCAATGCCAAATTTTCTAGTGGCTACATTAAAAAAGTAAAAAGAAACCGGTAGAATTAATTTTAGTATTTTATTAACCCAATGTATGAAAAATATTATTTTAACATGTAATCAATTTAAAAGAATACTGAAATAGTCTCTCTTTTTTTTTTTTTTCAACATAAAGTCTTTGAAACCTAGTGTATATTTTGTATCTACAGCACATCCCAATTTGGGCCAGCTATATTTCAAATGCTCAATAGCTACATGTAGTACTACCCTCCTGGACAGTACAGCCATACAGTATTGAAGTGTAGAGGTACATGTAAGGCAAGTAAGAAAAATTTCACTTTTATCCAATAAGGCAATTTCAAAGTAAATATGTAATTTATAGGGAATTTTTGGCTGCTAACTCTTAATAATTACCTTTCATATTATCCAAATAAGATTTTTCAAAGAAATTCTAAATAAATATTTCTATTATTCCTAGAATTATTGTGTAAACTGTGAAGTAGTATACTCATTCATGTACAGTATTTTATATATAAATAAAACTTCCAAAAAACTCCTCTATTATCCTTAAATATCCTAGCTACAAATTACTTTTCAATAATTTTACAAATACATTTCTCCCATTTCAAAAATCCTTTCATTTTAAGAACTTTAACAAGAAATATAAATACATTGAAATAGCTTAACTTATAGCCACTGGAATTAATGTCTCCCAAAACAAAAGTTTACCTTTTATAAATTATGTGTTTTGAATACAACAGTTAATTCTGATTTCACATTTCATAAAAATTGCAAATGAGCCAAAAACCTTAGTTTCAGATATACCACATGTTATTTACAATCTAGCCTCGATTCCACCCTTTGGTATTTCAGGTTGGTTGAAAAATGAAAAGAAACACAAACAAAACTGGACAAAACTTAAGTGAGTCTAAAATATATACCTTCCATCTGTTTATCATGTAACAGCTGCTGTTCTTTTTCTTTTCTCCAAAAAGCTTCCTGTTTTTGCCGGATTCGGTGTCGTAATTCCTCATCATCAGTGTCAGATGACTCAGAGCCTCTGTCGCTCCTCTCATCTTCACTATCTCCTGATCCATAACCACCCAGTCCACCTGTGTGCATAAAGCCCAGTCTATCATATGGAAAAATTATTATATGCACTAAAAACTTTTTAAGGTCCGAGAAGAAAGCTCATTTCTTTTTCCACTGCATTTTCTTGGAAGAATATGCTTATTCGGGGTGGGGAGAAGTACAAATTCCAATGTTTAAGGAGTTCATAGAACCCTCAGATAATTGATACTTAGTATCTTATTCTTTCTGGAGTATTTGATATATTTCTCACCATAAAGGAATCATGATAATGGTTTTGTTTTACTGTCCATGTTAACCAATAAAACCATTGATCAGGGCAGTAATAAAGCCTCACTAAAGCATAATAAATTCTACCTTAAAATTTATGATGATCCTGAAAATATTTCTAAAATTAACTTTTTTGTTGTTCAAAGCTTAGAAATCCCAGATAGAAGGCTAAGTATTTTTCCCTAAAATAATGAGAATACTATATTCTGACTGATATAGAAATAGTATGACGCTAAAACTACTCCCCACCCTGAAGTCATCTAAACAGTAATCATAACAAAATCATATGGGCATTTGGTTCTACCCATTTCTATTGATCCTCACAAAGATTAATTTGAAATGAAGATGTGGAAAAGGCAAATTCAAGCTTTTATATACTTGGTAATATATCATGCAAATAGCAAATTATGAACACATCACTACGACTATAATATGATAAAATAAACCCTTTCCTCTATGGTAAACTTGACTTGCCGCAACACAATCTAAATAAAAGTCCTTAAAAGCATTAGTGGATAGGTTCTGCTCTAAGGCATGTCTGCAATAATTTTGAAAGTGAGCTTAAATACTATCATGACTAAATTATAACTATTATAACTTGCCCCAATAAACTATGAATTAGTTACCACATTTACAATAATGCCACTGTGAATGTTTTAATAAAAAAAATAGGCAAACCTTTTAGAAACTGATATACCCCTAAGACCTAGGATTTATAACTGAGAAGGAATTGTACAGTTTCAAAACAGAACATGTAGAGAGACAAGGCAAGTGTGATTTTCCCTTTAAGGCCCTCTCACAAATAAGGAGAACACTTACCGAGTCCAGTGAGGGAAGCCAGTGCACTGGACTGTGCCAGCTGTTTTGCAGGAGCTTTGTATCACATCAACAACAGGAACAACATGTTAACACAAATAGCCACGATTTCATAGTCATGAGAGTCTATGGTATTGTTAAATCTACTACTATTGCTGCTTTTTGGGGAGAGAAGAAACATTAAAAACATAACATTCACTTTAAACCAGTAACCTGTCTGGCCTTGAAAGCATAATTCTGATGGGAGTTGAAATTGGTTTATAATGAGGAAAAATGTTTACAGTATGTCAGTATTTTTATTTTTGAAGTATGGCCCATAATTTAAATTTTGCTTTCAATACATTTTTTTAAGTGTTACTAAAAATATGGGGCGGGATGGGAGGATCACTTGTTTCTGTAAGAATTATAAGTGGTAAACTGAAAACTCTGAAGTTTCATAATTCAATTCATTAGTCAAACTAAATTGCATTAGAAGTCATAAACCAATACCATAATATCTATTTAAAAAATCAGGTGAAATAAATTGAACATCAAGAATTTTCCACAATACATGTTATAGAACAGCAGCATAATTGCCAATTTGTGCTCAGGTTGGTTGGATAAAACAAAAATATTTGTATAGTTGTAACATGGCGTCTCCAGATCTAATCTTTCCCAAAGAGTTAAAACATGCAAGAAGAGAATATTCAAAATATCTGCTAGTAATTCAACAAGGTCAACAAAAAAAAGTCCAAAATAGCCACCAAAACCAAAATATCCCCAGGAAAACAAAACCAAGAACACCCACAATATACCTTTCGTTGCTTTCCGGTGTGCATCTTTAGCTACATAATAAATTTCTTCATCTGTGACATCCAACAGAATTTCAGTCAGAAGCATTTTTGTCAGCAACATCTAAGGAATATATATTGTTTCTAATTATTATTGTTACCAACAGTTTGACATTTACAAAAAAATTAAAAGGCAAAGCAATTTTATAAAACATTTTTAGAGGTGCAACCAGATCAGCCATTCCAAGGAATAGAATATCTTGAAAATTATTCTAAAATATCGAAACTTTAAAAAATTTCAAAATCATATGGATTAAAGGAAAAAAATGTTTACCTGTAAAGACACTGAACTCTAACTCTAGAGACAAAACATGAAAAGAAAGTCTCTATTACTAAAAATTTCCATGGGTGTTTTAAGTTGAACAAAGTATCCCTTTATTTAATAATATTAATAGTAAGCAGCACAACACTAATTTAAGTCACTTAGGGAACGTGCTCAGCTCAAGGTAAAATTTGAAGGGGAAAAAACCAAGGACAATAAAGAAATGGCAGTTATTCCATTCTGTCAGATGGAGCCCTTTTTCTCTTCTTGATTGCTGTAATATAGACTACAAGAGACTTGAAATAGAACTGGATTCTTGCACTGGTTTGGCTACCAACAACTGTTTCAAATGTCGACTATTAATATTAGTTAGTCCCTTAGCCTCTATGGGCTCCAGATTACCGTATTCATCTATTAAAAAGAGAGTGTAGTGAATCAGCATCTTCTAAACACATTCCAAAGATCATTGATCTTTCAAGATGAGAAATGTAGCATATCATAGTCTCGATCTCAGAAAATAACAATACACATTACAGATAGTAAAGGCTCTGAAGTCTCACAATGAAGAAATATTTACCTGTGCTCCATCCAATGCTTCCTAAACTTATTTTCTATGAAGTCTTTTAATCTTTCTCAGTATTCAAAAAACACACTTTAGAAAATAACAGATCAAGACATGTTGTCTGGGGTCTCAAATAGTAAAACATTATTTAATAATTACAATATTCGTATTAGAAAATTTGCTTAATAACTGCTTTATAAGCTCTGGTTTCACATTACAAGTGTTACCTGGATTTTGTCGACATTATTGCACAGCAAACTATATATTAACATATATTTTAAAACTGTTTCATGAGATCTCAGTTTAAATATTTAAGATAGCCAACTGATAGTTCAAAAAATTATAAACAAAATAAATCCTGCAATATAATGCTGTTTGTCAATTATACCTCAAAATTTTTTTCAATTAAAAAAAAGGAATTTAACGTTTTACCATTTGATAATCTTTCTCTTCTTCAGTCATCTCTGGTTCACTTTGCTCTTCTTGAGGAGCTGGAGATGGACTTCTGGTGACTTTCCCACTGCTTGCCGCCTCAGCATTTTCAGTATCTTCATCTTCCTCATCACTATCCTAAAAAAAGTAATTGTATGGATAGCCCAAATTCATGCTTATAATGTAACCTCATTATCTTACATATTCTATTTAAATCCCCAAATTAAAGTCTATGAAACAGATGTATAAAAATGAAATTTCTCCCTAAATTATATTTTTGTACTACAGATTTCATTTGGTAATTTAACGTATTACCTGATAGGAAATATAAGATTACAAGATGGCTTATGAGAATCAATTATTTTAATCATTTTTCTACTTCCTTTTTTCCCTTGGTCAATCTTGACTTTATTTTATAAATATCCAGAAACGTATGATGCCCAGAAACTGATTTTATTATAATAATATCTATTATATATGATGGTTGAAATGAGCGGCTTGTAGAACTTTGGATAAAAGGACCAGTCATATTATTCAGTGCTGCTTTTACAGCTATAAATTTAAGCTATTTACCTAAAATTGTGTGACTTAAAATGAAAAATCTATAGTTCCTAGATCTCAGCTGGCCCTGAAACTTAATGAAGTTTGCTTCTTTTTAGCTACATAGTAAACAGACAGATAAGAAATGAGGTCTATTGCAGATGGAGGAAATGCCAGCAGTTTGTCTCTGTCTCTGTCTGGGTGTTACGCTTTCAGTATGCAGATAGTGTACCTTAAAAAGGGGATTCTACGTTCCACAGTCTTAGCAACCCTAGCAAGTAAAAGACAAGGTGATTACCTAAATACTACTACTAGGGAAAGACCACTTAAACCAGAAGAATTTGTGTAACAAAAGCCCACAGGTATTTGGGAGGAGGAGGAGAACCCCCCAACATTTTTTTTTGAACACTTAAAAAAACTATCAGATTTAGAAACCACTATTTCATGTAAAGATTTAAAAATATATTCTTAAAGTAAACTTTAATCGTGGTAGTCTGTAGTTTACCTTCATAACACCCAGAACAAAAACCCATCTTTAGCATGGTTCTTTTATAAAAAGTCATTTATGGCATTTACCGAATTTAAGCAAAACCAATGTCTGTTCAAATCTAGTTACCTTGCCATCCTTGTGACTTATTTATGAAGCAGAAAATGGCCTTGGGAGAAAGACCCATTTCCTGAGTTGCATACTGGCCAGTGCTCTGTCTGTTATATTAGTTGAGTACATTTTTGCTAAGTAAAAAAAGTTCCTAAGCTGCTTATGCCATCTATCTGATGAAGATTTAAATATTTAAAACTTTACTTTCAGTGCTCAAGTCAAAAACTATGAAGGTTATTATATCCTCTGGCATAAGTATACATTTAAATGTTCAAAAAGGGCTGATTTATTTCTCTATTGCCATTTTAACTTAGTTTTGTTTTATAATCCACCACTAGGGAGCTAGCTGTACCACACAAAATACAGATGTTTGTCAAGGTAACCTATCCAGCATCCCTAAATAATTTTTTTCCAGAATGAAATGTTTCATAAACTCACTGCCCACTTTCTCCTTATTCTACCCTCAATAATACATGCATAAAAACATAATCCCAAATATACTTACTGAAAGTAATCTCAGGAACATTAATGCTTTCCTACAGGCTAAAATACCTACTTATTTCAACAACCTTTTCACACTGGTATCAACTGGAGTTTCACATCAGGGGAATTCTACTTACAAATTTACTTCTCTGAGGTAAACGAGGACCATCGCCTCCTTCGGCATCTTCTGTTGTCTTCTTTTCTTTTTTGGACAATTGTGAACGTTGTTGTTCCATTCTTTCTTTCTCCAACTTCTTTTGCTTTTCACGTTCCATTTTTTCAAGACCCTCCCGAATCCAAGCTGGAAGAGTCCTGCGTTTTACTGCATCTGTTTCACATGGGGGGAAAAAAATATTTGTAGGTCAGTTAAGCAAAAGTCATAAATGCGCAAGTTCCTTATCCCTGAGTTTCTACAAATTTTGTAAGTAAATTAAAACAAAAAATGCTGGTGCCATTTGAGTGCTTGTAACAAATACTATTAGTCTCTAACAAGACAGGTAATAAAAACAACCCATCAAACATCATGCTTTTCTTTAAAATCATCACTTTTAATAGCAGCAAACATTGTATTAATGCTTACCATGTGTCAAGGTACTATAAAAACACATTAAACCGCCATGTCACTCAATCCTAAAAAAGCCCTAAAAGATCACTAATATTACTTGATCTTTTTTGCACGTGAGGAAATTGAGGCTCAAAGAGATTTAAAAATGTGCTCAAGGTTACAAAGCCAGTAATTAGTGGTGTGGGCTACTTCAGAGCCAAACCTATACTACACTGCTTCCTAAAATGTGAAGACAGAAGAGAGCCAAAACAAAAGAGCAAGTCCATTTTCACACGGAGAATTCATTTGAACAAGTATCATTCCACAAGTTATAAAAGTTACGATCTTCCTAAAATGTCTACTTTGCGATAAAAAGGAAAAGACTTATATGTTCCAGCCCATTAAGTGCCTGATTTGGTTTCCAGATATAAAGTAGTATGAACATGTAACCTGTCACTGGAAATAAGTTAGTACTAATATGTAAATTAAAAATAGAAATTTTCTGCCAAAACACTTATAGAAAGTGAAATAATAAAAGGAAACTTAATCTGGCAGCAGTGCACTGGATGAACTGAGAGTAAAGAGACCAGAGACAAAGAACAACTAGGAGGTTTTCAAGGGGGGGAAATGCTCATATATTGGCATAACGTATCAAGTTGTCAACACTGAAGAAAATATCAAGGTGCTACGGCCATGATAAATTTACATTTCATCATAAAATCTGTGTTTAAGGTAAAGATTTATTTTAAAGAAAATTATACAAAACTTTTAATAGTTTAGACAAGTACTTCTTGGAATTTTTGTTTGATTATAAAATAATAGGGTTTTAAAGTATCAATTCCTAACATATCAGCAGTATTAGAACTAGAATTAAATAAGACATTCTTTTCATGATCAAGAAATCATGCCAACTTTAATAGCTACCAATTTGTGGAGGATCCTGCTTCACAGGAAGTGCAATAGGTGAACGCTGCCGATCCCTGAATGATGATGGTCTTTCTCTTCGATTTTGGGGAGGTGCCGGAGGCCCTGGAGGTCCTGGTTGCCAATAAGGAGGATGAAATCCACCTTGCGGTGGACCAAAAGCAGCCCCATGCTGAAAGAGTATTGCAGTTTATTTTTCTTCACATTAATACAAAAACACTCTGGGACACACGTGTGTTATGAACTGGGACAGTAGAAATCCATGTGTGCAGCAAATCCAAGAATTCCATGGTTCTAATATCCACCGATATTTCTGTAGCCCCAAGAACCTAAGTTTACTTTTATTAAGAAAAAGATTCTTCTGCCTATATAAATGCAAAGAGCCATCTAAAATCCAGCTGATTTACTATTTTCAAGTACAGAAAATTATATATATGAACTTTTTCATTGTGAATCCATTTATCCTTCCACTACCAAAAAATCAAATACATGTCAATTTTTCTGTAACTAGGAAATACAGGAAAATTTTTAATCAATTCCACCTTCCTACTTCTTGTACATTTGTTTCCATATAATCTTGCAAGAAATATCTATTTTAAGCAAAGATAAGTTACTGAGTCATTACATTAAATATTTTTTGCAATTTCACGATTTTCAGAGGCTTTCTAAGCCAGTTGCCAGCAGAGGTCTTTGTCATGTTAGCAAGGGGATCTACCAAGAAAATGTGGTATTAAGTAGAAGCTCCCTGCCACATTTCTTCAAATTGAAAACCAAACAAACACTCACATCTGTACACCAAGTACGAGTATACAAGTATCCGAATATGTATGGATAAGAGGATTACTGTCTCAAGGTGAATATTGTTTACATTTATGTCCAGTGCATTATGCATATAATTAGTGAAATAATGTATGGGTTTTATCGAAATTTTAAATTATGATAGCTCATTTGATAACAATTGAGATCAGTTATTTCAAAATGACACCTAGCACTATAATTTAAGGGTGGACCCTGGCAGACTGGTTAGAGAAAATAAAGCCCCACATAATGACACTATTCCCCATAGAGTTCTATGTCCCTAGGAATGAATTAGATGCTACAGAGGAAATAATATACAATTCCACTAACAAACATGTCATGTTAGAATGGAAAAAAAATGGTAACACTAGAAAAAGCCGTAACTTTACATAGCAGAAGGCATTACATTTATGAAGATCTATGTATGCTCTTCATGTCTTAACCATAATCTATTATTGAGAAATAATGTATTCAACTACTGTGCATTTTCTAAGCTTTATTTAACATTTAAATATACCATTTTGAAATTATAAATTAGAAAACAAAACATCACATAACTATTGCACTTATACATTTTTCATTTTATCCAAATTTTTCCCTAATGATCCTTTATACCATTTTAAGCAAATCAAAAACCAGAAAATGGAAATCTAATGATTTTTAATACTCAAAAAAATTGATAACTTTTCTGAGACATAATATGCACTTATCTGTACAAGACTGAAAAGTGAAACACATATCTCAGGTACTCTTGATGAAACAAACTTCCAAAGAACGGATTACGTGCACATCTACAATATTAAAGCAACAAAATATCTTTCACCTGATAGTCAAACTGGTTCACCGGGCCCACTGCAAAATTATCGGGTGGTCCACCAAAGTTGTGATTGTTCTGGTTAAATATATGCCTGTTGTCAGGGGCAAATTCCCCACTGTCCTGACTGTTGCTGTCTTCGGAAGGAGGAACAATGTCCATTGGGCCTGGTGTTGGTGGCATCCATGGCTGCTCTGGAGGGGGGTGTGGGGGTTGCTGATGCATTCCCCATTCTATTTAGGATTTAGGCATAAAAACATTCAACAGGGGGTTATGACAAAATCAACACAAATTTTAAAGCTTTCAAGAAAGCTAGATTTTTCAGTAAAGAAATAAATTTAAAAATGTACGACTTCTTGGGCAAATTCCTTTTGCACATCTTAAAAATAAGCAATGAATTAGTCTAATAAACAATTCAAATGATCTAACTCCACTCACTTCATATCCTAAATAAATGGAAACCAAATGCCCAAATTATTTTTAATAAATGTAACAAAATCCAAAGCAATTTTTTTGCTGAATTTTTCTATTTCTGTTCAATAATACCATAAAAATAATACCTCGGGATTTTATATAATTTCTTTCTTCCATGAACACATTTATCTCTGTGAGGTAGGGGAAATCAGGTATTATTTTTGCCAATTTCAGGGAGGGATACTGAAGCACAGAGAGAGAAAAATCACTTGCCCGAGTCACAAAGAAAACCAGCAGAGTAAAGTTGGGGGAGTGGGGATGCTAAGGTGAGTTATTTATAAACTTGAACTTGGGAACCAAAATATTTTCACTTAGGGAAATTTGGCATAGGTTCAAGAAAACTAGAAATGAACTACCTCACAATATCAAATATTAGAACATCCGTTATCCTTTTAAAAGTGATGTTAGAGGATTACTTTCTAAGTTTTCCATTCTTACATTGAGAAACAAAAGTTAAGTATTAATAGGAAAAAGGAGATATAACTTCACCATCAGCACATGCAAATTCCTCTATAAATAAATTGAAGTGACTACTAATTTAAAATAATAGCATTAACCATGGAAAACTGCACTAATATCAAGGAGTCTAAATCATATTGTGAAGTAAAAAAACAAACAAACAAGATAAAAAACTGATGGAAGATCTTCACTATCTGAAAAAAAGGGAAGTAAATATGGGGCAGAGTATATTTCACAGACTAATTTGTCACATAGTGACACAATTTTTCTTTAGAGACTAGACATGTTTTGCTCTGCCAGTGGTGCTTCTGAAAAGGCCAGAGGTTGCAACAGAGAGACCATAGGATGCTCTCTTCCCTAGATGCCAAGTGAGGTTTCCAGTGTTCCCAGCCCCTGTCAGCCTAGGAATGAAGAACCAAGAAAAGAATCAAACTGAGTGCCACAATGCTAGCAGACTGAGCAAAGAATAATTTTAACCACAAAATTTCAAGGTCAAATCTAACTGGAACTGCCTATTCTTTAAGCATTAATTTCAAGAAGTCATAAGACTAAGCAAATTAAGCAATTTAATTTTAATCTTTTTATTTTAAAAACAGGCCTATAATTTGGAAAACATAAACAAACCTGGTTGCCACATTCTGTTAAAGTTTGAATCCCCTTGAAAATTCCCATGATTATTTGGACCAGATTCCATTGTAGACATATCTTGTCCATTCGGCATCATTCCCGGTGGTTGTTCTACCATGCTCTGCTGTCCCGAAGCTTCTCTTTGGGCAATCCAAGCTTGAGCCAATGCAGCCCAGTCAATCTGGCCTAACATAATTTAACACAGCAGAATTTAGCATCAGAATGTAGGAGCTAAAAGAATAGTGTTTCTATGAAAAACAAGCATCTCAGTTATTCCTTACTAAAGATTTTAAATATTACAGAATGTCATGGCTGAAAAAGGACGCTTGGAAATAACCCATATTCAGACTACAAAATAAACTAAACTACTTAAGAGGTTCAGAAAAGGAACTCATAAGAAATTTATCCCCTGCATCTTAGTTTGAATTTTTAAAAAGTCTATTCCTTTTTTGTTTTTTAACAAATAATCAAACTCTCATTTCTTCCTCAAACAGGTCCTACCTAGGCCTACAATGGCTCCTATCGCCGTCAGATGAGTAGCGCTATCTGTCCCTGTTCCTCCTCATAACCCCCTCTTTTTTAGCTAAGGTGCCCTTCTCTAGTCAAAATACATCTAACACCTGATTAGCCATTCTTTACTCAAAATTCACTGTCCCCACTAACTTAAAGGTCTTCCTTCCCTTCTCAAATATCTATACTTAACATTTTAAGATCAATATTATTAATAAAGGAAACAAAGTAAAATAACATACAGTTTTTCACATCTCATTTTAGTAAAGATTAAAAAGGTATTCTCATACATTTTGGTGGAAATGTAATAAATTGGCATGGAGTTAAAGTTGACAATGTATATCTAAAACTTCAAATGGGCAACTGTAATCTAACAAACCTTCTTCTTGATTTTTCTCCTAAGAAAATAATTGGACATGTGAATAATTTTGTATACAAAATTATGGTATTTATTTTAAAAACTAAAAGCTACAATCAATCATCCCAAAGTGGATCGATTAAATTACAGTACAGTCTAACAGAATACTATGTAGCTATTAAAAAAAAGAAATAGGATGAGATTAATCCAATAAAGGCAGGGCAGTGGAAGGGGTCATATCAATGAAATTGGTCATGAGTTAATAATTGTTAAAGCTAAGTAATAAATGAGCTCCCTATATTCTTCTATGTCTGCATATGCTTGAAATATTCCATATAAAAGAGAAATGATTCATTAATAGCATATAGTCAGTTTACTACGATCTACATAGAACTAACTGTAAGATTCAGAATTAGTAACAGATATAGGCTTTATTTAAATAACGCATTTGAGAAAGACTTTCCATTTTTAGAAAAACAGGAACTAAATCAGTTTTAAAATGTAAAATCTTCACAAAGCTTTCCACCATTCGAGGAAGTCTTCCAAAGGAAAATCCATTTCCTACTATGTGTGCTATAGCAAGATTATTTATGAGAAAAGATTAAACTGTAACCATAAAATGATCCAATAAACCAATCCCAATTCCATCTCCCTTGATCCCATCAAATATCTCCCACTTATCTCTATATCTCTTCCCCCCCCACACCTTCCAAATTCAATTTGTTTCCTTACTTGGATCCTGCTGGTGCTGGAATGACTGCATCCACTGTTGTTGGTTCAAGGGCCATTGTTGCCAAGGCTGTCCTCCTTGATCCCACATCCTGACTTTAAAAATATATTTGATTTTCTATCTTCAACAAAATAAACATAGTTTAAAAATGAGAAGAGTTATTTAATTTTAAAAGCTCACATAGAAATTACATGATGATACATTTACATGATCAGAGATCTAAAATTCTTGTTCAATAGGTTGCCAGAGGCAACTGGAATTTTTAGGTTGGCAAGCAAGCGTAGAAAATTTCATGTCAGGGCTGGTGTCAGAGTTTGGTGGTCATTATTGCTCAAACCAGTTTAGCTCAAAAAGAGGGGGAAATTTAGTTTTTCCAGTATAAATCCCTGGAAATATATTTTGAAAATTGTAAGAAAAAAGTGATTTAATCTCCCACAACCAAGACTCCTTGAAGAGGGTAGTCAAATAGCTCTAGATAACGAAGGAAAACTCTTCCTTATAAATAATTACAGCTAATGAATGCAGAAGGTAGATCTGGAAAACTGCATTATTGCCAAACCTAATAAAACAATTGATTCACACGATATTAGAAGAAAAATTAATGGGAAGTCACAATATCAAAATATCACCTCTACGGATTATTAGGTTTCTCCTCATGAGTTACAATTATTATGTCCCCAGAATCACTATAAATATTTTCACCAAATAATGTTTAACTGAATGCAACTGAGCTTTTGGATCTCACTTCTACTGTGAAGAAATGATAGAGGACAAAGGAATGAGGTAAACAGTATCAAAAGAAACAATCAGATAAATCAGAAGGTGAGACGGTCTACAACACCAGGTTTTTAACATGCAAATAGCATGAAAAAGAAGGGGGTTGATAACATATGTTAATAGCTATTAACTCTAGTTGATGGGTATGCGGAGTGGTCATCACACTAGTCTCCTTTTCTATAAACTAGTTTGAGAACTTTAATAAAAAGTTTAAAATTCCTTCATGTCTAATAATTTGTACTTTATCCAACAGATATACCAACCGTGTTCAAGAACTAATGATGCACATGGTAAGGACATGGTGTATGTTTCTTCATTTTTGTACCCCCGAGATTAGCATAGAGCAGGCATTAAATGTTTACTAAATGAATCCCTCTAAACTGACCCTCTAAAAACAAGACAAAAGCCTTAGTATTGCAGGATCACACGAAGCAGGATCACAAAAAGTGATCCTGCAAAAGGAAAGCCAGATAACAAGGAAGTTAAGAGATACCAACTCAAATGGGACAATTGTCTATTACAATCAGGCTCTTAAAAGTTTGCAACTCTACTCTTTGCAGCGTTTAAAAAGGTTATATAATTCTATCAATGGCAGATCTTGACCTCTCAAATTGAAGAACACTGTGAATTAGGGAAGACGCATTACTTTATCTTGACTTACTTATGAGTCAAGTGCACTTATCTTCTAGTTGCACTAGTATAGTCTATTATTGTGGATCAGAATATAGAAAAATAGACCCTAAATAGTGTAACAGTTGAGGCCAACTGCCCTGGGTATCAATTCCAAGCTAAATATACTTTTTTCTAATCTCTCTTCAGATTTTCTCTCCTCTCCCTCTTTTTTCTCTCTCTCCTCTTTTCCAACAATACCTTTAAAGCCCTTTAAAAGCGAAATGACTCATTATAGCCCTTGAAAAGTAACTTCACTTATAACTTTAATTAAAAAATAATAAAGACAGATAGAAAGAAAAATACCCATGAGAAATAACAACTGTTCTTTTCACTGCCCTCAGAAGTTCACTTTCTGTTTAAAATTTAGGTTGATTTAGACTACAGCTTGGAAGCATAGCAGCAAGATTACTTAAACCCTGGTGGGGGAGGGGAAGAGTTTTAAATTTCCTCTTAGATTATGAAGATTAGAATAAAAATAAATTCTAGAGATGTAATATGAAAGTGTGACCATCTCTAAATTAATTTGGAATTTCTTCCATTTTCATAACAAAGTATTTACCATTATAAAGTGAAGGGCAACAGGTATATCAGAAAAGAGAAAGTAAAGCTTTTTAACTTTTTTTCTTTCAAAATGTATTTACTTGAAAAATTAATTAACAACACAAAACAATGTCAAACAATTTAGGGACTGTCATATATGCTGAGGGAAAAAAGGAACAGACACTTGAAAAGATCTCATCGACCTAGTATTAATTTTAATGGTACAAATAAGGTAATAAAATGCATTAATTCAGTAACATCAGCAAGGTGAGAACAGGCTGTGCCTCAAACGGTTTTATTTTCTTTCTATAAGATCAACAGCTTTCTAAAGTTGCCAGAAGAGAAATCTATTAACCTTATTTTTCATAAGGTATAGGACAGCTTCCTGCACATAGCAGTCACTAAACACCAAACAAAAAAATGGTGTCACTCCTTCTTTTAACTTTTAAAGGTTAATGGTAAGGAAGCTGTTGGCCTATATTTGAGAACCAAAAAGTTGGCGTAAGCACAACTTGGTGTGTTTTCCAAAGCTCTAATGGCATATCAGAGTTCAGTGTATCGATTTTTCTATCATAGGTTGTAAACTCATACAATGGAGGCATTATAACTAGCACTGTACAATACCTACTGGAGTTGCAAGCAGATGTGCACTTAGTAAAATGATTTTAATGATGAAAATGATGTGTACTGACTCCCTACCATCATTTATAATACATATTTATTTACTTTTCTAGAAATTGCTCTGAACAAAGTTTCTTTCACTTACTCATGTTTAACGGTTGTTATGGAAAACTTTTTCAGTTCTCCTTTTGAGTTTTCTGATCATTATTACTTGTCTCCTTTTGAGTTTTCTGATCAGCACAAGCTCTGGTTCATGATGCCTACCTACACCACTCACTAGCTGTGTGAATGTGGGCAAATAAAACTATTCTCTAATCCCTGTTTTTCTCATCTGTACAATGGAGGACTAAGTGTCTATCTCATAGGGTTATTGTGAGGATTAAATGAGAAACACGAAAACTCAGCACAGAAAGTTTCCATAAGTAGTGGTTAATATCCCCACCAAGACTTGCAGTATCATTTTTGATAGCACTCCTGATGTTTACAAGTGAGTGGGGGAAAGGCTGAGCAAGCCAAACCCTATCGACTCAATTGCATTTCCTTCTCTAAGAGCTAAGGAAGACTTAACCAGATTTCATTTTACCTTTGGAAAAAATCCTTCTGTCCCTACTCGTCACAGTATCATAGGTTGAAGCTTTTATTATTTAAAAAAGAAAAAAACTTAAATGTTTTTTTATGCACAAAGGTTTTATTTACATATTTTCAAGTTTGATTTGCATTACTTGTAGCCATTTTTGTTTGTTAAAACCAACCACTTCTACTTTTACTATGTTTTCCAAAGCTTTTCCCCTAAGTTTTTATGGAAGCTACTATTCAAATAAAGTGTTTGATATACTTAGGCTGAGAAAAATATGAAAAGAGATGTGAAACTGAGAAGCAGAGCAGAATAAAAACGCAGCAAAGATGACAGTAAAAGTCAAGGAAGTAAGTTAGAAGTTATTTAATAAAATGTTTCAAGTAAATCTGCAATTGAAGATTTACAAATGGCTACAGAGGATGAGTACTGAATACGTATGACGTATGTTGGTAAAACACCAAATGGTTAATGTCCTTTGGGAAGACAATTTAATTTAGCATTACAGTATTCTATCAAAATTGTCCCCCAGCAATTCCACTTCAAGGACTTAAACCATGGATGAGGATACTCACCATGTAATTCAAAAACCTGCATCACGTTTGTAACAGTGAACATCTTTTAGTGATATTCAATTAAAGGGCAATCGGTGAGATGACTGAACCATACAATGGACTCCTATTCAGCCATATAAAAGAATAAGGTCGACTTTTATATGCTGACATATACCGACGCTCAAATTTTATTAAAGGAAAAAAATTTATGTCGCACATGAATAATGATGCCACTTCATGTTTTCTCTTTTAAGAATGCAATTTCATAGAGAAAACTCCTAAATTACACAAAACTGTTAAAACTACTAAGCTCTTGGGAGTGAAAACAGAGATCAGGAAATTCTTATTTTTTATTTTTCTGTATTCTTTGAGTTATTATGAGTATTTTTAGAAATAAATCTATAGATTTTTTTTTTTTTTAAGATATGAAGAATCAAAGGAAGCTGACCAGCATAGTCCATAATGACTGGTATAGGCAATAAAAATTACACAAATCATAATTGTGAGACTTTGGGCAAATTACATGACCTCTGTCTCATTTTTTAATAAAGGATTTGGAGTAAATTTCTGTTATCTAGTACAAAACAGGTAACTTGTCATGAGAACAAAATTTAAAGTTATGCTGAATTTTGTAAAGGGAAAGATTTTAAGGAAAGACTTGGTATACTCAAATATTTAATATAAACATTTATGTTTCAGCAGCTAGCACAATGCTTGATAAAGAGTTTCTTGGAAATTATTTCTTAATTCAAGAACAAAATCATAAGTGATTTAATGGCAAGGATTTAGAAGCCCCACTCTTTCTTCCTTCATCTTCATTATAAAATCTTCTTTACTAACAAACATAACAAATGCAAAATCTGGAAACAAAAGGAATATGAAGGCACACCTGGCAATAATAAAAAGTATCTTTTAATTTCATTATGGTTTAATGAAATAACATAGCCTTGTACAACTAAAAATGACATTTACACATTGCTTTAATAATGATTTGGAAAACAATGATAACAGTCAAAGATGGGTGACAAGTACATCAGGATTCACTACACTGTACTTTTGTACTGCTTGAAAATTTCCACAATGATAAATTAAAGATTATGAAGAACACTTGTTACAGAGGGACTTATATTGAATTTTCATGAGTTTTTGTGCCTCAAACAAGAATCTCCTTGAGGTCAGAGGAAATGTCTTATAATTACTTAAATTCTCTATTGTGCTTTGCCTATATAAAGTGATGAAATATTTTACTCATTCATTGAAATTTGTTATCAATACATTAATAGTCAATGATGAAAACACTCTAATACTGCTACTCTGATTTTATAACATCAAAAATCAATTCCAATTTGTTTGTTCTTCCTTTAGCCTTAAGTTTAAACATCTTTAGGCTCAACTTCTCAAGTTTGAAAGGATTTAGTGACGATCCAGGCTGCAAGACTTCCCCTTTATGCAGTTTAACTGCTACTTTCTTGGAAACAACTGGCATTTGGGAAGAACAGAAAGATCAATAACCATGATTTGCATCAGATCATCAAGTTATCACACATGGCCGTAAAAATGTAAGTTATGATTATGGCCACTGTCACGGATTGTATTATGTCCCCCTAGAAAACATGCTGAAGTCCTACCTCTACCCCCATAAATTATGAAAGTGACCTCATTTGGAAATAGGGTCCTTGCAGATGTAAGCAAGCCAAAATGAGGTCATACTAGATTAAGATGGGTCCTAATCCAATATGATTGGTGTCCTTATAAAAAGACACAGATAAACACAGGAAGAATGCCATGTGACCACAGAAGCAGAGACTAAACAGATGTGTCTATAGCCGAGGAAAATCAAGGACTGCTGGAAACCACCAGCAAGGAAGGATTCTCCCCTAGACCAGAGAGAATGAGTGTGAAAGAAAAGAAGGGGAGCGTGGAAAGTGTGTGCAAACCAGCATGGCCCTGCTGAAACCTTTCAGACTTCTAGCCTGGAGAACTGTAAAATAATAAATTTCTGTTGTTTTAGGCCACTCTATTTGTGGTAGTATGTTACAGCATCCCTAAGAAACTAATACAGCCAGAAATGACCATCATTCATCTTACCATTCTTTAGATGACGCTATTAGAACACTACTTTGAGGTTTTTAAAAATGCTTGTTTAAATGACAATCACTAATATTTGCAAAAGTCATCTTAGACTGTGACGAGATGAGTGAGAATGAAAATGTAGTGTGTTTTAAAGCCCTTTAAGCATTAATTGCAAATCAAAGAGATACAGAAGCACCTATCCTGATGCATATAGTCAAATGTTTCTCACATCAAACACAAACTTTAGAAACCACAAAATGCAATAAACTTTTTCTGCCATTTAAGTCCTACACACACACCAGATGACTGACCTCCAAGTTAAAAAAAAAAAAAAAAATCATCTGTTCAATTCAGGTTAGATAGAAATGACATCAGTAAAGGTTAATCTTGTAATTATTTGAAATGTGGTAAAAAAAAAATGTTTTTGCTACTTTATATGACATGCATTTCAGTACAGTATGTTGAAATACTTTGCAGCTTGCAGCTCAACAGAGGTATTCAAAAAATACTGGAAAATTAGAATTGGTTATAAATACCAAAAAAGTGATTGAAAAATAAATGATAGAGAACTTAAAGGAAAAAACACCCTAGGAGCAACAAGTACATGTATCTTGGTTCTAATACCATTCTGTGATAAAAGGAATGAGGGATCCTTAGAGAAACGGCAAATTCTTAGGATTGGGGCATACAAAATGAGCCTGGAGCATCTTGTAATACCAGGAAGTGTCAAAAAAAAAAAACACAAAAAAAAAACAAAAAAAAAACAAGGACATGCCAAAGGGGCACAGTACACAACTGAAAAGAGCTCCTAAAGTCCAAAACTGAAAAATTTTGAAGGACAAAGTAATACTCGGATTGTAACACAAATCATGATATAAAAATCTGAGTCCATACTGATATAAATAAATGGGAGGGAAGAGAGAAATCTCCCAGTAGAAGAATCCCTACTTTAGGCTGGAATATCTACACTATTTATTTGGAAGAGTGTAACTCTCCATTCCTTGAATATGAACTATGCAAAGGGACTTCCTCCCAGTGAGTACAGTATGGAACGGAGGGGTGGATATGGGAGAGTAACTTTACGGTGGAGAAAACTGACAAACACTACCTCAAGCCGGTGATTAAGGTCAATATCAATGTAAGTCACTTTTATAGTATGTACCCTTGATATGATGCCTGTGATCTTCCTCCCCAAAACACATCCTACAATATACCTGAAAAGTACTGTATTAGTTTGTCAAGGTCACTGTATTAGTTTGCTAGGTCTGCCGTAACAAAGTGCCACAGATTGGGTAGTTTAAATAACAGAACTTTATTTCCTCACTGTCCTGGAAGCTAGAAATTCAAGATCAAAATGTCAGTAGGGTTAGTTTCATTTGAAGCCTCTCTCCTTGGTTGGTAGATGGCTATCTCCTCCCTATGTCTTTACATGGTCTTCCCAGTGTCCTAATCTTCGTTTCTGATGAGGACACCAGTCATAATGGATTAGGGCCCATCCTAGTGACCTCATTTCAGTTCTTTAAAGACCCTGTCTCCAAATACAGTCACATACTGAGGTTAGGACTTCAAGATATGAATATTGGAGGGTCACGAAAACAAGGAAACCTGGGAAACTGTCACGACCAAGAGAAGACTAAAGACACATGACAACTACATGTTATATGGTATCCTAAATGGGAATCCTTGGACATAAAAAGTATATTGGGTTAAAAATACACATGAACTTTTGTTAATAATGTGCCCATATTGGTCCACAAATTGTATAACAAATGTACCATACTAATGTATGTTAATAACAGGAGAAATTGTGTGCATGTGTAATGGGAGTTTGGGGTGTTTATATGGAAATTATGCACCATCTGCTCAATTTTTATGTAAATCAAAAACTGTTCTAGGGGCTGGCCTGATGGCTCAGGCAGTTAGAGCTCCATGCTCCTAACTCCGAAGGCTGCCGGTTCGATTCCCACATGGGCCAGTGGGCTCTCAACCACAAGGTTGCCAGTTCAATTCCTTGAGTCCTGCAAAGGATGGTGGGCAGCGCCCCCTGCAACTAAGATTGAACAAGGCACCTTGAGTTTAGCTGCCTCCCAGATGGCTCAGTTGGTTGGAGCGTGTCCTCTCAACCACAAGGTTGCCGGTACAACTCCCAAAAGGGATGGCGGGCTGCGCCCCTGCAACGGGACCTGGAGCTGAGCTGCACCCTCCACAACTAAGATTGAAAGGACAACAACTTGACTTGGAAAAAAGTCCTGGAAGTACACACTGTTCCCCAATAAAGTCCTATTCCCCTTCCCCAATTAAAACCAAAAAAAAATCTTAAAAGAAAAAAACTGTTCTAAAGTTTATTAGTAAAAAAAAAAAAAAATTTTAATATAGTCTCAAGAACATCTTAGAAGAGTTGATTTACTGTTCCTTTCCCTGTAGCCCCAGGACACTTTACAAAACAGCCCCCCAAGTGAATCTTTATAGTACTCTGGTTTTTTATTTTTTATTTTTTTTTATTGCTTTTGCTGTGCACTCAGATCAGAAATTCCAAGTTTATTCTGCTTTTCTATGAATTAACCACTGACAATCAAAATTTGTGGAGAGCCCATGATGTTCAGATGACAATAATATCCACCACAGGATAATACAACTGAAATATTGCATGCTACCTTTTTCCCTCGCGAAGCTTAACACAATTTCAATCACTGGATAAACACAAGAAAAATACAAACTAAGGATCCTAATTGTAGTTAACAGGACGCATTTGCCCTTGGCTGCGCCTGCGTAGTCGGAGCTGCACAACACCTAAGGTTCAGGTCCCGGCCCTCCGCCTCCTACGCCCCGCTGCACCCCTCGCCCCATAAGGGGGTTCCTACTGCGCACGCGTAGTGCTTAACGGCCGGTCAGGAGCCCAACAATCAGTCCCTTCTCATCCGAGAAGAAACTCTCGTAGTTAGAAGAAAAGGGGTCGTGAGCACTCTCTTTAATGGGAACATTTCCTTTTCACCGAGAGGACCGATCTGATTTACCAAGTCAGGCGGAAGCCGCCGCTTTAAGGGGATGAGGTTCCTGCGGTCGAGTCAAGCAGCTTACGTAGTCTACGTGTTTAAGTTATGGTACCTTCGCCACAAAAAACAAGATTGTAATGGCCCGGCAATTCCCCACGCGTAATTATTCTCGACCACTTACCCACTCCGGTTCCGGAACACTGTTGTCGCCACCGTTCCTGTAATACCTCAACCCTTTCGATGCTTCTACTTCTTCACGAACAAGACAAGATGGCGTCCAAATGGGTTCACCCGGAAGTGAATAATAATAACATCCGCTTGTCATCTGAAGCCATACTGTTCCTGTATCCTGGTCTTTGAGCACGTGACGGTATCCGGTTAATTTGTTTCCACGCCATCTTTGTTATGGGCAAAATCACCGCTACTCTAGTCAATACCATGGAAATGTCTGAATATTCCTGTACATTATCTCTTAATGTAGCCAGCACTGTGTCCAATCCATTTTCATCTTTAATTGGGCAGAAAGCCAAGGGCTTAAGAGCCAAGAGCGCCCTGAACTTTTTTTACTTTAGCAACGTGACCTTAATCAAGGAGAGGTATGTTTTCCCCTAAGAACTCTTTCGCTTCGGGAAAGGGGGCTGAATTTGCAGCGCTACTTTCAGACTACGGAGGGGTCCGAGTCAAACTGAGCCAGCTCTGGCGGATTGCTCAGTGCGTCCGGGGCACTTCAGGCAGGCCACAGTCTGGTGCGAATTTCTGGAGGCTTTGGTCTCACAGAGCTCCGTTAAGGGTTCTGCCTCAGAGAGACCGGACGTTATAGGGAAGTGGCCAGTCTGGACGGCAGAGATGGCGGAGATCTTAGCTGACCCCGCAGCGGTCACGCTTTGTTAACCTCTAAACATCGCGCCCCCTTCCGGGGACACTTGCTCAGCGGAATCTCACCCAGCTAGTCCGGATATTTCGTTCTTTCCCCGTGACCTTTAAGGAAAAGTGGCGGGGAGGTCCAATTTCCGTCCTGCTATTTCTGTCTCTCAACTACAAGATGGCCTCCAGAAAGGGCTTATGCAATGCACTTCTTCAAATAGAATAGTTTGATTCCATCATATTTTGATATGAAAGTGTTCAAGTATGAGAAGTATCGATTTCCAGGCTAGGATCTACAAGTTATAAGGAAAACAAACATTTTCCAAAGGTATAGTATTTATTTCTTAACTAAATCTTGGAAAGTGCCTTCTTAGAATGTAACATGAAACTTTAGTGTGAGTGAAGTGCACCAAGTTATCTACATTATTTCACTGGGAATTGTGCAAAAGAAATCGCAAGTTACAGTGGAAATAGAATACATCTAGATGGATAAGATAAATATAGATGTGAGAATCTAGATGCCGTTTGCATAAAATTCAGTCTTCCTTAATACAACACTTCAAACTCAGATACTCCTAGCATTAGAAGAAAACCCTCAATAGGTAAAGATCTGCTGGTCTTCAAATCCAAATGGCCCTTGAAATAACACCTCATCTTGAGAGAAATGTTCCCTAATTTACCTGGCAACAACACCATGGTGTGAGTGCAAGAAGATACTCCTGGAGGCAAAAGGAAATTCCATTCCTTTGACCTTTTCCCTAATTTCCACTTCGAGTGCACACATAAAACCACACAAGAGTCTAATGATTTTTTAAATCATTTTATGGAACAAAAATTGGACACACACGTTATCAATGGTAATCTCTGATTTTGCTGGTGTGGTTTTCATTTTACAAGTTTTTTGCAAAAGGCCTGATTTTCAAGTTTACTTCTCTGAGAAACATTCTAATCAGAGAAACATTCTTTGTGAAATGTGATTGCCCTAGTGTCTTTCATATGTTCCTACTTCCTATACTCATCTTGTAATTGTTTGTTTCCCTAGAGTAAAGTTGAAGCGATGTTCTGATAGGGTTTGGGGTATTTTTTTTTTTCCATCTCCTGTCTTCAACTGGCTAGCACACTGATTAGCCCACAGAATTTTTTGTATTTGTCAAATGATTGAATTAATGTTTTGAACAATGACTTTGACACATGCCAATCATTTTGGAAACCCATTGCCAAATTTTGTTCCTTGTGCCAGTTTAATGGGACACTCTAAGCAATCATTGCCAAACCAGGAAACGAGTTTTACAGCCCTATTTCCCTTTCCCACAGAACTATCATCTAGCATTTCCCTGTAATGTTATCTGAAGGATACATCAGGCACACATTTCAGGACCAAACTTTCTCAGAATGTTTTTGTTCAAGAGTCTGAGCAGCTGTCTTGTACATGAACTGCTGAAGTCTGGTCATTCTGCACCTTGATCAGAAAGTACTTAGCAGCCACATCTTTCAGTCTTGGCAGTCTGTTTTATGACTACCAACAGTGGAATTTGTAAATTAAGTAACCCTATTTGCAGAGTGGTTGAAGTAGAAAATTCAAAGGGAGGGTTATGTTCAAGTTAGTACTTTGCATTATTATGGAAACAAGTTATTCTCAAGGTAAAATGGAAAGAGGTTAAATGAGATGTGAAAAAGATACAGAATAAGGAAATATTCTTGCTTCTCAAGATTTGAACCTGTACAGTGTTATTAAGTTCCATATCACATCCATCTTAAAATTGAAGAAAAATTATTTAAAGCTATGGTATCTACATTCACTAGACTATTATTAGCCTTAAAAAGGATGATACATGCTACAACGTGGATCAACCTTGAAAGATTGTGCTAAGTGAAACAAGACAGACACAAAACGACAAATATTGTATAATATGAGGTACGTAGGACAGGCAAATTCATAGAGACAGAAAGTATAGTAACAGTTGCTGGGGATTGAAAGAAAAGTTCCCAGGAATGGGGAGTTAGTTTTTAATGGGTAGAGTTTCTGTTTGCAATGAGAAAAGGGTTCCAGCAATAGAATGGTGTTTGTACAAAACACTATGAATGTACATAATGCAACTGAATTGTACACCTAAAATGGTTAAACTGGTAAATTTCATAATATTTTCCCACAACAAAAAATATAATTAAGGATAAAAAATTATTTAAAACTAATATTATACAAGCATATTATTACAAATACAACTCTTAATATTGTCAAGCATCTCCTAAAAAGTATATCTGGCCTAAAGAAGTTATGAGGATACAAAATAATACCTACATTAATTAACAATTAACCAAACTGCGCTTTATACAGGTAATGGCCACTTAGACCACATTGGATAATGTTCAGTGACTAGCATAGTCTTACCTAAAATCTTTTGTGACTCAAACTACCGTACTGCTTCTGCACTTAATTCATTTGTATGTTGTAGTAGACATTATTAGTGTTTGCCAATATGATTCTCCACAGACATAGCACACAGAAGCAGAGAAGATGGCCTTTTTCTAAGCCCTCTTAAAGTTAGGGAGGACTTTGTGAATTAGTTCTGGCCATGAACTGTGGGTTAAGTGACACTTCATTTCTGGACCTAAGCTTCCAAGACCTGAAGCATTGTCACATTAACCAAGAAGGCCACGTTTCAGATAATGCGGCTGCAGGTTGGTAAATTCTCTGTCAGACTGGATCACTGAGTTGCTTCATGGGAAAGAGTGGCTAGAAAGAGCACCAAACTGGTGAAAGACTTTACAATGACCATAGAATAAGCTGCTGGGATTCTGGAGTCATTTGTTAAAACAGCATTAGTCTAACCTATACTGACAAATACAGATAATGATAATGGGAGTTGGGTGCTGCACAGAGAACCAAAAATGTATGGAACTAGCTTAGAGGTTGGTTGCCATACATAGGAAACTAATATTGGAGGCTAGAAACATGGCACTTCACATTATGTAGCAGTAAAACATTTGATACATCTCTTACCTACGATAACCTGGGATGAAGAAAATGTACCTAATGAATTTCGAACTAGGGGAAGAGGTTGAAAAATAAGACAGTGTGTGTTGGGTTCTATTGGATGCATTTGGCCAAGTATAATAAAGAGTGGCACTCAAAAAGGAATGGTTGATTTGTAAAAGCTGAAACAACATAATAGAGGTGATCAAAAATTCTGAGCTTCACTTGGTTGTGTTTTTCAACTCCAAACAGTAGGAGATAAACTAGAGAAAGCCTTTAAGTGATAAGGATTATTAAAACTCAGCCTTGCAACAAAGATCATAACTAAGGGTGTAGACTTCATATTTATCTTGGAAAAAAAATGCCTGAGTATGAAAATGTGGTTAAGAAAATGGCTCTCCCATCAAAACTTACACAGAAAATACCTGACATAAAGTCAGGAGAGAGAGGTATGAAATCAGAGAAATATAGCCAACCCAAGAATTACTTGTCTTAAAAAAAAAAAATGGTGTGATCACTGGTATGTAAATCTGATTGGAAACAGATAAAAGGCCCATTAAGTTTTTAAGAGTTGTACTGAAAAAGAAACTATAAACCCTGGTTAAAAGAACTTGTGACTAGTCTCAACTTGAAGGAAAAAAAAAACAAAAAAAACAACTTCAGCCCCTAATTATCTAGGAAACAGACTGCAAAAAAACTGTGCAGTTCCCAAGGATGGCATGTTCAACAGCCATTTAAATGTAGCCAAAGAGGATAATAAAAGAAGATCCTTCCAGAAGGTGGCGTCCGAGGTCACAGAGAATGATGGAGATGGGAATTCCCACAGAACTAAGGTCTACCCACAAATATTCCCCATGCCCAGGATGAGAGACCCTGACAATATTTCCATTCTTCTTCCTCTTTCTGAATGAGAATATCTATTGTGGTTATGGTTCCACCACTCTACAGTAAGTATAGAAAACAGAATATATCCTTTTGTTTCCTGGGTAGCCAGACCAGTAGGAGCAACATCCAGACCTGACATAGCACTCCTAAAGAGCCTGGTCTTGGAAAATAAAACTGCTTGGAGGGGACTTGGTGCTGTATCCATTGAAAAGGGAGTCACTGTGTTCCATTTGTAGCAAGAAGAGTGAGCTGAGTATTTGGTGACCACAGGGTAGAATTTGACAGACTTCTAGCGTACTCACATATCCCATTCTTTTTTTCTGAAACTGGTAGACTCTCTCCTACCCACCCCTATTTGCAATTAGACAGGCACATGTGACTACTTCTGATGTGACTACTTCTGGCCAATGGGCTGTGAGTGACACATCCAAGGTGAAGAATTTAATTGGTGGTGCAAAACCTTTTCATGCTCACTTTCCCTGCCATAATGGGGATGCCTGGTGTTTGAAATGATAGAGCCACAGTCAGCCAGTATTACAGTTACCAGTTGCAAAATAGTTGGCTTTACAGATTGCCCAGACTTACAGTGGACTTTGGGTGAGAAAGAAATAGACTTTTGTTGTGTTAAGTCACTGAGATGTGGAGTTGTTCTGGCAGCATAACTATCCTATCAATATACCTATGGGAATTCAAACATTTTGGATATTTCTGCTTGAGTACAACTTTTAAAATGTATGAAATAGTCTTCAGGGGGTTCACAAACCTCTGAAATTACATATAAAAGTCCGGTGCATATATTTTTCTGAGAAGACATAAATGTCAAGGTTTTTCTTTCCAGCTTCTATATTGCCACTAGCAGGAGTGAAGAGAGGGCCCCAAATGAAAACCCTCCTCTTGCCCCAACACTCATAGCTTCCCTTTGAGACTATCAGGACTAATATCACACCTTTCTCCCTAGAATAGCTGTCATCCGCTGGACTTTAATACCCACATGGCTCTGTGGGTAATGTTGCTTCATTTTTCTCTACATCACTTACCATTTGATACATCTTTTCTTTACTCTTCACTTCCTATAATGTCTATTTCCTCACTTCTTAGAGGGATTTCTGTCTCTTGTGTTCAGTGCTGTACTCCCAATGCTTGTCCCACAGCAGGTATTCAATAAATACTTATTGAACAAATGAGAGATGGTCTATAACTTTCATCATAATCTCAAAGAGCTACATGAGCCCAAATGGTTAAATACAAAACAAGTAGGTAATATTTCCTAATGAACTAATTATCCTGCCTGAATAACTCAAACATTTTGAGAAAAATCTGAAAGGATGAAGACTCGCCCTTGGTAGATACTGAAATCTGAGTAAAAATGGCCCATTATATGATATTTTATTCTGAAATAATGAATTTATAAAATATGAAGGTTATTTTCAATATAACTAAGTAACTACAGTGTTAATAGATAAAATATTCCGTCAATAATGTGCACTGAAAAAACTCCAGGAGCAATCTTGAAACAAAGTAAATAAGAATTTAGTATTTATTATGCATATTTATACAGGAACATGAAAATAATGCTCAATAAGTTACATAGCTATTTTCTAAAAACACTGCAAAAAGTAAAGATAAAACAGTAGGAATGATATATTAACCAATGTTACTCAAAACTAAAAATATAGTCATCTATCTTTTAAACAGAATTGAATCGATGATTTCTACATGAACATTTTAAACATCTAAAAATAGTCTTTCCTAATGCACTAGATAATATATAAAGGCTCAGTTTTATTGCACATAACATATTTGGTGTAGGCTTATTTATCAGATAACATGCAGACAAATAAATTATGAATATGAATATGAAGTAGGCTGGATGTGACTTTATACTACAAAAATTAAATGAAGGTGAAAAATTTCACAGCTTAATCTTCAGGAAATTTTATTAAGCTACTGTATAAAATCATTTAGTAAAATCATCATACATGCGAGCTAAAAGCTATTAAATATTATATAGTAAAATAGCTCTGTTGGCACATTTAAAAATCAGAAAACAAGTATCAACTAACTACTCTTAGAACTGACACCAACTAGCACTTTCCTTAGCCACCCAAAAAGGTGGTCTTCATATCAATTTTAAGAACACTGAACAACAAATCTTATAGACATAAACTTGGTTATGTTCAAAATATTCACATAATTGGCACATAATCAAAATTTTATCATTTTAAATATGGAAAAACTGGGGGAAATGGGTTAGACATACCCTGTAAACCACTTTCAAAATAAAGCTAGTGAAACTTCTCTGTTTTACTTTTAAATTCATTCAGCCAAACACTGGTCATTGTTTTGAGGATCTGTAAACATTCTCACTTATTTGTACTGTTTCCTGAGGTCATCTGGAAACTATTGTTATTACAATAGTTTCACAATTTAGTACCCCTGCAAATGTGCTTTGGAAATTGTCAAAATAAAAACAAATTTAAATGTAGACCCATGTGTAATTTAACATACTTCCTCTATCCCAAAAGCTATCTTTAGAAAACTCTTAGTATCAAAATAAAATTTATTCCATTACCAGCAGAAAAAGCACTCATAAACTCTAGGCCATAGAAAAACAGATTTTACAATTAGCTCATTTGACATTATGGAAATGAAAATAAAAGTATCTTATATGTATGTTACTTCTGGGATAATGTCTAAAGCTTATTTAGGCCTCTCCACTTTAAAACAGGTTAAAATAGTGTCAGCAGAGTGCCTGACCCATAGCAGGTGTTCAATAAATATATACTAAATGAATAAATGTGAAGTTAAGCATAAAAACTACTGCAGTACTTCACTACTGAGGTAATGTTCTGAAGCTATAATATATCAGTCACTCAATGAAACGTGAATCTTAACTGATACGCAGAATAAAGCTTCAAAAATCTCCTATTTGATAAATGCAGCACTGGTGTACTTCCTGGCATCCTATCAATGAAGAGAGGAACGAGGCACTTTCGTTGACTCTTGCCCTCACCTGTCACTCACAAGCTCTGTCTTTAACTGTATAAGGGATAAGCCAAAAGGCAATAGAAAAGAATGCTCCTGTTTCTTTCCCTCCCCTTTCTCTCTCTTTCTCTCTCTGTGTCCATCTATCCATGAAACAAACAGAAAACATTAAACACTGCTTAAACTACCTCTTATAGGACATACAACTTGAGTTTGCAGATTAACTTATAAAGATACATTTCTCCATTATTTCACTGTTAAAAATCAAGAGAAATATTACTATTGAAATTGAAACAGCTTAAAAATAGAATTTGTGCCATGACATTTTTTAAACTCTGCATTTTGTACAATATTACCATCTTTAACACTAATCACAATTCCATTAATCCATATATTAAAAGGCAGCACTGCTATAACATATAAGTATATACACCATATATGTTATATAAGTATATACAACATGTTTTATGTTATATATACTTATAATGTTATATCTACTTATATGTTAAGAAGGGTCAGAGTCTTGGTAAATATTTCCACAATTATATCCAGCCACTATTCTTATCCTTCCTTCCCAAGTGGAGAATAATCTGGGACTAGACACATATCCAGCATCTGCCTGTAGTATCATTCAGTGGCACTAATGATTAGGATGCTTGAACTATGAAATTAGGTGTTTTGATTCAATAACATCAAAGTAGCCGTTATTTTTTTAAAATTTAAGTCTAAGTAAGAGTAATATTTTCCAACATTATGCCCCATGAAAATAAAAGCTAAACACACCTGAACTTATTAATGATGCTCGTTAAAAAGTGATCTCAAAACCCAAAAGTACCATGATTAATATTTACCCATCTACAGAACTAAAAAATGTGTTATATTTCCCTGTTAAGTATAATAAGAATATAATTCTCGTCATTTAAAATTTTTAATATGGTAATTTATATTTCAAAGGTCTCATATGGATTAATAACTTCTATTTACCAATTCTGCATGTTACAATTCTATTTTAATTGTTTATTGCATGTTATAATTATAGTTTGACCTTGGCTAATCACTTGAAAATTATCTTTAACTCCACCATGAACAGGTTACAAATAATATGTTGATGAAATATTTCCTGTTTTTCTAGTTCTCAAAACTGCAAAGCAATAATCTACGTAATCAAATTATTATTTGTAAACCCATATTACTAAATTTACATTAATACCTTTTTAAATGGCTGAATCAAACACAAGATGACCAGGTCACTATGCCAGTTATACGTATATGTGAGAGCAATGTTTCCCACATAGCACTATACATACACCATGGATAGCCCTGAGATGATTTTAAGTGGTGTGCTACATGGATGGAATATATGTCTTTAATAGTTATATATTTATTTTAATGTTTATTAGAAAAAATACAACTGGCACATAAAATGTGGAATATGCTCAAAACAGGGCTACGGTTAAAAAAAAGGCTAAAATATAAGGTTAAAAATAAGTAAATAATGGCACAAGGGACAAATATATACATATGAGATCAGAAAGGTGGTATGTGACTTATATTGGGAAACACTGTTTTAAGGAATGATCTGATTTAGCCAGCATCATTTCTGAATGCTTGCAATAATAAGCCACATCATAAAGGGGTTTCCCCTACTACTGTAAATTCTGGTTTTGTTCCAGGATAAATACTCTTTTTAAAGATGTATTTACAATTATTTTAAGAATATAAATTTGAAATCATCGAGTAAATTTACTTTAAAAGGTTTCACCAAAATGGTAAAAATGTTCAGGAGCATTTGAGGGACATGCTATTCTTACAGAAGAGAAAAGACTACAAAGGCACATTGCATATTATGGTTATCATTGCAGCATTTAAATAAAAGTGATCTAAACAATCATTACCCTTAATTCATAATTAAAATATTCTTTCATAAAAAAGAAGGTATGCTTGTGCACTAAGTGCTCTTGATTCTGAAACCACCTGCACATATGTGTCACTAACATGGACCCACTGGCCTGCTGATTCACTATCAGGTTCTTTCAAACCTAAGAAAACAAAAATAAGTAGAATTTTACAATCAGTATGTTCTTACTTTACATTATAAGAAACAACACATTCATCACAAACTGTAGTTATCTAATGCTAAATCTTACTGCGCAAGTCTGTTTCTTCTTGCCATACAATCTTCCAAAATGAACTAACTTTATCAAAGTATTAATGTTAGTATCATTTCATTTAGCTATCTATAAATATTTACTATTTTAGGGAAAAAATCATTTTCACTAAAAGTGAAAAAAAAAAGTTGGTTTGCTGATCCATAAGCAAAGTCAGCAAATTTTCAACTCTAACTCTATTCTGAGGACCTGGTATGTCTTCAAAAACTTTGGGGATTGTTAAATAAAATGCTACTCTACTGCAATACATAATGATTTAACACCTTGAAAAACTGTGTCACTTCACATTAGCTAGAAGGGTACATACAGTCTTATTATATTTAAGATTCTTTAAGATTATCTAAGTACTCCTAAACATATTTCTCACTTAACATTAACAAAGTGAATCCAGTGGCGTTATCCATGAAATAACTTACCTCTTCCAGAAAAGGAAGAATGAATTCATTTGTTTTTAAGAATAAAGTAAACTTAGGATAGCATACCAGGTACATTTTTCTTTCCAGTGATATGTTCCAATAATTTCCTGGAGGGTGTTCTCACTTTCACATATGCGGTGTAGTGACCGCCTCTCATTGAGCCACTGTGTTCCACTATGCCATACAGACCGTAGAGAACTTTCTCTCCTGCACTTACATTCTTTAGAAAAAACAAAAACAAAAAATCAAATTAGTAATATTTAGTGAAATATTGTAAGGAACATTAAGTCAAATGTACATCGTACTTAACATAAGAGAAATGCGTATTAAAACTATACGGAGACACCTTTCCACCATATTAGGCAAAATGCAAAAGTTTGACAAAACCCTCTGTTGGCTGGGCTACGAGGAAAAGAATAATCACACACACTACATATGGCAATGCAAGGGGGTACAACCCCTATGCTGGAATATTTCATGTTATCTAGCTAAATTACATATGTATTACTCATGGATTTATCAATCCTATTTTTAGGACTCTATCTCACAGGTACATAAGCAAAATATAAAAACACATGCACCAGACTACCAACTGCACAATTATTTGTAATATCACAAAATTGGAATAGACCCAAATGTCCATAATTTGGAGACTGCTTGAATATATTACCGTGTTTCCCTGAAAGTAAGACCTAGCCGGACAATCAGCTCTAATGCGTCTTTTGGAGCAAAAATTAATATAAGACCCGGTATTACATTATATTACATATATTATTTATATTATTTAATTATATTTTATTTTAGATTATAAAGACCTGGTCTTATGTTATAGTAAAATAAGACCGGGTCTTATATTAATATTTGCTCCAAAAGACGCATTATAGCTGATTGTCTGGCTAGGTCTTATTTTCAGGGAAACACAGTATGATGCATCTATACAACAGAGTATTATGCTGCTTAAAAAATGGAGTGCAGGTTACCTCTACATACTGTGATAAAATGACCTCCAGGATATAATGATAAGAATAAGGTAGAAAAAAGGATACATATTATAAACTATGGTTATTTAAGAGGGGAGATGCACATATATATACATATCTATCTGCTTACATATTTAAAAAAATAATACAAAAAACATTATTTTTAACAATGGTCATCTATAAAGGGAGGGAGGAAACAGGTGGAAAAGACATGGAGAAAAGCTACACTTGTTTAAATTTACCTTGCTTTGTACCTTTGATATATTTGACTTTGTAACTATGCAAATATTTATTCCTAGACAAAAAAAGCTAAAGGAGTGCATCAAACCAAACCAGTATTACAAGAAATGTTAAAGGGATTTCTTTAAGGAAAAAAAAGTCAAAACATGAATAAAATTGCATTAACTACATACCTAGCAATAATTACTTTAAATGTAAATAGATTATATGTTCCAATCAAAAGACACAGCGTGGCTGAATGGGTAAGAAAACAAGACACGTACACATGCTGCCTACAAGGGACCCATTTGAGATGGAAAACACCACACACAGACTGAAAATAAAAGGATGAAAAAAGGTATTTCATGCAAATATAAACAACAACAACAAAGAAGCAAAGGGTAGCAATACTTGTATCAGACTAAATAGACTTTAAAACAAAGGCTATAAATGAGACAAAGAATAATGCAGCAATTCCACTTCTGGGTATTTATCCAAAGAAACCCAAAACACTAATTCGAAAAAACATACGCATCTCTGTTCACTGCAGCATTATTTACAATAGCCAAGATATGAAAGCAACCTAAGTGTCCATCAATAGAGGAAAGGATAAACAAGAGTGGTAAATATATATACAATGGAATATTACTGAGCCACAGAGAGTGAAATCTTGCCATTTGCAACAACACAGATGGGACCTAGAGGGTATTATGCTAAGTGAAATAAGTCAGACAGAGAAGGCCAGATACCATGATTTCACTTATGTATGGAATCTAAAAAACAAAATAAATGAGAAAACAAAACAGAAACAAATTCATAAATGCAGAGAACAAACTGGTGGTTGCCAGATGGGAGGGGGGGTGGGCAGATGGGTGAAAAGGGGAAGAGATTAAGATGTGCAAATGGCCAGTTATAAAAACAGTCATGGGGAGGTAGGGTACAGCATAGGGAGTATAGTCAATAATATTATAATAACTATGTATGGTGTCAGATGGGCACTAGACTTATGGGGTGATTGCTTCGTAAGTTACACAAATGTCTGATCACTATCTTGTACACCTAAAACCAATATAACATTGTATGTCAACTGTAATTTTAGAATTTTTTAAAATAAAAAACAAATAAATGGATGTTGTTTTAAGCCCATAAAAATGTTACATAATTATTAAACAAAATTTTAACACATTTTTTGCGGGAAACGAGTAAACTCGTCATATCGCCTCTAGTTGGAACTGGCAAAAAATTTGCAAAGTAAATAAATAGAGACCTCTTTTTAAACTAAAACACTGAAAGTTTCATAGAAAAATATCAAATAGATCGAAAGATATGAATATTTTACGGAAAGTCTAATTTTGGCGAGAAAATGTCAAAAAAGCCCCGCGTTACGACGCGATTTGGCGGGAAAATGCCCGCTTACAAAGTGTTAAAAATTTAAATTGAAAATAATCATCCCTAAAAATAGAAATTAAAAAATTAAACAAGTGAAGAATATATCCAGTTGGTAGTATAATCATTCAGAGAGAAACCACGAGGGTCATGTCAAAAGAACCCAGGAGCCAACTTAAAGTGGCTTTCAGTAGCCAACTATAGACACATTAGACCAGGGGTGTCCAAACTGCGGCCCATGGGCCAACTATGGACCGCAATCCATTTTTTATTGGCCCGCAGCAAATTCCAAAAATATATTTAGTTTACTTAAATAAACCAGGTGAGGCAATATGTACTTCACCTCGAGTGAGTGGCCCGGCTGTTTGTGTATTTTACCGCATATGGCCCTTGGTGAAAAACGTTGAAAAAAGTTTGGACACCCCTGCATTAGACTAATACATTAGAACACGAATAAGAAGAGAAGTATAGGGGTGGCTGGTTGCTCAGTTGGTTGGAGCGCGGTGCTCTTAACAACAAGGTTGCTGGTTTAATCCCCACATGGGCCACTGTGAGCTGCGCCCTCCACAGTTAGAGTGAAACAACTATTTGACTTGCAGCTGATGGGTCCTGGAAAAACACATTTAAAATAAAATTTAAAAGTTTAAAAAGAAAAAAAAAAGTAGTGTAATAAACTGAAGCATATCTAATGTGTTTAAATCCATGAATTCATAATGAAAAATTAATTGATCAGCCTAAGGATGCTAGTAAATCAATTCATTATGCTGAAAACTGGTTTAAAGAGGAGGCAGGGATGGAAACATCCAAAATGTCCTTCGATAGATGAATGGATAAAGAAGTTGTGGTATATATACACAATGGAACACTATTCGGCGGTAAGAAAAGATGATATAGGAACATTTGTGACAACATGGATGGATCTTGAGAGTGTAATGCTGAGCGAAATAAGTCAGATAGAAAAAGCAGAGAACCATGTGATTTCACTGATATGTGGTATATAAACCAAAAACAACAAAAGAACAAGACAAACAAGTGAGAAACAGAAACTCATAGACACAGACAATAGTTTAGTGGTTACCAGAGGGTAAAGGGGGTGGGGGGTGGGAGATGAGGGTAAGGGGGATCAAATATATGGTGATGGAAGGAGAACTGACTCTGGGTGATGAACACACAATGGGATTTATAGATGATGTAATACAGAATTGTACACCTGAAATCTATGTAATTTTACTAACAATTGTCACCCCAATAAATTTAAAAAATAAATTAAAAAAAAACAAACAGGAGGCAGGGAAAGAATCGAGCATTTATCCTATCTCTTCTACAACAATTACACCATAGAGGAACTAAATATATGAAAAGAATTTCTTTATATAAAAGTATTCTAGTGAATAAATAAAGAAGGAATGACAATTAGAATATCACCATTCTGTAATTCTTTTTTTTGTTTTTTCAGTTTTTGTTAAATTTATTGGGGTGACATTGGTTAGTAAAATTATATGTTTCAAGTGTACAATTCTATAATAGATCATCTATATATTGCATCGTATGTGTAATTCTTAATAAACTCATGAATCTAGCACTGAGCATCATTGGCTGCTATCACAAAAAGATAGATAACTGGCATGCTGTGCCACCTGATGAAAGAATAGAATACTCCCTATGAAATAACCTTACCAGAAAAAAATTAAAAAGGAACATCAAACTTGAATCTGTAAAAGCTGCTCCAGATCCAACTATCCAACTACCTATTTGTAGGAAACAAAAAGGATAGAGGAACAATCATCAAAATCTAAATTATGAGGGCCGGCCCAGTGGCTCAGGTGGTTGGAGCTCCACGCTCCTAACTCCGAAGACTGCCGGTTCAATTCCCACATGGGCCAGTGGGCTCTCAACCACAAGGTTGCCGGTTCAACTCCTCGAGTCCTGCAAGGGATGGTGGGCTCCGCCCCCTGCAACTAATGATTGAACCCGGCACCTTGAGCTGAGCTGCCGCTGAGCTCCCAGATGGCTCAGTTGGTTGGAGTGTGTCCTCTCAACCACAAGGTTGCCGGTTCGACTCCCACAGGGGATGGCAGGCTGCATCCCCTGCAACTAGCAACGGCAACTGGACCTGGAGGTGAGCTGCACCCTCCACAACTAAGACGGAAAGGACAACAACTTGACTTGGACAAAGAAGAAAAATCCTGGAAGTACACACTGTTCCCCAATAAAGTCCTGTTCCCCTTCCCCAATAAAATTTAAAAGAAAAAAAAATCTAAATTATGGGATACTACCAGAATGGTGACCCAGTTTCTTCAACAAATAAATTACAAGGGGGGGAAGAGAAGAGGAGAGAGATGGGAGAGGGGAACGATATACAGAGGGAGCCAAAGAAATGTATACACATTTTAAGAAAGTAAAGAACTATTAAAATTATAACACTCAATATACACCAATAACAAAAGATGAATACAAGTCACATTTGACTTCTGCAATTACAAGAGGTGCTCAAAGTGGTTACCATCAGCATCCAGACACTTCTGATTACGGCGAACTACTGCTTGAGCAACATTGACCAGAGTGTCCACTTGTATAAATTTTTTTTGGCACCTCCATATTAAAAGTGACTAAAAGACATTACTTAATCATAATGTGTAGTCCTTATCTGGATACTAATTCATTTAAAAGTTTTCATATATGAGACAACTGGAAATATATACACTAGATGATATGAAGAAAGTGTTAATTTTCTTTAGTGTGAAAGTGGTATTGTGGGTATATTAAAAAGGGTAGGAGTGTTCTTATTTTTTAGAAATACATAGTGAAATATTTATGAGTGAAATGATGCCTAGTATTTGCTTCAAAATAATATGGAAGGAGGAAGTATATGAATAAGCATTTGGATGGCACAGGACTGGCCGGGTATCTATGGTCTTAGGGCTAGGTGCTGGGTGCTAGAGGTTCATTGTATGGCTCTGTCTACTTTTGTCTATGTTGGAAAGTCTCTGTAACAGGTACTTTTAACAATATATTTTCATAAATTTACTACAGAGCTTGTTAAATTTCATTGTTTACCACATTACCAAATTCTATGAATACTGTTAATAATTGACAGATAGTGCTGGTATTCCATAGCAAATGAATGGATTCACAAAAAAATTGCATTTAAGATATTTTTGTTTTGATTGACCAATGTATTGAAAATATTAAGTTCAATAAGCATTCTCTTATATACCAGAAAACCTAGACTGTTAACCAGTAATCATGAACAGGACAATGTTACCCCATAGCTGGTTCCCTCAAGGAAGACAAAGTCATCGATTTCACCTACACAGTTTTTACATGTAAGTACAAGCAATTATAAATCAGTTTGCTTTCTATAGCTAATTTTTAAAGTATTAGCAATTTTAAAGTATTATACTCAGCTACCAAGTACACTATCCTCAGTAGTGTACATGCAGTGGAATGAAAACCAATGCACTAGAATATTGATTTGTAAAAGAAAGAACTCTACAAATGCTAAAATTACTGTCACTTAAGCATATCATTCACAAGGAACTGGAGAGGGCACAAATTCTGCTCACTTCTCTCAGCAATTATCTGCTTCTAGCAGCATTTACAAGCGGCTTTAATCTTCATGACCACCAGGTCTTATGCTTTGGACACCTTTTATCTATTAATATCTCCCAGAGGACAAAAGTCATATTCAGTGTGTTAAATGTTCCACATGTTACTGATTTAACTTTACTAACTATAAAATTCCCTTTCAGACGAGAAGCGTATTTTCAAAAAAAAGGAAGTTAAGAAAGGCATGGCATAATAAACAATTATAGGAATCTTTTAAACATACTATTTGCAAGTCAATTAAAAATCCTAATTATATACTGTACCTTACAAGTAGCAGAACAGAATGGTGCTAAATCAAGCATAAGTGGAAAATCTACATGTCTGTTTACTTTGCGAAGACTCAATCCAGCCTTAAAAAGACACACACACACAAAAATTAGTGCAACAATCTAAATCATGTTTGTTAATTAAAATTAAAAGAGGAATCCTAGAAGTTATTTTTTTCATAGATATGAAAAAAAGACTAATGAATAGTTAAAAATGTATATATGACTAAATTTTTCATTAGGTTTCATAAACTCTTAATACAAAGATCTTTCATTTATATGAGCATTTTTACCACAAACAATATGGAAATAATTACTTTCACTGTGGCTTTTCAACACTAAGGGAAAAAACAAATTCAATGTGATAAAAGCTAAGCTACTGATACACATGCCGTCCTGAAAGGTATTCAACTAAAGAGTCAGGAGGCTGGTGTCCTAGGTCTGACTCCATGACTAGATAATAGTTAACTTGGCTCCAGGCGACCTCATCTAGAGACAGAAAATGAGTAAAATACATTAGATTAGATTCTTTTCAGTTCTAAAATTCAGTGATATTCATTCATTAATAGAAAACAGCCTGAATACTCAAATAATTTTATTAACAAAAGTAAATGTTAAATATTATATAATAAATCAAAATGAACCTTCATGTTTTTGTTTTTTTTTAAGGAGGACACAGCTCACAGTGGCCCATGGGGGGATTGAACTGGCAACCTTTGTGGTATCAGCACCATGCTCTAACCAATTGAGCTAACAGGCCACCCCCACTTCATGTTCTTAAATAAGCTCTACTTCTTTCTCTATTTTTAATTTCTAAAGGCAAAACTTGGAAAAAGTACGCTTTGCATTATGTAATGACAATAATAACTAGCTGATAGACTGTTAAAGATATTGGATAGGAAACCCACAAATAGAAACTCTATTGGAATCAGAAGATACTTAAATCTGAATTATTTGGGTAGACGAAAACTAATAGATGCAACCTTTCGTGCAAGATTTCATGGCTTACTGCAACAACATAATTTTACTATAGATCTGTTTCCTATCTCCCTTTAAAGAAAAAAAATTGTATTTTTTAACCAAAATATACCCACTTACTGATTTGTTTTTTCAAGTGATTGTTTAGAAGACATAACATGATATCTGATGTGAACTTATGAGGTCATATCCCAGGAGTAATTATTTAATCTGTATTTAGTTTGTTTGCCTCCTTTTTCCTCACCAGGTGACCGCTATAAGCATCCGATACTAACACTGTCTGAGATCATTTCAGGCTAATGTGTCCTCCCCAAACAGTACTTTGCTGTTGAGAAATTACCCCATAACAGGAGAGATTTTTGTAAAGGGCTTTAATATGAATATCTTTTAATTTATTTTTTACTTATAGTTGACATACAATATTATGTTAGTTTCAGCTGTACAACATAGTGATTAAACATTTATATACCTTACAAAGTGATCATCCCAATTAAGTTTAGTAACCATCTTGAATCCCTTTTTCTATGGGATGATTTTTAGAAAATACCTTGCCTTATGTTGGCGCATATACAGTCTCCTGCCTTTTTTTTTCCGTTTTCTTTTAACTGAATGATATCAGAAGTATTTTTCCCATGTCATTATAATGTAAATATGACGTCCAGCACATTGAACAGTTCCACTAGGCTTCCTATCTGTCATGAGCTAGAACGACTGAGATACACATTTTTGTGTATACCTCTATTTCCTCACGATAGGTTCTTAGAAGTGGAATTACTTAGTCAAAAGTAGTAGCTTTGTTTAAAAATTATGTTTTACTCAAAATTTTACTTAGTGTTCTTGATATATATTATTAAATCTCTTTCCAGGTATTACCAACTTACACGCCCACTGCTGGAACATAAAAAAGTGCCTATATCTCACTTCATCCTCGCCAGCACTACTATATCTTTGCCAATTTGACAGGTTCAAAAAGGAATCTCACTCATTTTCTTTTGCAGGAAAGGATGGACCCCTTTCTTCATACTTTCTTGGAACTTTTCTCTCTTCTATGAACTGTCAATTCATGTTCTTTACCATTTTTCTATTAGGGTCTTGATATTTTTCTTATTGATTTTTAAGAGTTCTTTGCATATTTATGATAGTAATCATTTACCATATTTATGACAAAGATCTCTGTGTGAGATTTGCCTTTCAGTGTTGTGGCTGTTTCTAATATACATCTCTAAAGTTACTACAGAGAAACAGGCTTTCAGGGACGCTAAGAATACTAGGAGCAGAGTCTGCTCCCTGTAATTCCCAGTCCCTGGGAATGAGAATACCGCTTTGCTGACATTACATTTAGCTTAAGAGCAAGAAGGGACCAAGATGTCCATAAATATTTCCCTTTAAGGTCATGAATTCTTTCTGTAAGTTGTTCCTAAATAGGGATGCAAGTACCAAATATAAAAGAACTGTGGTACATCATGTGATTAGCTTCTCAGAGCTGCATGACCCTATCTTGTTCACACAGAGTCACTGTAGTTACATACTTTCCACTAGGCGTTCAGATGTAATGGGACACTGTACATCCACTTCTGCTCTCCACGGCCATTTCATTTCCACTGAGTTTCTATAACCATGGCTATAGAAAATCAACAATTTAACCTAATCTTTCTGTGGATAGGGAGAAGGGTTGTAGAGAAAAAAATCTCTTCCTGCCCTTCTGTGGCCTCCCTGAAACACTGAAGATATATAATCAAAGCTTTCAATCTTTTCTCTTGAGATTTCTTTTCTGGCTTTTATACTTAGAAAATCTTCCATACAGAGGTCAGGTTGATATTCATTTAAGTTTTCTTCTAGTCTTTTGATAATGTGTTTCATACAATCTTAAAAAATTATCTGAAAATAGTATTGATATATGGTATAGAAGAAAGCTCTAAATCTTTATTTTCTCCCACAGCTATTATTCCTAAATCCTTTACTGAATAACAACAGCCTCCTTCCCAACTGATTTCAGAGTCTTTCATTATAACAAAAGAGCTTTAAATTATACTCATGTTTTATTTACTGACAATTCTGACCATATTGTTTTAATTATTAAAAAAGTTTTATTTTCAAACAGGTATCAAAAAATCATCCCTTTTAACTTTTGCAAGAATGTTTTGGTATTTTCACTTATTTATTCTTCCAGAGAAAGGTTAAAATCATTTTATCAAATGCAAAAAAAAAAAAAAAGAAAGAAAGAAAGAAAGAAAGAGAGAGAGAGAGAGAGAGACAAGACCTTGGAACAAAATTATAAATAATTGGAAAGAAACCTGCCACGCTAAAAATATTTTGGTTCCCTCCCATTGCAGAGCCCACAGGGTGGAGCCTGCTTTAGAGCCCATTTTGTACTTAGTCCTAGCCAACCATGCCCAGCCTACGCACCCCTCTCACTGGGATCTTGAGAGCTCAGAAAGTTATCTGTACGTTGCTCTCTCCCTGCTTTTAAGAGTTCTTAAACCTTATTTTCCTTTGACACACAAACACACATACAACTTGGGTTCCTACTACCTAAATCTTCAAATATTGTGAATTAAACAATTTTAGTTAGAAAAGTCTTATAAGCTATTATGGCTCAAAAGGCAGTAAATCCCATATGACAAATTTTTAAATGCATTAACATTCATCCTTGACAGTATTTTACAAGACTTAGGGCTCTGCAAAACATATGATGAAAATTACTAAAGTGCTGCTAAAGGGACTTTTACCTGATGGAACCTTTTAAGATGGAGAATTAGGATAGCTGGAACAGCAGAAATGAGCAACTGCTTCCTGGCATTAGTATAAATCCCTTCTGCTTTCTTTTCTGCATAAAATATAATAAATTTATGTGTAAGATTCCATTTTATTATCTACCAAATAATATAGTCAATATTTATATAGAAGCATCATACCACATTTTTGAAAATATTAAAAAGGAAATTAGAATGAACTACTGATATATGTAACAGCATGGATGAATCTCAAAGCATTATGCTAAGTGGCAAAGAGGCAGAGACAAAAGGCTATATACTATATAATTCCATTTACTGTTATCCTGGAGAAGGCAAAACTACAGGGAAAAGAATCACATTAGTGAGTACAGGAAATGGAGAATGGAGGAGGGGATTAACTGCAAAGGGGAAATATTTTGGGGCAATGGAAATGTTTTATATCTTGATGGTGGCTACATTACTATATGTTATCAAAACTCATTAAACTGTAAAAAGGATTAATTTTGTTGTATGCAAATTATATACTGCATGCAAACTATTATATGCAAATTAAGTATATCTGATTTTCTTTTTAAGGAAAAAAAGTTAGACTTCTGGTTACGGGGTGCCTCTACTCCTTTCCAAAACCACTAAAATGAAAGTTTTTTTTTTTTCTAAAGGCATGCACTTATACAGACAAAGAATGGGTGAGGTGACACTTGAAGCACAATTTTGGAAGCTGGAAAGGTCTAGTAGTGACTTATGACAATGCCCTCTAGCCAAAGACCACCAGAAACAAACCCAAAATACATAAAATTAGCTATTATACATTGCAGTGAAAGGAGATCATGTATGATGGGAAGGAATCACGGGGCATTTCAATAAGAGGTTGTTAGAAAGGAGTTGTGATATCATTTGAATATGGTCAATTGCATATTTAACTTGGAGTAATATAAATTGGTATTTCTTCCATCTCCCACCTAGACATTTCCTTACTTACCAGTGTATTAAGCATGTCTTTATTCTGATGTTTTGACAATTAGGGCCTTGCTAACACTAGAAGGAGGGCTTCTCCCAGAGCTAGCTAATTCCTAGAGACAGTAAACAACTTAAGTGTGTCTTTCATATGCAAACAAACTAATCCAAAACCCACACCCCAACTACCTCCAATGTTGGGCTCTATCCACCTGCCCTAATCACACCAGGGCCAGTTACCAGACAACTAGAGAAAGCCTCTATAGCCCAGAGCCCACAGAAATTATACAAAACTAGTCAGTCCTAAACTTGTTTATCCAGCCTCACCCGTTCCTTCCCTTGGAAATCATAATAAAAGCTCTTGCCCTCGTTCCCCCTCATTCCCTCCCTGTCCTGACAACCCTGGTGCTCCCGTGCCCCCTCCTCTTGGGAACTGTAACTAACAAACTATCTTTTCAGCAGCAACCATCTCCTAATCTGTTTGCCTCACCATACCTGAATAATAATAAAATCTACATTTTGAAACAACTAGTCATTAAGAATCAGTATTCTCTCCATTTAATTAAGGCTAGAGGAGCACTGAAAATTTCTTACTTGACAAGTCCCCTATTTACCATTTTTCTCTGGTCAAACTAAACACAGTTATTATGTTGCTCATTTTATAATATACAATTATTTAATATCTTCAAATTTATATCTTATTATATGACTTTACACTAGATTAACTGGATTTGTGAAGCGCATAAATCTCATCATTTGTGACACACATTAATCTCATCGTTAATCTCACTAGTGATACTATTTTAAGTTTTAGGGAAATTTCTTCTGGAAAGATTTCAGACAGCTAGTCCCCTGAAATAAAATTATGTGGATTTGTACTTTAAAGGCAGAGATGGATACTTTAGGTTCTTCAATTTATTTCAACAAAAATCTATTGAAAATTTACTCTGCCCAGTCAGTGTCTTTAGTGCTGAGGTACAAATATGCAAATGTGAATATGACAGTCTCCACCTCCAAGCAGCTCAAGTATGGAAACAAGGTTCTTAGGTTCCTCTCTTTGATATCTATAACCAACTGGTCACTATTAGATAATTCATGAATGCTAAAAAACAGTAATTAAGCTAAATATTTACCCGCAGTACTGGATTCCCCTTGGTACTTCCGTTTCTTTTCAGTACAGTTCTCACATAGAAGCTTGTTATTCCCCATTAGTAATTCCATAGATGTAAACTGGTAGAGACAGGACTGAATTGAACATTCTTTAGAAGTAGTTATATAGCTCTGAGAAAGGGTCTGAAAAGCATTTTGGGGACTATGAGACATCATATGCTCCTCCTCTGAAAAACATAACTTATTTGGAAGATTTACTGGCTGATTTTCTCTGTCAAAATCTCTATCTCCAGTTACAGTGCTGCTTAAATGAAGTTCAGCAATAGCTTCAGCCACTCCCTCATCAACACTGTCAGACTCCTTGGTGGGTGGTTCGCTGGCTGAAGGATGATGAAGGTGTCCATTTGTGTGCACATAGCATCCACTACTGGATCTCAACGATGCATTCTGCTTAGAGGCACTTTCAGATTCTGAAGCCTCACTGTCGGCATCAACACTACTTTCCGAATGGCTGCCTTCTTTTTCACTGCCGTCGGTAGGGCTTTCAGTCAGCGTTGACTCCGTACTCATGACACTTGCAAACACTGAAGAATCCCCATTCATTTCAAGGTTTCCATTTTTCCGGTTTATGACAACAGCTTTATCTTCTCCGGATGACAATTTTCTTATACGCTTTCTGCCATGAATTAGTTGATTCTGTAAGTTGACAGTGTTTTCAGAGAAAAGAATCTTGTGACCTTACTGAAAATAAATGCCAGTAAGTCTTATTTAAGTATTCCACAATTATTAAATACATACTATTTCTAATACCTCTGAAATCTATTTCCTAAATCTACATAAACTACAATCAGTAGAAGAGATACTGACAAATAGTTCTAATTTAAAAATAAACCTTTACACAAGAAACCAACAATAGTTGTTACCCATTTAAAGAGAAGGAAACAGTACTTTTGTAGAACAGTGCGTTGAGGGAGGCTTTTCAAATATAAACCTTTGCATCTCTGTAGTCTTGCCACTTAAAAAGCCTTCTACGGAGCAAGTTAAATCTGATCATGTATCAATTTGCCAAGTAAGTACAAATCACATCATGTAAAAAACAATTTTTTTTAATGAAGTGAAAATTCAAATTGATTTCTTTAAATTTACATGGACAATTCAACGACCAGGTATGTCCCTAGTGAAATAATAGGTCTAGACAATGGTCATCGATAACTGGTACCGTCCCAAAAAGAGACATGAGACATGATGCGCATCTCCTTGACGGAAATAAGTATACACCACCACTGAAAAGTTTTCTCGCCAAAAATTAAATAAATAATCGAACCTAAACCTAATTAGGCCTCTAGATCTAAATGCCTTAGAGAGAAAATAGTGGAGACAGAGGCACCTGTTAACAACATGAGAATGTAATAGTAAAATGAATTAGTATTGATGTGGGAATGTGAGGAACTGCTGAAAAAAAAGAAAATGACCTGGTTTCTTCAACAAATGAAAAAAGGTGCAAAGGAAAAAAGGCGGGGGATGGAGAGGGAACAACAATCTGTAGATTAAAAGAGATTTAGGAGATATGTCAATCAATTGCAATCTATAGATCTTTTTTTAGATCCTGAATTCAAACACACTTTAAAAAGCAAAACCAAAAACCAAGTATTTATGAGACAACTGTAGAAATTTAAATAACTGGATATTGGTGCTACTAAGAAGTCATTAATATTTCAGGTATGATAATGGGACTGTGGTTATTTAGTTAAAAAGAGTATTTATCTCTTAGAGACACACATTAGAGTGTACGACACATTTGGGATTTATTCCAAAATAATCTGGAGTGGGAGGGGGGAGAACATAAGATATAGATAAAACACTATTAACCATGAGCTAGTAACCATTATGAAGCTGAGAAATGGGTACATGGGAGTTTATTATACTATTTTCTCTACTTTTGTGTATTTTTTACATTTTTATTAATAAAAAATTTTAAAAACTAGATGTCTCCCAAATGCACACAAGCTTACCTTATCTTTAGATGAAGAAGGCTTCTTGGTTGCTCTGGGCTGATGAGTATTTTCTATAGTAACAGTGCCACTGAACTGACCAATATCTGTCTCCTTTACACTTCTATATTTACTCATTCTTCCCAAAAGTACAGGTTTTGAAACCTACATAGATGTCATGTACATAACACAAAACTTCTTTAAGAAATAAATTCTGGATAGCATCTACTTTTTAAAATTTCTAAGTCATTTGAAATGTAATTTCCTTGACATTAATTCTCAAAATATAAAGCATAAGGGTTTAAATTCCTTGAGAATAAGAACTATATCATACTTTATGCATACACAAACCCCAATATTACACTGTACAATTACTGTATATAAAAAATAATGACTCAGGTATCTGATAATATACTCAACAAATATCTACACATGAGTAAATAAATGCCCTTCACAGAAGACTTATTAGTAAGTTTTATTCTCCTTACCCTTTCTTCTATTATAGGAAGTGAAATATCAATAAAAGGATCTTTCACTGTGGAGATCTTTAAAAGAAAACATTGAGGACTTCAGTTAGAATTCTAATATAGACAATGTAGCTTCATAAAGTCTTAAAGAAATCAAACTTCCCAGGCAACTTAAAATTTTAAGTTAAAAAACATTCCTGGAACAAATAGCAATTTAATTGGGCATAGTAGCACATAACGTTAACTAAAACAAGATATCCCAAAACTTTAATAAATACAACTCAGTTGAATTTTATAATGTCAATATGACTAACCTGTAATAGTTAAAGTAATTCCAAAATAAACTGTGTAGTATAACAATGATTAACTAAAGATATAAATATATTTTTGGTGAAATCAATGCCACAACATAAGTAAAATATAAAATGTTAAGAAAAAGCCATGAAAAAAAAACAGAGTCTGACTGCTTCATAGATTCTTTAAGATAGTTCTGTTTTAAAAGATACTCTCTAGCTTGTGAGAGAGGAATCAACTTCTATGTTGAATATATTAAAAATCTAATATCATGTTGATACAGTCTGTGCTTCCATATGACAAGCTAGGAGATATAATATATATTACGTACTGATTGTATAAGACTAGAGAAGATAGAAAGGAACTCCATAATCTGGGACATAAGAATGAACATAAAGACTCTCTCTTTTAAAATAAACTCTGACAAAAGTTTAAACTGATCATACGCTAAGCCACACACTTTCAGAAATATTCCTTATCAAGCAATTGAAAACTTATAAAAATTTATATATCTTTAAATTGTTGTTAAAGTACAGATGGCATTCCAAATAAAAATTATCATTAAATTCAAAGATGAGTCAAGGCTACTTTAAAAAAAACTTCAAAGTCCTAGAAAAGGAAACTTGAAATCAAATGTGGTAGGTTACCCTAGGTTATGTTACTACATTAAATTATTTCTGTTGGAATTACATTTTAGGGCAATGCATAATTACATAACATAGTTATCCCGGTCACAAAACTTTCTCTTTTATTTCAATACAAACAAGTAGCTAACACATTCAAGCATGTTAAAATAGGCTAAGAGAACTTCACAGGTTTCTCGAGAGGAAAAATAACACATCTACTTTAAAAAATTATAAATTATGTTGATTTCCTAGGAGTGAAAAATACAGTTTAAGCAAATTTTCAAAATCTATTATGTAGTCATCTGCCACAAAAATAAATGACTGCTGATGATTATATGTAAAAGAAAGAAAACAATATACAACAATATGATTGTAATCTAGTCCATGTTGAAGTGAATTTCAAAGTACCTACCTCTGCACATTCTTCACACATGACCGTGCTAGTTAATTCACCAATAAAGATCTGATTTATGAAGTTCATTTTCACTCCTTCTCTTCCATATGCTGCAAAAATAATACTTTTTAATACAAAAAAATATGTCAACCATCAACCTAACAATGTAACATGCTTTTTTCTGTTGATTCAAAAGAAATGTAAGGCAGATGTCCAGTACCACATTTAATAATGTTTTACTATATGATGTTATAATGACTTCTCCTTCACAATTTTGTTGAGAAAGTGTGACAATCAACTATAGTAGTCGCCAAGTAAAAACGAACTGCTCTTAAGAGGTAAAATAAATAGAGCAATAATCACTATTCCTATTACACCTTAAGAGCTGCCATTAAACCCTTTAAAGCCTGTGCCTGACCTACAGATAGCGGGATGGGAAAGGAGATTATGCTTTGAGGGCTACAGATACCAGAACAGTAACAAGAAATGACAGAGTAGTAAGAGAAGTAAACACAACATAGTGTAAAGAATTAACAAGGCAATTAATAACTCTGTTATATATATAACTGTTCAGTTACATAAAAAATGTCAAAATTATTCTGTTTGAAAAATACTTATAAATCAAAGGAAATTATGCCCATGATTTGCTTCAAAATAGTCAGGGATTGGGAGAAAACAGATGAAACATAACACCCTATGAATTGAACATAGTTTCTGTGGGGTGCTGGGTACATGGGGCTTCATTATACTATTTTCTCTACTTCAATAAAAGTTTGAAATTTTCCATAATAAACATTGAGGGTAAAATATATTAACAAACCGATTCACTCCTCTTTCAAACTTTTCTTCTATCCTGTTTGGGTCTCTACCTTCAAACATCACACAAACAACATTTTAAAACATTATTTGAAGCACTGAACGACAGAGCAGACATATCTGGATGTATCATTAAACATTTACTAATTATAACTACTTAGAAATCATGATAAACCAAGATGTTTCATTAAGAAAAATTGTATAAGCGATTAAAAATAAAAAAGATTACAAAACTGGAAAGAGGTGAAAGTAAAAGGGGGTAGTTATTCTAAACATGCACTAGATGGCAGTATCTCAAAACAAAAGAACAAAGAGGATGCTTGAGAATCTACATTTTTAAAAATCATGAGCCCTTAATTGCATATAAAGTTTTGGCATGTACGATCACAATGTATGTATATTTTTCACATGTAGCATGTGCATATAATGTTACAAAAACATAGAAGTTAGGAGAATAAATAAAATACCAGTAATATTTTTAAATGTCTTATAAAAATAATGACATCATATTACCATTAGTTAATATCTCAAGGCAGAATATACATCTAGGACAAGGTAAATTACTAATAATATAGAATATAAACCCACATTTAAATATTGAGAATTATAAGTGATCAGCTTTAATTAGATAATCAGTGTCTTTGCCTCACATTTTGGCTTAGTAAAGCAGTCATGTATGCTTGACCTGTTAGTACTCTGTTCAATAAATGGTCTCCTTGCAGGAATCTTTGGAGCACTTAAGCAGTTTTTCTAGTACAGATAAACCCATTTACCCAAGCACACTTCAATTGCAAAATGATACAGTGTGATAACAGTGAACTTTCAAGTGAGGCTGGTACTTCCAACAACCTTTCAAATGTCCCTTAGGATACTTCACATAAGGGCATTAGTGCCACTCTGCACTAATATTAGTTTTATTTTTAATAATTCGCATTGATACATCCTAACACTTTCTATGACCCACTACACTATCTTGCAGCCACTGGAATAAGTATACCTTCATTTTAAGGCCACTACTTTAGATAATTAGTTCGCATAATGCTCGGTTCTTTTTCCCCTGAAAATGAACTTGTAATATTTTCTTCTAGAAGAAAGTTTTAACAGTGAAATAATCAACATACCTTTGACTTTTTTCCTAGTTTCATCATCAGCAGTTTTAGTAGTTGGGTTGTTAAATGCTTTTAGAATGCTAGCTTGTATTCTCTATAAAACAAAGTTAATAAGAATTTAGTAAGTATCTATTCTTTCAAAGCAGTATTTTGTCTTCCTTTGAATATCTGGGTTAGTAAGTTAACTCCAGTCTCATCCCCTCAATAAATAATAGAAGGACTTTCAAACAACAAGGTACCCTGGATCTCAGTTCCCTGGTCTGTGAAACAAAATGAACTTCTAAAAAATGAAATATGTCCTTTCCTCAAGTTCTAAAATTCCATGAATGAACAATTCTCTTATTTGGGGGAGAATTTGGAATTAGAGTCAAAGTTCCTATGTTTAGCTTCTATCTTGGGTTAAAATATTTTTCTCAGTCTAAAAAAAGCAAGCAGCCTAGTCTCATTTTTTCTTACAGGTCTAAAGTAAGTTTTCCGTCTTTTCCTTTCTCTCCCCCCTCTCTCTCCATTTGTCCCTCTTTCCTTCCTTCTCCCCGTCTCTGTCCCTAAAATAATGTATTTCTTAATCAGGACAAAAAGTCATGAATAAACCATATGAAATTTTTTGTCCATGAAGAAAATCTTAATATACATGAGATCTTACCCTAGTCACTACGACTTCCATGCACATTGTTTTATGTATATACATATGGCTAAAGTCCAGAATATCGAATTAATGTCCACAGCAAGAATACTCCAAATGTTGCCTTTTGTTTTATTTGAGTTTAGTTGTCAGTAATGATAATGTAGTAAATTCTTTAGTGGCTCTTAGTAAATGACAAGGCTTATGTATCCACATATCCTGCATTTATTTTAGGAAAGATCTAACGTCACAGAAAACTTTCAGAATTAAATAAAACTACATATTCCAATAAAAACTTATTTAAGCTAATGAATCATTATCTTTTACACTAATTATGCCCCTAATTAGTGGATGAAGTTCATCTTCTCTAATTCACATTTTAACAGTGGGGTGAAAGGAAAACTTGTTAATTATCCTTTAAAATATCTTTTTAAGTAAAGTCTTAATCACAGGTTTTCATGTGTGAGACCACTGTTTGATCTGGACTTCCTGGTGTAAAAATGGTAATAAATATGTCAAAGAGAAACTAAACCCAAACTGCAGACTTCTCAGAGAATCCAAGATACTTTCCACTATTCAGAAGAAAATTCACAGCTTTAAATATTTAAATCAATTGAAAAGAATAAAAACAAATTATGCAGCCAATTTATAAGTTTAGAAAAAAAGATATCAATACTGAACAAAAGTAGAAGAGTCAGTGGAAATAAAAGTGAAAATTAAAGAGAATAAATGAATCAAAAGCTGATTCTGTGGCTGGGAGATAAATAAACCCAATAGTTAATCTTAATCAAGGATAAAAAATACAACATCACACCTAAGAAAAAAGGGAAACCACTAGCAAAATTAAAGATACTTGAAGTGATCATCAGAGGCCACTATACTCGACTCTCACATAATTACATTGGAAAATTTAGAAAAAAACATGTAATTTTCCAGGAAATTAATCCCAGAAGAGACAGAAAATCTTCCAGCTTTAATGGGGGGTGGGGAAGAGGAGAAGTTGTTAGGTAGTTCTCCTTACAAAAAGCTCCATGCGCTAACAATTTCACAGAGGAATGCCACTAAAGCTATGTTCCAGGGCATAGCAAAAGGGAAACTTCCAAATTATTTTCATGAAGCACAATAATGGTACCTAAAGCTGACAAAGAATGCACACAACACACAGCAATACCAATCATGAAAAAATTCAACAGACTACAGCAGCACATTTAAAATACAGTAGTACAATATGACCAAGAGGCTTTTACTCTAGTAATGCATATCATTATAGTAATATAAGTCATCATATTAATAGATGTAGGAGAAAAAATTATAAGATCAAATCCTTTCATATCCCCTATTCATGACTCTTAGTTACCAATGTATTAAAGTTCTAGTCATTGCATTTGATAGAAAAATAAATCTCAAAGGTCTAAAAATTGTAGAGAAGATAAAATATAATAAAGTCAATAGCCTTCACACACAAACAGAAGATATGGGAGAAAATACCCCATTTACAATAGCCACTAAAAAGACATAATAACTAGGAATAAACTTTAAAAATGTGTAAGATCTAGATGAAGAAAATTTTAAAATAGTACTGAAAGACACAAGAAAACTTGATTAAACACAAAGACACACTGTGTTCTTGAATAGGTCCTAACATTATAAACATTTGAATCTCCCCCACCCCAAATTTGTGCATTTAACAAAATTTCAGTAAAAACAGTAATAGTTGGGGGTGGGGTGGGGGTTTGTTTTGTTATTTGAATGTAAGAGGTTGAAGGGAGACTGGTTCTAAATTAGATATGAAAAGTGAACAAGAATAGCAAAGAAAACTGGGGTTTGGGGGTGCAGTGAGAGATGACTGGTCCTACTAGATTTATTGAAATGCATTAAAATATAATTTAAAATATGATCCTAGTATTCGAACAGATAGGCAAATAAAATGAATGAAAAGTTACGAAATAATAAACCCAAATACATATGAAAAATTAGTATAATTAGAAGGTTATTAATTTGGTGGGAAAAGCATATTACACAGTTTGGATCACTGTAGGACAGTCAAAAAGGAAACAGGATGTATTTCAATGGATCAAGAGTTAAATTTAAAATGTATCATAAAAGTACTAGAAGAAAACATGAGAAATTCTTTTATAACCTTGGAGGAGGAATGCCTTTTTAACTATGACTCAATATCCAGAAGCCATAAAAAAAGGCTGTTAAATTCAAAAACAAAAAAATTTTAAACTTTATATATATAAAAAAAACTGCTTCCACATTATAAGCAAAATCAAAACACAAATGACAAACTTGGAAACAAACATATTCTCTCCTAGTACACAAAAAGCTTTTAGAAATCAGCAAAGAATCAAAACCTAGTAGAAAAATGGGTAAAAAATAAGAACAGATGAGAAGATACTGAGCCTCACTTAAAAGAGAAATGTACACTAAAACTACCACTTTCAACCTAGCAGACTGGCAAAAATTTTTAAAGTTTGACAAAAAAAATCTTTTAGTGAGGCTATGGGGAAACAGACTTTCTTATATGGTATGTTGCTGACAGAAGTGAAAATTGTATGCCTTTGGAGAACAATTTGGTATCTATTAAAATTACAAATGTATATATCATTTGATCCAGCAATCTCATTTCTGTATTTACAATAGATATACTTACACACATGCAAAATAACACATACATACACATTATTCATTATAGCATTGTTCATAAAAGCAAAAACAATGGAAACAACATATAAGGGATAATCAATAAGGAATTGGTTAAGTACGTTGGGGTGAAAAAATAGGGAAGCTTTCTATCTTCTGCTATGGAAAGACTGCTACAATATCTTAAGTGAAAAAAGACAAAACACAGAAAGGTGTATATATAATATATGCCACCTTTTGAATAAAGTAAGGGAAAAAATATATATATATATATATAATTTCCCTTTACACACCCACCACCACCACCACCACCACCACCACCAAATGAAAGCATAAACCAAAAAAGATAACAACATGGTGTATAGACACCATCAGGGCCAACACATAAGAGAGGCAAAGGGAATTCCCAGGAGCAAGTTAGGGAAAAGTCTAGAATGATGCCTATGCATCAAACATGGGAAGCAACCAATCCAGACTGGAGCAGTGAAACCTGTGAGATAGACATACCAGTACAACCAACACCAATATCCCCTCTGCCATTGTACCATGCTTTTAATCTAAGGACAGAATACATGGGACATAAGCTGCTAATGTCCCTATTCTCCCCTCTATGCCCTGTTGCCTGGATCAGCACAGGTTATACTCATACATTATATTTACCCTCCAGAATCATTCTGCTCTGACCTATTCCTGAGAGTCATGAGCCAGAAGCAGAAAACAGACAGCTAGTACCTGGTCTCTACTACATCTCTGCTAGTTGCCTTGACTATTCCATGCCTGGCTCAGAACACATGCATGATTGTGCTCACTGACTTCCCCAGAAAAAGCTCTTGTAAATTCTGGGAAGCCAAAACCAGAGTATGTTGCAGAGATTCTCTCAGCTCATCTTGCTTCACGAGTCTTCATCCAATAATGCCAATAGGTTTGTACTTGCTACCCAGTTTTGCAAAACTAAACAATATATTGTTTAAGCATACATTGGTAGCTCTCAAAACTGTAAGAAAAAGCAATCGAATGATTTCTCTAAGTCAGAATAGTGGTTATCTCTGATAAGGAAGAAATGCTTGGGGGAAAAAAGGAACAGGTAGCTTCTTTAGTACTACTGTGTTTCCCCGAAAATAAGACGGGGTCTTATATTAATTTTTGCTCCAAAAGACACATTAGGGCTTATGTTCAGGGGATGTTATCCTGAAAAATCATGCCAGGGCTTATTTTCTGGTTAGGTCTTATTTTCGGGGAAACACAGTAATAAATTCTTTTTTTTTTTTTAACACTGGGAGTGGTGGTGAGGAGGAGTGCTAGTGGTATTTATATTATCCTTTAAACTGTATGTATATTTGTACACATTCTTCTGTATGCATGATATGTTCCATAGTAAGTTTTTAACACCCTCCCCCAGTAATTGTGGAACTGAGTTTTGTTTGTTAACTGGCCTATGATCAGCGCTTTATATTTCCTAGAGCTGCTCACTATTTTCTTCCAGTGTATTTTGAAAGTTAATGCAAAATTCAAAAACTTAAATATATACGAGTAGGGTATAAAAGTAAACATACCATGTCATACTGCCCTGAAATATATGCAAAGGTAATCAAAATAAAATGTGTCCCAGAAGCTATTAAATATTGTCACAGTCTCCAGTTCAGACTAAATAAATTTTAAAACTGATATAATTCAGATATTGTCTAAGCTAAATTTAACTTACACCTTGAAAAAAGAATTTCTTTAACTAAAATAAGAAAATTAGAATAGCGTGAATTCCAGCAGGAGAAATATTTAATGGACATAAAGGAAAGATTCCAATGTTCACCTGTAAATATTTAACAGAACTATAAAAAGCCTCTCTAGCTACTAAAAATAAAGACCTCTAACTCAACTTGAAGTCTGTAAATTTATTCTACAATTTGAACATTTGATTAATTTAGACATGACTTTCAATATGATTTAATAAGCCTTTGTTACATTCTAAAATGTAAGCTATATCACCTCTTAAAAAGAGGAAAAATAAAGTAAAATAAAAAAACAAAAACAGCAAAAAAAGATTAAAACCAATGAAGGTGATTAAATTATTAACTTCTAAACTATTAGACTTTTGCTTTTTTATTGTCTCCTAGACACAAATTTTTGTTCTCTGCTCTACACTATTAAAGAGTTAATTAACAGGTAACTTGTCAAGTCAATAAAGTAAATGGGTTTAGGTACATCTACAACTTCTCATTGTTAAGAGCTGTGCTTGAACCATTTAGGTTAAAAAACAAAGATAGACTTTGGTCAGGGAGCTAACAATTGCAGCACATTAATCAACTAGCACTTTCCAAGTACAACTATTATAATACAAATTTCCATTTTAAACTTCTTTCAAAAATAAGTGCAAAAAACTCATAGTTTAATTGAGATATTGTATCTTTTAAATAATCCTATCCAATAATGTGCTAAAGTCATGTCTTTGAGAAGACAATAAAACTGAAACATCACTTAGTGATAGCTCAAATTAAAACAAAAAAGTCAAACAGCATGTATGTTTGTAAGTTGAAAAGACTGTCTATGAAAGTTCTTATATAATAGTAAATTTGATTTTATTTTGCACATAAAAATTTACAATTTTTGCACAAATGATCCCTTTAGTGCTCTATTCAGGAAGAGCATGTTATATTCCTGAACTTTATAGTCATAAGAAAAAGACATTCTGAAACAATACGAAAGGAGGTCAGCAGTTTTTAATCATTACTAAAAGCTTCTGGTGCCAGACATAACGCCAAAACCTTTCTTCAATCAAAAACACACAGCAGTGACAAACTAGACAACAGCAGGATTAACAGCTGTGGGGTTCCCAGGCCAGACAATGCAGCTCCTGCCTGGGTACTCACTGTAACTGACCGGCACGACTGTCCTTGCTTACAAGACTGAATAGATCCACAGCGTTGACATTTTAATTTTGCCACACCATCTAAAACCCTCAAAGAGAGGAAGAAAGATAGGAGCTTTCAAAAATTCAAAAATTAATGTTTCCTGCTGTACTGCCTGAGTTTTTAAGATACGGTGAATTGCAATGCACCATTATGACAAAATAATAATTTAACTGTAACAAAGAATGTTATCAAGTAATAGAAGCGAAACAAACAAAAAAAAGGATAGATTTTGTTTTATTTGTAATATCAACAGAGAGAAACGAAGTAAAGAGGTAATTTTTAATTCCATTTACAATGATACATGACCACCATGTAGAAAACATATTCCTGCAAATCATAGGGGGGAGAATCATTCTAGCAATTGATAGTCTGAAGTAATCTTTAACTCGTATTATCATATGTAGGTTCAGAAGCTTAGAAATACATTTACTATTCATAATATAAAGGCAGAGCATCTCTCCCCACCTAGCTACTTTGTATTGTCCCCCTCAACAAGAGTATCAATACACCAGAGTTATTAACTTAGATTTAATACTTATTCAAATAGTGAAATAATTGTGCTTAAATTTTAAATAGCAAGCTTAAAAAAAAACATATTATTTATACTGGTCACTGAAGACCAAGCATTAAAACTAAACTCTAATAAGCAGTATTGTATAGAATTAGAAAGCTCATTGGTTTGCTAGTCAGAAATACTTAAATTTGGAATCTCCATTCTCAGTATCTGTTTCTAGATCTAAGATAATATCATCAAATATTAGCTCATGGGGGATTGTGCTAATGTCCCCAAAATTTAACTAATTATAAATCTCTTAATTGTTTTAAAACAAATTATAGCTAAAACATAATACAGTATTATCCTGTCAATATAACAGTTTATTCAAATTCTAACCTAGTCAAAATAACTGAATATCCCCAAGAAACTAGCCAGTATAACTTATTTAAGAGACTGTTTATTTTTTTCTTCCCAATTCAAATTCTCAATAGAAACTGTCCATTTAAAGGTTAAATTCTGACAACTTATTCAACAAACATTCACTGAACACCTACTACGTGCAAGGCACATGGGATATAGAGATAATACTATATCATTCCTTGAGGAATGTCAATATAATCTAAGGTGACAAAGATATAAATTTAAATAGAAGGTGTTAGTTAGAGTTCATAATCAAAATATACAAAAGTAGAGAGATAGCACAGAAAAGGAATTACACCTTCAAAAGTCAAATTTAAGTCAATAAACAGCCAATTAAGGATGGCATTGTAATATACAGTTGGCCCTTTGTATCTGCAAGTTCCATATCCATAGATTCAAACAACCTTGGATTGAAAATATTCGGAAAAAATGTTACACTGTTGCTCACGTGTACTATGTAATTAGGTCTGCAATGACTGCCTCTGTACTGAACATGTAGAGACTTCTTTTCTTGTCATCACTGCCTAAACAATACAGTATAACAACTATTTTCATAGCATTTACATTGTATTTGGTATTATAAGTAATCTCTAGAGACAATTTAAAGTATATGGGATGATTTGCATAGCTTATTGCAAATACTACGCCACTTTATATAAGGAACTTGAGCATCCAGATTTTGGCATCCTTGAGGGGTTCTAGAACCAATCCCCTGAGGATACTGAGGAAACACTGTGCACTGGCAACATGAGTGATTAACTCATTCTTTAAGATTATTTCCAAGACTATATTAGAACCCTAATAACTCTCTCTTCACTGAAAACTGGCCATTAGGAGAAAAGAAACAATATGATGTTACAATTCAAAGTAAGATTTAAAAAAAAAAAAGAGGAGGGGCCACTCTGCCTAGTAACATAGTAACACCTACTACAAGCAAATGAGCAACTCATTTTCACCTGGTTACTTTACTTCATATTAATATAAAAGAACCGCATTCACTTGAAGGGAAAACAGAATTTCACCTACTATTACAATTATGATTGACAGGGTGTGGGGACAGAGCCAGGAATGCAGTTTCCAGGCTCTTGGCCTCACGTGGAAAGGTGCTGGCTCGGGTAGTAAATGGCATCAACTGTGATTGGATGGCCATCAGCTGTGGCTAGTTGGCCGTCAGCTGTAACCAGTGAGCCATTGGCCACTAATATAACTGCTGCTAGCAGCAAATAGGGGCTAGCAAGATGGTGGCTGAGCTAGCAAGTGCGGATTGCAGTTAGCACGGCAGCGTGCAGTCAGCAAGGGGTTGGTTGGCAGAGAAGTGGACAGCAGGTTGTGGATCGTGTGGCTCCTGCTTCCTGTGTCTCCAACCCAGCCACCAGCAAGACTATAGTGGTATGGCTCCCCTATCTATGGCTCTGTGGGTGTTCCTTTTTGGCCTCACCACGTCCTGCATTCTTATGTGGGGAGCGGGAGCAGAGACCCCGCATGACACCCTGCATGACACAGGGGCTGTCCACAAGGCTATATTGAGAATTATGCTGAAATTGAATCCAGACTCAGAACTATTATGACTGATTTGCAATGTCTGCTGTGAGTAAGAAAGGGGGGAAATGGAGGATATGTACTGTGTATTTTGCTATCTTTAATATCTTGAATTTTCTGAGAAAAATTACATTGTATTTGCATAGGATACCAACAAAAAAGTTTAACTTAACTAATTGAATATTAAAGTCAACAAAGAGCAGAAAGAAAACCAACAAAATGCACCTAAGCCATCAAAAAAAGTCAACAAAAAGCCAATCAATTAAGGGACAGGGTTACAGTAAACACTGTTTAGGGAATCTATCCAGTCCATCAGCCATTCCTTCTTTTCTGAGAAACATTCCCTGATTTAGTGGCTGGGACCCCACTCGCCTGGCCACAAGCGACTGATCCCTGAGCGGATCTTTATCCAGCATGGGATGATGAAGTTTCTCTCTTGGGAATTGAGATCTGGGATTCCCAAACAGCCATTTTCATTTTTATATTCGTATGTAGAACTGCAGCATACAAACTATGCTGATCGTGTGCTACCATTCAGACAGAGAAGCAGAGAAACTACTCAGTCTGCAGAGAGATGAATAAAGAAAATCCACAGAGCCAGAGAAATAAGAATACTTTCTGGATTCCTGAGAATCTTCCTATATTCCCAGCTATAACCTCCTTCACCTGGATTCTTAGATCCCTTTTCTTTAAGCTAGTTTGAACTGATTTCTGTTATTAATAGCCAATGGGTTGTAAAAGGGCAAAAGACAATAATCCTAGGGTAGAGTCAAAAAAAAAAAAAAAAAAAAAAAGAAATAGAAAAATATCAAATTACTTCTTAACCATGCATTAAAGTTATGATAGACATTCCTTCAGTTTTGTACCCTCTTCTTAAGAGTTTATGTGACAAACATAAGGAAACCTTACTTTTGTTTCTTCTGTCCTCACTGCATCCAGCAGATAATGCAGAAGTTCCTGACTATCCTGTTGTTGAAAACTTTTAAATCGAGGGGCCCTATGATTTAAAAACAAAATAGGAAAGAAATAAGAACAATCGTTTCATCAACAATATATTACTATTATTTAAAATCACTTTTAAATAACCTATAGTCACAGATTCAATTTACTTTCTTTTTCTATTAAGTTGAAAGATAAAATGTGATTACTGGTCCAATTAAGATGAGATCTTAAGTGCACTGAGTACAACGTTGCTACCATTTATTAGGTAACTACCGTGTTTCCCCGAAAATAGGACCTAACCGGAAAATAAGCCCTAGCATGATTTTTCAGGATGACATCCTCTGAACATAAGCCCCAATGCGTCTTTGGGAACAAACCTTAATATAAGACCCGATCTTATTTTTGGGGAAACACAGTACCACATGCCAAGCACATTGTTAAGCTTTATATATATGAAGTCACATAATCCTCAAACAAGCTTGGGATGTACTATTTTCTCCCCCTTATATGTGAGGGCTCCAAGGGATCACTTAAATAATTTGCAAGGTCACACAGCAAGCAAAAAAAACCAAACAAACACCAAACAAACAAAAACAACAGTATTCAAACCCAAGCTACTGTGATCTATTATCTTCCTACCTTAAATAACCAAAAGAAAAGCAAATGATTATTTATATTAAAATAAAGATATAACCTGATGTCTCTGTGAATGTATTTAAGGATTTGACAGACTTCCTGTGTATTAAAGGATGAGGTGCTATTCATAGAGACATTAATACAGCAAATATTTAGGTTATTTCAGTAACTTTAAAAAGCAATATTCTCCAATGCTAAATGAACATTTTTGCCTTAAATGTAAACAAGTATTAAATTTAGAAACTGCTCTGATCTAAAATGAAGAATTTTGTTAACACAAAATTATAAGAATATCTTATGTAGTACAACACAAGTTTACAATTGTCTCACTATGGTATATTACAAAACATATACACAACAGTGCTGTGAAGAAATTCATAGTTAATATGAACTTCATTTTATACTCGACAAAACTGAAGAACAAGGTGAGTGCCACTGACATAAATCCAGGTGCTCTGATTCTTGAGTTCAGTACTTCAAGCATTATTCCTCATTATCTCACAATAACATTCATTCTGGTAATGCACTAATGTGAGGCCCTGATGCTAAAAATCTATCAGAACCAGTAGTGAATCTAGCCTGTAACAGGAATCATCATTTCAGTTACTCTTCATTTTTGCAAAGAAGTAGCAAACAGCAGGACGATGTTGAGAACACTTTCATTTACTCCCTTGCTGGGTTTCCCTTTCTGCATGTGGTGGTGTCCACCTCCTAAATCAGAGATGAGGACAGAAACCAAGACAGACACAGATTCCAATCCTATTTGAGCCTCACAGGCTAGAATCCATGAAAGGCAGAAATTGTGCTGCAGGTATCAAGAAAGGTGAGTGGAGTGGAAGAAGACGGGAGGAGGAAGCAGGAGAATACTTCAGAGATCCTCACCAGCCAGGTGGTATGTAAGAAGAGACAGTCTATGGCTTTCAGAGCAGAACCACAGGAGGGATTTCGGTCCTGAACAACGAAAATCGGTCCACCATGTCTGCCTACACCATCATCTCAACCGTGCACAAAGCACTTATTGCCTTCTAAACCACGGAAGAAAATTGAATAAACCTAAATTTCTTTCTTTCCTCCTTTATCCAGGACTGGGGGAAAAAAATTGCATGACTTACGAAATCTTTAATGGAGCCTATGCGAGCTACCAATAGCAAAAGAGATCTTCAAGCTTAAAGAATAAAAAGAAAAAAATCACCAAACGTATGAAAAGATTCGCCCTATTCAAAATAAAGGAAACACTATACATTCACAGGAAATGTGCCTAGTAAAAGTGTTGCTGTGGAAAAGAGGAGGAAACTTTTAAAAACCTCAAATTGTAAGAGAAAAATGTACTCATATGCACACTCATTTGGAACAAGAGAGAATTTGTGGAGATGTCTTCCGGGTGAAGATGAATCAGTCCATTCATAATCCAGAAACTCTCTCCACTCCAAACATAAATATAAAAAGAGAAAACAAACAAACAAAAAAAGTTTCAGTGGATTCAATACAGAAAAAAAAAATTCCACAGAGCAAAATAGAACACAAAATAATAGAGAAAATAATAGACTTGATAGGCTGTGGGCCCAAAAAAGCTCAGCTCCGAGGGATAAAGAAAACTGAAAGCACTTCACCTCAGAAAGGGACAGAGCGAGGCTCATTGTTTAAGTGTGGGTTGGTTTTCCCAAGAGCCTGAAAGGAAGCCTTTAGGCAAATATTGCCTAAAGCTACTACAGAACACAGCACAGGGACCTGCAGCTGAGCCAAGCCTTCCATAAACTCCTCTCACATCCCTAAAACTGTAAACCATTAAGAGACCTGGATCTCCAGGGCCAGCCTATAGGGCAGGGGTGAAGCTATCTTAAAATTTAAAATGTTTAGGCAGTTAGGAGAGGGATATCAGAAAGGGGGGCAATAGGGAGGAAGGGAAGGTGAGGGGAGTGGCCGGGAAATAAGAAGGGTTAGAGAAAATGGGGGAAAGCAAAGATGGATGAGAACAAACAAACAACGAAATCTACTCCCAAAGGAGCCTACAAACCAATATTACAAAATACATTTTAAAAAGTCTAATGTTAAAAAATCAACAACTGGGGGTGGCCAGCTAGCTCAGTTGGTTAAAGCGCGGTGCTCTTAACCGCAAGGTTGCTGGTTCGATCCCCACATGGGCCACTGTGAGCTGTGCCCTCCACAGCTAGACTGAAACAACTACTTGACTTGGAGCTGATGGGTCCTGGAAAAACACACTTAAAATAAATAAAAGTTTTAAAAAAACAACTGAAATGAATTTACTCCAAACAAATTTAATAGAACTGTCCCAAAGATGTTACAATAAATATGTTGAAAATGTCTAAAAATATAAAGGCATAACTACCAATTAAAGCCTAGATATTAAGAAAATTTGGAAAAACTTAAATAAGAACATGTAGATACTGATAAGATAGTCAATTAAAAATATTAGAAATAAAAAATAAAACCACAGATGTAGAAATACAAAAGACAGGACAAATGTTAAACTACACAGTTGAGGGGGGAATTAGTAAATTAGAATATTGAAGAACATACCAAAATATACTATAGTACACTGTACTCTCATTTTATCTTCAGAATTTGGTTGCACTCCTTAAGGTACATGACACACCACAGAATATTCTTAAGGTAAATCTAAAAAGTACGTGCAGGATTTGCAGGCTGAAAACCACAAAACTTTGATGAGAAAAATCAAAGGGCTAAATAACTGAAAAGGTATGTCATACTCATGTATTGGAAGACTTACATTAAGATGTCAGTTCTCTCCAAATTGATCTACATATTCAATGCAATCCCAATTGACAAACTAATTCTAAACTTCATATAAAAAAGCAAAGGACCTAGGTAGAATCGTTCAAGAAAAAAAGAAGAAAGCTCAAGGACTCACACTATCCAATTCCAAGACTTACTATGAGTAAGTAATCAAGACAGTGCAATAGTGGGGTAAGGATAGATCAATGTAAGAGAACAGAGTCCAAAAGTAGACCCAACAAATATGACTTAAATCTTCACCTTTTTTAAAAGGTGAGGACTGTCTGTATATATTTCTTATTATATCACAATATCATAATTTTTATTTACTGAATGAACAAATGAATAAATTATTGGCTCTACTTGGTTGCTGAGAAGACTGATCCAAAGTCTTCAGTGAATGGAGAAACAGTCCAGGAAGTCCGTTACCATGTCAGGAAAGGGTAGAAAATAATATAACAATAAAATGGGAAGACATATGTCTCAAAATGTGGCAGTTTTATTCAAGGGTGGAGCAGTAATTACAATGTAAGATTAATAGTCATAAGAATGAACCTAAACTATTTAATTGTAGTTATTTTATTAGGGCATGGGATGATATATTTTAGAAAAATTTACATAAAATTATTAAAGTTATTTAAGGTTTAAAGTTCACTTGATTTTTTAAAAATCGCTTTGGTAATATGTGTCTCTTTTTAAAGTAAAAAGCAAAAGAAAATGCAATTTTTCAATGTTTTCAAATGTTTGACCCAGTAATTCTATTTATCCTACAGATGTACTTTCACAAGTGCAATAAGATGTATATACACACACATATATACATATATATACATATGTAAAATCAATGTACCATATGGAAGATGTACAAAATATATTAAACAAAACAAGCAAGTGGCAGACAATTTCTATGTATGTCTGTATATGCATAATCACTTTTAAAAAGTGAAAAACAGGTAATACTAGTTTGAATTTTTATCCATGAGCACCTACTATTTTAAAAATTTCATAAATCTTGGGGGCGGCTGGTTTGCTCAGTGGTTAGAGCGCGGTGCTCGTAACACCAACTTTGCTGGTTCGATTCTCACCTGGGCCAGTGAGCTGCGCCCTCCCCCACCCCCACAACTAGACTGAAAACGACTTGACATGGAGCTGATGGGTCCTGGAAAAACACACTGTTCCCCAATAAAAATTAAAAGAAAAAAATTTTTATAAATCTTTACAAAACCAGAAAAAAATGATACAACATTGTTTCTGGTAGAGTCAAAAACAAATTCCTGAAGGACATAATATCCTAAAAACTTTAACTTTATGAAGCACCATGTATCTGACACTTTTCAGGGATTTTTTTGTTCTTCAGATTTTGAAACAACAGCATTTGCCAAGCAAACAAAACATACAATAAACCCTCTATATTTAGCGTTACATTTAAAATACCATGGCATATCATGCTAAGTGAAATAAGCCAATCACAGAAAAACAAATACTGCATGATTCCATTTATATGAGGAATGTAAAACAGTCCAAGCCATAGAACCAAAGAGTGGTGGTTACCAGGGGCTGGAGTGAGGAGGAAACGAGGAGTTGCTAATCAACAGGTATAAAGCTTTAGTCAAGCAAGATGAATAAGCTCTAGAGATGTGCTATAAAACATTGTACTTATAGTCAACAATAATATATTGTACACTTAAAAATTTTTTAAGAGGATGAAGCTCATGTTATGTTCGTTGTACAAAAAAATTTTTAAAAAGAAATTAACACTAGTACAACACTATGAGATAAAATATAATAAAACACAATACCATGGCACAGATAACAAGCTTAAATTATAATTTTAAAGATTGTAGATTTACAAAAATGCAACTTCATATTTAGAGAATTTTGTTTCTACATATTTTAGTTTATCGTGAACTGGACTAGTTTATGAGCTTCAAGATAAAGTCCATTTTTAATACAGTATATGCTGTATAGGATTCTAGCAAGTAGTGACACAAAGATCCCAATTTTCTAGATGAAGGAATAAATGAATACATTAAAGTGAAATCAGAACTTTTATGGTATATGTTTATTTCCAGCCACACAAGGATTCTGTTTTTAAACATACTGTAAGTTCTTGAGAAATTCACTTAAACTCTATTTGCCTCAAAGCTTATCTTTTAAAATAAAAAACTAAGTGAGACGATACATTATAGCACCTTTTAGATTGTATAATTCCATAATTTTCTTACTTTATGGTATTTATCATGGGCTTCTGAGTCAGGACACAGCTCTATTTGAATCCTGGCTTTGTCACTATGAAATGAAGTAAGCTACTCAACCTCTATGAGTCTCAGTTTCCTTATCTATAAAACGGGGATAAGTAATCACTTCTTCAGAGTATTGTGAGATATAATTTACATAAAGCACAGAGCTGCAACTAAACAAATGCTAATTCTGTCTCTTGGTAGTCTAGGCAATAACAGCAATTTATAGTAAGAATGAAATTACTCACATTAAATAACAAATACAAAAGTATTTTGTAACTCGTGATAATTTATATTAAGAATGTACATGCACCCACTTCTGACAAAGCTGATTGAAAAGAACTTTAGGAGAAAGCGGTCCTTTTTCAGTTTCCTTCATGCTGTGAAGAAACAGGAACAAGGCTGAAGTCAATGGTCCAGGGCTCGCAAGTTCCACCACTAATGGATCCTTTAAAAACATGATCAACTCTATGTCAGAAATACATATTATTTAAAATCTAAGAGTCATATTTTGTTTCAATGATGACAAGTAAATTGCCTCAACTGTATTAAAAAACTTTATTTCCTCATATATAAAATGAATATACAAAAATGGAATTCAATGCCTTATCTTGAAAAACACATGTATTCTCATGTCCTATGCCCTCTACATACTAAAACTATTAGCTTAAGAATGAAATCACTAATTTAGTTGTAACTGTCCCTTAATGTGCTCTGCTAAAAGTGAAACCATTCATCTCCTTGATATTTGTACATCTTCACAAATAATCACAAATTGTATTATCAGCAAAACTCCATACCCTTTCTTCCCCAAAATATTTTACTATTAAATAACGAATGAGAAATTACATCACAAAATTGGTATACCACCTGCCTCTTTTAAAGGAGAGAGACATAAAGCTTGACAAAAGCAGATAAAATTGTGTAAAGGATCAAAACACTTCATTCTAGAATTTTTTTCCCCAACAAGTTTAATTTTCTAAAACGTTTTTGCCAGTAATCCCCTCACTTACGGGTAATGAATAAAAAGCACATCCCAAATATAATCCTTAAAACATTATAGAATGTTATCTTCTACAACAAACTATCGAATATGTTGTCTCATTCATGTATTTAGGAAATACATGTTACAGATGTATTTTATACCAACTAGCCTTAAAAATCCACCCCTGGCTAAAAGCACAGAAAGGACAGCTTCTGAATATCAAAAAGTGCTTTCTGCCATGTTAAGTAAATTGAAAGTTACTTCGAGGGTCAAAAGTTAAAGGCAGTTTCAAACTTCAAGCAGTAAGGTGTAGTATCTGCTACTCCCAAATCAAGCATTTTTAGACAAAGTAAAAAACTTTTAGAATTAAGTGAGTAAATAATCTTAGTTTTTAAAAGTACACTTAAACTTTGAAAACAAAAGTTAAGTTTGGTGGTGAGAATGCAATATGGATGAATCTCACAAACATGCTGACGGGAAGAAGCCAAATACAAAAGAGTACATATTGTATGATTTTACTTATACACAGTATTAAAACAGGCAGAACGAATCTGTCCTGTTAGAAACCAGATTAGGGGCTATGCTTGTGTGGTAGGGAGGTAGTAAGAGGATGGCAACCTGAAGGGGGCTTCCAGCTGCTGAGAATGTTCTGTTTCATGAGAAAAGTATTGGTTAGTTTCAGTTCAGTGGGTTCACTTTGTGAAAGCCATCATCTATACAATCATGCTATACACTTCTCTGTATGAATACTTTTTCAAAAGCAAGCCCATTGCTGATATGCATACAAATATTAACAAGTTGAATCCAGCAACATACAAGAATAATAATACATCATAAGTAAGTGGGGTTTGTCCTGGGAATAGAAGATAGGCTTGAAAATCAATCAATATAATTTGCCACATTAACAGATAATAAAGAAACACCATAAGATAATCTCAATAGATGCAGGAAAAGCATTTGACAAAATTCAATATCCACTCATGATGAAACACTCAGAAAACTAGGAATAGAAGGAAATGTCCTCAATCTTGCAAAGAACACCTATGAAAAACCTATAGTTAACTTCATTCTTAATAATAGTGAAAGACTATTTTTCACCCTAATTTGGGGATTAAAGCAAGGATGTCTACTCTCATGACTTCTGTTCAACATATTACTGGTGGTTCAAGCCAGTAAAAGGCATAATAATATGCCTTTGACAATAAGGTAAGGAAAAGAAACAAAAGGCACACAGATTACAAAAGACAAAGTAAAACTGGTGATTGAAAGAGTAGTGGATCTACATTGATAGTCCCACAGCTTAGGTCAACCATACATCCTAAAAACCTGATTGCAGATTTCCCTCTTAAAATGACACAAACCTAAGTGATCAGCTATAATATCTAATTGCCATATATATTAATCTTGAAACACAGCTCTATATGTGAAATACCGAAACTTAACATCCAATCACATTTCATAAGAAATTTCTTCAAATGACTAAGCATTAACTTCCATTTGGTAAAACAGTCTTCACTATCTCACTACACTTTAGAAGAGGGCATTGGGACCTACCATAAAAATTTTAAGTAGCTGAACAGGCAATGCATTTACAGTCTGCCTTTTCAACCAAAAAAATGCAATATTATCTTTCAAGACTTTCTCCTTGGAAGAAAAATCTAAGATTACTACACTGGGTTAAGAATTTTTAGAACTCTTCTTTCTTAAATGTTTTCAAAAGCCAGATCATGAGCTATACATATACTCTTTCACACACACACACACACACACACACACACACACACACAGACCCCAATTTATAACTAAAATCATTATTACTAGTGTCAACGCCCTCCAGCCAAAGACCACCAGGAACACACCTGCAGTTGAACAAGGTGGGTTTATCACTTGTTGCATTGAGCGAGAACACCCACTATGGGGAACCATGGGGTCTCAATAAGCGGGTATTCGAAAGAACCAATATATGATTTGGGCTTTAGTTGGGCCATTTAGGGGACAATTTAAGGAAGTAGTGAGGTCTGCTCTCGCTTGGATGCGGTCAGAAAGTTCGGGTAGTTCTATGATCGAGTATCTCATTAAATCTTATCTTTGGTTGGGGTTGAAGGGAAACTAGAATGAGGATAAAGCCAGTAAAGATTTAGCACTCACTCATTTTGGTAGAGAAAGGGTGTTTGGGGGTTTTCTAAGTGATAGAGTAACCTCGTTTTTGTGTTTAGATAAAATTATGAAGTGGTCTTGCTTTGCCTCATTTTATTAGTCTTAGAGTAACCTAGCTTGAGGTTCATATTCTGTGAAATTGTTTGAATAACATGGCCTAATTGTGGGTGCCAGGCTAGCTTCTGAATGTCACAGGCTGCTTTTACCCCTATTACCTTAAAACCCCACAATCAGACTAGGCTTCAGAAAACCTTTAGCTGCTCTCTATTAAAATTAAATCTACCTTTAAAAAACAATGATGCTATATGTAAGCAAATGTCACCAGTAACTACAAAACAGGAATCCTAGACATTGTGCTCAACAAAAGTCAAACCCCTTTTGTTTTTTCTAGTATGTCTGTGACATATTTGTCAATCTTAATACTTTTGTATTTTTTGACCCACATGTTTGAAACATATATTAAAGTTATGATTTTAGAAGCTCTAAATCTGATTGTTTACCTTCACAAATGCTTTTGAATTATTTTTTTCAAATACTCTATTATGTCAGTTGATAGTTTTGAGAAATAGGAAAGATAGATTTCGGCAACGTCAGTATCTCATATCAAAAAGAGCTCTTATCCAGATAGTTATACTTCTTACCAGCTGAGAGTCTGAGGAAGGAAAAATCTTGAGTTTTGTGCCATTTTCTTTGATCTCATTCATCAGTTCAATAAGAATGTAAGACTGTGCCAAGTTCTAAAAGAAAACAAAAGTAAACTCTTCTGATTCAGTTATAATATGCCTTTGATTTTATGGAATAAATTACTCTCTCAAAGTTTCAAATATTATCTTGCATAGCAAAATACTTTTTTAAGTTTTAAGAATTTAATTGAATATATTTTATATTTAATAAACGTCACTGTTACTGATAGAACCACGGTAAAATACAGAGCCGTGGTAAACTTTTAGAAGCAATGTGGAAAAAGCAGGTATACATATGTGTATGACAACGGCTAAAGATAGCCTAAAACAAACAAACCAGAAACTTCTAGATGAACATTTAACAGTCATTTGACAGTCTACACGGGTACAAATATAAATAAACTAAAATAACTTACATTTTACAAAGCTTTCTGATGGCTCTTACCTGCATGACAGCATTAAAAAAGCAAGTATTTCCTAAATTAGTAATTCCTTTTACAGATGTTACACTGCTGCCTTTTCTTCCCTTCTTTTTTTCACCTGTTTCACATTTTTCTTCACAAAGTTTTATGATTCTAGAAAATGCGCCTAAGTTAGAGAAAACATAACTGATATCAGATGTAAAATGAAATATGTATCATTTGACATATTTTAAATATATTACTTAAAATTAAATAAGACATATTTTCTGAAATCAATGTTCCTAAAGGGCAAGAACACGAACACAAATAAATGTCTTGGATTTTGTTTTATTGCTAAAGCAATTCATTTTAATTCATTTTAATATACGTATGTGTATCTCACACCACATTGCAAAATAAATTCCAAATGAAATTAAAAAATTAAATATAAAAGAGTAAAGTTAAAAAAGAAGTAGAAAGTATGGAGAATATAATTAATAATGTTGTAAATACGATGTAAGATGTCAGATGGGTATTGGAATTATTGGGGGAATCACTTCATAGATTATATAAATACCTAACCACTGTGCTATACACCTGAAACTAATATAACATTGAATGTCAACTATAAATATATATGTATATGTATATATGAGGTGTGATCAAAAGATACAGTTTGTTTAAATAAAAAAAAATTTTATTACAGCAAAAGACACATTGCCATTAATTCCCCTCAAAATACTCCCCCTTGCTTCGAACACACTTATCCTATCGTTCTTGCCACTTTCTGAAGCAATTCTGGAAGTCCTCTTTCATGGGTGTCTTTAGTGGCGCTGTTATGGCTGCCCCGATGTCCTGAATTGATTCAAAACATTTACCTTTCATGGTCATTTGGCTTTGGGGAAGAGCCAGAAGTTGCATGGTGCCAGATACGGTGAATAAGGCGGATGAGGACACACCATAATGGTTTTATTTGACAGAAATTGCTGTACCAGATGTGATGCATGACAGGGAGCCCTTTCCATTGTGATCAACAAATACGGTGAATGCTGCTGCCGAGTGCCATCCAATGGAAAGGCAGGGGTCTTCAATACAGGAAGTGGCATGTGGAACCTTAGTAACAGTGTGTGACAAGTTTCAACTTGTTTGGTGCAGTCGGGTGTGAGCTACACTTGAGAGAAGGTGTGATTTAAATTTTGCCGTAAATCATCCTCCATCATGACAACACTCCATGTTACACATCGCTTCTGGTACAGCGATTTCTGTCAAAAACATCCTCATCCACCTTATTCACCGGATCTGGCACCATGTGACTTCTGGCTCTTCCTCAAAGTCAAAATGAATCAGGATATTGAGACAGCCAGGACAGCGCAAATAAAGACACTCACAAAAGAGGACTTTCTGAACTGCTTCAGAAAGTTGCAAGAACAATGGGATGTGTTCGAAGAGAGGGGGAGTATTTTGAGGGGAATTGATGGCAATGTGTCTTTTACTGTAACAAAATTTTTAAAATGTAAACATTCACCTCATATACATACATGTAATATGTATGTGTGTGTGTGTATGGTCAGGGGATGTAAAGTACAGCATAGGGAATATACTCAATGGTATTGTAATAGCTATGTATGATGTCAAGGCAATAGCACACTTGATGGGGTTATCACTTTATAAAGGGTGTAAATCTCTAATCACTATGTTGTTTTGTACACCTGAAACTAATAATAAAACTAAATTAAAAAAAAAAAAAAACAGAAGTAGAAAACACCCAGATGTTGGTTTCTAAATACCATTCCCTACTAAAAGGAATGAAGACTCCTTGAAGAAAAGGCTGATTCTTAACGTGGGGCAGCAAACAGGCAAAACGAGCCTATAACATTTTTGTCGTGCCAGAAAATAAGGACATGCTCAAAAAAAGTGTTGAGTATGTCAAAATACACAGACACCATTTTAAATAGGTTCCCACTGGTCCAATCTGGGACAATTTGAGTATCAAAATAAAGAAGTGCACTAACAGATGATAATGAGTCTGAATTGATAATAGATTTTAAAATGTAGATAAAAGGGAGAAAACTCTTCCTTAGAAGAGAATGCCAACTAATAAACAGAAGAAATAATGAAATTAGAAAATCATATAGTGGCAATTTTTTTTTGTATTGTTCTTGCAACTTTTCTGTAAGTTTGACATTGTCAAATACAGTTAAAAAATTAACAGAATTATAATATAAAAAGTAAAATACCTAAGTGTATAGTACATAAGTATATGTTTTGGAATTACCAACTTGCAAAATTAATGCAGATTTTGCAACTATAGTATTATTTCATCAATAAGAAATAATATGAAAATAATAATATGAAAATGAAGAACAATTCCTAACATTTATAAACTGACATGATTGATTGACATGACTGATTATATCCATTTAACAGCAGATTACTTTCTGAATCATTATAATTTGAAGTTTGACAGGAAATTCCCAAATTCTCAAATCTTTTGGTTTTAACTAAATGTTCTTTTAAATTCCTTTCAACCCTCAGATTTTATAGTTCTTTACAATTATATGTTTTAGTCATCTAATACTGACAGGCTGCCTTGTATTGCTAATTAACTTTTAAATGTTTGGGTGTCTGTCCCTCCAATCAGGTTGATGGAGACCAGGGAATGTCTCTTATGACTGCTCTTTCTTCCATAGGGGTTGGGGAGAACATATATAATAAAAATTCAAAATAAATGAAAACCTACAAGATTAAAGAGCAAATACAGTAGACGTGTAGTCCTCTATGTCTCTGATGAGTTCTTAAGGGAAATAAGTTAAGACACCGCTCCCCACCCCTTCCCACTCTTTACAACAGCATTAAGGGAGATGATAAGGGTTGGGGGCCATAGCCCTACACTCAGGACAGGAGCAAAAAAGTAAGACCGTAAAGAGAAACTTTAAACTTGGTCCTGGTAGACAGATGTCACACACATCCTATTGGTTCAAATAAGGCTTGGCTTGGCACCTTTGACTTTTGTCACCCTCCTACCCCCCCCCCCCAATAAAAAGGCATCTAGTTATGGGGCTCCAATATCAATCAAATGGGATTATTAACACATTTTCTCGTAAGTTTTCATAAGGATTAAATGAGCTATTTGTAAAGTACACGGTACGGTAAGCACTATGTACATAGGTTTGTGAAAAACAGCCCAGGGAACATCCCCAAATTATTTGGGCCAAAATTTGTATTTTCATGAGTGGTCTTTCATGTTCATTGCTTATTGCAAAAGTGATTTCACTTTTTTTCTTCTCTTTAATCATTCCTGTACTTCCTGAGTTTTTTTCCTAAAATTTATCTCTCGTTTCTGAATGGATTTTCTGAATGCTTTTTATTTTGCCTTTTATATCGGCTTTTCTCAACATCTTAACATCTCATTGAGAAAAATGAATTGGTGGTTTCTAAGATGTTTCTATCATTAAGTAAATCTATTTCACGGAAAAGATTTTTCTTTCAAGTCTTATGTTTTTCTCTTACCTTGTGATACAATATTTTTTTTCATAAATCCTCTTACTTGTTTTCCCCTTTATTCCTGTTTGCTTATTCTTTAAACACTATTGGTTGTTATTGGATGTCTGATGTCCAGATATTGAAGAGCTGTTTTTATCTCCCAACCCAGAATTCCAAGTTAACACAGGACAGAACTAGCAAGATAGATCTCTTTTCCTGTCCTGCAGATATCACAGTAAGTGATAAAATTAAACCCCATACTAGAGCTTGGGGGCAAGGGCTAGTACAGTTAATGAAGAAGGTCACTGAAAGGCAGAGGCCAGGAATGGAGCAGTCCACCTCTTCATTAGATCTGAGATTCCAACTGGAGGCTAGAATCAGCAGGTGCCAGGCTCTCATTAAAGTCATTGCCACTAGCTGGTTTCATAGTGATTTTTAAGAGATTTAGGATGAAAGAGTAATTAAATCCAAGCATTACTCCATCTTTTGAGGCAAGATTGCTACTCTGATTTTACATTTACAAAACTCAGTCTCCAACAGGTTAAGTGATTTGCCCACAGTCATAATGGTAATCTTCTGATGATAAATCCATTGTCATTTTGCCACCTAATTTCTCTTTTGTGATTTATGTACAATGACAAGAATTATAAAAGATAGTAGAGCAAGATTCTTACAGATTTAGGTATGTGCAACCCTGAACAAATATGACTCCTCAAACGTATTTCTTTTCACTAACATTCTTAATAAATTCTGCCATATTTTTTAGCTTATTAACATGAAAACTGAGTGGTTGGGGGAACTAAACTATATAGATTATATTAATTACATATAAATATATAACATACATTTACTATTCACTTGGGGAAATACTTTCAGAAATTATATTTTAATCTTATCAGAACAAATAGCATTTTTAAAACTGTAACATGCAAATGATTAATCTATCTGTGTACCGCATCTACCCATCAGTTTTCAAAACATCTGGGATAGCATCCTAAAGTAAACAATGTTCAAAAGACCATCTGGACAAAACTGCAGGCAAAGAAAAAAGCATAAACATATGGAAAAACAGATTTTACCCTTCCCCTCAGCAGTAAGGGACGACAAATGTTGAGCCTAGACATAGCCACGCTTCACTGTGCGATGCTTTTCAGCACCACCTGGCTCTCCATGCAGAGCCACCAAATACGGACAGCACTGCCAGAAAGAACATATATCCAGGGGGCAATGGCAATAAAAATAGTTTACTTCATGGTTAAATAGCCACTTCACACAAGTGGCAAGGATCTGTGTGTTGACTTTTACATGTAAGGCTATTATCAGAATATATTCAAAATTAATTATGCTATTGGATTTGAATAATAAATAGATCAGATAATTGAACTAGAAAACAAAATGACATTTTCTAAGAGCTATTTAAATTTGTTTCATTTAAAGTACAAGTTTTTCGTTTTACTAAACAGCATGTTTATAATATGCAACAATTCAAATTCAGTTAATTTATCAAATGTCCATTGTGTGCCAGGTACTATATGAACCACTATCTACATTTACACTTAATTGCTTATGATTTATAGAATACAAGGTATCGATACATAGTGACAACACAGAGACATTAATTCTTAAATTCATGATATTTTAGTGAAACTTTTATAAACTAAATATACATGTACATTTGCTCACTAAGAAACTGTCAGCTGAGAGTTTACGATTCTAGCTTAAAAGCAGGATGTCTGAGAATCAGTCTCTCAATTATTTGACATGTAAACAGGTACGTGCATTTTAATGAAAAGCAATTTATTACTTCTATTGAAAAATGATTACTGATCATTACGACACAGCCTTCTCAATCTGGCAGTGATTTTAGATCATATTCACTCAAGAACTCTTCCTTTACAAACACAGAACCAAATGCAGTAAGGACTGAACTTCAAGATGTTTTTTAAGTATGATATAAGTAAAAGGACAAAGCTGCTATAGCAATAACAAAAAACACAAATTATACAAAATTTTGATCATCATGTGTTTTATTCTCAAGTTTTACATGAACCTATGAAATGCCTATAATTAGAAAGAATAATCACAGAATTTCAGGGTTAGAAGGTTATTTTATTCAAAGGAATTTACTCTATCTCACCTTACTTGTCTCCTTTATATTACCTATACTGTCATCAGATATTGCACTTTTTTAATAAAGTAGCATAGACCCTAGAATATAAAGAACGTTGAGAGAAAACTTTAGGCATTCTAGATAAAATTTTTAAAGTTCTTTTATATCTCTGTAATTTACCTTTAAGCCTATACTCTGAGTACCCAAAGAGCTGCTGGTTAACTGAGTAACTTGATAGGTTTTGTACATACCTCAGGTCTTGCAAGACAGAAAACTGGCTGAAGCACCAGCAAAGCCAAAAAAAAAAAAAAAAAAAATTTGATGGACCTGGCAACCATGACATTATAAGCGTTATTACCCAAAAAACCCTAAAAACTATAAACAAAGTTAAATATGGAAAAGTGGGTATCCTTGTCAACTATACCCTTTGTATAATCTTTCTGGAACACAGTTTAACAACTGTATCAAAATTTAAGACAGGCTTATAAATTTCTGGCCAGAAATACCAGAAAATTTAACCTTACAGAAATAAAGGAGCATGTACACAGAGATGCAGTTTTGCTTATTATGGGAGAAAACTGAAAACAACCAATAGTGGATTTGTTGCCAAGTAATATTAAATTCTCTTTTCTCAAAGGTATAAATATTTGTGAATTGCCCTGGTTAAATCAGAAGGGGAACACTGGTGCTTCCCGAGTTTTCCACAGGCATGAGGAAAGTAAACTTATTTGGCAGTTTGCTTATTTAAAGAGTTTGAGAGCATTTTCTCCACTGATAATTGTCCCCATTGCAGATAGATAATGAAATCGAGGCACACAGCTAGTCAGTCATAGACAGTAGATTCAAACCCAGGTAGTGTGGCTTCAGAAACTACACACTTAACCATTATGATCTACTATCTGTCTGTATAATAATGGTTGGTAAGGTTAATAAGTGTGATCATTTAAGACACTAATGAAATGCTACTGGTGATACGGAGGAAAAGGCCACTATTCTTAAGCAAAGAAGGATGTAATCAATTACTGGATGTCTTTGGTATATGAATTTACAGTTTTGTTAAAGTTTGTATCAGCCCTTCTCAAAACGTTCCTCAAAAGAATTAAGCCCGTCATGCCCTAGGCACCCACTATACACAGTTAACTTCTCCCTATGTTTCAGAAGGGTACTAGATAGTGCCATTTTTGGGTGAAGTGAGAAAATAGTCCCTCACTCAAATAATTTTCTGTGTTCTGTAGTTCAGATGAGGAACCCCTGATTTAAATTCCTACAGGTAACAGTAAGTTGTTTTTTAAACAGCCAACATCTTTTTGTCCCTAACCCTTTTTATACAGGGAAATAACTACTTTTAGTACTTATTTTTGAAAATGCAAATTTTTTAGATGTATGACTGTCACTTTAGAGAAAATGTATTACTTCTCAAAAAAAGGTTACAGTGTTGTTACATTTAAATTGTTACTGTAAAAGGGCATATTATTTATCTTCAGATACACTGTTTCAGATCCCAAACCATTTACTTTATTTCAAAAAAAAATTCAGCAACCTTTACTTAATACTATTAAACCTCTAGAAGAATAGAAATCATGTCTTTTTACATCAAAAGTATAAGCTTAATGAATTTATCAGAATATTTTATGCTCTCTTTAAGCTCTTTGAAAATGGCATTCCAGCAGTATTAGAATTATAGGCCAAATTTATTGTTTTAGAGAAAAATGTGGGATTGTCAATCATCCATGCAGTTCACAAAAAGTAAGGCAATATTTAACGATATTATTTCACCAGGAATTCCTGTATTCTATAAGTATCTGTAGAATACTTACATAACATTTATGAGACAATGAAAGTGAGCCTTTCATAGAATATCCACCTACTTTTTTAACAATACATATTTCTGGGTGGGTCTCACAAGAAAGTTTTCTTTCTCTTTTTCAATTTCGTTTTATATATGACCTTTTCATTATATGAGGATTTTGTTTGTTTTTAGTTTTCTGGTATATGTTTGAGGGGGAGGTGTGGAAGCTGTTGTTTTTTGTTTTGTTTTTTAAAGCAGATCCTAGCATCAGATGTGACATCTACACAGCTGTAAGCATTCTTCTGGGAACCTGCACTGGGCTTCCATCAACTGCTTAATGCAACTGCCTAAGCCAGTCATGCAGTATTAATATAATTTGCCCATTTCTGCAGCTGAAAAGAAGTTTAATCTTTAAAAAGGAAAATGTTGCTGCCCCACTACTCCTCTACCTTGGAACCAAATAATAATTACCTCACCTGTTTGTTCTCAAAATTCCAATAACTCCTACTTAACTATTAGCCTTAGAAACCTTTATTTGATCATATAATAAACTGATACTGCCACATGGGTGGGCAGGTATACATACAGAGGCATTCCTATCTATCTCCATACTACAGTCAAGAGATTTTTCTAAAATACAAAACTGATCATCCACTTCGCCACTTAAAATGAGTGGTTGCTCACTGCCTGCAGGATAAACTCTAAACTTACAAGGCCCTTTAATATCTGTTCCCACTTACCTCTAGTCTCACCTCTCACCATTCCCCAGCGCCATAAAACTCAACCTTGCAGCTCTATAAAATTTCCTGAATGTAGCAACAGCTCATCAATAAGCTATTTTCTCTTCCCAGCCGATTTCCAGACATCTTCCAGATCTTGGCTTAGAAGATTCTTCGTCTTTAAATAAAATGTTCCTCACTCCTCCAGTGTAGGTGAGATACTACTCCAAAGAGTTCTCATAGTCCCCTGTACTCGCTCCATCACAGCACCATTTAAACAAGCAACTATAATTGTGATTTGTCAATATCCTCTACTGAACCAAAAGATCAATAATGGCAGGAACTGAGAAATAGATCTGTGTCATTCACTACTGTATGTCCAATATACCACAGTGTCTGGCACAAGGTAGAAATGCAAATATATTAAAAGACTGAATGAATACACAAAACAATTTTGATATTAATATTCAGGGATTTTTTGGTAAAAATGTAAAGCTTATCTACTTCCTCAGTTAAAACTGGTTACATGCTAGTTCAGCTCAATTCAGCAAGTATTTACTGCTTAGCCACATAGGAATCAAAAATAATATAAGTCAGGGTACAGTCCTCAAGGAACATAGAGTTTTATAAATGAGACACAAACACATGAAAGCTAAACACCACAAAACCAGGTGTTATTAGATTCTAAGGTATGCTTAATATAAGAAAAGAGAGAAATGATTGGGAAAGTGTCCTTGAGTAGGATTTGAGCAGAGCCTTAGGGCAAGTAAGGCCGAAGACAGAAAATATAAAGACAGAAATGTGCCAGTTCAGCAGTTCTGAAAGTGAATCTGAAGACACCCTTCTGAAAACATCATCCTCCTTTTGGGGTCCTCAAGGTCAAAAGTATTTTATAGTAAGTCTAAGATGTTATTTGCTTTCTTTTTTACATTTATTCATTGTCAATTATACAAGTTTTCCAGATCACATACAACATGCCATGTGATATCACAACAGACTGAACGCAGAAGTAGCTATGAGAATCCAGTTATTGTCTATTAAGCCAGATATTAAAGAGACTGTAAAAACATAAAATCATGCCACTTAAGTTTGTATTATTGTAAAAACATAAAACCATGCCACTTAAGTATGTATTGAGAATCCAGTTGTCTATTAAGCCAGACATTAAAGAGATTGTAAAAACATAAAACCATGCCACTCAAGTTTGTATTATTTTGAAAAATAGTTATCATTCCTAAAAATGTTATTTGTGTTAACATGTCATGAAATTATTGCTATTTTTCAGTGAATATTGTAATTTTTTTAGTTTTAATTTCCAATGTAAGTATTGATATACATATATAACCTACCTAACCAAAGCTCTTTAAGTCCTCAATAATTTTTTAAGAGTCTAAATGGCTACTAATCCAAAAGTTGAGATCACTGAGCTAGTTGTTTTTAAGAGACAGATGGGGCACCAGCCTGGATTCTGTGCGTAGAGCAGCTGAATTAGATGTATTAGACAGGAAATTAGCTGTGGCATTGCATAACTTAAAAACATGTTTAAGGTGTAGGCTCAGGCTTTCCTCTTAGTAAAGTTAGTTTTACTTAGTGAAAAATATAAAAAAGAATCTTTTAAAATCATTCTTATTCTCCCTCCTAAATACAATACATAGTTTTGTATTTTTTTTGAATTAGTATATAAACATTTTTACATTTCTACAGTCTTTACAATTATGTAAAACAGCTGCATAATCATATCCAACATTCTCACAAACCTCAATAGCAAGTTTCTTATTTGATTTTTAAAGTATTTTATAAAAATATACTAAACCCTCATGCAAGAAAGAATGTGGCAAATTCCTACCCACAAAAACTGACTTCTAGAATGCCAAGGGATCTTAATTTAAATCAAACTTGCCTGACACATCCTGTAGCTTGAGACACAAAGACAACCACATTTTGCCCTAGAACTTCTGGAAACCTTGAATTCAGAACTACGTCTCTCCCTAGCTTTGAAAGCTCCACACACTCTCCAACTCCCTGAAGAGCCTGTTTCCCACTATTCCAGGTGCTACCCATGATTCCCTACACACCACTGAAGCTTACACTGGTCCTTCTCACCACCTGAAATGACTTCTCCTCTCATTTTGACCTATCCCAATTCCATCCTTTAAGGGTCAGCTTGAAAGCCAGCTCATCCTAGATTCCTTCTGAATTCCTCTAAACATTACGTTCTTCTTTGAATATCTAAATGACTCTGTTTGGACATCTCTCAAAATACAAATTCGATTCTCCTTCCATTACTTTTTTATTTCCCACCTTCTTTTAGATCTTAAACTTCTTTAGGGCAGGAACTCTTATCAAACTTTAGTCCCTGAAGCACCATGGGAGGAGAAAGGGGAAAAGTGTGGAGGAAAATGAGGCTCAGACAAACTGTAATCCACCCCGGGTCACATACCTAGTGACTGAAACAGTCAAATTTGAACGCCAGACCCCCCTGACTCAAAGCCCACGTTCTTTCTCCCACACTACTCCATGCTCCCAGCCTTACATTGTTTATGACAATATTCAAGAAATCTGTAAAACTGAATGGAGTCGAACTGGCTTTCTTCTTAACCTCAAAGAATCTCTAAGGCAAAAACTCCAGAGAAAATAATTTTAATAATTGTACTTTTGCCACCCTTGGCATCATATCCCTACATATTTTTTTATTATGGCCAACAAAACAAATTTAATGTACAGTTTGCAGGAGACAGCCCTGAGGCCAACATCTATCTCCTCCTGAAATATCAAATGTCAATCACCACTGTATTTTCCTGATTCTTCAGTCGAGCATAATTGGAGCTATGACGGGTATGCCTGGGACAGGGTAAGATTTCAGTAAATGCTTGTTGAATAAATAAATGAATGAGTGATGAAACTAATATTTCTTCTAATGTCCAAGAAACTGACTTTACCTCCTCTAGTTCCTGCTCCAATTTCTTCACCATTACTGTCTCAAAACAATAGTTAACAAAAACAACTATATATTGAGCTATAGAAAATATAGCTGACAATGATATTTTTATATAATTTTTTGGTTTCTGATGCCAATTACTAAGCAGTTCAATTCTGCTCCAAATGCGTTTCAAAATTATCATGCCCACTCATTCCCATTCACCCAGTTAATCAAAATCCTGAGCTTTGTACTTGATGCCTCCCACTCTCTCACTCAGTACATCTTTTCTTAGGAGACTGCTTTTTTTTTAATTAGTTTCAGGTGTACAAAACAACATAACAATTAGACATTTACACCCCTCACAAATAATCCCAACAAGTCTACTACCCCTCTGACACTGTACACAGCTGTTACAACACCATTGACTCTATTCCCTATGCTGTACTTTATATTCCATGACTATATAAATATACATTTAATTATAGTTGGTATTCAATTTTATTTTATATTAAGTTTCAGATGTACAGCGCAGTGGTTAGGCATTTATATAATCTATGATCTCCCCATAAGTCCAGGACCCATGTGACACCATACATACTCTTTACAACACTATTGATTATATTCCCCAAACTATTTCACATCCCCGTTCCTCACTCATTACATATTAATGTACCCCACCTTCCCCTGGTGTCTCTGCTAGTTGCTCACCTGCCCTACCACAATAATGGTCTTCTTAATGATCTCCCCACCTCCACTCTTAACCCCCAACAGTCCACTCCCCACATAGCAATCAGAGTCATCTTGTTTTAAAAAAGATGAAATAATGGTTACTGCCCTGCTTACAACACTGATAGTGTCCATTACAGTTCCAATAAAATAAAAATTATTTACAAGAACTCCTTAAAGTATTCTCCATGACCTGCCCACCCGCCTCTTAACTTCATGTCATCTACTCTCTCCCAGCAAACCACACTCCAGCCATGTTGGCCTTTCTTGACACTGTGACCGCTAGATTATGATCTGTCATTGCAATCTGTTCCTTTCCTTTAAAGCACTTACCAAAAGTTATTATATATTTACTTTTTTTTTGTCTGTCTCCCTCACTATACTCTAAACCTCAAGAGGCAAGATAAAACTGTTTTTGTTTTACCACTACATATCAAATAAAGTATAAAACCTGGGATATAGTAGGTTTTATTATCCTTACTAATATTATTTCATAATTTTGAATGAAGAAACTGTTTCCCTATTACTATTAATTTATATTAACATGTATTATACTGCTTATGTTAGATAACAAAGTATATAATTAACCAAGTATGTATCATTACTATTGTAGAATATTGGTCCCAGAGAAGTGCTTTCTAAATGCTTGGGTTTCCAGACTAACTGGAGTGTCCTTTTTATTCATGGTGGGCCCCTCAGACCACACTTGATAGTTTTATGTTAACAAAGCTAACAATGTGTCTGTTTTTATTTATTGTGGGTGCCTAGACAGCTTATGGCAATGAAATGAGTCAGGATGGGAGCTAGCCATGCCAGAAGGACCATCCATGTGAATAGAGAGTTGGGGTCCAGACACTGAGTTAAATCATGTGGCCAATCATTCAGTAAGTCATGCTTATGCAAGGACACCCCAATAAAAACTCTGGACACTAAAGCTCCAGTGAGCTTCCCTGGTTAACAATACTGTGTGCACTGTTACATATCAATGTGGCAGGAAGGTGAGGCAGCCTGACTCCACAGGAGAATGTACAGAAGCTACATGTTTGGGACCTTCCCAAACCTGCCATATGTGTCTCTTCTTTTGGTTGGTCCTGATTTGTATCTATTTTTTGCTAAATAAAATTGTAACTATAAGTACAGCACTTTCCTGAGTTCTCTGAGTCATTGTAGAAAATTATTGAACCTAAGAGGGTAGTTGGAACCCCTGAAAATGTAGCCAATTGGTTAGAAATGTGAGTGGCCTGAGAACCCCTGAGCTTGTGATGTGAGGGCAATCCTGTGGGGGTACCGGGCCCTTAATCTGCAGGGTTAGCCTAACTCTAACCTTAAAGTTAGTGTCAGAGCTGCACTACAATCACATAAATATGACAGAAATCATTTCATAAATATGTGTTGGGCATTAACAAGTATTTTTAAATCTTTAGAAAACATCTCAAAGCCTCACAACAACTGTACACAATAGAACTATTATCCTAATTTTTTAAGTAAGGAAACTGAGGAGTAAAAGCCACATGGACAGTAAGTAAACTTAGGTGGAGCCTAAATTCAAACTCAGCACTGTCTGACTCAAAAGCCCACGATCTAGCCACTACCCTCACCAGCTTCTCATTACTGGTGATGTAAATACAACACAAGATAGCTACCTAAGAAAGCATGGCACTTATACTGAGAGATGACAGTAACACTAAGGTACTCTCTAGGAATTTATGAACTCTTTATATGAAATATAAAATACTGTACTTTAATACAAATTTCATTAGCAACTGATCAACTTACTTGTTTGCGTTTTAGAAACATGTTTCTGGAGAAAATCAACTATCTGAGCCAAAACCTTCTTATTACAATGCGTTGATAACTTTTCATCACACTCGTAACACCTGAAAAAATATAAAATCAAAGTAAATATTATAAAGGTATATTCAATTATTTTGCATATCAAGTAATAAAGTTGGCATTTATCTACTTTTGTCTTTAAATTATGGGGTAATGGAGATACACAGTGTGAGGCACCAGGTAAATCTAGAGAAATAAGCAGGGGACAGTTCAAACAGAGCTTTATCACTCAAATTACAGTTTTGGTAGTTTATCGTACAGTGCAATGATTCCATGAGCAGTTTTCAAACAGGGGAATAGTATGATCCTATTTACATTTTAAAAACATCACTCTGACTAATGTCAGATTGGAAGGCATCAGGAACAGAAGCAGATCAGGGTAGAAGCAGTAGAGCTGGAGAAAAATGAACAGAATTATTTTATATTGTTTCAAGTATTAATGTAATGAATTAGATATAAAAGATAAGGGAGAGGGAAGTGTCAAAATCACTGCCATGTGAAGGGAGAACTGGACGAGGGTCTGTCAGTGAATCGCAAACAGAAGTGATTTTACCCCCAGGGGACATGTGGCAATGTTCTGAGAGACATTTTTGACCCATATTAGTGAAATTTTCTACTAAAATTGTTAAACTTTTTAACGTTTAAGAATTAGATGGAAAAAAGAAAATAGTCACAACCTTTAAATTTCTATAAATGCAAGCGACAAACTTGAAGTTTTTCCTTTGAAAGGGAAATAATTTTACAGACCCCTAAAGGTGACTAAATTATTTTCATATAATATAAACTTAACACATCCACTCACAAAACTCAATAAATTCATCACCCTTATAATAAAAGTGAAAGTATACAATTAAACAAAAACAAAATGACAAAATCAATTAAAACTACAATACTAATTTATTATGTTAGATAAAGCTTTTTTGCTGAAATTAAATCATAAAATTATCAGACCATAATTATGACCCTCTGAGCTACAACGGAAGTTCTGACACAGATTCACTTGAGAGGAGCCTATTCTATCAGGTGTCACTCAATTCTCCCATCACGTTTTTCTATTTCATTGGTCCTGAAACTGTGACCCCTGGACCAGCAGCACTGACAACACCTGAGAACTTGTTGGAAATGCACATTCTTAGGCCTGATCCCCAAATTACTAAACAGAATCTCTAGGCCTGAGACCCAGTGATCTATTTTAACAAGGTCTCTGGCAATTCTGATGCAGCCCTAGTTTGAGACCACTGCTTCTATTCAGACTACAGAGAAATGTTTATTGAGCTGCCGCACTAGGGATCATTCCCCCACTCCCTTGGCTACAATACATCATTTACATATTAAGTTTCCTCTTTTTGCCCCATTCTCCCCAATACTATTACTTGGGGCCAACAACAACAAAACACAACCACAATAGCCCCTGACCCTGTGGCAGAATTAAATTATAAGATGATAATCTCTCCTAGAAGCCAAAATATCCTTACATTAATTTTAGAATCCTGAAATGAAAACATAAAGTTAAAATATTTCCCTCTCAAGGAAACTTGAAAACTGAAAATTCATCCAAGGAACCCTAGGAGTCTATAGATTCCAGGTAGAACATTTTTGTTGTAAAATACAAGGAAAGCTTTTCAATACAGTATTCACTTATACCACTGAAACAGTGTGGTATCCTGGTAAGAGACAGGGAATCAAAAGACTTGTTTTAGTGCTGGGAATTTTGCTTTGTAACCACAAAAAGGTAAATGACACTCAGTGTCTTTATATATAAAATGAGGGAACTGGACTTGATTCCCAACCAAGCTTACATAGTAAAATCACCTGAGAAGTTCCCTTTCCCCTACAGAGAATCACCAAACCACTTAACTGCAATTAGTACCTTCCTCCTCTAGAACTCTAGGAGTCTGTATTAGCGAGTTCATTATGAAAAACTAGCGAGAATTTTTCTTTATTGTACAACAAAAATGTTAAAGTAGAGAGATGACTAATTTTTTTCTTATTTAAATTTTATATTCATGGGTAATGTTAATTTTCTTAAATTATTCCATAGGCAGTATTCAGGCTAAAAAGCTTAAGCTAGTATAACATCTTTTAAATATTTTACCTATAAAGCTCAAAGAGAAAGATATTTTCCTAGTGGACAAAGTACTAACAAAATCTAACTTACCATATAATCCATGTGCTCAGACTAATAATAATGCAATGAAGCTCTGTTCTCCAACTCTTGAAGTGTTTCAATGAATGCTGGCTGTCTGAGTTCTTCCCACATCCCTAACGATGAACAGAACACTATTTATATAATTTACACATAAATTTGTTTCAAATTAACCAAAATTTAAATCATACTCACAAAAAACTTCTAAAATATAAATAGGCAAAAGCAGGTCTAGATATAACTGCTGCAAATGGGCCCAATTCCAAGTTTTTATAAACCACAAATGGTTGTTCTCTGAATAAAACACACCTTTTACTTTACCTTAAATATTTCTAAGCTCAGCCTTGGAGAGTTCTATATAAACATAGAATAAATTTATCTGAAGTTCTAAGCATTAATAGAATGCTTAGACTAATAGTCCAACTCAAAATAAACATTTAAGGAAACTATTTAAGACAAATTCACACATAAAAATACTTTTCTCACCTGAAAACCACACTTGAGGCACAACCAAGTGTCAGGAGGAAGTACTGGCTGTCCATCACAGAATCTTCTTTCTTTTAAACATTCTGAGCAAACTGACCACAGATTCTCAGCTATTGCTCTTTTCACATGATTCACACTGACAGCATGACTTACATGTTGGCAAGTGAAACCTACTGAATAAGACAAAACAAAATTTAAACATTTTCTTCGCTAAACCAAAGCGCTACCATCAGTAAGCAAAAGTCACTAACATTACAATGCTGTTAACTAAAAAGCAGAGATTTTTTTTTAAAAAACTAATAACTCAAAAGGATACATACCGCATGATTCCATGTATAATACATTTGTGAAACAACATAATTATAGAGTTCGAGAACAGATTAGTGGTTGCCAGTAGCCACAGATGGGGAGAAGGAGGTGTGGTTATAAACAGGGAGCACATAGGGTGGTGATGTTACAGTCTGGTATCTTATTGTGGTAGTTACAGAAAGCTACCCATGTAATAAAACTGCATAGAACTACACACACACACACACATACACACACAGACACACACACGAGTGCATGTATATTTGGTGAAATCTGAACAAGGGCTAAGGATGGCAATGATGTCAGGTTCCTGGTTTTGCTATTGTACTACAGAAATACAAAATGTTAAATCAGGAAAGGTCAGATGACAGGTGAACAGGACCGCCTTGTACATTTCTCTGCACCTTCCTGTGAATCTAAAATGAGTTCAAAAATAAGTTTAATAAGAGAAATAAAGTAGATTACTTATTGAGCAAATATTGTGTCAAGTATTTTGAATGTATTTTCTTTCCATTAGGATACACATGTAAAATCTTTTCACATACACTATCTCTGCTATGATGGTTTTTTCATCATTGTTGGGAGAAAGAAAAACAGGAACAAACAATGACATAATTTGAAGGAATAAGAATTCTCAGAATTCTCCTTAACGAATATTCCCAAATAACAAATGATTTTGAATGGTCCTTAATTACCCTTTATAACCAATTCCCAGTGTGTGGAGGTAAATAACCAAAATATGTTTTTAATTCTTCAAATAATCATATTCTTCTCCCAAGAGCACTTTCATTTCTCCCAAATACCTGAACATTTCAATTACTTCACCTCCAATATCTCAAACACCAAACCTACAACTGCCTGCCAAAATCAAACAGAGACTGAGTAACTTGAAGAGGGAAACAGGAGTACGGTCATTTCAACTTTCTCCATTTATCTTTCTAAACGCAAAGCATTCCCTTTCACCTACTAGTTAACTAGAGAGAGGCTAAGTATTACCTCCATTTCATCCTGAAGACTAAGAATATGATTCCTGACAAGTTATTTATAATTTTAACAAAAATAATATGTAAGTCTGATAAAAGATTTAAAACTTCTAATTTTACACCAAGAGCAAGTTATAAGAATAGACATAAAAGGAGTAACTCTGAAGTCCTATGTTTGAAAAACAAGGACATGTGTCATAAAAAAAGGACACATGTCATTAAAGAAAGGGATGTTAGGGGAAGATTGATAAATGACCACATAAGTTCAAGACGTAGAAATGGTTTACCACATGTCATTGCTTTGAGATTTACATTTTAAAATTCTAAAGGGAAAATCATTCCACATACCTCCTATATCATCTTTGGAGTGGAATGTGGCCACGGTACAACTTAACCATTCTCTTATTCTATAATTCAAATTTATAAAACTGAAATTGTTAATGAATTCAAGATAAAAAGGCATACTAAAAAAAGAGACAACAGGACCAAAATGGAGACAGTTATATTAAGCGCTCTGTCACCAAACTAAGACTTAATACCTAACTTAATTACAGTTTCAGCCTCTCCCTGGAATGGAATCTTAACTAGTCAATCTGGAATTACCTGTCAGCACTAATAAGGTAATCTGCTAGGACCTCTACTATCCCCTAAAGGAAGGTGACCTTGCCACAACAAATCTGCTTTTTGCTGGTATAACCTCCTTGTCCTGTTCTCTTCGGCCTATAAAAGACATCTCCTTGGAGCTCCCTTCTATCTGCTAGGTGGGATGCTTCCCAATTCATGAATCAGTGAATAAAATCAATAAATAAGATCTTTAAAATTTATTCAGTTGGATTTTTTTAAATAGGTTCCAGGCCCCTGAATTAAATCTTTTAGCTTTTAAATATCTCAACCGCATATACTTTTTATAAGTGAATTTAAAAGTTTGAAGTTTTCCTGCAGGAGCTAACCAGTGTTTAAATGGAATTGTCTTTTGTGGGGGAAAAATATAAAAAATTTCCTTCTGTGTTAATAAGCCAATTTCCTCAGTTTTCTATAATTTGGTTAATCATACAATTGTCTAAATTTCATTTGACAAGTCGGTCCTCTAGAGAGTCTTGAAAAATATAAAAATATATTAAAGTCTATAGTTGTTTCACCTGAACAAATCAAAAACAGTAATCCAAATCTCCATGTTGTCCACTTTAAATATTAATAAAAACTTTACAAGGATTCCTACCAGTTTGCAAATGGTGGCATAAAATCAACACTTCCCCTTTCTCCTTTCTCTAAGGGCAAAAAGAACAAGAAACAAATATACAAAGTTCATTTTCAGAGAAAGCAGGAGACAGCTGAATAGCCGAGTCACAAATTAAGTGGAAGGGCTCCACATCAAAGCAGCAGAGATCAAATAGTGCACACAGAAGGAAGCAGAGAGAATACTGCAGCTGTAGATTTCATAGAGAACAACACATGCTTCGCACACAGAACAAAACCTAGATCGCTGTGCTGGAACAACAGTGGCAGGGGCTCCCCTACATCCAATTTTGTTTTAAGAAGAAGCAAAAGGGAACTTCTCATTCACTAGAAACAAAAAGCAAGCCATATCTGCAGCAAACAGTCCTGTCTCTATGGCAGTTAGGGAGAAGAGATACTTTGGACACTGAAATAACCCAGAGCTGCATAATCCTGCTGGTTGGAAAGAAGTAAAGGCTAAATGAGTTCCAACTCAAAATTCCAGTTAGGTCTCAACAGTGTGCTGGCCCTCCAGCCTACATACTCTAAAATTTACTGGTCCAAGAAGAGTAACCCTACTTCAAAAAATGAGTAATCAAAGAAAAGTCAAAGCCGCAAATTCTATACAAATATAGGAAGGAAGGAAGGAAGGAAGGAAGGAAGGAAGGAAGGAAGGAAGGAAGGAAGGAAGGAGGAAAATCATGGCACAGCGATCTCTGCCATGAAAAAAACACACGAAACAGAAGCAAATACTCTGGCATGAGGTGGGAAAACAATAGGAAGTGACTGACAGAGTTCAGGAAAGAAGTGGAAGAAAACAAAAACACAAAACAAAAATGAAGGCAAAACTAAAAAGAGCATAAGGTGACACAGACACTGCTGAAAACACAGTAAAGGATACAAATGAAAACAGCAGGGAAAATGAAAAGGGAATAGGAGTTTTAGAGGATTTGAGAAAAAAATGACTGTGGAAGGCAGGCAAAGAAGAGAGTTAACGTCAGAATAATCAGAATCCCTAAAGAAAACCATATTACTCAGTTTCCCCGAAAATGAGACCTAGCCAGACAATCAGCTCTAATGTGTCTTTTGTAGCAAAAATTAATATAAGACCTGGTCTTATTTTACTATAAGACCGAGTCTTTAACATGATATTATGATATATAATATAATATAGTATAGTATAGTATAGTATAGCATAGCATAGCATAACATAACATAACATAACATAACATAACATAACATAACATAACATAACATAACATAACATAACATAACATAAATATAATACTGGGCCTTATATTCATTTTTGCTCCAAAAGACGCATTAGAGCTGATTGTCCAGCTAGGTCTTATTTTCAGGGTAACAGAGAGAACATTTAAAGATACAATTCAGACTTCCTTCACACAGCAATCTAGCTATCCTGAAACACTAATCCAAGTTAAAAACACATGAAAATGGAAATAAATTAAAAACGTCTTTTTAAATGGACAGCTGAACTAGTAAGAATGGAAAGGAAATCCTCCCAGGCCAAAGCAAGCCCTGAGCCAGCAGCTCCCCAGGGTCATCTGCCAACCTCAGTGGCTTGAAGACTTGGTTTGAACAAGCCATGAGAAACAGAACAACAACAAAAAAGAAGCCAATTCTAATTTACTTTATAAACTAAACAAAATCTCAATAAAAACACCAACAGGATTTTTTGGAACCAGTCAAGCTAATTTTAAAGTTCACCCAGAAAACGGTAAAAATAAAGAGCAAAGGATTTATTAATTAAAAACATATCATTTCTTTTCCGCAACTTTTTAGGATGCCAGATATCACAATTTACCAGCAATGTCATCTGAAGAGTCTTCATCATGAGGTACAGTAGGCCTTTTACTCCTTTTGGCTTTCTCAGGTAAAGCTTTGGATGGCTCTTTCACCCGCATCTGTTATTTACTGAAAGGTAGGGGGGAAAAATGAATAGACTTTAATCCTCAAAATTACAATTTTATGTATTTTACTTAATGCACATTAAAATTGAAATGACTTCAACTTTAATTGGTCTACTAAATCAACAGAGGAAGAATAGTAGAAAGTCAACTGAAACCAAAGAAATCTTTATTAAACCAATATACAAATGGCACATTACATTTGAGTTTTTCCAACTACTACCTAGATATATACTGCCAGGTGAATGAAGTTTTGACCAACTGAGTAAGTGCTGCGTCTGGGTCATGTGCCCCTCTTACCCCTTCTCCTGTCCCACTAGCTAGGAGATAGTAGGAGCTGAAAAGGCCACATATACCAGGGATGGAAGCCATGTGCCAAACACAGTAGAACGACCCTACCTGCGCTGTATGACTTAGCGCTGGGATACTGAGAAATAAATTTCTATGCTTTTAAGCTACTGCATTTTTTTCTAATTATTTATTATGAAAAATTTTAAACATCAGAAAAAGCACAGTATAATGAATACCCATATACCATCTAGACTCCACATCTAGAACATTTTGCCATATTTATCTAAATATTAACGTGCATATAGACATATATATACATGTATGTATATTTGTTTTTGCTGAACTATTTGAAAGTTGCAGAGAGCATGTATCTCTTAAGAATAAGGATATAATTATCAAATCTAAGAAAATTAACAATAATTCCTTAATATCTCATATCCCATCATATTCTGATTTCTATATTGGTTTTTTGAATAAGGATTCAATCAAGGTTTGCACGTTGTATTGGTTATGTCACTTTAGTATCATTTAATCTATAACTGTTCCTCCCATAAAAGATGGAGAATTAATAGTATCTTACTTTCCTAAAACACTAGATTTTATAACAGATCAGGGCAGTCAATATGAGTCACCTTAGAGATCTTGTTAAAATGTGGGTTCTGATTTAACAAGTCTGGCACAGGACCTGGGATTCTGCTTGCCTAACAAGCTCCCAATGGGAAGCCCCTGCTGGGGGTCCACAGACACTTTCAATAGCAAGGTTGTATAACGTCCCACACTGAATTTGACTATTCATGGTGTTACTTACCTCTCTTTTATATTTCTTAAAAACTCACTTAATTCTAAAGATTTTAGATACAAGTTAAGCATTTTTTAAACTACTATATTTTAGTCTCTGTTAAAGTAGCTTAGCCTAAATCCTACCTAATATCACACTGCTCCATGGCTAAGCTACACTGTAATTTTCATGGTTATTTATTTGCTTTTATTGATCAAGGTGGAAGACTCTTTCCAATTCAGTAATAAACTCCAAATCTTGATTTAATCATACCATGTTCCACATGCGGGAGCTTTTGAGTTTACCTTTTAAGAGGCATCTAAGTCCAAGGGTCATCACTATTGAACTGAACTGCAACAAATTAAGGGCTTCAGGGTCACAGAGATGCCCAAGGCCTCCGAGTTCCTTGACCACTTCATTTCTGATTGCCTTCTCCCTCCAAACTTCCTCATCCACTGACCCCCTACAGTTCCACCTTGCAAAATCACTAATTCAAGTATTCCACTCTCTGATCACAACTTCAAGTTCTTCCAGCTTGCCTGAATAGCCACTCCTATTCTCCTTTAGTGCCCAGGCTAACAAGAAGCTGCATCTCAACAAGTACTTCCAGGATCACTACAGTAGGGCAGGGAAAATGGGACATGGCAAATGGAGTGCTGGTTCTTGAAGTTTCACTTGAATGTGACACAAGTTACGTCTGCTCGTATTTTATTGGCCAAAACAAGTCATACGGTCATATCTCACTTCAAGTAGACAAGCAGGGGTGGGTAGGGGGGTAGGCGACAAACAGTGCAACTTTATCAGGTACACAGAAAGAACAGAATATGTGTGCACAGCTTGAAAGACTACCACATCAATCCTTAACAGAACCCAATCTTAGATGAACCCATTGACCACTTTCTCCCTATCTGTATCCAAACAGGCTGAAGAAAGTCTCTTAAGAAAGCAGATTAGGTCCACTAAATTCCTAATCACAATCTCAAATGGATCAAGACATCTAATTATCTACTACTACACCTTCTGATCAATTTACTTACCTATACCCCTCACACAGCAATTTGAAACCTTTTTCACTCGACCAAACCTCCAACTCCTCCATCTCCCTATTCCTCAGCATAGAATCTGGTCTTTTACTTTACTGAAAAAAAGAGACGTGATCAGATGGCAGATCTGATCTTTCCACCCCAAGACTTACAAATGTACCTCCAACTATTTTAACTTGATGTCCTAAGAAGAGGTAGACGTAACTAATAGAAGCCAGGAAAAATGGCCCATGGGAAACGGGTCATATTTTTTTTCCAATTACAGATAAACTCTTGACAGAGATGAACATTAACACATAGATAATGCTGTCAGAATTAAAAAAAGAATCTGGTATTTGACATGGAATCAGTAAAACACCTGTGCCTTCTTTGAAAAAACACTGATTCAAACTTAACTTGGCAATTTCCAGTGATTTTTAGAGTCAATTTTCAGTGATTTTTCTGACATTTACAATTATGTCTAAACATACAGAATCATTTTGGACAGTAATCCACTATTTATCAATCACTTGTCTGTATACCTTTCTTTTTCAATTCCCTTTAAAGCAAAAAGAGACAAGTTCAATTATTAGAGCTTCAAATACTTTCTATCATCAATATTGTGTCTGGGGAGTTCCAAGACCACCCTCAACATTTGGAGATTCACAAGGACTCACAAAACACAGCGTATAGTTGTACTCACAGCTGAAGTTTATTACAGCAATGTGTTATAGTATGGACATACAGCCTGATCATAATGGAAAAAAAGCACAGGTGAAGTCTGGATGAATGCATCTGCACGCTTCCTTATGTCCTCTCCCTCCCAGAAGAGGTCAAATCCAGCAATGTCTGTGCACTGTCTCTGCTCAGGAAAGCCCATTCTGGACTCGCGGACCCAGGATTTTTATGGGGGCTGGTAACTTCAGCACAAATCATATTGTACAGCATAAACCACATTGCGTCCCGATGCCAAGCAAGGGCTAACTTTGCAAGTAGGCCTTTCTAAAGATAGCAGTCTCAGGCCTACTTATGTTAACTCTTTTTAGCACAAATACATTCTGGCCATTTTTCTCAAGTAGTTTCCCAACCAAAGTTTTCAGTTTTCAACCTAAGCATCATTCTACCATGTCTTTTTTTAAACATAAAATGTACAATTAAGTTGCTTAGAACTGTTTTTTTTTTTAAACAACTTATGCCAAAAGAAAAACCCATAGCCTCAAAAAAATATATGTATTCCTACTCTTAAAGACTCTTGGGCAATTATTTTCAGCGGTTGGGTTGGGGAGGGGGGTAGATTGGGACACAGCTCTCCTTTTAGATACCTGGCTCAAAAAGATGAACAGTACTTACTATACATACTCTTACTGTGCATCACACTCGGTTCTAAGCACTTCAATGATACTAACCCCAATTAATCCTCACAACCCCCTTGAGATAGGTTACTATGATTTTCCCCATTTTACACTTGAAGAAACTGGGACCCAGAGGTTAAGTGACATGCAGAGGTTTCGGAGCCAGTTAACTGGTGGGTGGGGATCTGGACCCAGGGAGTCAGTCTCCGGGGTTTCTAATACTGCACGGTGCTGATAGAAACCCTAGGTCACTAACAAAAACATCCCCAAGTTTTTGACGAGGAAATGCGTAGTGAGGAGCGAGCGCCGGAGGAAGGCCGGAAGGGTGTCGGACGCCGCGCGCCGCCGGCAAGGTGAGGCGGGGACTCGGGCTCCTCCCTGTAGGCCCCTCTCCCGCCCCTGCTCCCCCGGCTCCTCCCGCCGGCGCCCGGACACCGGGCTGGCCCCACCGCGCTCAGGCGGCCCACGGTGACCGCCTGGTGCTCCCAAGTATCGGGAAGACGAGGGCGCGTGGGGGCCTCTCTCCCAGGCCCGTCACGCCACAAGGGACCGGGGTCGCGGAAATGAAGACCGAGAAAGTGCTGCGACCCCATCGCCGCGGCGACCCATCGCCATACACCCGACTCACCCCGCCGGGCCTTGCCTCCGCGTCTACAACCACAAGAGACTACGCCTGCGCGGCTGTCGCGGCCAGCAGGGGCGGGGCCTCAGCGACCGCCCCCACGTCTGGGCAGGCTGGGGGCAGCCCCTTGCTGGCTGCGCAGCCAGAGTAGGGCGTGGACAGGGCGGGCCCGGCTCGGGTCGCGCCTCCGTTCTCTCTGTCGGCAGAATCCGGTAGGCCCCGGCTAATCTGAAAATAATAGCAATGAACTCCCAGGTGAAGTGCACAGCTCTGGAGTCGGGATGAAGTCCCACTTGTTGCTGCGTGCCTGCTGGGGCAGCCTCCTACTTCCCTCCGTCACACTCTTCTGTGCAATAAAGTCACGGCTGACATCCATCAGATTACCTTGCTTTTCTTCATCATTATTGTCTTACCTGTCGTTCTCATTTCCTTACTAGACAGGAAATTTCTTGATCTACACCTATACCTCTTCGAAGCTCAATTATCGGTTAAAGTGGTCTGCACGTTGCGGATGCTGAGTAAAAGTAGTTGGTTTGAAAATATTTTGTTTGGATGACATTGCAAACATCAACACTAGATATGGATAAACTCTACAAGTCTTGTCATCTTTCAGAACTCTTCACCAGGGGTCAGGTGTGATGTTACGGATAGAGCCTTGGGTTACAAGTCAAGAGACACTAGAGATCAACCAGAACCTCTGGATTTTTCCTTAAGAACTCTACTTCATTTCTTACGAAATAGTTAAAATTATTTCCATGTACAGAATTTGGCAAAGGAGGTTAATAGATGTTTACATTGTATGTATGGAAACCATTCGTTCAACAAATATAATTACAAATATGACAGTCAATGTGCTAAATATAGGGATACATAATCACATTTTATGGTAGGGGGATTTTTTTACCTAGGGGAAAAAATATTCCCCAATATGAATAGGTGTGTTGTGTACTTTTGAAGTCAAAATTGTCTACTTCATAAAACTTTTCATTTATTTTAACATCAGATTTGAAACAGAACGTGGAGTGGGGAAAGACATGCAAACTTGAGATAATGTAAATAATTTGTGTACTAAAATGCATTGCAGTAAAAGGAATTTTTTAAAAAGCATATAGTGGAATCCAATTTACAGTAAAAAAAAGGAATATGGAAACTTATCTTCTCTTCCTCATAAAAAGAAATTTAGGGATAATGTAAATCACCATACAATACTTAAATTTTTCTTGGAAATGACAAAATTCCAAAGCTATCTTGATTTCCAGTAGATGTACCCTTAGCATGAACAAAATCTCCAGAGACTGCAATCTCCATTCAAAACTTGGGATGAGTTAGGGAAAATTGTCTAACACTAAGTTTTTATTTCTTATGGTCTGCAAGCTATTTAGCTTTTCACTTAATTGAAAGTAAAATTTACTCTTTGAGGGATTCCTCAAAGGAAGAAAATCATTTTTAAATGGTACCCAGTAAGTATACATTCAGTGCTATTGCAAAGACGTTATGACACAACATCAAATAAAAATACAAATTTGCTTGAGACGAGCTAACTGTGTATATATTTCAAATAGTATTAAATATCTTAATTTACCATCATTGTTCTGTCTGGAAATATATGCAATACTTTGCTAAACTATAAGTTGTACATATATCTTTTAATTTTTTCTTGTGTATTTTTGAAGATTCACTATATAAAAGTAATACATGACAGTTTAGTATGAAGTTCATCTTTTCTCTTTCCCACACTCCCATTTCCTTTACTCAGAGGTAACATTCTCTCTCCTCTGTTCACAGTTTCTTATGTATAGTTTCAGGAATTGTCTATGCATTTGTACCATATTTTTATATAATTAACATTTGTTAAAAGAGAACACAGTCAGAATACATTACAGTCTACATTCTATTCTACAACTTGATTTTTTTCACCTGACAGTATATCTTGGACATATGTCCAGATTAGCCTCATTCTTTTGAGTAATTTCTTTGGACTCCGATGAATGGATGTATCTTTTTTTCCCAATCAGTCCCTTATCAGTGTATATTCATATTTACTTACTTGTGCAAATATTTTCAGTAGATAGACTATTAGCAGTGGAAATGTTGAAAAACAGTTGCATGAAAGGCAATACATTTTCTAATTTTTCATTTGATTTTTTCTAGTATCTGGGGGCTTGAAGTGGACTTAAAAAGACATGGAAAAAATCCCAAGTCTCTTAAAAATCCCCTCCTTTCCTATTGCCTTTCACTTACATTATGGCAAAAATAAAATGAGTTGTTTGAGAAATAATGATTCATATCAACTTAACAATTATAGACCTTTCTCAGAAGAGTTAAACTATTTCTCTCCCTTTCATCCCACTTTAAACCTTACTGACTCTCTCTGAAGGAAGAACTCAGACCCTTGTCCAAGGAGCAATGATCAAGACTGACTCTCTTGATGAGATTTTTTTTTCTTTAAGGACTCCTAAATAAACCAAGTTTGACACTGAGCTAGGTATAGGAAGATATATTCATCTTTTCAGGAAAAAAGTAACACCAGAAAATATTTCTCAAATAATTAGTTATGAACATTGGGAAAACAATTGTTTAGTAATACATGCTCTTGCAAAAGCATAAATCTAATTAAATGTGATTCATTGAGGCCAAGTACATTGTTCCCATATCTGTGTCCATACCTGTGTTTTATGCTGCATATCTTGTTTCAAAGTTAATCCACAAAATAGATTACACAGAGACTATGGTTAAACCCCAAATAAGTTGTAAAAACGTAACTGTAAGTGATATCATTGCTATAGAATCTGAAGTAGTTTTATTAATTATTAAATTATTGAACATAACAACTTAGAAGTGCATGAAATTATTCCTTGGACACATACTTTAATAATTTCATTTAGAAATGAAAACTTTTTCATTGTGATTGAATTTACAGTTAAATACAACTTTCATTGTGCTTGGAAACCAAGTTGAGAATAAATTGAAAACAATTTATTAGTAATAAAAAATTTTATGTGGTAGGCTGAATAATGCCCACCTCAAAGGTGTTCTAATTCCTGAACATGATGTTACCTACCATGGCAAAAGGACTTTGCAGATAAAACTAAATTAAGGATCTTGAGATGGATCTATCCTGGATTATCCGAGTGGTCCCAGTGTAATCACAAAGGTCCTTATAAAAGGGAGGCAGGGGATCAGAGGAAGAGAAAGGGATGTGACAACAGAAGCAGGAATCAAAGTTAGAGATTTGAAGATGCTAAACTGTTGGCCTTGAAGATGGGGAAAGGGACAACTAGTCAAGGAATGCAGGCAGCCCCTAGTAGATGGAAAAGATAAGTAAAGAAATTCTCTATCGGTTCAGCCTTTTGGCTAAGATCAAGTGTAGAAATTCTCCCCTAGAGCCTTCAGAAGGAACACAGTCTTGTTGACATCTCAGTTTTAGCCAAGTGAAACTTCTGACCTACAGAACTGTAGATAATAAATTTGTATTGTTTTAAGCCAGTAAATTTGTGGTAATATGTTACAGTAGCATTTGGAAACAACACATTTTTTAAAATAGTTGGACCTAACCTAACAAAGCTGTTATTAAATATAGTCAATTATCAAGTTGTGGTGAAAAGATGACAGCATAAGATTAACTGAATACTGACATCTGTTCAACCAGCTATTAGATTTAAGAGCAGTTCTGAGGAAAGAGCCCATGTCGTTTGCTTTAATCCAATATATGAGACTTCTCAGTTAAAAAGTAAACTGGAGAAAAGTATTTACTTTAAATCTTTAAATATCCTCTTAGGTATATTTTCTACTTTATACCTTTGAACTTTGTCTCTCCTTGAAGAAATAATAATCAAAACAAAAACAAAAACAAGCCTACCCCTTCGTTTCTTTCCACATGATTTTAAATTTTAAAGCAGGGCACGTTTGGGTCAGCGATTACGCCTTGTGGCACTACCCGGTTCGGCCGGCGCCTGGCTGGAGGGCGCTCAAGAGCCCGGCGCTGCACGCCCGGCAGCGGGTGAGGAAGGAGGAAGCGGTCAGCGGCCCCGCGGGAACGAGCAGGCGATGCAGGGCCCTCGGTTGCTGCTCGGCAGTGCGCGCCGCTGGATCCTCGGGTCCGCGGAAGCTGCGCTGTGGGGTGAGCTCGGTGGTCCTTGGAGGGAGGGAGAGCCCCTAAGCTCGGCCCTCAGGGAAGGGATGGCATGGGTGGGGGAGTTCGATTCTGTACCATTCCAGTTAAAAGACCCATTACTCTCGGCACCGGGGGATTTAGCGCCCGCTGACAGTTCTTGTTCCTACAGATCCCGGGGGACGGGTCTGCGGCTGCCCTGGGGGACGCAGGGAGGGTGGTAAACATTGCTCCGGGGAGCTCGCGTAGAAAGGCGTTTACAAAGGTATTGGTGCTTGACTGAGAATAAAGGTCAGTTCGTAACTCGGAAGCGAGCCAGATGGCCAGTTCCTGCCCGGGAGAGACGTACTGACGAGCCCCGCCTTGTGAGTTACACCCGTGACCCATCAGACAGCAGCGCTCATGGCTTGATGAAACGCTCACCTAGAATTTTAGCGTGTTAGAAAGACAAAAGCGCCACCCCTAGTTTTACAGATGGCGGAGCAGAAGACCGAGAGCGACGGTAGTTAATAGTGGCGTTAGGTCTAGAACTCCGCTCCAGCCTCCAGCCGCTTTGCTTTACCTGCTGCCTCCCCTTTAGCAACAACTGTTATTGGTGGCTGCAGGGACAGGAGCGCCGGCCTAACACTGTGTCCCGCTCCTCCCCTCTCCCCCGCGCAGGTATTCCATTTTAACTGTTGGTACGTTCTCTGTCGTTCAAGATGTACTTTTTTTCCTATGTAAATTCTTTGTTGATTGTTTTTTTACCATGTTTAACAATCATTTACTGAGCACCTAATCTGCCAGACCTTCTGCTGGGGATACAGCCTCAGCTGTTGACTTCACCATTTTGTGGAGGAGAGAGACACAAATAAACAATCACCACACAAAGCCCAGTCTTGTGAGACTGTAATGGAGAGAATAACTGACTCTGAGTTGGAGAAAGTGTTAGAGAAAAAGTGTCTTTTCATTTAAAAAAATGTAGTTATACATGATTATAGTCTCATATTAAAACAGACAATACAGCACAATCTAGGTCCCCTTTATACAGCTCCCCATCCCACTCTCCACCCAGATATAGTTTGGTACAAATCCTTCTAAACACTTTTCTATGCATATACATAAATAAATGTACACATAAAATACTACATGTATGTGTTCTGTAGAATATAAATCTATATTATAGGTCACATTTTATATATTATAATGTGTTCTGTGCATACTTTTCTGTAATTTTTTTCTCTTAGGTTTTCAGAAGCTTTCCATGACAACACGTAACTCTTTTTAATCATTGCATGTATTCCATAGTATGAATTACCAGTTTATTTATCCAGGCTGCTATTGATGAACACTTTGGTTTCCAATTTTTTGCTATTATATAAAGTTCTTCAGGAATTAACATTGTACCTGCCTCTTTGGGGTATGTACAAGTAGTTTTTACTAGACTAGATACCTAAAAGTGGAATTGTTGGATCAAAGTGGTGGTGACAGGTAGCATTTAACTGGGTCTTAAAGGAGAGTAAGTGTGCCAGGTAGAGATGAGGGAGAAAGGTATTCTCTTCAGAAGGAACAGTGTGCCTAAGTCATGAAGAAAAAGTGAAAATAGATATTTACTGATTGTACTATATAGATTATTTAAACCTCACAGCAACTCTAAAAGGTTAAATAATATGATTGCCATAAACTAAGTCCCAGAGAGCTTAAGTAATCTGCCTAGGGTTACAGAACTAAGTGGGCAAGCAAGCATATGAACCTAGTTTTTCTGATTCTAAAATCCCTGTTCTTTACCACTATAAAAATGTAGTTAGAGCACATGTATACTTTTCTCCTGTGCTACAACCCATGTTTGTTTAATGTTTGGTATATTTCAAGGGAATTAATTATATCTAGTAAATACCAAGATCTGAGTAATAACAATATTTGATGTAATGATGTTTTACTATTCATTGCTTTTTTTGGCAAAGAAAAATGTTTCAAAATCACAAATTTATAGAAACTATTTGGAAGGCATCTTGGAAATAGTATAACTCATTCATTTTATAGATCAGGAACTGAGGCTCACACAAAATAACACTTAAAACACTGAGAATTGTCAGCTCAAATAGGTAGGCAAGTGACATAAAACCTCATCCACACTAATGCTCCTCTTTGCTCATGCACTGCTTCACAGAAGGCTTCTGTGGCTGTACAGGCTTGTAGCCTAGGAGCTTAGGCTATTCCACACAGCCTAGGTGTGCAGTAGGCTATACCATCTAGGTTTATGTAAGTGCTCTCTGTGATGTTCCCACGATGATGAAATTGTGTGATGCATTTCTCAGAAAGTAACCCTGTCATTAGTCGACACATGACTATATAATTTTGCCATTAATTTGAATTGTCACTGTTACCAGATACTGAATTCTCATAGATGGTATATTTTGGGTCTGTTCCTATGCCAGTTTTACACTATTTAAAACAATTTCACGTTATATTTAATAAACAACATTTGAATCATTCTTATTACCTTTCTTATAGTAGTCATTTTGTTGTGAAATGAATATTAACAATATTTTTGCTTTTATTTTTAGATCTTTTGGGTTTTCTTCCATTATTTTTAAAATGTAATTTTGGACCTATAGAAGAAGGACAAAAGTAAAATGGAGTTCCCTTTATTCTTATCCAATTTCTCCTAATGTAAACAGCTTACATGGTACAATGATTGAAACCAAGGAATTTAATATGGATATAATCCTGTTAACTAATCCACAGATTTTATTTAAATTTCCCGTTTTTTCACTGATGCCTTTTATAGTCCCAGATCCAATCCGGGATGCTACGTTTTATTGTCATGGCACCTTAGTTGGCTTCAATCTGTGACAGTTCCACAGTATTTGTCTTTCATGACCTTGACACTTTTAAGAGTACTAGTTATTTTGTAGATTGGTTTGTCTGAGATTTTCTTCTGATTAGGTTCAGAGTATGCATTTTTTGGCAAGAATACTAAGGAAGTGATGTTGTTCTCTTCTCAGTGCATTATATCAAGCAGTACTTGTTGTCAACATAGCTTATTACTAGTGAAGTGATCTTTGAAGAATTGGTTAGTGGTATCTTTCAGGTGTCTCCCTTTGTAATTAGTATCTCTTCGGGAGATACTATCCCATTTGTTATTGTACTTTCACCCACTAACTAACATCTGTCAATGGTTCTTGCTGCAACAGTTATTACTGGGGGTGTTTACCTAGTGATGATTTTGTTTCCATCATTCCTTTTACATTTGTCAATTGAAATAATCCCTTCTCCCCACTTATTTATTCAATTATAGCCTTATATTAGTATGGACCTATGGATTTGTTTTATGGGTTATTACCCATTACCATATTATGCTACCAGTTATTTACCAGATACAGTGCCATTAAGCACTTACAAATGGTTTCCAATGTATGGTCCCCACATCTAACACATGGCTTATATCTTCGCTTGGTAAGGGAAAATGAAATTAAAATGTTCTTAATATTGTAACTTGGATCACAGTAAAATTTACTAATTATTTGCACAATTCAGTGGTGAAATGCTTTATTGTGTTTACAAACTCCCTCCTATCAAAGGGCTTGGAGAGAGTAGAATATGGAGCTGGCACAAAGCCAGTCATTGAGCACGCGGAGCACGAGGATATGGCTGCACCCTGCTGCTCAGTCGGGCTGTGTGCAAAATACATACATCAAATACAATTTAGTAAAGTCAAAAGATCAGGTATAGTTAGCGGACTGGAACCAGGGGGGAAATTCCTTTGACCTTCTCTTTCCAGATATTAATAGTGATGTCATTTTGAAGGTGTCTAAATTATTCTTTCCAGGTTTGAAGTCAATGAAAGGAAATTGCAACAAGTTTTGTACTACGGTTATTAAAGGTGTCACTTATAAGGAACTTAAAAACCTCTTGAAGTCCAAAAAAATTATGCTAATTGATGTTAGAGAACCATGGGAAATTCTTGAGTATGGAAAAATCCCCGGGTCTGTCAATATACCACGTAAGTGACATGTGTCTTAAACTAATTCATTACAAAAATATGTATTCAGTAATTTACTGTACCTAAAATTTAATTGAGATTCTTTTTTTTTTAATTTATTGGGGTGACAATTGTTAGTAAAATTACCGAGATTTCAGGTGTAATTTAATTGAGATTCTTAACATTTTCTTTCAGTGGATGAGGTAGGTGAGGCTCTACAGATGAACTCAAAGGACTTCAGAGAGAAGTACAACGAAGTAAAGCCAGCCAAATTTGACAGTCTGGTGTTTTCTTGTTTAGCCGGAGTGAGAAGCAAGAAGGCTCTGGACACGGCAATATCTCTGGGCTTTAATAGGTATGTAGATGAAGGATAAAAATGGATTCAAGAATGTGTATTGCAATGTTCCATGTGTTACATTTTTATTAGTCTACTGAAGAATTTTTTATTACTATGTTAGCAATGGCAGGATAGCTAGACTAAGAGCCTCTAAATTTTCATCCTATTCAAAAGTAACATGATCTTTTAAATAGGCTTAAAGTCTAAATAGTATGGTGAGTAGCCATTGCATCTCTAAATCTCTAAAGTTTCTATCAATCTTGTTATAAAGCAGGAGAAAATGTTTACAGCACGATGTGATGTATGTTTTCAGTGTTCAACACTATGCTGGAGGATGGAAAGAATGGGCAACCTACGAATATTCTGAGAAGAAAAAAGAAAACTGAATTTTGGAATACAAACTGGCGCTTACCTTGTGTACATGCAGCCTCGCATAGTGCAATAAGCAAAAGAATAAAAACGGAGCTCTGGCACCACTGGCTAATGGGAAGGGGATTTTTGTACAAGTCAATTATTTGTTGAATCTTCCTCAACTGTAAATTGAGAATACCACTTCCCCGTCTAGTTCCCAAGGCTACTGAGGATTGATTGAGATAATTTAAGTGACTTGCCATGAAATACAAGGGTTGGGATTCTAGGAATTAATTTTTAAATAGTTTAATATAGTTCAATAGTATCCCAAAGGGCCAAGTTACTTGTGTTATTACACCTTCTGTGTGTCAGAGGCTAGGAGCTAGACCAGTACATTAACAGACTAAAACACCAAAAGTCTGGGATCCTTCTAAGGAGGTGAAATATGAACAATGAAAATACATTAACAGCATCCAAAGACTATGGCAGCGTTGTGACCAGCATGATAGTGATACAATTTTCAACTTAAAAATTAGTATGACCTACGGGGATGGAAATCAGAACAGTGGTTGCTTCTGTGGAGGAAACATTAACTGGAGAAGGCAAGGAGGGAAATTCTAGGGTGATAGAAATGCCCTGTATCTTGAGGTGTTGGTGCATAGGTATATGAATTTACCAAAATTCAATGAAGTGAACATTTGAAAATACGCATTTTCAACTGAGCGTTGCTAGATGGGAGGGAGTGGTGGAGATAAGGGGGAAGGTGAGGGGATTAGAAAGCACAGTCGGTAACCACAAGATTACCAGGGGATATGAAAGTCAATTTGGGGAATGTAATCAATAATGTAAAGATTATGTAGGGTATCGGATGGACACCTGTCTCATTAGGGAGACCACCTCAGGGATGATGTAGATGCCTGATCACTGCACTGTACACCTGAAGCTGAAGCTGAACAATAATGAATGTCAACTACAGTTATATATGTATGTATGTATGTGTATATATATATATATATATATATATATATATATATATATATATATTTACAAGAAGTGGAGTACAGCATTAGGAATAGAGACAGTGGAAATGTAATGGCTCTGTGCGATGTCAGAGGGGTAGATGGGGGGAGAGGGGTTATCACTGTGTGAGGGATATAAATGATAAATGTTTAAAAAATACACATTTTCTGTAATTATATCTCAATTAAAAATAATGAAAATGGAAAAAGTTTAAATGTAAAGGACTCCCACTGGCATGGGTATGTTCCTTTGGAATGTTAAATCTTATATTTGTTAGTACACTAATGTACTGGTAATAAAATAAACTTGTGCTTTCTTCCATCTGTGCCTTTTCAGACCCATCTTTGTTTAGTCTCATTTATGTAGTCATTCAGATCATGTAAGGCCTAGCAAGTAACTTATTTGTCCTAAATGACATATTAAGCCACTGGAGAATCTGGAGTAGGGATGTGATGTGATCACCTTGAACTTCTACTCTGATGTCTAGTTTTCAGCAGAGCAAACTCCCTACAACTAGAAAAGCTGGAAAATACATACATATAATACGCACACATGGGCGTATGTACACACACACACACACACACCAATGTTGGTTCATCTTCTACAGCTTTCCTTCTTGGATAGTGGCTCTTCAAATCCCCTCTGCCTTAGTAATTCTTTGATGCTTTTAAACAGATTTTATTTACATAAACAAGTATTACTAGGGCAAATGTACTAAGGCAGTGAAGATTTGAAGAGCCACAATGCCAGAGAAGGAAAGCTGTATAGAACGAGCCACCGTTGAAGTACTGGGCCCATTAAGGAATAGGGTAAATATGCCAGGCTTTTAGTTGGAACCCCTGAATAGCTATATCCTAGAAGTAGAGGTTAACCAGAAACTGACCAACCTTCATAAAAATGTCAGCCAGCTTTGACTCAATTACATCACTGAATGAATTAAGGCAAATCAACTAAATCCCTGAATGAATTAAGGTGATCTTCTTGATACCCGAAAGGCCTACCAGAAGTCCTCTCTTGGAGAAAGGTACCATTATCTAGCTACAGCAGGGCTTGGCAACAGTAAGTATTTTAAGTTGCCATAAAATCTGTCGCAACTACTCAACTGTTACTATAGCACAAAAGCAGCCAGACAGTACAGAAACACCAGTGTAGCTGTATTCCAATAAAACTATTTATGGTCACTTAGGTTTGAATTTTATACAGGTTTCCTGTGTTCCCAAATATTCTTCTCTTAATTATTTTTCAACAATTAAAAATAATAGCAAAAATTCTCTTGGCTCAAAGGCCAGCCAAAAACAAGTGGGAGGTGGGATTTGGTCCATGGGGCACCGTTTGCAGAGACCTGAGCCAAAGCCACAAATGATTCCTACAGTTTTTCATATACAGTGTTCAGAATTTTACCAAAATTTACTAGGAATAGCAGAAAATAGGACCTCATGATTGAAAAATAAGAGAAAAAAGACAATAACACAGATCCACAAAAGGGTTAAATATTGGAGTTTTCACACAGACTTTAACTGATTTATACATTCAATAACTGATGACAAAATGGAAAAATTTATTAGGGGAATAGAAACTACAAAAAAAGTATCAAATAGAAATTCTAGAATTAAAAAATACAATAACAAATTAAAAACCCAGTAGATGGTAGATGGGTTTAACAGCAGATGAGACACAGCTGATGAGAGGATTAATAAAAATGAAAAAACTGAAGTATACATATTAACATGGATTACTCACAATGTTGAAAGCAAAAGCAAATTCCAGAAACATACGGTACAATAGTTTGAAAACATGCAAAATAATACCATTTATTATTTATATTTGTACATACATATACAAATAAGTTATGAGTAATAAATACCAAATTCATAATGGTTTCCTTTGGGAAGAGAACATAGGTTTTAACAATATTAATATTTTATTTAGCATGTTTGGTGGGTAAATATATACTTATTCCTTTTGTAGGTATGGAATAGGTATTTAATATCCCCACCTGGAGACACTTAGAACAGATTCTACAATTATAATACCTTTGGATGCCTGGTACTTTTTTAAAGAAAAAAACTTATGCTAAATAATGTATCTTATTTGGGTATCCTATACCCAAATATAATTGGACTTGTATATTTTTGAGAAAGCAAAGGGTTAAAATAATTTATTTTCTCTATTCGAGCAAACTTATAAAGACAATTTTAGTTGTCAGTTATTCTGAAATAAAAATTTAACATTATGTTTCTAAAACTGCACTTTTACAATTAAACTCTTAGGAGTAAAACCATTACTAAGGTCTACAGTATCAGATGCCTCAAAACATAAAAATATAGCTATGATTTAATCCATCATTTAACAAGTGGCTGTTTCAATCATGGGAGAATATCACTTTTACTCTGATAATGCAAGGATAGATCAAAAGTTTCAGAAATGTAGAATAGCCAAATTACATTTTTAAATACTATATGTACTGTACATTATATTCATAATGGAATAGATGTGCTAGAAAAAGTGGCAACAGTGGACAGCCTCAGAGTTCTGAATTAATCAAAGTGTTTCAGGTTTCCTTCATTTACATTGTCTTTCTTACTTGCCTTATGATCTCATTGAGGTCTCTTGGATTCTGTGAAAATAAATGCACCCTTTTGCTATCTAGTATGTATATGCCACAGAAGTACTGGATAGAGGTAGGATCAGCAGCTAATCTGTGAAAAATTTGTATTATTAAGGACAAGTGGAAAACTGAATGCTCCTTCCATCCTCCAGTAAAAATTATTTTTCAGTGTCTAAAAAGGGCAGCAATTTATTAGTGGAAAAATGTAATTTTGTCACCACCTCTTTTCAGTGCTTCAAGTTTCTCCAGGAGCAAGATAAGAAGGGAAAAGGAAAGAGGAGAGAAATTTTAATCAAGTACAATATGGTACTTATTTACAGGCCGTTGATATTTTGGGTTGCTGTTTGCATTCATTTAACATTAATGGGTAAAGAAGTCAGGTGAAACTTCCAGCTAAGCATCTGGGGGAAGGAATGGCAGTGTGATCCCTTACTGAGGACAATGTGAAACTCTGAATACTGAACAATGATACCTCGCCCCGACCTCACTTGTCTCCAAGAACAGACAGCCCAGTTCATGCCACCTCAGATAGACAGCTAGAAGCTATCTCTCTAGAAAAATTGACCCAGACCAAAGAAAAAGCTTCAGAATATAATGTTGAGGGTGGAAGAAATGGCAAATGAAAAAGTTTTGATGCTCCTTTAACCGTACAATGAAGCCCACTGCTAAAAAGTCTTACCAATGCACAGAGATCTTCCAGTTAGCTTTCTCTGTGCCTTTTAAATATGAAGGATCCTGAGACAATTAAGCAAGATTGTAACTTGAAAGACTCTGACCAAACCAAACAGAAAAAAGCAACTTAAAGGAAATGCAAGGAGCAAAGAAAAATCTTAAACCGAAACCTGAATTAATATCCTTACAGTAACACATCACACTCGAGCAAGAACAAGGTGCTACTTAAAAGAAAAAGGAAACTTCAATGACTTTTTCTCAAGAAGCTACTAGAAGATGTACTCCACTAAAACAAAGGAATAAACAAGCAAAGAAAAAGTTGATTCCCCGTATCTTTGATACCTAAACAGAAAGATGAGGGACTCAAGGAAGAATGTCTCCCTGTCAGTGTATTTCTGGGTAATAAATGAGTAATAACACACGATTCTGGTGATAAATTAATAAAAGATACAAAGTAAACTGAACCAATTAAAACCAAGGCAATTACTACTTCCAGAAAGATAAAAATATTCTAAAAGGAAACATAACCATAGTATACTACAGAATACAGTATCTATGTACACGTAATAGATATTGAATGTGAACTTAACAAAAATTATACAATTAAATTGGATGATGGGGGTAGAAGTCCCAGTGAAGAACCAGATTGGGGAGGGGGGAGTAAGGGGTGTGTGAGGAAGTGAAATCTTCATCTTCCATGTAGGCAGTTAGTAGAAAATATTTACAATTGAAAAAAAAAAAAATCAAAAGAAAAGAAACTGGAGGTGAACAGAGGAGGGAGTATGGTAAAGCATTTAAAAGTATGGGCCCCAGAGCCCAGCTGCTCAGGTTTTAAGATTAGAATCTAATTTAAGCTCATCACCTACTTGGCCTGTGACTGGGTAAGTTACTTAACTTTCTGTTCCTGAGTTTCCTCATCTCTAAAATGATTGTTCTGAGAATTAAATGACTTCATAATGTAAAGAGCTTAGAAATACTTGTCACATAGTAAATGCTCAATAAATGCTATAATTATAAGCTTGTTACTTGGAAATGTGGAAGTAACCTAACTGCAGAAAAATGACTATAAGTTGCTGGGGGAACAGGAATGAAGGTATGGCGAATGGGACAGGTCTAACCCTTACATATTATAGTAGCACTGTCCAAAAGAATTACAGTGTAAGCCATTATGAGTTTTAATTTTCTTACACTTAAAAACGTAAAAGAGGTGATATTAATTTTAAGCGTTTTATTTAGTCCTATGTGTCAAAAATTATTTATAACATGTAATAATTATTAACATATTTTACATTCTTTTGTTTTATACTAAGTATTTGAAATCCAATGTGTTTTTACATTTACAGCATGTCTCAATTCAGACTAGCCACATTTTGAGTGTTCAATAGCCACATGTGGCTAGAGGCTATCACACAGGACAGTGCAGCCTGTGGTAATACTTGATTTTTAAAAATAATACGTATCCTCAATGGCTGCTAAATCACAGAAAGAGACAATCAAACACTATATGCCTCCTGATGGAAGACACCTTATACAGTAGTCAAAAAAAATTTTTTTTGAACCTCAACCTGAGCAAGCCTTTAGATTCAATAACCAATTTATAGACAATACAGAGGAGAAAGGAACATGTTAAATGGCACCTCAAGGATACAATCAGTAAAATCCATATGGTGATCAACTCCTAGTAGGAAAGTGAACCAAAGGAGGAATTTTTAAAATGAGACGAAGGAGGAATCCATGAATTTTAAGATTTAAAGGATTTATCCACAAATTTCAATGTGAGGTCCTTGTTTAGATCCTAATATTATTTAATAATTTTTCATAATATTTATGAGATAACTGAAAATTTGAACACTGAATATTTGATACTACAAAATTATTATGACCAATTCTTGTTTAGGTACAATAATACTCTTACGGTTTTTTCTTAGAGAGCCATTATCTTTTAGGAATACATACTGATAAATTACCGGTGAAATGATATCTTGAATTTGCTTCAAAACAATATATATGTTAGAGGAAGTGGGTGGGAGTTTTGATTAAATTAAATTGGCCATGAATTGATAATTGTTGAAGCGGGGTGATAGGTACATGTAGGTTCATTACACTATTTTATCTATTCGTGTATATGTTGTTTTAAATTTTCTACAGTTAAGAGGTTGAAAGCAAAACTACAAGTCATGTATTAATTTTCAAAATAAAAAATTTAAAAGAATATAAGTAAGCTTAAAGGAAAAATTAGGATTAAGTCCATGATTGTAATGTAGAATCACTCTGCTCTTACAACCAAAGCCCAACCTTAATTCCTTCAGACCTGAGGAGAGGATTTTTTTCAAATTTCCTAGCCATCAGCCTGGGACACCTCTATTTGTCATTGGTCCTGACATTATACATAATCTCCCTTTCCACCTTATTTGATACTCTCCACAAGGAAGCAGAACTCTATAAAGTATGCTTATAAACCATTTCCAATTACTCACTTGACAAATTGTAGAAGGCTTTTCATAGTTATTTAAAGGAAGGCTTTTGATACTTATCTCTCAAAAAACAACATACGGTATATTCGAACAGAAAAATTCAAGACACTAGTCAATATAGCTGGAGAATGTATTTTTATTCTTGCAGTTTTATACTAGGAAGTCAACATTTAATTTAATAATTCATTGTTCACAATTGATTTATAAAAAAATTTTAATCCTTAAATTGTACATCAATATCCTATGACTCCAAGTGTTATCACTCTCCTTCAAGTCTGAAGAAAATGATTAATTTATTAAGTTCCACAGACAGCACAGTCCCACTGACATAACATTTAGTCTTAAGTCCTACGCTCATATGAGAATTAAGAACAGCCAGTATCAAACTGACTTGAAACCTGATTGTGTTCCTGGCTCAGGATACCTGTAATAAATTTGTAAATCCACGCTAAGACACAAAAATAAACTAGGGTGTGTATGTCATATAAAAAACTTCACAGTAGAGTAAAAATTAACATTAAAATGTTACCAAATTTCAACCATACTACGGCGTTTTATCCAATTATCCAATTTCAAAATGCCTGATTAACAGTGAATCAAATGCAAATAACTTCATGTAGGATTTTAAAAAAAAGTTTGCCCAGCATTTCAAAATGGTTACGGAATTAATATAACTTTTAAAATGTCAAAGTATGCTATACATATTGCACTTTTCTGCTAGGCTGGGCTAGTATCTTTCATGGCAAGATACTAAAACTACGGAATAAAATACACTTTTAAATCAATAGGTACTTGATTAATTTCCCTGAAATTATCAACATCATTACCAAAATCTTCCAGGATTTTGTAAGATTTGATTCCTTAAATACAGTTTTAAAGTTTAACTTAAGGAGGGAAAAAAACCCCTCATATATTTGACTTATTATGTCCTTTTTCGGTCTTTCAATGACCAAAGACAATTTTAAACAAATTATGCTTAATGTTTCCTGGCTTAATAAAAAGCTACAATTTCTATCATCCAAATTAAAAAATTCATAATCATCAAAAGCTATTAATTTTGAAATGTCTGTCTGTAGGTCCCCTTAGAACCTTTTCAAACTTTTATAATCAAGATATTTTAAATCAATTACGTACTAGAATCAAATTAAGTAAGGAAAAACTTATTTTTGCAAAAATAAAATCACTTCCCAATATGCTTGACAGAAACAAGCAATAGCTTTTTCATTTGTGTTCCATTGAAGACATTACTGAAATTTGTCCAATGGTTTATTTCCAACTGGTCCATTACAGAATTCTTCGGAATGTTTTAAGATTGGCTGTAGCTAGAGTTCTGACTTCCATTTGGACCCTGCTCTCCTTCACTGTTCAAATGGGAAAGAAAGAGATTTTATACCAATTAAAAGACTCATTTTTAACAACCTGGTAAGCCTAATAATTTTTAAAGTTCGTTATTCTGTGGTACAAATCTACAAGACAAAGACACTCCCAACTGTAATACACAGATGTGGAAAAATTAAAATCCAGAAGACTAACATTTGGTTTTATGTTTTTATTCTTATGTAACTTACACTTGACAAGCATTCTGGTAGTGTTCATATACACTAAAGAAATTTAAATTAGGGTATGGATTTCATTGTCATTACAGGTATCACTCAACATAGAGATTAGAGCTTCTGAACAAATTTCCTATAAAATTAAATCTCACATATAAAATCTTATTCCTACTAACCAGTTATGAAAATCAAAAAGTGTTCTTCCAAAAAAATTTATTGTTCAAAGGCACACTAAAATCATATGTAAATATTGCAAACCTTTATAAATTAGAAATATAGTGATTTCCTGGAAAATGCTGAATATTTAAAATAGAAATAACTAAAACTGAAGATACCAGTAACTGTGGCAAGAGGATTATAGCCTTTTCTTGTCCATCATCATCTTGCAGCTTCGGGCCCTGCCACTAGTGGAGAATCACTCAGGGAATTTCTGCAAAAAATGCATCCAAAGGTAGCTGTTTGAATGACTGCTTTAAAACAGCTCCTTGTGTATTTATTTCTTCCAAACAGTGATATTAACTTATCAGATTTACAAATCTATCTTAATGTTTTATAACTCAGTTATTTTTCTTGATAACTGATTAACATGGGCAGTATTTATTTCCCTTCTGACCTTGTTTCCCTACTCCAAATGATCAGATGTACAGTGAGAGCCGAGAACCACTGAACTAAATGAACAGATCCTATTAAAATGACAACAAAACCCCCTTAGCACAAGTGATGCATTTTTAGCAAAATTATGTTATTGTGTGTCATGGATCATTTGGGTCACTCAAAAGCCAAAATTCTTTATCTTTACATCAGATCAATAATCTAAGTTTTTGAAAACTGAGACCAAAATTTATAAAACAGGATTAACAGCCAGTAGCGAAAAAATAAAATGACAGAGTCAAAATGACTTGGGACTACTACAGGACTCTTTATTACTGAATTTCAGATGGACTCGCCTAATTCTGTCCTGTTTAACTTTATGTACAATATATAGCCATATGTTGAGGGATACCTGTAATAGACCTGCCACTGCATTAGGAAAAGAGGATCTCGCTAAATAGATTATCAGATTAAATTTTTTTAATGAGACAGTCTCAATCTATCAAACCACAAATTAAAAAAATAAAATAATTAGTATGTAGGGGGATTGATTTTGGACAGGTGTCCACCAACCTCAGAATGCCAGCATTTTGAATAAACCTACTTCTCTTTCCACACATACAAAAAATTAGTATGTATTATGAAATTTTAGAAGAAATTTTAAGAAAAAAACAAAATGTAATCTTTGAAAAAATGTGATAATGCATATGAAATATACAATTAAATGGAACCGATAACTAAACTCTACAAAGTACCTGTTTGGAGGAGGTTTTGGTTTCGGCATCTTACTAAGTATAGTTGCCATCTCTTTTCTCTCATCAAAATTCTTCCACTGCTCATATAGTTTTAAAATAACCCTGATTATTTCCAAAATCTAGAAGAAAATATTGAAAAATTCTCACTGGCAATATCAAACAGCATTTAATATGGAAAGAATACACAGCACACAGTAGGCATCGCTCAGAAAACAGTGAAAAGATAGTGTTTTTATCCTTAAGTATTCAGGTTAGATTAGACAATCCTGATAAATATGAAAGCACTATTTTCACCACATTGCTATTCTGGCTTTTCCTCCTAGCCTCTCATCTTTTAACAGGTAGGCCCTATTCATCCTTACCCATCTCTCTGCAGTTGGTTTCTTTCTATCTGCTGATATCTTAAACCAAAATAATATAGTAAGGTACTACTAGGAATAGAGGTCTAAATCACGAAGGAGTTTGCCACTATAGCGTACGTTCCTTTAATGCCAATTGTTTCAAACAATTTAATGGGAGGTAGTGCACAAAAGACGTTTGGATTGTCTGTTAACTACTGTACACATAAGTTAAGGTGCTTAAAAATTGGCAGCTACAAATCTGTTTCCAAATTAGCCCTTTTTCTTCACCTCAGTACACTTAACTTTGGAAAGGTAGAAAAATGGGCAAAAACCATTTTTAAAGGATAGAGGCTATGTTTTAAGTTTATATTCGTCTAAGGGAATTTTAAAGAATACCTTCTCCATATCCACAGAAAGCTCAGCAAACCACTGTCTGGCATCTTTCTGCTGTACAACACAGGCTACATGTAGGCAAGCTGGAAAGAAAACAAGAAACAAAGACCCACGTTTAACTACAAACATGCAATGTATGGACTCAGAACTAACGGTAATATTTTCACTTAAAATTTTCACATATATTTTCCACTATTCTCTTTTAAAATTGCATAGGTTCAGTTACTCCTGACTATGCCATCAATTTAATGTGATATAGACAGAAAACATGACGAGACTATATTAAGGTCCTTGACATCCCCTGCTGCTCACTGTGTGCCTGGCATGGTACAGCTGCCTTGAGAATCAGGGCATGTTAGAGAGGAAAAAAATCCAATGAGGAAATTAGAGCAGGGAAACGATCCCTGACCAGTGATATAAAGTAGTGCTCAAAATGTAATCAGAAGTCAGTGTGATAAAAAACAAACAAACAAACAAAAAAACCCAGCCGTTCAATATACTGAAAAATTTCAATATTCACTATATTTGATATGTCAATTGAAAGTAGTGTTTGTTGCCTCTGCTTTTTAAAGTTATTAGCATGTAATCAAATTAGGTGAAAACTGGGCACACTAGTACAGAATTGAGTGTTGTAATAAAATAGAGCTTAGAAAAAAATCTTGTACTATATATAACTATATACATCATATACAAATAACAGTAAAAATGACCAAGGAAAACAATCTATATCATAATTTTGCCCAATATAATTCCTACTGAGCAGCTTGGCTACCTGATCCTATTCCAGCTTGTGAAGAGTTATATTCCTTGGTGGTTACACGTATGATTTTGCTAAGGATGACATTCTAGGCAAACAGTGACTCAAACGTGAACTGATGCACTGGTTGCTCCAAGTCAAATGAAGGAAGCTATAAAGTAGGGCTTAGGTCCAGGAAGAACTGAGAGGCCAAACGACTGAAATTATAACAACAGGTAATTAAAACACAGTGGGAAATGCCATAAGAGCACATGTAGAGTACACTAGAGATAGAGGAGACATCCTAATCCCGAGTGAAATGATATAGAAGGTTTGGTTGGAGGGACGCTAGTGCTAAAAAGGTGATATCTGACCTAAGTCTTAAAAAAAGGTGAGCGTGGGAACAGAGAATGGTATGTATATAAATGTAAATAGAGGCTGTGGATTTTATCCAAAAATTGGGAGGAGCAGTGAAAATTTTTCCTTATGGGACGAATTCTGCATTTTACAAAGCTTTTTCTATTTTCAGCTCAGGTTTCTCCACCGTGGCAATAATGACATTGTGGGCTGGACGATTCTGAGACTGGCTTGTGCGCTATAAGCGACTTTAGCAACACCTCTGGCTTCTACCCACTAGACAGCAGTGACATCCCACCTCAGCTATGACAACTAAAACCATCTCCAGACATTGCCAAATATCCCCGAAGGAGCAAAATTAGGTCTGATTGAAAACCGCCAGCCTAGCTCAAGTGTAGACAGACTGGCTGGCTCTCTGAGAACAGGGATGCTGGAGGCCAACTGGTCAGGAAGAAGACTATTGTGGTAACCTGGACAGAAATGAGACTATGGCTATGAGATTAGTAGAGGTATTGATTACCAATCCTCAACAATAGGTACCAGTTACCAACTAGATGGAGGTATCGAAGGAGATCAAAGGACATAACTGCTGCAGTTCCAACTAAGGTAACTACTAGTGCTATTCACCAAGCTAGCAAAGACGTTAAAAGGAGCATATTTGAGGGGAAAGTGATCAGGTCAGTCCTACTCATGAGTCTGAGGTGCCAGTGAGATGCCAAGTAGCGCTATCTATAAGGAAGATGGATATAAAGAACCACTTAGGAGTAAGATCTTGGTTAAATGAAGAAATTTAAATGTTTCAGCACATAGAGAAGCCACATGCCTCAGTGAGACTACTAGGAAGAATAAAGACAGGAGGGATGGCAAAGATGTGGCACATGGCCTGCTATTCCCTCCTTTCTACCCATGCAGATGTCGGCATTCCTTCTCACTGAACCCAGATGCCGCCTTCGAGTCCTTCCAAATACAAGTGCTTTCAGGGAGACCCCAATACAAAAAAAATATAACTATTTACCATTCGTGATATAAGAAGGGTAAGAAATATTAACATTTAAGGAGTAATTGAAAAAACAGAAAACAAGCAGTCTGGGTTGGTAAAAGAATGGGGGGCAGTGGGGGTAGGACTGGATCCAGAAGACAGAGTCATAGATATCAATAGAAGGGAACAGAAACTAACAAGTGCCTAACATGGCAGGCAGTATTTGGTGCTCTACAACATATCTCATGTAATTCTTGCAACAACTCTATATTGAGTTGTTAGTATCCTCCACATTTTACAATTAAGGAAACAAACTCAGACAAGTTAGATAATTTTCCCACAATTATAAAGGAAACAAATTTTAAACCTAGGATCATCTGACTCCAAAGACTGTGTTCAAACCCATTCCAGGACTGCCTTCTGCAGACAACAGAGTGGTAGCTAACTCCCTCCACTAAGGCATTCAAGACCACAGAGGCTCCTTTACTCAACCTGAGGACTTAACTGGGCTCAGGAAATAAAAGGCCCAGTTATTTTATGTGAGTTACAGCTAATATTAGCAGACTTAATGCTGAACTTCCCCTGCTAAACAAATAAAAATGTTCTATTCAAACACTGGTTAAAATTATTTCAAATGATTAAAAAAAAACTTACCAAAAAAGGGGGGTGGGGGGACAATAATCCTGATTTGTGACAGTTGCAGTTCATATTATTGAAAGTTCACATGCAAGGATTAGTCTATTACTTCATGGGACATAAAAACATAAAGTACAATAGGGTGAAATTTATTTCAGGATGACCTGAATAGGTTTGTAACAATTTCACTAATAAAGGTGCACCACACTTACATACCTAAAGCTATCATGAAAGGAGGATACAGTAGGCAAAGATCCGTTCTGTAGGTATCATTCACTATCCTCCTATAGAAATGTAAATCATATTATTACTGAAACCAGAACTACCTCATATGACTGTACATTTCCCCCCAAAAAGGGCTATATTTCCCATCTTTGTACACATTTATTTCTCTTTTATATTACTGAAGCAGATATAAAGGTGAAAACATCAAGGGGAAAAGATGAATACATGAATGTGTCAGTATTAAGCATTTTTAATGAATAAAATTATATTTAAAAATTTAAAAGCTCACAATAAATTACAAACAGATCTTTTTCTAATTTTTAAAAAATTAGAAAATCAGATAGGGAACCAGAAATTATACAGCGAATTCATATGTATGTTGAATACCACTAAAAAGTATTCTGATAATTTTAAAGATAAACTGTCTTTTTATGTAAACAGTCTGTTTTTCATAATAATCAAATTTTAATGGAAATATTAATCAAACAGATAATTTAAAGATCCTTATCATTTTAGCATTTGTACCAATAGTTATTAAAATTAAACAAGTAGATATTTTGCTCAACATAAAATATCTTGGGGCACCAATTTAATTACTTTAAAAATGCTAAAGTTAATATTTAATTGTCAATCTTCCTAGCTCATAACATGTTACACTATGAATAACTTCTGTTCTAATTACCATGCAAGGGGAAGCAACATGTCTTCTTGGCCCATGTCCTGCACATACTGGAGCAAAGGTCTATAAGGATGATACACTATCAAGCAACAATCCTAGAAACAGTTTAAAAAATGTGTATGTATAAAAACAGATTTATTACAACACAAAAACCTTATCATTACCCAACTGGTTTATAATTATGTATTTCTCTAACTCATGCTTGCTTCCCTCTTATTCTCTTAAGCAAGCAGTATGGCAGCCCTACACTCTAATAGTAAAGGCAGTGCTCTCTCTGGAATATACCTTGGTAAATCGGTTGGCAGTCAGTCAGCATCCATTCCCTTAGAGACTCAAAGTGTCACATCTGCAACACACTGAAACCTCTTATTAGCCTATAAATCCGTAATTCCCAACTGGAGGAGCAGAATTCTGCCAAAGACATAATCTATCTTTAAATAACACCACACACATACACAAATTGTGCAAATAACTGACAGTGGTTTAATGTCCTCATTGGTTCGCTTGTAATCCTTTTATTATAGTTACTATAGAACAGAAAAATATTCCCATCCTAAGTAGGACATACAAATTATTTTACAGGCTTCCAAGAGGATACAGGTGATGATGCTAGTATGTACTATGGCTTCATGTATCACTTGGATGGTTTTAAAATGTACCTCCCTACAAATCGTTTCTTTAAATAATTTCTGACTTCACTAAATTTGAAAGTAAGTTTTACTCTATTAAGCACAGGGAAGAAATATACTTACCATTAGTTCTAAAAGATAGAATTCACATTCTAATATCTGTTTAAAAAAAGATTATAAATGTCAACGTGAAACGCAATTAGATGAGTCTACTTAGTCTAATAATTTACAGACAGTAATTTATCACAAAAAATTACTAAAATTTTAAATCAAGAAAATAAACATAGTCATTATACTAGAATGAACATATACAATAAAAATAACTTTTACTATATATACAATTATGATTATAAAGCACTTTAATTCTTAAAAGGAAAAACCAGCCTCATATAAGCATTCTTTTTTTTCCCCTGAGCAAATCACCAAATGCCTTTAATTTCAGTGGGGGCAGAAGTGGAAGTCTAAGCATTCTTATTACTTATATTTATTTAAAATATCCTACATATACTTCAGATTTTCCAATATACTTTCCATTCAACAAATGCAAAAACACAATTATCTTCACTTAAATGCTGCTACATTATAAGTCAGTAAAAGGAAAGAATACTAAAAACGAAACCAAAAAATACAATTTAAATAGAATGAAGAAATCTCTTGCCAGTTGGAAAAAGGACATGCCTATTAAAATATCAATAGAAATCCATCTTCTAAAACAATGTAAAATTTCAAATATGGTTTTCGTACTATTCCATTATAGTAGTTAGCTCCAACTGCACACTAGTTATCACCTGGAAGCTTTTAGAAAATACCAGCCCCAGGCCTCAAGCCTGAAAATTCTTATTTAGCTGGTCTGGAGAGGACCTGACATCAGTATTATTAGGTTCCCAAAGTGATTCAATAGGAACCCAAGGTTTATAACCAATGCTATGGAGTACCTTTAAAAATGGTAGAAGCAATTCAGCTTTACTTAGAATTAAAGTCTATATTCTTATAGTATTTTAAACTGCCATTTCTAGGTGACTTCAATTTATTCTAATATAAAATGGAGCTAATATATGCAACTTTGACAAATAGTTTTACTTTATACAATATACTCACATGGTTCATCCTATAAGGAAATTCCTTTGGAAAGGCATATGAAAATCTAGTTTTTACTGCAGAAAACAAAAAAACAACTTAAACTGAGAAAATGGGAAAGTGAATTAACCGAAAATATCTTTAACACAGTGTAGACTATTAGAGGTAGGGCTAAATCATTCCTAGTAGGGGCGCTTGGCGATGTTAGGGATCCAGATTTTCTGTTTGTCTTCAGGCAAGGAGAAAGAGTGAGTGGCAGGAAGCCCTGGGCCCCCACTGTATTACAATCACAGAGCCTCAATTATATATTTATCATATTAAGGGTTCTGCAGCTTTAACAAAAAGGGGATTAAAAAAAAAAGCACTGGCTCTTATCATCTCTAAAATCTTTCCAGCTCTAGATGGTATTGTTTTATTCTTCAGTAATTTAGCTTAGAAGGAACACAAGTTGTATGAGTTCACAAATATATATGTATATATTTATAAATATAGATATAAATAAATTAGAAAGATAATACAACCAAAAAATGTTAACAGTGGTTATCTCTGAGACTTAAAAGATTTTTACTAATCTGTACTCTCTAAACTTTTTTATAATAAACGAGTATTTATCAAAAGATATATTTTAATGAAAGCATGAATATATGTGCAAAGGTCTCTAAGGCTTTTTTCATACCACACAAAAACACATACATACAGCTACTAATCTTCTTAGTCACTAAGAAAGTACACATAAGAAAACTATTATCAATCCTCCAACTCCTCAAAATGGTATTAGTGTAAATCATTTAATTACTATTTGATATAATTGTATTCAAGTCTTTATGATGTAACATTTCATTCAATCAAGTGACTGCTGACAGGTTCTAGAAGATCTGTTCTGTAATCCCTTCCATTTGTACAAAGCCCAAGTGACCTCATGCAGATTAAAAAGAATTTAATTTTTTTTATGTACTGTATTTTCAAAAAGTTTCATTTTGTAAATTGATTATCCTAATAGCTATTTTAGATATGCAACATATGTCTGCCAAGATTTGAAACCTAAACCATTTAAACTTGACATCAGAAAATTTATACTTAATCCTTCCTTTCGTGTCTCCCTTAGTAAATTTGAAAACGTATCTATTAAGGTTGCTGAGTTTTATAATTTTTCAATAATTTGATTTTCCAGAGGGCAATTCAATATTTCATCAATGTCATATATTTGGTCTATTAAATTCTGTGGCAAAATGACTATTCTTCTATCCCTAAAAAAATAAGATATGGCACAGAAAAGATTTAACTAGATTATTACACTCTTCTCAGAAAGGGGAATGACCCAAAAATATAAAATGAGTCTGGCTCACAAACTTAAAAACACAAAAGCCTTCTCCCTCTTCTGTGTAAGATCACAGAGGTAAAATAAATAAATAAATAAATAAAAATCTGAATTATCTTTTGTTAGGTGATGTCTTTTTGCTTAACCTATGAAGACAGAGCATGGCATGTTAGTCCTTGTATACAATACTTTACAATCACTATTTTACAATGTTATTTCCTTTATTGTCATAACTCACAGGCAACTAAACCCCATCTTCTTAGATAAGAGCTAAGGCCAAAAGGTAAAACACCTTGCTCAAGGTTATTCAGCTGCTGCTTAGTGACAGAACTGGGTTTTAGAATTAGCTCTACTGACTACAGACTCAGCAGTATTTTCGGCACGTTTTTCAATATGGAGGGAAAATACATAATTCCCATCAAAAACATACATTACCGTCGCAAAAGAAATAGTTTACTCCACCCACAAGAATGACACAATGGCTAGTCATTAGGAAGCAATAAAGCACAATAAAACTGGGAAATATAGTTTTTCTTTAACCCTTATTATAAAAATAAAAGCCACTGAGTCGATGTTTTTGGATCAATAGTTACTATCCATTTTTTAACTTTAAAAGTAATGTCTTAAGAGTCAATACTACGGTTTTAAAATTCTTGTATTTAAACTATTTTTAGCTAAATACACTATACATAAAGGTGACCTCAGGAGATTTAATAAACCCAACTAATTTCTCACAGGTCTCAAAACTGAAAAAAAATCTTTGCCACAGGGTTACGAAAGTCAATTTGCGAATTTGTAGGGTATCCGATGGACAACTGTCTCGTTAGCGAGACCACCTCAGGGAAGATGTAGATGCCTGATCACTGCACTGTACACCTGAAGCTGAAGCGGAACAATAATGAATGCCAACTATAATTTTATACAAATATATAGTTACAAGAAGCGGAGTACAGTATTAGGAATTGAGACAGTGGAAATGTAATGGCTGTGTGCGATGTCAGAGGGGTAGTAGATGGAGGGAAGGGGGTTATCACTGTGTGAGGGATATAAAGGATAAATGTCTAACTATTACATTGTTTTGTGCACCTGAAACTAATAAAAAAAAGTTATATAATCACAAAAAAAAGAAAAACATACAATATACTTATTTTATAGAGAAAAAAAAAAATCTATGTCCTATAGTTCTTCAGAATTACATCCTTAAAGCAGGATATACTTTTTGCACTTACATACAGAAGTAGCAGCAGAAATCAATCTTGTATTTGAGACTACTCCAAATTCCTAGAGAAAGAAAAGTAGATGAAATCAGGTACATAGAAACCCAATGAACCTAAGGGTATCTGAGGTCTATTTAAAACAAAGTATATCCTATGTTTCCCTATAATCTGTTCATCTTCTACCCACTTGGGGATTTTAGATATGATATACTTAAATCTCTAAATGTATTACCTTTCCTGTTACAATTTAAGACAGGTGTTTAAATAATTTTATAATTTAACATCATTGAAACGTATCAAATTAGAATTCAAGCTCTAAAGTGACAGTGACAGTTTTCTGCACTCAATTTCCAAGGAGATTGTTTAGATTCTATGCTTAATTGCAAGAATATTAAGTATGCTTCTTATTCAGTTGAACCTGGTCTAACAAATATTTCATGCCATTTGATAACAAAACAGGTGAATCTCTGAAGATAAACTTTAATATCACCAAAAGAGCTCAAAAGACCACACCAACAATTATTCTTTTTGGAACAGGAAGACAAGGATGATATAGACTGAGACTTCTAATGTCAGTTCCCATTTCCTCTTTGAACTTTTTAGACCACCATTGCAAATATAACTGAAATTTATGGGGTGATCCACCTTACATATATTGTCTCATTTAATTTGACTAACCTAGATTACTAAAGCCTTCACTTCATTTTAAAACAGAAAAATCAAGAATTGGTTCCTTATTCTACAATAGAAACAAAACTAAATCTAGTCTATTCAAATACGTTCAACCCACATCCTTATTGGAAAAGGAGGGCAGCAGGGGCATGATGTGAGTATATGTATCTATATTCACATTTAAACCACATACCATAATAACTGAAACTAAAAGGTGAACGAACACCTGAGACATCTTCTTAAGTGCCATTTTCTACAATTCCCACACAACTGGACAACATACAGAAAGACTTGGTCATAGTTAAAGATAAAAAATATAATGGTATAACCAAATGGTACATTTTTTTGTAGGAATAATTTTTTATCCAAAATTCTTCAAGTGAAAACTTTCATTCAGTAAATCATAAAATAGGGTTCTACTCAGTAAATCATATAACAAAATATATTAAGAAACAAAACAAATTAAAATCCCCAACTTAATCTGTAAGAGTAGAAGTTTATAAAAATTTTCTCTAGATTCCCATACTGGTTGTACTTCAGATACAAAAAATTACATGGTAGTATTTGGAAAAACCAGCCCATAATACAAGCCGATTAATAAATATTTCTTTTTCCATCAAAGAACTTAATAACAACAAAGCTGGTTCTGCCTCCTTAAACTATCACTTAGAATTAGAAAACCTTAAACCTCTAGAAAGCTTGTCTTAATATAATTTCGAATACAGTCAACTCTCATTATTTTAGATAAGTAGGAAAGATGTCATGAATAATCCTAGATAATGATTAAAACAAAATTCAAAATGAGTACTAAAAGGAATGTAAACTCACTAGGTTAAAATTACATTTAACATTCAAGAATACAATTACTATTCTAAATACATAATCAAAAAATATAAACATAATAAAAAAGCTTCACGATGCTAGCAGGGGTGTCCAAACTGCGGCCCACGGGCCAACTGCGGCCCGCAATCCATTTTTTATTGGCCCGCAGCAAATTCCAAAAATATATTTAGTTTACTTAAATAAACCAGGTGAGGCAATACATACTTCGCCTCGAGTGAGTGGCCCGACTGTTTGTGTATTTTACCGCATATGACCCTTGGTAAAAAACGTTGAAAAAAGTTTGGACACCCCTGTGCTAGAGTGTTATGAATTATGAAAACCAATCAATATCTGCAACTATTTTCTGGATTTTACCTGAGCTCTCTCAAAAATACTGAAAAGGTAAACAAGGTGAGCAGAGATTTGGTTTCAGCGACAAGTTCCCATATCTCTTCTCTTTCTCTCACCTAATTTCTCTACCTTCATGCCGAAATGATTTCTTAATACAATCGACATACCTAGAAACCCCCTTAATCCTTGCCTTCCCTCTGGCTTGGTAGGCAGCCAACCATCAGAAGGCAAGGAGGGAAGACAGCAGACATAGGAAGCATATGGGAGAGAAGGAGGGACATTCCCAGGTTATAGTAAGAAGCTGCGGTACTTATGGAATACTACTTAGTGCCAAACAATAGATGTCTTAGAGGTAGGCAAGCAAAGCAGTTAAGAGCATGGAATTAGGAGCTAGACTTCCAGCGTTCACATACTGGCTCTGCTGCTTGCCAGCTCTATGATCTTAGGCAAGTTTCTTAATCTCTCTGTGGCTCAGTTTCCTCATTTATGAGGACAGAACTACTATATATCTCATAGTTTGTTATGAGAATTAAGTCAATTATAGTTGTAAAAGTACTTAAAATAACACTGGATACACAGTAAGTGGTAGGTAAGTGTTAAATGAATATGTAAAGTTACGTGTGTATTTCTTTGATTTTGCATAAATCACCATCTGTTATTATTTTTAAATAGGTAATATGAAAATTGGGACAGATTCTTTGATGAAAAACAAAATTATTTCTTACCTCTACTTTGGATGCCAAAAACACACATGTAGGAGCCATTAATACAGGATCTATACTTTTCAGAGAATACCTAAAAAATGGTAATAGAAAGTTAAATGTAGAAAACACACCAGAAAAAAAATCAAGATAACTATGGCAAACACATGATTCATTTATACTAAGGTTCATCAAAATTAGATAAGAGTCTCAAACAAGCACAACACATTCGCAAAATAAAACAGTCCTACCTGGCATAGAATCTCTTGAAATAGACTGTAGCAGTGGCAATAACTTGTTGTCTTAATTTAAGATGTTCACCTAATGCTTGGATAACTAAAAGAAAAATAAAGTTTTAAATGTATCTTCTGGTAGCATTATAATATTAACATTGAACACTAAGTTCCATGTGATTAAATCATAACTACATTCATTTTTAACAGAGAAAAACCTGCACATGCTATAAAGCTCCATTTGGATCACAGTACTAAAATTTGTAAATTTGATAAAGTATATAGGTATGCATAAACAACAACAAAAAATAGAACTTGCCCTACAGCAAACACTATTCTTGTGTTACGGAGGTTGAATGATAGATTTTTCTCCTCTATATTCTAAGTTTTATCAATGCCTTTCGTATTTAGAATATTTAAAAAAAATAAACACCTATTAAACTCATAACTACTGATTTATAAAGTTTATTTAAAAATCCATAATGAATCCTCAAAACAATAGAGAGGTAGGTTTGCAGAACAGTGAACTGAAGGTTAGAAAGATCATGTAACTAAGCTACCATGTGCCCAGAACAAGGATCTTCTGAAGCCTCTAAATTCCCTTCCCGCCAAAGCAAATTTGTAAGACAGGAATGTCCAATATAGAAAGTCAATCCAAAGAATCCTTTATCCTCAAGGCAATCTGCTTTAGACAATCTTAAATTGGGTTTACACGCTTGAAACCTATATAATTAACCAATGTCACTCCAATAAATTTAATAAAAAATTAAATGCATGATAAAAGCTTAGGGAGATTAATGAACTCTTTGAAGCTGTCTCTGACATGTAAGATTCAAAAAAGACTTATTTAGATCATTTAACAAGAAAGATAACTGAATATGACTTGTAAAAAGAATATATGTACAAATAAAATGTTAAGTAAGGACTAAAACAGCTCATCACAAATTACTACACAAAAACATTAATTCAGCGGTAATCAACTACACTATTTCAACCAATCAAAAAAATGTTTACCATTTGTAAAAAATATTTGTAATTTCCAATATTCTTCTTCTGAGAGAAACTTTAAGTCCTTTTGGCGTTCCTTCAACAGATCTTGTTTATCCAAAATCCATTGCAAACTAGAAGAAGCAGAGATGTGAAGACGTGCTATAGAAAATCAACTAACAAAGTCACAGAAAACATTCTAAGATTAAACAGGTTATTAAGCTTCTGAGAAATATACAGCACAAGTAACCTTTGAAAGACAGTACTTTTCCCACATTCCTTGAAACTCCAACACCAAGAATTATCTCACTAATAAATGTAAACATGCCCTGAAAAAAATTCTGTTCTAATCTTTTCTCTCTTTCTTCTCAGTCTCTCTCTCCTCTCTGTCATTAGCTTATACCATATTTCACTGATTCTCAGCCTTTGATAACAAGATGCATCTTACAATCAGTGATGTCTTAGCCTTTAATTGGCAGTACATTTATTCTTTCTTAGTGATACATAATATAATGGTGAAATTATCTGGCACCAATTGATAGTGCCTGAAGATTTGATGAAGTATATCTCTTCTCAGTTGTTCATGAGTAACTAGAGTATTTAATTGCCCTAACTCACAATTACAATCATGTTAAAGCTGCTTCATAGTTTATTACAACTGATAGCCTCCTCCTCCTGCCTAGTCAAGTCTACTATTTTTAACCAGAGATATTCAACGGACATGATCCCCAAAAAACTATTCTGCAAACTGCTTTTGTCACTCAGTATGTACTGAAAGTCTTTCATATCAATGAATTTATTATTCAGCATCCTTTTCAAGTGCTGCACAGCTTTATGGGTGGATCATTATTTATTTAGTTAATCCCTACTGATAAACATGTAAGTTATTTTTTCACTATTACAAGTAATACTTCCATGAGTATCTTTGTAATTCATTCTTATATATTTGGTTAATAATATATTTGGAATAATTTCCTAGAAGTAGAAGTGATGGGTCAGTTTTGCTGGTAACTTGGACATAAATTGTTCCATAAAAGTCACACCGATTTCCATTTCTACTAGTAACAGTATACACGGGTGTGTTTTAAAATATTTAACCCTATGGGTTACTGCCAATATGTTAAGTACTTTACAAGTTTAAGGCAAATCTGTATCTTATTATTTTGGGTTTTTTTAAGTGTACTTCTGAGGTTAAAAGTTTTTCCATGTGTTTATTGGCCAAATATAATTATTTTGTACATTATAATTCTAATATGTCTATTTTTCTAATGAGATGGTCATCTTTTTTTTTTTTTAAGAGATTCTTCTGGATAGACCTAGAGGTTATTATGCTAAGTGAAATAAGTCAAACTGAGAAAGACAAATACCATATGATCTCACTTATATGAGGTGTCTAAAGAACAGAATAAACAAACAAAAGACTCAGATACAGAGAACAAACTGATGGTTACTAGATGGGAGGGGGCTTGGGGGGAAAGGTGAGAAAGGTGAAGGGATTATGAACTACAAACTAGTAGTTATAAATTAGTCACAGGGATGTGAAATACAGTATGGGAAATATAGTCAATAATATTGTAAAAACTATATAGTGTCAAAACCATGTATAGTGTCAGATGGGTACTAGACTTATCGGGGGGATCACTTCACAAATTATATAAATGCCTAACCACTACGCTGTAACCTGAAACTAATATAAAACAATACTGAATGTCAACCATAATTTAAAAAAATATATAGTCACAGAATGTAAAGTATAGCACAAGGAATATAGTCAACGATAATGTAATAGCTATGTACAGTGTCAGACGGGTGATGACTTGGGGTTATCACTTTGTGAAGTTTGTAAATGTCTAGTCACCATATTGTTTTGTACACCTGAAACTAATAATAATAAAAAAAAGATTCTTCTGATCTAAAGTTTGTATATTATGGATAATAAATCATTTGTCTGTCAAATATACTGCAAACATTTTCCAAGTTCATCATGATCTCACAATATTTAATTATTTGTAATACAGAAATCTGAATCATATATTCAAATACACCCATATTTTACTTCGATTTTATGCTTGTCACCCATGAGAAGGCCTTCCCTGACACCAAATGACACATATCATTTTATATATATATATATATACATATTCACTCATATTTTCTAATACCCTTAAGGCTTCTTCTTTCAATTTGTGATCCATCTGGAATTCATTTTGGTACACAAAGTATTTCCTGATGTATAATTTTATCATTGTATTTGGATCTTCTTTATAATTTCCTATTTTAATTTGTTTTTCTTATTCCTATGCCATGGTATTTTAAAACATGTTAAATTAAATAATTAAAATCTGGTATAGAAAACACCCCTTCTTTGCTTATTATATTTTTCAGAAAAATTTCTGGGTATTGTATTGTAATTTTTATTCGAAGACCTAAATGTCAAGTCCCAAAAGAGAAAATCCATTCAAAATTCTGTTTGGGATTGCATTAAATTTAAAAATCAATATAGGGAAAAATGATACCTTTACAATGCAAGAAATCAAATCCCATTTACTAAAATCTTTATGCTCTACTATGGAATTAAAATGTTTTCTTCCTGTAGGTCTTGTACATTTCTTAAGTTTATTCTTGAGTATTTTATATTTTCTCTCATTACTGTAAATTACATTTTTCTATCATTCATTTAAAGGAAGGCTTTCTATTTTGATATTCTGTAACTGGTGAGCTTATTAAACCTTTATTATTTCTAATAATTAAATTAACTGAAGTTTTAAATTTTATCTCTGTATACGGACAACTTTATCATTCTTTTTGTATCTCATTCTATCAATTGCATTCAGTGGCATATTAAAACAATGTTAAAAAGGCACAGTAATTTTCCTAATGTTTCCCCATTAAATATCTCTTTATGCTTTGACGTTTTTATCATGTTCAGAAAACACCCTCTTTTAGTTAAGAGTTTTAGTCAAGAATATATGTTACATTTTATTACGTCTTTGTGATGCTTTCACTGTTTATTAACAGATTTCCTACTATTCACTATTTTTACAATAAAATCACTATCATTTTTTTATACTTTTAAGGTATATTGGATTCCACTTGGTAATACTTTATAATGTTTGTATCAATATTCAAAAGTGAGACTGTTTTTAGTACTTTTGCTAGATTTTACCAGCTTCATAAAGAAAACTGTATTGTAGCTTCATAAAGAAAACTGGAAAGCTTTCTTTCTTCCCATGTGAACTAGAACAATTTCAATATCAGGACCTCTTGATAGTGGGGAAAAAAATTACTCATGAAATAATGTGGGCTTGGAGCATTTTTTAAGGAGTAGTGCTCTAACTTTCTTAATTTATTTTGACTTTCAAATTTATTACCATGGAGAGAACCCAAAGGTACATCTGGGTTTACCTTTTTCATTCCTAATTTTGTGTTTTTGTATTATCCCTTTTCACCTGGATTCAACTAGCAGTTTAGTCTACTGTTTTGGTTTTCCCTTCCAAAGAACCAGCTCTTACGTAATTTCTGGCTATTTTTTTTCTTTTTAATACATTAATATCAGTGTTACTTTTACTCTTCTTTTTTTCCTTAGGTTTATGTCACTGTTTCCTTTTTAATATTCTTAAGGAGAATATTTGATCTATTTTTATTTCTAAGTTATTCAGGATGTTAATTTTATTACAAATTTGGCTTTGCCTACAATATATGGATATACATTGATGTCATTATGTTATTTCCTTGATATTATGTAACTGTATTTTCAGTTTCCTCTTTGATACAACAAAGTACCCAGAGTTAATTTTGTATTTTTAATTTTTGTAACCTGTTCATTAATCCATTCAGTCTACCTAGGAAGTATTTAGTGTCCTTCTAGTTTGACTGCATCATAGTCAAAGAATGTGTTGTGTTCTAATACAACTTTCTAGAAAATACTGTGATTTGTTTTGTTCCAGAATTATTATTAATTTCATCTCTAGTCATTTTGTTTTTAAAAAAATTAATTTCACAAATATTTAAGTTTTTCCTCACAGCGCATAGTATGGAGTATAAACCAAAACTTATAAATACCTCATTTCATCAAAGATGACACTGATTTTAAGATTCACTATTATGCCATGCTGATTTCAGAAATACTCAAATGTGCATCTTAGAGTCATGAAATACAGCATATTTCACATCAATTTTCCTTTCACCAAAAGCACCTAAAACAACGGCTTTCATAATTATTTTGTTTTTCCAGAACTGTCTTGTCTTTCATACTTGTTACCTTTTACAGAGGAGGGACTCCATGCTTCTCAAAGAATTTGAGAAAGGCAAGTGGCCCCCTTCCACCAAGACTATCTGAATTGGAAGGCAAGGCGATTCAAAACAGCACATTTAATGTTGTAATAACTTTATACTTGAAATGTGAAAAAAAATTGTTTTTATAAAATAAATCCTGCCCCTCTTTTGATAAGCATTCTCACTGTGGCATAATGCTTATCAAAAGGGGGGAGGACCTTTTTATTTTAAGTTGAAAAACATATAAATTCTGACAATCAGCAGCTAGCTAGCTACCTGTTAATTCTCACACCTTCTTTCAAAGTTCATCAGAATACCTCCTCTCCACTGTCTAAACTTCCTGTATTTGAATTTTGCCCAAGCAAATACTCAAGTGAGTAAAATGTAAAAGAAAAATATGGTCAGAAGTAAAGCTTCTATAGCATTTCATCTCCACAGAATCACTCTAGAGCAAGAGAAAAACTTGATTTCTGAAAATAGTTTCCAAGCCCATTGTTCCTTTTTTCCTCCTGCAAAGGGCTAAAAGAATGAACAACAGAAATCCATCTTTTTCACAGAATCAAATCTAAATTACAGTTACTAATGCTCTCTTAACATTAAAAATAATTTACACTAAGATACAATCTTTATCAGGTTGTGTTCGTCTTCCAACTGTACTTGAAAAATCTAGTCAAAATTCACTTAGTCCGGTCACCCACCGTCCTGACTGCTTAACCAAATGGATTTAGGGGAAAATATTTTAAATATTACTCTAGCTCTTCCATGGTCACTGACAGAAACAAAAACTTCTGAAAAACGTTAAAGAAATAGGCAACATCAATGGAAAATACAGATTTAAAATATAAGGCACAGACCAATGAAATGGATAAATTCTGAGAGCACCTGCCCCATACCTTACCAACATAACACTCCACGTAGGCATAAGGTAGTGGCAGGAATCAGTTAATGTGAAGAAATAAGTCTGGCTCCCCCTCTCCTCAAAATAATATTAAATCCACTCAAGACAGAAAGTGAGTGACAAAAGACTGCGATGCCAACCCACTGAAGAGATCCGAGGCAAAAAAATGACCCACAACTGTCCTGAAGAGCCAGCCTCACAGTCCCGAACTGGGTCACATTTCCCATACCTGTGCCCACCCCATCCTACCCCACTCCCTTCCAGGCCTAGCTAATCCAAAAATACGAAATTAAAATCCCGAACCTTCCTACCTCGTAGACTGAACCCCCTTCCCCCACCTTTCCCGCTAGCAGATCTTCCCCACCTTCCAAACCCGGCCAGGGGGCGGGGAGAGAGGAGTTGCCAGAGAAAAACGCATCCCGCTTCCGGCCGCAGCCGCCTCCCGGGAGACTCCGCGGCACTCGGGACAGGGGCCAGGATCCAGGCCAACGGGAGTCGCAGGCCCCGTCCGCACCGCCCCCCAAGAGCCAGCCCAGGGTGAGAAGACGGAAGATCACTTACTAATGGGAGCTCTGCCAAAAGTTCCCTGCCATGGAACACAGCTTGCCCTGATAAAAAAGCACCAGCCGGCGGAGCGGCCCGCGGAGCGACCATAGACCCAGCCCGCCCGGTAACCGCGCTCCTCGATCTGATCTGCTCGGCTCCGCTCCGCGGCGGCGACGGTGAGAGGAAGAGGATGGCACCCAATTCTTCTTGACGCCGGCCGGCAACACTCTACTGTGTAAACCGGTTCCTATGGATAAAAGTTCCGGCCCGCCCCCGCCGTGGCGGAGGAAGCCGGCTGGGAGGAGACAGCCCGTGGACGCACTGATAGTGCCTGGGAACTAGGCTCTCGCGAGACCTTCGCGCCAGTTCAGGGCTGGAGCCCGCGTGGTTTGGTCTTGTGGGGGTAGTGCCAATTCGCGAGTGGGCAGTCAGTTGGGAAGCAAGCCAGTTCAGGTTTTGTTTTTCCATGTTACACGCCTCCAAAGCTGCACGGTGGCATTGTATTAAACGTTTACTGACTTCAATTCTTTCTCCTGTGATTGGAAAGAGAAAGATTATTTTGGCCCCAAGGCACTACCAGAACCTACTGGCACCAAGCCGCATATGTTCTTCATGGAGTTTTTTTGGGGTGAAGCAGAAACATTTAGAGTAAAAATGTTTTTGTTTAATGCCAGAGAACCACCAGTTTTGCATAACAGCTAAAAGCATTTCTCTATTACATGTATATGTATATGTACACATACATATTCACATGTATGTACCAAATAGAAACATACAGCCAAAATTGCAATAATTCAATTTTACAAGATGAAATAATTTGTATTTTCCATTTCTATTATCATTGTGACATTGCAATTATTGTAAAACTTATAATCATTTTTTCAAAGATTCGGCATGCTTAAAAGTTATTCATAGATTAGTGTTCTGAGGTAGCTTGGGACAGTATTTTTCACACTGTGGGTGGAGACCAATTAGGGTGTGGTGAAATTGAGTATGATAAGCATTTTCCTAAATTAAGTTTTAAATTATCAAGTATGTTAGAAATAAGGATATTTAAAAGTTTTGATTCTTGGCAGCCAGATAGCTCAGTTAGTTAGCATGCGAACTCTCAACAATAAGGTTGTCGGTTCAATTCCCACTTGGGATGGTGGGCTGTGCCCCCTGCAACTAATATGAAAACTGTGATTGGACTTGGAGCTGAGCTGCACCCTCCACAACTAGATTGAAGGACAACGACTTGGAGCTGATGGGCCTTGAGCAACACACTGTTCCCCAATATTCCCCAATAAAAAGAAGTCTTAAAATTTTTGATTCAGTTACATATTATATAGGTACCTATCTCAAGATCTGAAATGTATTTTTAGTTACTTAACAAAAATAATGTCACACATCACTTCCATAAAGTCCTATAAAATTTGATGTGGATTAAACTCCTCTCTTTGATGGTTGATCTTCAAGAATGTAGTGTGTTTCCATCTTTCAACTACTCTCTCTTGGTTCTTTGCCTCCAGGCTTAAAATCTTTCTAGAGAGAGTGCCTAGGACTCTCACAGGCTCTTAATCAGCGTTAAGAGACTTAAACCTGAAACAACATAATCACTTCTTCTCTTCCCATTGACCAGAATAGGCACATGCTTCTAATTTAACTGCAAGGGAGGCTGAGAAATGTAGGGGAGCCTGTAGTATATTTGATAAACACTACTGTCTGCTACACCGCAGATCACAGTCAAAAAATGTTTGAAAGGCAGTAACTTAAGAAACACCAGACCCAAAAGATATATGAAAAAATGATCAACTTCACTAGCTATTAGGGAAATGCAACTCAAAACCACAATGAGATACAACCTCACACCTGTTAGAATGGCTACTACCAATAAGACAAGTAAAACAAGTTTTGAAGAGTTTGTGGAGAAAAAGGAACCCTCATGCACTGCTGGTGGGAATGTAAATTGGTACTGTCACTATGGAAAACAGTATGGAGTTTTCTCAAAAAATTAAGAATAGAATTACCCAGCAGTCCCTCTTCTGGGTATCTACCCCAAAAGTCCGAAAACATTTATCTATAAAGATACATGTACCTCTCTGTTCATTGCAGCATTATTCACAGTGGCCAACACATGGAAACTACCAAAGTGTTCTTCAATAAATGATTATTTGATGAAGATGTGGTGCATATACACAATGGACTATTACTCGGCCATGAGAAAAGATGAAATACCACCATTTGCGACATGAATGGATCTTGAGATTATTGTGCGAAGCAAAATAAGTCAGAAAAATTTGAGAACCATATGACTTCACTCATATGTGGCGTATAAAACTGAGAGCAACAAACGAACAAAATAAACATACAAACAAAAAAAACAGACACAGACAGAGGTTTAGTGGTTACCAGAGGGTAAGGGGGGGAGGAGATGGTAGAAGAGGGGAAAAGGGACCAAGTGTATAGTGATGGAAGGAGAACTAACTCTGGGTGGTGAACACACAATGCAGTATATAGATGATGTATTATAGAAATGAACACTTAAAACCTATATAATTTTACTAACCAATGTCACCTCCAATAAGATTAATAAAGATAAAAAATAATAAAGAGGTTGGCACTCAAAAAAAAAAAAAAAAAAGAAGAAGAAGGAAAGAAACTCCAGGCTCTAGGCCACTAAGCTACTTCATAAAGGTTCAGAATTTCTTTAACTCTCTCCGAGGTTGTTAGCCTGACATCATCCAGAAGATAGGGTACTGCGACAAATCAGTATTATTAAATGTTTTGTTCTATGTGCCCCCATTACACTATTTCTTTCACCAGACAAACATTGTTTCATACCTAATTCTGCACTCTTCTTCCCACAAAACTGTGAGTTCCTTTATCTTGGTATCACCATTCGTTGAGGGCATAACACATAGGCACAGCAGGCAATGGTATTTTGGGAGTAGGGTGCTTAACGAAAAAATGTAACATATGGACATAAAATAAGGTTGAAAAGTAAATATTTAGAATGCAAAAAGAAATCATAACAAATTACGATAGCCTTGAAGATTCAGGTCCTTCTGTGAACTGTTCTAGGCAATTTAACCAGAAATATTACATAGAAATGCTTCCCGCCTGCAACCAGGTTTCTGCTTCCCACCCAGAACTCCAAAATGCACAGCAGCCCTGGTGCTCCCAGTGGCCACTCAAGTCAGGGGCCTGAAGTTTAGGCGTTATTAATTTTAGACTAAATTGTCACTGAGGGCACTCCAAAAGGCAGGTTGAATTGAATGACTTGAACCAAAAGCTAACTTTATTTAAGGATATCTGGTGGAATACAGCAATTTACAAAAGCTGTTAAAATGCCTAGATATCAGCTTACCTGGATGCAAAATATGATAGGCCATGTAGGTTTGTTTCTTTTTGCTGATAGTTTTGTGTGTGTTTTTTTTAACTTTCCTTTATAGTTTTAGGTTTTTTTTTTATTGTTTCTCAGTCCTCATACTTGTGTGATTTAAACTTACTGGAATCTATTGATCAATCTTGTCCCTTGTAATTTTTTATTTATCTTGTGCTTTTTTTTTTTTTTTTAGATTTTTTTTTTTTATTATTGGGGAAGGGGAACAGGACTTTATTGGGGAACAGTGTGTACTTCCAGGACTTTTTTCCAAGTCAAGTTGTTGTCCTTTCAATCTTAGTTGTGGAGGGTGCAGCTTAGCTCCAGGTCTAGTTGCCGTTGCTAGTTGCAGGGGGCGCAGCCCACCATCCCTTGCGGGAGTCGAACTGGCAACCTTGTGGTTGAGAGCCCACTGGCCCATGTGGGAATCGAACCGGCAGCCTTCGGAGTTAGGAGGATAAAAGAATATTTATCCTTTTTCCTTTTTACAATGCTTTCTCCAGCAACACGAATACTATTTCTCAGAGCCTAGAAATTTAGGGGATTTATCAAACTCTCTTACCTAGTTAGTGACAAGAACAGCTAGAATCCATTTCTTCTGGTTCCCAGTGCAATGAGCTTTTCACCCAACTGTACAGCTTAAATAGAACTATAACGACTAAACTACTATAGACACATTATTTCAGGTTTGTAGTAGACGTTTCTCCTCCCAAACACTATTACTGAAGACCATCTTCTCACTTTTAATTAAAGTATTATTGTAATTTGCTTGGGTACTAACAGTCTTCGTTGCGAAAATGTCATCTCCTCTATATTCATTCATTATGTCTTCGTTTATTTTAACTCCTGGATACTTTAGTTAAGACGAGTAAACCTCTAACTTATGGTAAAGTGTACTAGTTAGAAATTCGTCTCTAAACTACACTGATCAAATTCAACTAATAGCTCTGCCACTTGCTAGTTGTATAACTGCCTTAGTCAGTTCAGACTTCTATAACAGAATACCATAGTCTGTATGGCTTAAATAACAAACATTTATTTCTCACAGTTCTGGAGACTGGATAGTCCAAAATCAAAGTGCCAGCCCGCGTCCTGGCACCTGGTGATTCGGTTTCTGGTGAGAACCATCTTTCTGGCTTGCAGAAGACTGCCTTCTTGCTGAATTCTCACATGGCAGAGAGAATAAGGACACTAATTCCATCACAGGGGCCCAAACTTCATGTAAACCTAACTCCCAAAGACCCCACCTCCAAATACCATCACATTGGGGATTAAGGCTTCAACAGATGAAGGGAGGGGGGACATACATTCAATCTATACTAGTAACATTAGTCAAAATACTTAGCTATTCTGCACTTCAATTTCTTCATCTGGAAAACAGGGATAATCATATTTCCTAAGTTACAGGGTTATGGTGAGGTTTAGAAACATCTTAAATGAAATCAGAATAGTACCTGACACATGGTAAGAGCTCAATAGCTCTTACCTTTTACTGTTTTTTTACTCTTAGCCTATATTATTCAAAACAAGTTTAGATTCTACAGTATGAACTATAAAGAGTTCCATTTTCACAGATAAGGAAAATAGTGCTACCTTGATACAACGAAAGCAGTGTGTGTGTTTTCTGTTTTCTTGTTCCCAACTGGACCATGTTATCTCCCCATTCTGTGTTTACTTCATAGTCTCTGCTCACGATAACGTAGTTTGTATGCTCTTCAGCTTTTCTCTATGTCATGAACTTTCAGCTTCACTTCCACTCTTCTACATTCTGTACTTATGTATTTCTTTTGTTTGCTTGTTTTTTTGTATAGATAGAGGTCACACACAAAAAGTACTTGTCTGGGGTTCCACACGCCAAGAGGCAGCCCTGATTAGAATTACCGCGATGGGCTCAGAGTGATGCTCTTTAACAGTGACTGCACTTTAGAATTACTTGGGTGCTTCTACAACAGTCTATTTCTCTAACTCTACTCTCAGACCAAATGTCTTTTGTAGAACAAATACACATATGCAGACATTTATATGCCTGTGTACTTGTTTATGTATGAGCAAGGAGAAAAGGATAGATGAATATGCATCAAGACATTAACATGGTAATGGGATTAGCTGGCTAGGTGGAACAGAACCACTGCTAGGTCTTGGGCAAATTTTTTTTTGAGGTCTCTTTCTGTATAAAATACTCACTAAAAAATGTATTCCACCGGAACCTGTAAGGCTTAAGGCAAAAAGAACTGTGCATAAACATTGTACTCTGGTTTGTAAATTTGTTTCTTATAGGAATATAGATTAATAATTCTGAGCCCCCTTTATATGCATGTGGAAGTTGCACAAATAAGTAAATGGATAGTAAATAAAGGGATCAGGTTTTTTATTGTCAGAGAAAGCAGTTATAAGTGATCAAGGAAGGAAAGACAGAATGAACTCTATGGTAATGGATTAGAGTCAGCGATTAGTGACTCATATATACACACAGATAGATATAGAAATAGCTATATAACTGGGAAATGTATATATATACATTTGTGTGCTGAGAGGAGATAGAAGCAGTGACACCCCCATCTCAATGCACACCTAAATCTTGGTTTCTAAATACAATTCTCCAATAAAAGGAGCCCAGGGTCCCTAAAGAAATAACTAATTCTAAGACTGAGCAGGGAAAATACAAGATGGTTCTGACTCATCTTATTCTGCCAGTACATAAGGAAGGAAGTGCTCCAAAAAACAAAAGGATGGGAATATGTCAAAAAGGATACAAAAGTCAAACTGAAAGAGCCTCCAATAGCCTAAGCTGGAACAATGTGAGCAACAACAACAAAATAATGTAGTATTATAATCCAAATAATAAAATAAACATACTTGAATGAACATACTGATATAAATATATGATTGAATAAACAAATGGGTAAAAACAAATAAATCTTTCTTACTGAAGAATTCCAATTATACATGTACATATTCCACCCTCTATAAAATAGAACTTAATCCCTCTCCCTCTGAAGATAGGCTTAAACTTAGTGGCTTGGTTGCAAAGAATAGATTATGGAAAGGGGAAAATGGTAACTTTATAGAGGAGCTACCTGGCAAATATAACCTTAACAAAATGCAAGATTAAGAACAATAGTGATAAGTCATATTGAGAGTATATATTCCTGACATGAATCTATGAACACCACCTCTGTGGTCTTCTAGCCAAAGACCCATAACCCCATAACTAGTCATGAGAAGAAACATCAGACAAACCCAAATTGAGGGACATTCTACAGAACAACTGGCCAGTACTCTTCAAAACTGTAAAGGTCATGAAAACCAAGGAAAGACTGGGAAACTGTCACAAGCCAGAGAGAACTAAGATTTGATGAGTAAATGTAATGTGGTGTCCTGGGTGGGATCCTGGAACAGAAAAAGGACAGTGGGAAAAACTGGTGAAATCCAAATAAATTATAGAATTTAGTTAATAGTTAGACACAGACAATAGTTTAGTGGTTACCAGAGGGTAAGGGGGGTGGGGGGTGGGAGATGAGGGTAAGGGGGATCAAATATATGGTGATGGAAAGAGAACTGACTCTGGGTGTTGAATACACAATAGGATTTATAGATGATGTAATACAGAATTGTACACCTGAAATCTATGTAATTTTACTAACAATTGTCACCCCGATAAATTTTAAAAAAAGAATTTAGTTAATAGTAATGTACCAGTACTATTCTCTTCATTTTGACAAATGTACCATAATTATGTGAGATTCTAATATGAGGGGAACTGGGTGAATGGTATACAGGAATTTTCTGTACTATCTTTGCAATTTTTCTGTAAATTTAAATTATTCTAAAATAAAGAGTTTATTGTAAAAGTATATCTATTTCAAATTACAGGTCTCCCAAGGCATGAGCTGGAGCAGCATTTCACTTGACTGAGTCTAAGGGCAGTATTAGTTCTCATTTCCCTTGTACATGGTTGGTTTAGACATGGGCATGTGACAGTTCTGGCCAGTGCCAGAGAGGGGAAGTCCACGGAGAGCGTCCTAGCAAGGTCGTCTATGGTCTTAAACTGAAGCATTTGGAGGGAGAAAAAAAATCAGTTCCTCTTTTTCTGCTGCTGATTGTGGTGCCTGTATGTCAGTGTTTCTTAACTGGGGGTGATTTTGATGTTCCTGGTGCATTTGGCAATGTCTGGAGACACTTCTGTTGTCACAACTGTGGGGAAGTGCTAATGGCATCTATAGAGTAGAGCCAGGGGTGTTGCTAAACATCCTACAATGCAAAGGACAGCCCCGCAACAATGAATTATCCAGCTCCAAATGCCAATAGTGTCAAGGTTGAGGAACTGCTGTATATGATAAATGTGATGTGGCAGGCATGTTATAATTATGAGGACAAGGCAGTAAGGCTGAGGATGAAGGAACTGAAGGATGGGGGTAAATATTGGTTCATTGTGACAGTGTTGTGGAACCACTGAATTAAACCACTCTCAAGCACCTTCCTCTGGACTTATTGTTACGTGAAGTAATAAGTCTCTTTATTGTTAAAACAATTTTCAGTTGCCATTTCTGATACAGATAAGAGCCTCCTAATTAACATAGAAGGAAAGAGAATGAGTAGGACAAAAAATGTGGTGGGGCTATAAGCCTAGGGTATTCCAGGGCAGGAGGAAGTGGGCAATCTGGTACCAACTCTACCTGAAATCCTACTTGGTCTTGGAAGCCCCTGAAATAAGTTACAATTGTTGTTCAGATGCTCAGCTGGACACTTCCATCACATTAAAATGCACTGACTTTATTTGTAAGTAACTTGAAATCAGGAAGCATATATTTTTTATGTATTCTTTGAGGAAACAGCTCTAAAACTTTTCTGTTCAAAGACATTTAAAATGCTGAAAAGGAAAAACAGCATGATCTCTTTAAATCTGCAACTTAAAAAGTTGGAAAATAGTTTTTTCATGTTAACTATTCAAAGCGTAGGTAAATGAGAGTAGGAAAAAAGGGAGAAAGAAAAACGTTATCATATTTTCTCCTTTTCTCTCTTTCTGATGTGATAGGAGGGGTGAAATCAAGGAATACAGAGCATAATGAAAGGCTTTAGATGGTCTTACGGGAACTGTTCATTTAACAACAGAGACTAATGGAGGAAAGAGAATTAGGCACCCATGGCCAGTAAGAGGAGTAGCTCAGACAAAGTGATTTAAAAGTTTTCTTTAATTTGAAAGTCATGGTTTAGTCAAGTTGTAATAGAAAATACCTGAATTTGACGAGCTAGTGACACAACCTTCTATCTGGGATTTTATCTTATTTTACTCTCATGGTATCTCTCTTTACAAATTATGAATTTAATAATGATTAGAAAACATTTAATATGAGTAGTCTTTTTAATTCACATTACTGAGTTAAAAAATTCTTATTCAATTGCTGGGTAATCAATTCTTGATCTTCTATCTGTGTAAAATCTAATTTAGCTACCTGAAATGACACCATAGTTAATAATAGTAACATGTAAATATTTTATTTAATCTTATTAACAAGCCTATTAAGGAGGTATTATTATTATTATTATTATTATTATTATTATTATTTTATGTTTTTACGGATGAGAAAATTTAGGCTCAAAGGTTAAATAATGAGCCCAGGTCTACATATGTAATAAGATGGAGCAGGATGTGGTACCAGTCTGTGTGCCTGGAGTGTGTATGATTCATGTAATACTGAGAGTGTCAAGAAGGGACAAACCAGTTGAACACTGAACATATTAAGGAACAGCAACTATCATACTCCCACAGGCACTCCCACAACACTGCGCACTTAGTTACTAGTGGTTCTTCAATAACTACTTATTGAAAAAATTTTTTAATTTCCTTGCTGAAATATAACTACGTACTATTTAGGAATGGTGGGCAGAGCACAAAACTAAGCATCAGACCCAGATGCTATCAAGAGCTCTTCTATTAACTAACCATGGGACCTTGGACAAATTACTTATCTGAGGCTCTGTTCTAAAATCAGAATAACAAAGCCTGCTGGACCTACTTCCCAATTACCGTGTTTCCCCAAAAATAACACCGGGTCTTCTATTAATTTTTGCTCCAAAAGATGCATTAGGGCTTATGTTCAGGGGATGTCCTCCTGAAAAATCATGCTAGGGCTTATTTTCCAGTGAGGTCTTATTTTCAGGAAAACATGGTATGTATGGAGAATGTGATGTGTTAAACAAATGAAAGGCTTTACAGTCTCAAATTCAAGTTCAAAGAAGCCCATTAGATAGGGTACCAATCCTTTGAAAAAACCAGCTCAACCTCTACTGCACAGACATGATTTTGGTATAAACCTAGCTCAACACCCCACCACCATAAGTCTGGCTAATCACTCAGGAATCCCTTAGTAGATTCTACTTCTCAGAACCTATTTTTCTGACTTCTTCATTTGATTCCATCACTCCTCTACCCAAACTAATTAGCTTCCTTTCCAAAGTAATTTTCTGTAGCTGAAGAGAAGAAAGGATACTGCCCAGAGGTTAGACTCTCAGGGACATTGTGTTCAAAGAACACAGGAATGTTATGTCACTTTTTCTTACCCCAGGCTGTATTGATCATATTTTGAATCTTCTGTATATTATGATGTTTTGACATCTTAAAAAATCTTTTTGGTTGGAGAGAGGCTGCCCCTCCCAGGGCTAGCCGATTCTTAGAGATTGCAAAAGGCCCAGACCCAAGTATGTCTTTTTAATAGGCAAACTAACCAATTCTGAGCCACGCCTCCTCTATCTGGCCCATACTTCCCAGGAGGCAAAATTTCTCTGCCTTAGTTATCCCAGGGCCAGATACCAGGCAACTAGGTATCACCCCTATGGTCCAAAATCCAAGGAAAGTACTCAAGATAGCCAGTCCTAAACTGTTCACCCTGCCCTGCCTTGCCTTCCCCAAAGAAACCCTAATAAAGACTCTGATCTAAATATATTGCTTGTTCCTGCCTTTGATTCCTACCAAACCTGTTGTTCTTCCGTGGCCCTGTGTGGTGAGCTGTGCTTCTTATTTCTAGGGGAGCTGTGAGGGTCAGTCAACTTTTCTTTCAATGTCATTGACCTCTCTGTGTTATCAGTCACCTTTATAGATTAAGACCTAGGCACAGAACACAGGCCCAGCAGGTCTTTACAAAGTCAGAAACTAAAGTAACGTAAGAGGAAGTGGAGTAGCTAGTATTATCAAGATTTCCACTTCAAGGTGAGGTTGTTGGGATGTAGTTATTTTATGATTCTAATTCTTTAATTGGCAGTCCTTGATCTAAGTTAAAAATAGTGAAGAGTAGCTATGACTTAAACTCACGATGTTTCTTTGTGAAATGGGAAAAATGGGTCCTGATGTTAGAGCCACCATTAATTTTGTTTGTTTTTACTCCTTGGAACTGCCTGTGTACTTCCTTCTCATTCCCTTTCTTTCACCTTATTTATTCAGCTTTTGTTCTCTTTGTGTGTTCGTCCATGAGACTAGCCTGGCAGATCATGTTTAGACCTTAAAGATGACCTCACTCCCTCTTACATAAAATATACTGAATGTCTTAGTCCATTAGGGTTGCTACAACAAAATGTCATAAAATGGGTGGCTTAATAACAAGTTATTTCTTACTATTTCTTAGAGTTCGTAAAGTGGAGAAGTCCAAGATGGAGACCCGTGCATATTTGATGTCTGGTGAGAGAGCCAGTTTCCCGGATCATAGCATCCTTCATGGGCCAAAAGAGGAAGGGGTCTCTCCTGTTCCTCTTTTATAAGAGCATGAATCCCATCCATGAGGACTCCAACCTCATGGCCTAAACACCCCCTGAAGGCCCCACCTCCTAATACCATCACATTGGGAATTAGAATTCAAGGTATAAATTTTGAGGACACAAACATTCAGACCATAGCACTGAAAACAGGTAGTAAAGAAAGTAGGTAGGTAATACTTTCTTATGGCCATAGAACACAGCTGATCACTGTCGGAGATCCCTCCAATCATTCTTTACCTTATTCCCCTCTCCCTAGACACACATGTAAGTGGGAGAGGTGGTTCTAGTTCTATCTTCCTGGCCCTGTTTTCCCTTCCTGTCCTTTTATTATTATTATTATTGGGGAACAGTGTGTTTTTCCAGGGCCTATCAGCTCCAAGTAGTTGTCCTTTAATCAAGTTGTGGAGGGCGCAGCTCACTGGCCCAGGTGGGAATGAAACCCGCAACCCTCTTGTTCAGAGCTTGCGCTCTAACCACCTGAGCCATCCTGTCCTTTTTGAGGTGGCCGCAAGGTGGTTCAAAGGTGGCATCTTCTTTTCTACTGCTTCTCTTGATACCTGATTCTTCTTTCATTAAACCAACTGGAAATGTAAGCTTGCTGAGGCCAGATGACTTGTCTGTGTTATTCACGACTGTATTAGTGCCTGGAGCTTTGTGGGCGCTCAACAAATACTTTTCAAATTATTTTATAGAGCGTTGCCACGTGCTGGGTACTACTCTGGGAGCTGACAATAGGGAGGTAATGACTACATTGCGCTTCCTTTAGTTCTAGAGAACTAAAGCCGAGGCGCTAAGTCCCTCTGCCTAAACAGAGGGAACTGCAGGCTGAAACAAGCGCAAGGTGGCGCTGGGTGGCGCGCGCGCGGTTGCAGGGTCTATTCCAGCCGCGTTCGTGCTCCTCTGGCTTCCGCCGCTGGGACTGATACGCATGCAGCTCCAGCTACAGACCCCGGAGCGGCTTCAACGCCAGATGATTCCTCTCGACGGACCCGACCCGAACATTTCGCTCTGGATTTCGCTCTCATTCCCAGATGCCTCCCGATGCTCCGGATTCGGCAGCACACACCTGTCGACCCTGTCCGCCCAGCTTCTCTGGCTCCAGCTAAATCTGAAGTTCTCACGGGCGGAATTCCAGAGAGAGCTTGAAATAACTTTCGTGTCTTAAACCCTAAACAGCTACTACGAGAGACCCAGATGCAGGAGTGTGGCTGCTGCGTTGGAGCTGGTGGGGAAAGCAGCAGCCACAGCCTCAAACAAGGCGGTGTGTGCGCCTCCCTCTCTTCCTGGAGTCACCCGGGCTTGGATACTCGGGGAATGTACTAACCCTCTTACTTAGACAAAGAGTTCGAAGCTCTATTACCTCTGCTGACATCCCCAAACACTGTCGCCCCTGACATTGGGTGGCGAATTCGGGGGTGGATGTGGGAGTACGAGGAATATCGCACCTGTACCTTCCGGTCTCTTGCGTTTTATTTAAAGATAATGCTAGACTTCAGATATTTCAGCTGACAATTTCACCTACATATTTTTCTAAAAGAAAAAAAAGTCCTTGATAATCATCTTTTCTTGTTTGTTTCATAATATACAGAATTATATTGTCCACTATGGACACAGGAAACCAGTCACAACCTTTTACAATCACAGTTATAAATCTTTTGTATTTTTCTTTAGGATGTGAATACTTATATTAATTACAGGTTTATTCAGCTGTAGTTGTAACTCTTTGACTAAGTAGAATAGACTTTACACATTCAAATCTTTAAAAAAAAACTAAAAAGTAATCATGAAAAAAAATCATCTTTAGAGTCTTCCTGGTTTTCCTCGGGGCACCACGTCCTTGACTTTGGTCGGTTTTCTCCCAAGCATCAAAACCTGGGCCTGACTCCGGACTTGCGCCTAGGACCATGCCAGCGAAATGGACAACTTTTTCTCGTGCGTGATCGTGCCTTTCTTTGGAAGGGTCATCTTGCAAGCTTTCCAGATCTTTTGAAAACTGTCTATGTAACAGTTACCTTGCAGTGCTCCTGAAAACGTGGGAGAAGATCATATTTGAAGGGCCTGGGAGGCCCTGGAATGACTTGTCAAGAACCAGCAGAGCTGCCTCGTAAGCGCTCATTGCGTGATCATGGCAACCACGAGTGTTGTGTAAATTAATACAGGGTGCTCACACCAAGAGGCCCGTTACTCAAACTTTTACAGACGAATGTGAGCTCCTGCTTCTCTTTTATTATGTTTTCTGTCTTTGTCAGTAAAAGGCATTAAATTATTTAAAAAGGCTTCCTGCCTCGGGAGTGCGACGCCAGCCTGCCGGGCGCAGTCACGCGGCACCTGTCCGCACCCGCTCTCTCCTCGAGCTGTGCGAGCCGAGCCGCGGGTCTCTAAGGCCGGGCTCCCAGCGCTTGCCTTCAGCAAGTAAGCGGCGCTCGCGGCAGGGGATCTGGCGGGGCGGGGTGCTGAGAGCGCTTGCGGGAAGGTAGAGCGCGGCAGGGGGCGGGTGGGGTGCACCGGGCAGCCGCCGGGCTCTGCTTGTCCTCCGGGGGCCGCCCCTGGAACCCGCCCTGACGCGCGCGGCTGCACGCACTGTCGCCTGTACCTCTCCGCTGCGCGCGGCTTTCCACAAGCTCTTAGTCCCAGAGCCACGGCGACGCCAGCCGATCAAGAAAGCGCTAGCGCGTCGTGGGGAGTCGAGGACACAGCCACAAGGAAGAGGGAACGGTCCGACGCAGAGGTCTGGAGCGAGCCCTTCAACTCCGCCTCCGCAGGAAAGCAACCCGACTGGCCGGCGGGCCCAACCCCAGAAGGAGTGCAGAGGAGCCTAGAGCCTCATTCTTTCCAAGCCCGGGAGGAGGCCGGGGGTGTGCTCCTCTCCGCAGTACCGGGCGAAGGGGAGGAGGCCAGGCTTCGTGCTTGACAGCTCCGAACTCCGCGGTCCAGAGGAGCCCTTCTGATCCCCGGGCCGAGCGTGGTGACGCCCCAATCCCCAGCGCAGGGATGGGGACGTCCTTCTTCCGCAGCCGGTGGTGGGCCTGGAGGCTGGATCTGCAAAGATCCTTGCGTTCCTCTCTGCTTGGGCTTCCTCAGCACCTGCGTCTCTGCCGACGTCTCTGCTAGGGGGCTGAAGAATGAAATGGAGGAACTGACGGAGTCTCACATTTTATTCTCTCACTTCTGAGTTTGTCGACGGGCGCTTTGTGTGGAGCGCCCTGCACCTGAACGTCTCTTTGATGGAATGAAGTAAAATTTTATGCCCCCAGCAATCATTTCTTGTCCGAGATTTGGAAAACGCGGCTAACTGCATTGCTCCACATAGAGGAATCTTTTTGAGATCCCGGCACTCATTTTAACATTTGCTATCTCCCTAATGTAGACTCGATTGTTTGAATTGATTTTCTAAAAGGGAGGTAGAGTTGTAATGTTGTTACAAATTTCTCACCAGTTTTTAAAAGACCAAACAATGCTGAAAGGTTAGTTAGTTGCAAGTGTAGGAGGGAAAAATATTACAAAAATTAGTTAAAATACCTGGTCCACCTTTAAAAATCTTCTGTCAGTAATTTTCTCCCCCTTATTTCAATCCCCTCAGTTTGCAAGAGGAAAAGGCAGAGCAAAACATCTGCATCTCACATTAGATTACAAATATTGTTGAATCGTTCAAATAAACCCAATATTTTTTATTATTATTTGATGTGCAGATCTAACTGCCTGGGCTTAATTAAAAAGTTGGGCAGAAACTTTCCTTAGGACAGAGCTTTTCAATAGTTGAAGCACCGGCTCTTTTTTATTTATATAACCAAGGTAAGCCTCCCTTGATCTTCTCAGATGAAACAATTCTACCAATTAGAAAGTACTGCCTAATTCGGAATGTGTTTTGGAAGGAATAAGTGTGTGATGCTGAATGCAAAAGGTCTTCTTTCCTCTTTTAAGTAACACCATTTCTATACAAATATCTTCTTTTAAAATGAATATTCAGCTATCCAGGTCTAAATATCTTGAGTCTTAAATTTATTTGGTAATAAATACATCTATTAATAAACTTGGTAATACTCTGAATTTTAATTTTCTCCCATGTTTATGACCTTTGCTGCCAAGAATGAAAAGCTATAGATTAGGGCTTTGAATAAATCACAATCATTCTCAGTTCACAAATTCTTTCCAACTTGGAAGAGGGTGGAAAGTTCTTCATGAGATCAAACAATTTACTTTTCTTTCCATATGCTATTTCCTTGGCCTCCCATTCTAATAAAAGGAAGCCTTGAACATCTATTCCCCGTTATATAGACAGTATGAAAGAAGTCGGAATGGTTTCAGTGTTCAACACACATACTGACTTTATTTTTCTTGTAAATATTATGTGGAGTCTACTTAATTCTCCACTGCCATTATCTTCATCATATAAAATAATCAAAATTAGAATTTTGAGGGTAATGTTATCAAGCATTTAAACAATGTCAATAATTTTAAAAATTGCTTCATTGGAGCAATTTAGTCCTGACTGAGTAGCTGTGGTTCCTTAAAATGGAATAAAATTCAAGAAAATGTAACCCATGTCTTCAGTATTCTAATTATTAAATAAATATTTTGTCACTCTTTAGATATTTTAGTTGCTCTCAAGTGAAGTCTTTAAATTGATTTATCCATAAATACACCAAAATCAGGAGGTGTTTCTACAAAAATAATAACCTGTCCTGAATTTAAGCCTGCTTTTTGATGACTTTAAAGTGACTCGGTGTGGGTTTCCCTCTCATTTTTGGTATAATTTATTTGTTATAATGAGAAAGAATCTCTCTTTTGTTGTACCATAAAACATTGAGGTCTAGGAAGCGCAGATATGACTAAAGTCATGAATAAAGATTCTCCTCTGTGAATAAAGAGGGGAACATAAGTAAGAACCTACAGCTCTTAGATAGTCACCTATTCCAGTATCAGTAAGTATAAAGTTAAGATGTCCTGTGGGGTTATTTTAATTGAGCAACCTAGAAGAGTCCTATTTATTTCATATATATATATGAAATAACCTGAAGCCTCTAGATGTCCCTTTGATTTTGAGATACTTGGCTTCGTGAGATGCAATAGAAATGGCTTCAAGGAGTTGACTAGTAACTAGGTTATGGTGGTGTTTGGTCGGTCTGTGTAAAAGGATGGGAGTTCAGCCAGGCTTGGGAGAAAAAATAATTATTGCCCAGAGGAGGTGATCAATTCAAACTAGATTTTAAATTGTCTTGATTTCAGACCCCAAAATCAAAACTCTTTAGATGAATACATCTAAAACCTCATTTAGATCCTGGTCACCCAAAATGACTGGGGCCCCAGTGCTGCTTGCAGGAGAACTGGTGGGCCATACTGGTGGTGACACACGCAGGGCAGCCTTCCTGCCTGCAGCAGAGAAGTGCTAGGGACAGGATCAGTCCCTCTGACTTCCAAGAGGAGGCAGGAGAGGACCAAGATGAAAAGCAGACATTGCTTCTCTCACCTCCCTTTTTAGCTACTGGAGGAAGCACGGGTGAGGTGGGAAGGGCAGGCTGTACTTCTTACTGGTTGTATGGCTTTGGGCAAGTGTGGCTACCTTCTATGCCTCAGTTCCTTTTATAAAATGAAGGGAGTTGGGTTACATGATCATTAAGGCCTTCAATTTTGTGATTTGATGAGAAATGAGAAAGAATAGTATTAGGGATTGAATTGTTGAGCCTGTCTTCCAATATGCTAGAAAATTTCAGGGATATGCTGTTTCAACCACCCTGATTTAACTCTCAATTAACTCAGCAGTTGTTGTCTCCTCTTTCTTGCACCATCAATATTTTTCTCTTTTAAGAATCATCACCACCATCATACAAGCCTGGTGTAACATCTACCAACGTTTAAAAAGTTCTTGATCCCGTTTCCTCCTCGAGTAATTACCCTATTTCTCTGGTTCCCTTGATAGCAAAACTCATTTCAAAAGTAGCTTATAGTCACTGTCCCTACTTTTTCTTTTCCCATTCTCATTTGAACCCCAATCCTATCAGATTTTTCACCCTCATCAATTTATTACTGCCAAAGTAAGCATTGACTGCCATGTGGCCACATCTAATGGTCAGCTCTCTAATCGTAATATTAGCTGATCTCTCAGCAGCATTTGATCATTGGCTCCTTTAGTTCCACTTCTCTGGTTGTTTCTTCAGTCTTCTCTGCTGGTTCCTCCTCACCTCTCTGACTTGTAAAAGTTGAAGTGCCCAGGATTCAGTCCTTGGATTTTTCATCTCTACATGCACTCATTCTTTTAACAATATTATCCATTATTATGACTTTAAATACAGACTCTATACTGATGACTTCCCAATTTATATCTCTAGCCTAACTACTCTCCTAAATTCTAATTTTATACATTCTAACTTCCTCTTTAATTTGAATACTAATTGACATCTCAAGTTTAATACAAGCTTGTGTTTCTCCCCAAATTTACTGCTCCTTCAATCTTTTTCATCTTAGTAAATGACAAATCTACACTAACAATTTGCTTATGCCAAAAACCTAGGATTCACCCGATTCCTCTTTTTTTTTCACATCCCAATCCAATCCATCAGGAAATCTTGTTAGCTCTGCTTTAGAAATATCTCCAGAACTTTGCCTCTTTTCATGCCAACCACCACTTTGGTCCAAGCCACCAACATTTCTCCCCTGGGTCCTAGTTAGTCTCTGCTTCCACCTTTGTCCCCTTTGGCAACCAGCGTGATCCTTCTATAGTAAAATTCCAATTGTGTTACACCCCTGTTCAAAACCTATCATGATTGCCCATACCACCAGAATAAAATCCACAGTCCTTGACATGACTCAAAGGGCTCTGCATGAATAGGCCCCATTATTTTCTCTCTAATCCAATCTCCTACCATTCCTCCTCTCACACACTCTGTTCCAGTCACACTGTCCTTGCTATACCTGGAATTTACTAGGCACATTTCTACTCAGGGCCTTTGCACCTCCACCAGATATTTTGCATGGCCTTCTCACTTCCTTCGAGTCTCAAACATCCTCTTATCAGAGACCTTTCCTAGCCATACCATATAAAGTAGCATCTTCCTCAAACAGACTTTCACCATTTACCTTGCTTCATTCTTTCTCATATCACTTATCATCTCAGATATTACTTATTTATCTAAAGGCAGAACTACTCTAACCTTGATTAATTCAATGGCTCAGAATGACAAGTCTCTGGCCTTCTTAGCATGTTAATTTCTATTCTCAGGTTTATTCCTTCATGACTGATTGCTATTATTCTAGGAATCCCATCCTCACATAACATTCAAAGACAGAAATAATGGGAATTCTTTCCTTTTGGATACCTCTTTTTAAGATCAGGATAAACCTTTCCCATGTGTCTTCAGAAGAATTTCCATCATGCCTTTTTGGCAGGAATTGTCTCATTTGCCCATTCCTAATTACAAGCAAGAGGAAAGGAACTACTATGACCAACGTAAATTAATCTAGGTTTACTACCTGAGATTTGGAGCAACTTAACATTCCTAAAGCACTTGACCACTTCTATATACAAATAAATTCAGGGTTCTTTTAGCAAGAAAGAAGTGGGAACAATGTCTGTTGGGTGGACATCTTAATAGTGTTTTCCACACTTGTGATCAATCAAAACCCCCATTTTGTTGGCCATCTCTTGTCTAAATAGGTTGCCTTCTCATATTTCTAGGCAGCTGATCATTTGAATTAAGGCAATTCCCCCCATTTATCTCTGTTGTATTTAATTGTATTCACTTACAGAAAGTGTATCTATCATCTGTTGCTGAAAAGCTAACCACCTAGAAACCTAGTGGCACAGAACAACTATTTATTTGCTCACAATTCTGCAGTTTGGGCTGGGATTTCCCAGATGGATCTCTTACTGGTATCACCTAGGCTCATTCAAGTAGCTGTAATCACTTGGTGGGCATCTGGGGGCTAGGTTGCTCTCTCCATGTGATCTTTTACTTTTAAGGAGACTAGATCAGGCTTCTCCTCCTGGTTATCAACAGTGTATCAAAAGGGCAAGCCCCAATGTGCAAATATTTATCAAGTTTCTGCTGGTGTCACAACATCAGCATTTGCTGATGTCCCACTGAGCAGAGTAAGTCACATGGCCAAGTCCAACATCCTTATGAGATGAAATTATACAACAGCATAGATACCAGGAGATTTGGAGTTTGATTCACTGGGGACGATTATGTAACAGTTTACCACAGGAGATTAACAATTAAAGAACAAATAATCACTGGAAGAATTGTGAAAATCAAAGAGCCATTCTTTTGGGAATACTTCCCCTATTTGTAAATCAAAAACTCATTGTTTCAGCCTTCTTTTTGCATCTAGGGCATAGCAACACAGCTTAGCATCTAAGTCAAGTGCTACCACCCAGGATTTTGATTTGGAAGTAAGTAGTGTGGAAAAAGTCAGTGCCTGTGTGGAATCCATTTTTGTGAGAGTAGCAGCATAGACATCACACTTCCTGAGACAGCAGTGGCAGAGTTCCATGCTCAGAGTTGTCAGTGCAATTGGTGTGGTCTGTGCCCTGTCCAGCCGCTGTGGTGTCTCCAGTAGAGCCATCCTGTGGTCTAATTTGGGCAGTTTTCCTGAAAGTTTCTAATGTTTGTACTTGGATTAATTTGCTAGGCTGGCCGAAACTAAGTACCACAAACTGGGTGGGTTAAAAACATAAATTGTCTAACAGTTCTGGAAGCCGGAAGTCCAAAATCAAAGGTTGGCAGAGTTGTTTCCTTCTGACCAACCTTTGCTGTGAAGGAAGGATCTATTCCAGGCCTCAGTCTTTGGCTTGCAGATGGCCATCTTCATGTTCATATCATGTTTTCCCTATATTCACGTCTGTGTTCAGATTTCCCCATCTTATAAGGACGTCAGTCATATTGGGTTAGGGCCCACCCCAATGTCCTCATTTTAACTTAATTACTTCTGTGGAGTCCCTAGCTCCAAATAAGGTCACATTCTGAGTTACTGGAGGTTAGGCTGTCAATATATGAATTTTGGGGAGTGACACAAGTTAACCCATAACAACCCTCAACGATGCAGGTATATCTTGGGACATCAATTTAGGGGAACAGTAAAAGACTCTCCTCCTCCATGCTGCGTCCCCTCTTTCCTACTGGTCTCAAAAACAGAACTGCAAGGCTTCAAAGGTCAAGGATAAATGTAAAATAACTTTACTGATTTTTTAAAAGGAAGATATTTATACAAACGAAACGAATTGATGCCATTTGTAATTGACTTAAGCGCAGACCACATTTGGTGGCTTCTGTTCCAACTGCTGTGAAGAAGAGAATTTTATTCAATGCCACAGGATTACCACTTTTTCCAAAGGAAAAAAGTTATTTATGATTTTTTTTTAAAAAATAGTGCTACAGAATGTGAAATGCCATAAAGTCAGGTGGAGCTGCATAAGGCATTTTCACTTCTTTTACTTAGGAGAAGGGAGTTATATAGAAATTTTTCATTTCCTCCCGCCCCATTCCTCCATAGCCAAAGTTGAAGGCAGGTTATACTGTAGGGTCCATCCCATCTTCTGAGCAAAAAAACCACATATGCCACTTTTCTTTCTGCCTAGCAGCTTGGAAAACCAAGTCTCAAGTGCTATATAGGACTCCACAAAAAAGAATGAATTTGTAATATAGCAGCCTCTCATCCTAGAGAGGTGAATAGGGTTTCATCACTGGAATCAAAATTTTTGTTTCCTTTTACCAACCTTTCACCAAAAACAAGCAAGGGGTTAGCATCTGCACAATGTGGTGCTTCCTTAGAAGAATGAAAAAAAAGAATTTTAAAATACCAAATGTCCAAAGACTTCCGAGAAAGAACAACAGCTTCCTTCTCTAGGAGAAAAATCCCTCTTCTCATTAAAAAATGTGGATATACACATATAAAAATATATATTTAGACAGAGATTGTGATGGTTTATTCACATATGAAATTAACCTTGTGATATTTTGTCTTTATGCTTCTTTATCACATCAAAGGTTTTATTGCAAAATTGGACCTTTGTTCTTATCCAGTTAGTCTATGTCACAGGATCAGCCAGGATTTAGATATATATGTAATTTTTTTAGCATCTCTTTCATTTAAAATTTCAACACATATTTGGAATTTGCTACTGCAGCCTCAACTGTGCTTCCAGCTGAAACTGGAAGACGTTTAAAAAAAAAAAACCAAACATACTTGCTATTTATGTAGACTTCTTGTTGGTAACTAAAAGTAAAGAATTCACTAATACCACCATCTAAGCACCTGTTTCAAAACATCAGCCTTCAGCTTGCAAAATAATTTCTTTACTATTAAGAAAAAGCAGCAGAAGACACATCAGTTGCTTCTTTCTTCCTGGAGAAGTCTGTAGGATGACTATATCCTAGGAACTTCTCTGTGTTCAATTTAAAAGGTGGGGGGAAAACAAGAAAAGCAGCCTTTTCCAATTCAAATCATGGAGGTAAAGTGTAGAGAAGAGATATTCACATTTCAAGATTAGAGAAAGTGGCCAGATAAACGGAAGCAGGACTACCCACTCCAGGAGACAACACAGAAATACTTGCCAAATCCTGAGTTCAGAATTTTGTTTTCTTTTCGAGATGAATATAAAAGGACCTAAAAGTCAAGGAAAATGTTCTTCCTCGCATGAGCCAGCAGAAGCATCTGCCCACTGCCAGCCCAAAGGCCAAAGCCCAGTAGCCACTAGAATGCCTCATCTGCCATCTTTGCTCCTTCCCAAGTAGAATTAGCATTTTTGATTGTTGACAGCTTTGGACACTGCCTGTGAGTTCCTTAGGCCTGGTGAGGCACCACTGTAGCTGTGAGGATTCCAGATGGCCATCTAGATAGCAGACTGCAACTCACCACATTCTCTCTGGTTCATCCCTGGTATAAATTCTTAAAAGATCACAGAACAAAAGAACCTATTTTAAAAATGTATTTCAATGAAATATCGGCAGGGTATATACACCGACTGCCTGCATCAGATTTCTTCTGCCCTACTGGATTTGTTTTTAAATCTTATTTTTAAATAACATTTCATTTTGGAAAAATTCCAACATATACAAAAGTAGGGAGAACAGTGTAATGAACCCCATGCACCCATTACTCAAATTCAACAATTATCAATTTATGGTCAACTTTGTTTCATTTATACCCAGTTGTTCTCAACTAGGGGCAAATTTGTCTCCTGGGACATTTGGAAATGTTTGATGTCATAATTAAGAGATGGAGTCTACTGGTATTTAATGGGTAAAGACCAGAGATACTGCTAAATGTCCTACAATGCACAGGATATCCCACAACAAAGAATTATTCAGTCCAAAATGTCAATATTGCTGGGGTTGACAAATCCTAATCTATACCTGTACCCACTACTTCACCTTAGAATTATTTGAAGCAAATCCTAGACATCATATTTAATCTGTAAATATTTCAGCATATATCTCTGGAAAATATGCATTAAAAATTAAGCATACTACAATTATTACATTTAAAATTAATTCCTAATATCATTAAATACCTACTCAGTTCTAGAATTATCAAGGTGGAATCTACAATGCCTTTTATGGCCTAATCTCGAAAATCACATATTGTCACTTCTGTTTCATTCTATTTGTTCAAACAAGTCACTAAATCTGACTCACACTCAAGGCTCCACCTTTGGAGAGGAGGATTGTCAAAGAATCTATGGACATATTTTAAAATTGCCACATCTTTGAGTTGCTTTAAGTCTTTTGGTTTCCCTTCCCTTCCCTTTTCCTCCTTGTAACCTATTTGTTAAAAATAAAAACAAGTCATTTGTCCAGTAGAAGTTTCCACAGTCTGTTTTTCTGACTGTATGCTCATGAGCTTGTTTATAAAGTTCACCTGTCTTCTCTATTTCCTATTATCAGAGCAATCAGACTCAGGTTCAGTTTCGTTTACTCACTTGCTTGTTCTGACAAGACTATTTGTCATGCAGGAGACCCTGCTCGCTCAGCCATTTGTCTTGCAGGGCGGCCTGTGGGGGTCTCTGCTCCCGCTCCCCACATAAGAATGCAGGACATGGTGAGGCCAAAAAGGAACACCCACGGAGACATAGGTAGGGGAGTCATACCACTATAGTCTCACTGGAGGCTGGAGCCACAAGACCTGCAACCTGCTGTCCGCTTTTCTGCTAACTGACCGACTTGACTCCCAACTCAACTCTCCAACCAGCGCAGCCACGGCAGTTATATCAGTGGCTAATTGGCTAACTGGTTACAGCTGATGGTCAATTAGCCACAGCTGACAGCCAACTACTACCCGAGCCAGCAACTTTCCATGTGAGGCCGAGAGCCTGGGAACTGCTCTCTGGGACTCTGTCCCCACACTATTTCATAGGCAGTGTTACATTCTTCCACTCAGAGGCACATAATGCATGGTTAGCTTTGCCTATCATTAATGATCATTTCCTACATCTGTTATTTTACCAAGCATTGAAAAACAGTAATATTTGAATTCACCAACTCCTTCTTCATTTATTATCTGGAATATGTCTATAAAGCGAGACTTCCCCTCACCCATTATTTGTCATCCTGAAGTATGTATGACTGTGGGGACAGAGTCCCAGAGAGCAGTTTCCAGGCTCTCGGCCTCATGTGGAAAGGTGCTGGTTCGGGTAGTAGATGGCCGTCAGCTGTGGCTAGTTGACCATCAGCTGTTACCAGTTGGCCAATTAGCCTCTGATATAACTGCCGTGGCTGCACTGGTTGGTGAGTCAAGTCGGTTGGTTGGCAGGCAAAGAAGCAGACAGCAGGTTGCAGGTCGTGTGACTCCAGCCTCCAATGAGACTATAGTGGTATGACTCCCCTACCTACGGCTCCGTGGGTATTCCTTTTTGGCCTCACCACATCCTGCGTTCTTATGTGGGGAGTGGGAGCAGAGACCCTGCAGGCCGTCCCGCACGGCAGGTGGAGTGTGGGGACAGAGCCAGGAGTGCAGTTTCCAGGCTCTCGGCCTCACGTGGAAAGGTGCTGGCTCAGGTAGTAAATGGCCATCAACTGTGATTGGATGGCCATCAGCTGTGGCTACTTGGCCGTCAGCTGTAACCAGTGAGCCATTGGACACTAATATAACTGCCATGGCTACGCTAGCAGAAAATGGGTACTAGCAAGAAGATGGTGGCTGGCAAGCACGGATTGCAGTTAGAATGGTGGACTGCAGCTAGCAAGTAAGGTTGGTTGGCAGAGGGAGTGGACGGCAGATTGCAGATTGTGTGGATCCTGTTTCCTGTGTCTCCAATCCAGACGCCAGCGAGAATATAGTGGTATGACTCCCCTATTTATGGCTCCATGGGTGTTCCTTTTTGGCCTCACCATATCCTGTGTTCTTATATGGGGAGCGGGACAGGAGACCCCGCACAACACCCTGCATGACAATGACTGTGTCCTATGTGACTGCCTAAGTGGCCACTGGTGTCAGAAGTCCTGCTCCATTTATCATGTACAATTTCCAGCCTAACAGTAGAAAAGCTTGTCAAAGGGCTCAGTGAATGGTAAGCACAGGGATCATTATAAAAATATGAATAATCAACATTTCTGAGTACATCCTATTTCCTGAGTACTATGCTAAGCACCTTTAATCAATACCTCACAATCTTCTCAACAACCCAGTGAGGTATATCTTCTTATTACTCACATTTTACAGATGAAGAAACTGAAGAATAGAAAGGCCACCCTAACACATGGTTAGTGAGTGCCAGAGGCAGAATTTGAACCCAGGCAGTTAGACTTTGAAGTCTACTCTGTTAACTACTAGGACATCCCATGATAATGATCTTCATAGAGAAGAGCCGATATGTGAAGTCAATTAACCTTCCTGATATGTGTGGTCAAGTCAAAATAGCCTGGGCTTTGAACTCAGAAGGATGTGGGAGGAATTCTGTCTCTATTATTTACTGTGTGACTCTAAGAAAGCTTCTTAACCTGTCTGAATTTTTCTCATTGGTAAAAGATAAATAATAAATTCTACCTGAGTGTTATTATGATGGTTAAACCTAACAGGCTATTTTGTGTTGGGCATTTAAAAAGTTATAAAAAATGTATTTGTGCTCATAATAAAAAGACAAATACCCCAATTAAAAATGGGAAAAGGATTTGAATAAACATTTCCCCAAAGAAGATATACAAATTCAGGAAGCACATGAAAGGATGCTTAAGCACTAGGGAAGTGCAAATGGAAATTACACGGAGATACCACTTCACCCCTACTAAGCTGGGTATAATAAAATAGACAAACAATAAGAAGTATTAGAGGATATGAAAAAACTGGAACCCTTATACACTACTGTGAAAATGTAAAATGGTGCAGCACTTTGGAAAACAGCTTGACAGTTATTCAAGGAGTTAAATATAGACCCAGCAATTCCATTCATAGGTCAAGGTATACCCAAAAGAAATGAAAACGTATATACACAAAAACTTGTGTGCAAATGTTCATAGCAGCATTATACATAATAGCAAAGAAGTAGAAAGAACCCAAATGTCTATCGACTGCTGAACTGATAAATAAAATGTGATATATCTATACAATGGAATATTATCCATCCATAAAAAGGAATGACATACTGATACATGCTACGACATGGATGAACATTGAAAATTTATGCTAAGTGAAAGAATACAGCCACAAAAGACCACATATTGTATGGTTACACTTATATGGAATGTAAAGAAGAAGCAAATCTTTGCAGATAGAAGATACAATGGCAGTTGCCTATAACTGGGGAGTTTGGTAACAAATGGGGAGTAAAAGGTACTGGGTATCGGCTTTCTTTTGGGAAGGAAGAATGAAAATGTTCTAAAATTAGATTGTGTGATGGTTGTACAATCCTGTGAATATGCTAAAAAAACAAAACAAACCCACAACACCCCACAAACTGCGTTGTGCACTTAAAATGGGTGAATTGTATGGGATGTGAATTATATCTCAATAAAGTTGTTTAACAGACAAAAATGGATATGCATGAAAATCTATCTTTTGTAACCTTACCTGTTATGATGTGATTATGTGTGTATTTGAAAGGTTATCTGAATGTGAATCCCTACTTTAAAATGAAGGGATACATTCCAACACGCTTTCAGGAACCTCAAATGTATCATTTGGTCATGGACATGAATAACGTGAGCATGAATAACAGGATGATAGCGTTGCATTTCAAATCAGACAAACACATAATTAGTGGTGACATTAGGAACCACACAGGATCCTCCTACTAGTGAACTTACTAATTGTTTCAGAGATAACTGGTTATGAACCTAAATTCAGTTTTCGGTTTTGACATAAGCTGAAAATTTGTTATTGTTTTATTCTTGTTGCTATCATAATAACGACTTGATGAACTTTCGTCACTCACAGGGGCTATAAAGGTATCTACCAAGACAGCTTCCTCCCATTACATACCGCTTTCTGGAGAGTTGAAAAATGGGTCATGGGTTCAAGAAAAATTCTGTGCTTCCTGAACACAAATTTACAAGTGTTCTTTCTTCATGAGGTGGGTCAGCCTGGGGAGAAAGAAGGGTTTTAGGTCTGTTAAATAATTAAATGAGAGAAAAAATGTTTGACTCATGGCTCCCTATTGGGGCTTGTCCCTCTGTCACGTGGTCATCTTTTCTATCCAGAATCCCTTTTGTAGTTGGAGAATCCACCTTCCCATCAGGGCTCAGGCAGGGAGGGCGAGGTATCCCTAGAGATACTAAGTTTGGGAGCCTAATTTTGAGTAGAAATTTATTACAAAACCACTGGCTATTATTTCTTCTCCACACTCACGCACCTCCTTCCTTTTCTGTTCTTCCTCTTTTCCTTCCCTTGCCCCACCATGCAAATTTTAAAAAAGTTAAATCTCAGAAATAGCTTTTAATTGGAAATACATTCTTATTGTACCAAATCCAAAATGACAACAAGAGGGGTATGGTGAGGAGTCCCCACTTATCCTGAACTTAGGAACCCAGGTTTCCTATCTGCCAGGGAATCTATGTTTCCAGGTGGGTTTAAACAAATTAAGAAACCAACAAGGAAATCCAGATTTATTTTGTTCATCGTTCATCTGTCATGTCTGGCTTCTCTGCTCCTCAGGTGCTAAAAGAGGCCTTGTCACTTTCACCTGTCACTTGGGGGTGGAGATTTACAAGAGACTATATACATACACAATCTGGATCTATACGGATACTTATCCTTATGTTTGTATTTTAACATAGTGCGTGTATATTTTACATACATACAAACACATCAGGAAATATTTTCATTGACTTGTTTGGTTGTGAACTTCTCTTTAACATACAGAAGAAGATACTTGTTTCCTTTGACATTTTTGCCCCCTAATTCAAATACCAAATTGTTATTATTGTCCCAAGAGAGGGTATATTCTTTGAGGTGGGGGTAGGAGGCAGAGAGAAAGAGAAAGAGAGCCGAGCTCTTCAAGGCGAAGGGGGAAAAAAGGAAAGGAAAAAAAAAAAAAAACCGTCTGGGAATCTCAAGAACATCTTTATTTCGCCTTTTAACTCTCCGCCTTTCTGATTAAAGAGTTCAGACCCGCTCCCCCGCCCGCATTCAATTATCCCCCAGCATCTTTTCTCTAAAGCTGTCACCACCACTTGCTGAACTGCAGCCCCATCGTGAGCCATTAGCCCGGTTCTTTTCCGTTTTGCTTTTCTTTCCTCAGTTTCTCCCTGCAAGCTTTATAAATCTCCCTTGGCGGAGGAGTGTCCAAGCGGGTGGAAGTCTGAACACAATGCAACCTGAGAATTTCTGTCACTCTCTGCATATGCTCCTAAGTGCTTTAATCCCAATTAGGGGCGGCTGACACACGGTCCTATTCATTCCCATCAGCTCTTGAATACATTTGCCTAGAAATGAACTTCACAAATAGAGGCACTCCTAAATGTGCCCAACAGCAAGGAAAATCGAATTGAGTGCGGGCTCATTCGGCAGCGGCCGGCAGAGGAGCGTTGAATGTGAAGGTGCCCTGAGACATTGCAATTCAGCAACATGCTCGCTGACTTTTCTTTGCATCATGTCAACCGAAAGAACCAAGAAATAAGTTGGGGAATTCGGGTTAAAAGGCAACTTGCGAGGGGCTCTGAATACTTTTATTGAGCCGCTTCCAAGGAAGGACTTAAACAACAAAAAAAGGCACCACAAAACCCACCAGCGGCGTCCAGTCTGCGTCCTAGCCGCGCGTTTGGAGCCTCCCGGCCACTGCGCACCCAACTGGCCTCGCAATTAAGGGGAAAATGGCCCCGTCGCCGGCGTGTCATCTGGTGGCGTTCCCAGAGCCCGTCGCCGCCGCCCTATTCAGACCCGGCCTTAATGTCCCACCCGCGCCTCGGGGGCCGCGCAGCTGGTCCGCGCTGACCCGGCGGCCCTGCCGGCACGGACACCCTCGGGGGGCGCGGCCCGGGCCACCTCAGGCCCCAACTCTGTCGCGTCTCCAGGCCTCCCCTGCGGCCTCGCCTGCGGTCCCTGACCCCGCGCCGCTCACTCCATCCCCGGGTTCGGGATACTACGCACCGCCCGGGGGAAGGAGGTTCGTGACTCCCCAACACCCTGGTCCTCCAGTCCGAGGGCCACAGGAACAGCCAGCTTGGCCCCGCTGGGGACTTGAAGTCTAAAGGCTTTGCGTCCGGGAGGCCGGCGTCTCTGGAGAAGTGTGTTCCGAAAGGAGCCGCTGATCGCAGCCCCGAAGTTCCTGTGGGATTTTTTTTCCCCTCGAGGCGGAGCCCAACCAAGTCACACATGCGCGGCGCCGGCAGCCCGTGGAGCCCGGGGCTGGGACGCAACCCGCCGCGGGTCCGGGCCGCCCCTAAGACAGCCGGGCCTGCAGCAGCGCCGCTGTGAGACTCTGCTTCCGCATCCCGCCCTCCCCTCTCTGCCGCTCACCAGCATTCAGCCTCATTGGGGCAACCTGTTACAGAGCCGGAGTCGTGCGGGCGTGGTACCGCCGCAGGCCCGGAGCAGGGCAGTCCCCGAAACCGCCTCGCCCGCACCTCGGTGCAGAAGGGATTTTGCTTTAAAGGGGGGGCCTCTGGACCCCTATTTTAAGTCCATAAAAAAGACGAGTGGAATGTTTTGATTGAGTCTCAACATTGTCTTTGAATAAGGCTGAGACCATGTAATTAATGTGTCTTTTTAATAAGAGACAATACGGCCGTTCAAGCTATTTAATTTCATTTAATTTTCCATCCCATTTGCTGCACAGCCCGCTTTTACTTTTAACACCCAGCCTTTCACAGCCCATCTTGCTCCACTGGGCACATTAGATTGGTTTCACCCTTGCTTTTTAGGGGAGGAAAAATAAAAGAAAATGTGTTCCTTTCCTCCTTTGTGGACAATTTATTTCACTTGGGGAACTTCAACTCTGAGCCACAGGACAGAATAAAACTCGGCGAGCTGGTGTGAATGCCTCTGGCGCAGTCCCTTTCTTCTCGCGGAGCTGGGAACCAGCCACAATTGGCTATATTAATAAATAACTTTCCTCACAGTCGGCCTTTACATGGTCCTATTGATAAAATTGTTCGCGTGTCGTTCACGCTTTTTCACTCATTAAGGAGGGCCGGGGAGGAGCCCCGAACCTAGGCCCCGCGCTCGCCTCTTCCCGCTCTCAGTGCTGGTAATTTAAACTGGGTGTCATCCTGGAGTCGCCAGGCCAGAGGTTAGAGGGACATGTTCATGGCTTAAATTTATTGCCCTCGACTCTTCGGAGCGGCTTCCTCTCCTCCTCCCCTCCCCCGGCTTTGCCATTCATGGGTCGAGGGATCAAAGGCTCCCTTCTCTCTGTCGCGGGCAGACTTCACTGCCCGCAGAGGGGCAATTGGAGAGGTAAGAGGAAAAATCAGTGGCCGTTCCCTCAGAAAGGGGCCCTGGGTAAGGAAGGCGTGGCTGTACAGTTAGAGGAACCGCAGCGTGTGGCTGCCCAGACCCGCCGAGAGGCTCTCTTTTTGGACCCAGCAGCCGCGTCTACACAGGTTTGGAGTTAGCACCGAGGTCGCCTATCTATGTGTCACTGCAGTCTCACTTGAGATGCTTCGACTTGAGACCTTATACCTGCCCTAGATTCCTCCATAAAGCAAACCAAGAGTTTTGTAGCGCCCCAAACCCATTCACTCTGCAGATTATTGTTATTGACCTTTGTAACAAACTCGAGTGAAGCGCGGGGTGGAAGCCAGCGGTCTGTTTGCAATCATCATTCCCATTTTAAGGATTAGGAGACTGAGGCTCCGAAGCAATTTACCGAAGGTTCCCCGAGGCTTGAATGACAGAGCACAGACTGAATGATTCTCCTGACCGTGCTGAGTAGGAGAACGCAGGTCTCCATCCCGGGGTGCCACGCAGAACTTCTTTGAGGACCTCGTGGGACAAAGTGCTGAGTTACAAGTGTCACCACCTTGCGTCCTGCCGCCGTTGTTAACGAATCCCCCTGTCCGTGGTCTAAGAACCGCACCTTCTGTGGGCAAAGCAGAGCCCACTGGAGAATGCCACGTGGCGGCTGCTGGGAGTCCTCTGCCCATTTGTACAGAGGTTGGGCCACCCACACCAGGCCAGAAACCCGGAGTCACTCAGTCCTCTCCAGGAATTCCGCGTCGGGCTCGAGTTCAAGTCCATAGGATTTGGGGAGCAGCGTGCCCCGGATTAGCAGAGCGTGGCAGATGTGGTAGAACTGTCATAAATATCTGATGAACTGGATCAGTCGGCCATATATTATGAAAATAAATGTCCCCACACAAATAGAAAGCTTCCCTAAAAGAAAACGAGGAGCACTCTCGTTTGACTCCGAAGTACCTATTCTCCTAGCTCAAGAACTGGACTAGAGGCAGGGGTTGCCAATGCCCACCTCGACTCGATCTCTTTTCCCCGCCTTTAGAGTTTTTTCTTTCTTATTTATTTATTTTTTAGAAAGGTACAGTTTGTTGGTTCTCAGGAAGTTAGCCCCAAAGATTTCTCCCCCATTTTAAACTTAAAAGCAAATCAGGGTTTAGGGCGGTTGGTTGGCATGTTGGGGAGACATAATTAAAAACCCAGCAGGCAGAACCTCTCTTCTTCCTCGGGTGCAGTCGGGGAAGGGAGATATTCCACAAAGCCGCGGCCGTGCGGCCGCTTCCCATTCTCCAGAGAAAGTGCGGGCCCCCGGTGTCCCCGAGAGCAGTGATGCACAGATGACCCTGTCTCCCCAAACTGGTCCAGACGCTTCGTATTTCTGGGCGAAACTGAACAGAAGGAACCATAAAACGGTTCTAAATAGACCACTGGCCTGAACCCAATCCCCTGAAATGGTAATATGGTCGTCATTTAAAAAGTGTAGGTATTTTCTGGTGTTTTCCCATCAAGTACCTGCCTAATTTCTGTATGGCACACGCCAGAAATCAATAGAAGTTAACAAGTCCTCCAAACAGTCCCCATCTCTTTGTTTAATCTCCTTTACAATAAAGCCAAGGGGAGAGAATTAAAAATCTTTGAAGTAGATCGAAGCTCAAAGGAATCAGCCAAGTAGACTTAAAGTAGTCACTTATTTCCCAAAACTGGTTTGTCTGCGAACAATAAAAGGAAGTAAAATTTATGGAGAAATTATACAGTGGATTTGTCACTTAAAATATCGTAACTGTCTCGAGGACAATACCCCATGCTGAGGATTAATGGTCCCGCCGGACCTTTGATTCACCATCGCCTTTTCTTCGCCCTTGACAAATTGGATTTTTAGGAATGGGAAGGTCGCCTGGACCATTGTGAGCCAGCCATTCAGAGGCCTCGATTATGCAGGGGGCTGAGGGAACCACTCCATGTGACCCTCTCGGGTGGGACTCTGCAGCTGCTCCGCAGCCCAACTCTCTCACCAAACTCCGCGCCCTTGCGCTAGCAGTGCCAAAAGGCGCCCGCCCTGATTGAAAAGGCGCAGTGCATGCCCGGCCGCGTCACTCCGCGGGCGGAGGACGCACGTCGGGGCGCGGCTCCCTGGCTCGCGCGCAACTGCGGCTCTGTCACTCGCACCCTGCGGAGGACCCCGCGCGCCCAAGAGCCTGCCTGGCGGCGGCGGCAGCAATGCACGGAGCCGCCCGCGGTCCAGCCACCAGCGTGAGTGCCGATTGCTGTATCCCGGCCGGCCTGCGCCTCGGGCCGGTGCCAGGAACCTTCAAGCTGGGCAAGTACCTGTCAGACCGCAGGGAACCCGGGCCCAAGAAAAAGGTATTAGCCATTCCAACCTCCGCCCCCTATCGTTCGCCTCCTTTTTCCCTGGCCCAGGAAACTGGTAAATAGGGCAAGTGGAGGAAAGGGGTGATTGATTCGTTACCTGCTAACTCTGCCAGGTGGAAGGGAACTTCGATTATTCCCTGCAAATCTCATTAACTGAGAAATGGACGTGGGCCGGGCTGAGGGAAGAGGATGTGGCTGAGAGGGGACGGCCCCCAGGTGGGGTGTACAGGGCTGTTTGCGTGCCAGGACACTTGGAACCCGCGTTTTCCCGCATCTCTGGGGTCTCCTCAGAGGCGCGGATGCTCCCGGCCTCTATCCGCAAATGCGCCTTTCCTGTTTTGCAAGGCTCCAGGCATTGCGGACGTTTCTTTCCTTCTTCCCTTCAGTAAGCTAATTTGAGGCTTATTTTACCTTAGAATAATTAAATCTCATTTCCTCCGAAAAAACAATCCTTGGGAAACTCTCAGTTCCTAGAACCTCCCCAAATTTCCGCGGATGTCTACTTTGTGGGTTTGGCGCTCACACAGTGTCAGAGTGGGGATTCCAACCTTTCCTCTCAGTTGTTTTTTGGGGTAAATGGAGAGAGGTGATTGCTCTGAAGCGGGCTCCAAGGGCGAGGAGAGCCCACCCGTGTAGGGCACCTGGTCTGGGTACCTGCTGCCGGGCTTCGAGAGCACAGGATCACAACTGGGAGGGGTCAAGTCCAACCCGCCAGTTCTGACTCCCAAAACAGCGTCGCGACCCCTGACCAGAGAGGAGTTTTCTAGGCCCCTCCCGCCTTCATGCATGCCAGCCGGCAGAGGTCGGCGAACAACCACGGGGAAATGAAGGTGGTGGTGGTGGTGGTGGTGGTGTGGGGGGTGGGGTAGGGTGGGAGAGGACCCTAGTTTTGGTTTGCTGCTGCCTAGAGCTCTCTTGTAAGAAATCGCTCTGATGCCCAGGCAGAGGGATTCGCATCTGGCTGCTCACGCAATCATCTCCTCCGCGGACTAAAGCAGCGTTTGCTGCGCACTACGCCTTCTTCTTTAAATGCGCTTTAATTGCTTTTAAATAGCCGGTCAGCGTGCGGCCACTTTGTTCAAACACTTTCACTGCCGGACTTGCTCGCACCTCCGCACTGGAGAACGAGAGTACACAAGAGAGAGTGGGGGACACTGGGTTTTGGGACTGACTTTGAAACGTCATTACCCTGGTAATTGGGCTGCTCTCGGAGCCGCAAGAGGGAGAGCTGGGGTGGGAGTGGGCGACGTCTTGGTATAAAATGAGCCCTGGTGCTGGGGAAGGGGGAGAATGCCCTCACTCCTCGTGTTGTCAAGGTGGGGCTAGAGGGGGCGGACTGTTCGCCGGTCTCCACTCTTCCTTCCTCTCCCAAGCAAAGGTCCTAAGGAATTACCCTCCTCCCAGCAGTCCACAGCGAACACAAGCAGTTTCCTGCATCTGGTGCGGTTGAGGATAATTTTCCCTCTGGGCTGTGGGCCTGGCTGTGGCGAGGGGGAGAACGACCACTGCTTATGTTGCAGGTGCGCATGGTGAGAGGGGAGCTGGTGGACGAGTCGGGGGGCTCTCCTCTGGAGTGGATAGGGTTAATCCGGGCAGCCAGGAACCCCCAGGAACAGACTCTGGAAGCTATTGCAGACTTACCCGGAGGACAGGTACTGCGGACTTCCCCTCCCCCCACTGCCAATTCTATCTGCCTAACCGTCAGTGAGGTGGCCACCAATACGTATTAAGAGCAAAGTACTTTAGCTACCGTCTCATTTAAACATCCCAACAACCCTGTAAGGTAGATACTATTATTTACCATTTGAAGATTGAGGGAAATGAGGTTCAGAGAGGTCCAATAGCTTTTCCAAGGTCACACAGCTTCAGAACGGGGATTCCAACCTTTTCTCTCAGTTGTGTTTTGACCAATTATCCAAGAAATGACAGCAAGCTGTCCTGTTCCTTACATCCCAGATCTTCTACCGAGCGCTTCGAGACGTCCAGCCAGGGGAGGAGCTGACCGTGTGGTATTCCAACTCCTTGGCTCAGTGGTTTGACATCCCCACAATTGCAACTCCTACGCACGACGAGAAAGGTACCGCCTCCCAGAGGGCCTCCTGGCCAGCGTGGGTGGACAAGAGTCCAGCCCTCCTCTGGTCTTTGGGAGAGTCCCCAGACTTGAAAAAGCCTTTCTTTTGCGCTGTGTAAAACTGAATTCACGCTCCCAGTTCGTGTGGGCAGAGAGGTGATGTTACCACTACCCCCTTAAAATCAACAGTAAATGATAAGTGACAGTAATAATCTGGCTCATGGTGGCAGGGAAAAAATACTCTTTATGAACTTCACCGGGGTCATCATTTCCTATTGCATACCCAAAGACTTAATTATTTACTCAATTAAGAATCAATAAAGAAGCATTAAAATATTATCACATCAGGAGCACTAGAAAGCATAACAAACCTGGAGTACTTCTAAGTGAAGGGCATCTCTTTCCCACTGGCTTGAAGGAGAGTAAAGTATTTCTACATTATTTTAGAAGCATTATGGTACTTACTGTTGGTCAGTTGCCTGGTTGTGAGGCTCTTCCATTTAAATGGTTTTTATTCACTTCCCCCTCCCTACTTAAGTTGAATTTGGGATGCATCCCAGTTTCTTAGATTTATTTGATCCCTTCCAAAGCCAAGAGCGGATTTATGCAAATTAAGGTGCACTAACTAAAGAGAAAAACATTTTCAAATCTTTCCTAGAACACTGAAGAACACTTCCTGTGGAAAAAAGCTGGGAGGTGCTAAAGTAGTTAAGATCTTGACACTCCTTTTTAATGCACAGACCTTCCATGACTTTCTTTTTTCCTTGCCAATTGTTTATCTGTAATTTCTCGTGAAGACACAGTTGATATTTAAAGTCAATATAATAAATGCTGTGAAGTATTTTCACATGTTCTCCCTCTGAATTGACTGCTCAATCTCATCCCTTTATACATAGAGTTAAAAAAATAACACATATGTGGGAATTGAACACTTCATGAATACTTGTAAGGCAGAATGACGTTTATTCAGAACAATGAATCACTTCACTTCAAAGCTTCACTGTCTTCTGTAAATTATTTATATTGATTTTGTGGATAGATTTGTATGTATTCGTGAAAGTTATCTTAGTTTGTTCCTTGTATCACAATTATATTAAATTATCTTGTCAACATCTTCCAGTAAAAGAGAAACATTACAAAAGCCCGAATAGTGGAAAACTCTCAAATCTGCCATCACAGAATAATTCCAAGGGCTACTGGCCTTTAGGGGACGTCTGTTCTGCACAGAACACCCTTCCTTAGGCACTCTCAAATATTATAAAGGTAACTGGTTTGAGTGGTGGCCCTTGTGTTTTCATTTCAGCCAACAGTTTATAGACATCATATGGTAATAGATGTCAAAATAGACATCATTTTCCTTTTGGGGAATGTATGGATTATTTTCAATCCTGACTTTCTCAACTTTGAGATGTTTGAAATCTTGACAATCTTACATCACAACATGAAGGAGAGGAGGAGAAGTCACTTATGAAGTGTGTTTGATACTTTTGGCATAGGTTGGATTTCAGAGTCCAGAGAACATGTCAGTTGGTTAGGATAAACTGAAAAAGAAACACATTGGAACTGAAAACATATATCTAATGTATGTTTAAATCTTGAAAAGAGAAAGAAATAAGTAGGGATGGCTGCTATTCTCCCAATATTCACTAATTCCAGTGGATTTCAATTCCATAATAAGATTAAGGAAAATACTGACCCCTCCCCCCTTTTTTAAAGAAACAAAGCTTACTTGGCTTTGCACTGAGCTAAGTCATTCTGGGCAACATCTGAAAACTCCCTTTAAAAAGGGGTGATGAAAGGGGGGTTCTGAACGCAGGAGAAGGAAGGTTAAGATATTAAATCAGCATACACGCTAAGAGAACCCAGGAGGTCTCTTCTCTCTTTTCAAGATTTATTTTACATGGCTGTTTAATATAAGGTAGCAGAAATATTAAAATGATTTTATCCAAGTATTCCATAAACAGTTAGTATATGGTCACATAGGCAAATCCTCCCCATTTTTTTCTTTCTGGCCTCCCAATGGTTTCAGCTGGAAGAAACAGCTCCTTACTTGAACTTCCACCTTAGTTATCTGGGGGGGGGGGGGGTACTACTTGCTTTATTCGAAGCCAGAATAAAATACATGAAGGGAGAAAGATCTGCATTTTTCTCCCATTGTTGTTCTGTAGTAATGTTTTAGAAGTTTGAGCTGCTTGTGTGCAAGGAGGGAAAATTTAGCTTTTACATTAAATTTAATGTCTGACATATACTTTGGATACTTCCTTGTGGCTCAACTAACTTCTTTTTCAGAAATCCTTCCTTTCTGTATTATCAATAAATCACAACATCGAAAAAGACATCCATTTGCAAATTGCTGTTCTCTGTACAGATGTAACAGGACTTTTTTGAGTGAAAATTAACTTCCACCATGTGATCAGAATCTGTTTCATACATGTCTCTTGATTGTGTTCACAGACCCTGACAACATTAAACACTAATGTTAAATAATATTAAACACAAAAGAAGGTTTGACACCAAAAAACATGTATATAATTCCTGGTAGAGAACAATGAACTTATTAAAAACTGAGTACGTATATCACTTATGTATATTTATGTAATAAAAATAAACTATATATCTTTTCCAAGGACTTGACAAAGCTTGGATTTGTGCAGCTATCTGGGAGTTAATTAATTACCAGGTGGAAAACTGACAAGATAATGTAACATCATCCTTTAGTTTTTAGAATACAGGACATAGGACTTTTTCTTTTCTCCCATCAAATTAAATGAGGTTAAAGAGGAAATAAAGATACAACTAATTTTGAAGATTAGCAAATCATAGTCCCTATGTGGTCCTTCAGTTGGTCACGCTCCAGGAAAACCTCAGGCAAAGTGTTTAAGGCTGGGAGGGGGGTGGAAAGATGGGTAATGGACATAAAAGACATTGTTCTATGAAAAGGAATGATTACATATGGCCCATACATACAGGATATTGTCTCGCTTGGTAATGAGGAGCTCACGACCATTAGATTGGCCTTTGTTCAGTTTATCCAAACTCTTTGACATACGCCACCTATTCTGCAAACGCCAACAGATGGGCCCGGGCACAGCACAGCCTCAACATTTGATTTAGAGCAACAGCTGCTCTCTGCTCTCATCTCTTCCCGGCCAGCCTGCCTGAGCTCTGCCCTCCCAACGAAGATTTGCTCGTACGGCCCTGAGGAAGTCTTCGTTGGAAAGGTCCAGATCACCCCTGTTGGCCTCTAAGTAGTCCCAGAAGATGGAAATGGTGATAAAATTGGCCATTTGGGGACACCTCGGGGTCCTTGCTACAGTGGGACTACCGAACTCAATTATTCGCTGGGACCCTGAATACTCCTGCTTCTGCCCACACCTCTGGTCAAAACCTGGACTTTGCCTTGGGTGCGCTGGCGCTTTCTTTCTCTCTTGCTTGTTCACCTCTCACGGGGTCGCTTTTCTACCCTTTCTCACGCAGGGGAGGAGCGCTACATATGCTGGTACTGCTGGAGGACGTTTAGATACCCCAACAGCCTTAAGGCGCACCTACGTTTCCACTGCGTGCTCAGTAGCGGCGCGGGCCGCGCCTACCTGCACCATGAGCACGCCGCTCGTCAGGGCGCTGTCCCGGTCGCGGATGGCCTTCGCCTCTCTCCGAAACCCCAAGTGCCCGACTTCGCCGTGGCCGCCCGGGTGGGCACTTTGAGGCCCCAACCGCAGGCCCCGCCGCCTGTCCAGGCCTACGTAGCGAGGGAGAGCATCAAGCGAGAGGCCTCGGTGCCATCGGCCACCTCGCCACCCCCGGCCAAATGGGGGCCGTCCAAGAAGGGCAAGGAGCAGCCGGAACGCGCCCTGGAAATAAGCGGTGCCTCCGGGGGACAAGGCCACTTCCTCGGCATCGTGGGCAGCTCCCCAGCGGGGGGTGGCGGCCTGGCCTTCTACCCCGGCGTGCGCTCAGCTTTCAAGCCTGCCAGCTTGGCCAGGGCAGCTGCAGCCGCTCATGGCGACCCCTACCGGGAGGAGGGCGGTGGCAAACCTGGGGCCGGCCTAGCCTTAGGCAGACTGCTGGGCGGAGGTCGGGCGGGAGGGCGCCCAGGAAGCGGGGAGAACCCGGCGGCGGGCGGCGCGGGCCACCACCATCACCACCACGCGCACCACCACCACCATCACCACCACCACCCTAAGTGCCTGCTCGCAGGGGACCCGCCGCCGCCGCCTGGCCTGCCCTGCTCCGGAGCTCTGCGCGGCTTCCCTCTGCTCCCCGGGCCCGCGGAAGAGGCGTCCGCCTTCAAGCACGTGGAGCGCGCCCCGCCTGCCGCGGCCGCCTCTCTGCCAGGAGCGCGTTACGCGCAGCTGCCCCCCGCCAACGGGCTGCCCCTGGAGCGCTGCGCGCTGCCGGCCCTCGACGCAGGCGGGCTCAAAGCCTACCCCGGTGGCGAGTGCAGCCACCTGCCCGCCGTCATGCCAGCCTTTACCGTCTACAACGGGGAGCTACTCTATGGCTCACCGGGCGCCGCAGCTTATTACCCGCTTAAACTGCACTTCGGCGGGCTGCTCAAGTATCCAGAGTCCATCTCCTACTTCAGCGGGCCGGCGGCGGCGGCGGCAGCGGCGGCTCTAAGCCCCGCCGAGCTGGGCTCTCTGGCTAGCATCGACCGAGAGATCGCCATGCACACGCAGCAGCTCTCCGAGATGGCGTCCGGGAAAGGTCGCGGCCGGCTGGACGCGGGGACGCTGCCACCCGGCGTCGTGGCGTCGGGTGGCGCGGGAGGTGGTGGCAGCGGCGGCGGCGGCGCGGGCAAGCCCAAGACGGGTCACTTGTGCCTCTACTGCGGCAAGCTGTACTCGCGCAAGTATGGGCTCAAGATCCACATGCGGACGCACACCGGCTACAAGCCACTCAAGTGCAAAGTGTGCCTGAGGCCATTCGGCGATCCCAGCAATCTCAACAAGCACATCCGCCTGCACGCCGAGGGCAACACACCCTACCGCTGCGAGTTCTGCGGCAAGGTGCTAGTGCGCCGCCGAGATCTGGAGCGCCACGTCAAGTCCCGCCACCCCGGCCAGAACCTACTCGCCAAGGCGGGCGACAGTTCGGGCACGGAGCCTGACTACCCTCAGGAGCCTGGGGAGCCCAAGAGCGACAACGACAGCGACGTGGACGTCTGCTTCACGGACGACCAGAGCGACCCTGAGGCCGGGGGCAGCGGCCAGCGCGACTCATAACGAAGAAAGGGGTGTATGTGGGAGGTGTGGACAGAGAGAAGTGGGGGTTCTGTACTGGAAGTAGAGGCTCTCCTGATGGTGAGAAGGACCTAGTTGACCAATCCGTTTTTATTTTGGAGGAGCGCCAGATTTTGGAACAATGAGAAGTACCAGGTCCGATGCTGAAACTCAGAGCAAAGGTTAGAAGAAACCTGGTCTCCTGAGCAGCCTTCGGGGATGGCGTTCCCGCTCTCCAGGTCTCTGGACTCTGCGGATGGGTTTCCCCCCAACCGCCCAGACTGTCCGCTCTCCAGGTTTAGGATCACGGAATGTGAACTTCACAGCGCTCTGGAGGGCGCCAATGTCAACTGCCACGTATTTTAAAATTGTTCTTTTCTGTGGAGGAAATTGTGCCTTTTAAAATGATGTTTTTGTGTGTGTATTTTACATTAGCATATCACTGCATAGGCAAAACAGTAGTCACAGTTGGGTAGATGTGGCATCCATACCCTTGTTTCCATTTCATCTACGTCTTGCCGCATTTAATACAGTGGTAGCAGGTGTACGAATTGGTCAAGTTGCAATTGTTTATAAGAGAATAATGACAAATGTAAAATATCTAAAGCATGAATTTAAGAGCACGCAATATATAATTGTAAAGAAAACGTCCTATTTGGTAGAGTACAAATGTGATGTATGTTGTTTTATAATGAATGATGTACAGTGGATTCAGTATTTTGGTCTTGGTTCCAGTTTGTGCAATCTTTAATAAAAGTAAAGATACAAAGGAGAGTTGTTCACTTAATTTCAGCAGGTTCTTTAAAGAAACAGTTTAATTTGTAAACGATTTTCGAGGAGGCTTCATAATAAAATAAATCACAGGACACTCGCATACTTTGATTATTCATAAAATAAATGTTAAGTAGTGTTGTAATAGGGAAATATACCATTTTCAATATGTGCATTTCATAGGCTCTTAGACAGCAGGCAGAGCAATTGTTTTCTGAAATCATTGTTAATCACACTAAGTGTTTTTGTGTTTATGGGAAGAAGTTAATGACTTTCAAGAAAAACATACATTTCTTGTAAGAAAGGATTATGGAGTTGTAAAATCACTATTTCTTATGTACCATTTCGACAGAACTTTCCTTGGGAAGCAAAAAAAAAAAAAAGAAACTTGCTCAGTGCTTTTTATGATGCATACGCTTTAATATTCATTCAACAAACACTAAAGGAGGATCTATTTTCATTGGAGATGCTGATCTATTTGCTCTACGTAGGTTCTTTTTTCCATGTATTCCAACAATCTTGTGCTGACCTTATGGGTCCTGTTTTACGGAAGAGAACAGGTCACTGGGAGGCCAATAATTAGAGCAGAAAGTTAGAAGCAGTAACTTTATTTAAGGATATAAAAATAAATGCTAGCTAATGGAAAGATAAAATAATTTTGTGGGCTAAACTTAGAAAGCACCCTTTCTATTTCTCACCTTAATTTGAAAATCGTTTTCAAATTAAACTCTTTCTCACACCACAGTACTCTGAGGAGGATTTCACTGCAGTTATTTAAGAAGTGGAGGATTAGTCATCCCCTCAGCTAAGGGCAGGTCTATAGTGCTCTTCCCAGAGGTTGGTGGAAGATATTTGGTCACCAAAAAGTCTGGCTATGCCCCTTGATAATTTAACTCAGTTAAAAATGCCCTTCATTTCCAGAATCCTGATTACTGGAGCAGTTCACCCTGCTGTCTCCCAGTTGAGAATATGGCCTCCATCATTAGGTGGCTGGCATGGACCTTTTCTGACCGATCAGCAGGAAGCACGAGGAGCATCTGACTTGGTGGTGATGAATAAAAAGATTTTTCATGAAAAAACTTTCACTGGAAATTATAGGATTTTTTTTTGTGTGTCAGCTGACCAGAAAATGCTTTGTAAAAGAAAGCCCAAAGAAAAACAAAAAAGATGTGTGGATTAACATGTACATATATGGTGGTAATGACACTACATTTATTGAGGACCTACTCTGCCAGATCCTTATGCTATTTGCAGTTCTTCTCCACAGATACTGACTGTGGGCTTGCCCCACCCCATTCAGTGATGGCCCTGCCACACACAACTGGAAGTAAACCCAAGCATCTGCCTGTTTAGCCTGGGCTCCAGCAGCTTCTCACTACTTGCTTAGTATCATGGTCCTGCCCTTTGAAGCAATTATACTTGAAACCAAATTCACAATTATAGAGAAATATTGGAAAACTTTTCTGAAATCAGATAGTGGAAGTCCTCAGGGAAATGGGGAAAGGCTGCCCAGATTTGAAACATGGGAAAAGTTTTATCAGCTTTAAAAATCATGTTTTCTTCTCCCATTCCCCAGCTCAGTACTAAGTCCTATAATCCTTGTTGTTTTTTGTGAAAATAGTCTTTAAAGAAATAAATTAAAAATAGTTTGGTGAAAGGAAATACATTCAAAATTGATAAAGATTTAATAAAACAAACAAACAATCCTTTGGCCTTCTGTTTTCCCGTCTGTAAATTGATAGCTGTATATTATAAAAAATGAAAATTGAACATAGATTTAAAAGGCTCTTAATCTCAGGTCATTTGGAATTCTTCATAGGTTGCCTCACATAATCTGTATGTGTGTCCGTGGATGTGCCCACTCTCATATATAATCAATGCAATTATTTATTTTAATGGTGAAGTTCAATCAGTGATATACAATCAGTAACAATATTACTTTTTTAAATGGCTCAGTTGAAGTAGTGTTTCTTAGATTATTTCTTTCAATCTCCTATCCCCACTTTCCTACCCCAACCCTCAATCCTTCTTATCCTGATGACCACAACTAACTTTGAGGGTTATGCTAAAGCCACTGGAAATTTCTGAGATTTTAACTGACTATTTTGTACCAAAGATTGAAAAAAAAAAAAAAAAAAAGATAGAAGGCCTCATGCCTTTTAGAAGTGAAAGATTCTAGATTGTTTGGGCCTACTTAATTTGGACATTAAAATGTTTTGCTAACCTAAGTAAATTAGACAGACGTGGGCTCCAGGCTTGCCTCCACCACTTACTTGCTTGGCATCTTGAGCCAATCTCTCGATTGCTTCAATTCCCTCCTCTATAAAACAGGTTGAAATAAGCAACAGGGTAGTTGTGAAGATTGAATTAATTAATGCAGTTAAACTTAGACTCAAGCCTGGTGCATACATAGTAAGCTCTCAAACGATACAGCACCACTTAAGTTCTGGGGATACCTATGGAGAAATACATCGCTAGGCGATTTTGTCATTGTGCGAACATCATTGAGTGCATTTACTCAAACCCAGATGGTATAGCCTACCCCATACCTAGGCTATGTGGTACAGCCCATTGCTCCTAGGCTGCAAGTCCGTACAACATGTTACTGTACTGAGTACTGTAGGCCATTGTAAGACAATGATAAATATTTGTGTACCTAAACATATCTAAACACAGAAAAGGTACAGGAAAAATATGGTATAAAAATAAAGTGTGTGTGTACCTGTGCATAGTGGGCACTTTGGGGGCGAGGAGCAGAGGGAGGCCTGTGGAGGGAGGCACCCTCTAAGGGAGAGTAGACATCAGGAGGAGGGAGGGAAGAAGGGAGAGAGGGAAGGAAGAGAAGGGGAGAGAAAGGGAGAGCAGAGATGGAATGAGAACCAAGAGATAAAGGTTATAATGCGAAATAATAAAAGGGAGGGGGGAGAGAGAGAGAGAGAGAGAGAGAGAGAGAGAGAGAGAGAGAGAGAGAGAGATTCGAAAGGGACTGGGAGAGGAAAGAAAAAAGAAACGGAGGGAAGGGAATTGAGTTTGAGCGCACGAGTGCCTCTACGTATGCGAAGGGTCTGGTGTGTGTGTGGAGGTGGGCTCTTCGTCTTCACTCCTACCCAGCTGTTCCTCTCTTCTTCTCCAACTCTTGGCTCTAGTCTCAGTTAGTTGGTGGACGGCTTGCTGAGCCTCCTCTTGTATTTAAACCACTCAGAGCAAGCAGTAAATTTAACATTTGGTAGGATCCAGCCTTTTCTTTCAACACTCAAACTTTTTAATTATAACCCTTTGTAATCTTGTGGGCCAGCGAGGCGTATGCTACATGCTGTCTGTCGGTGATTCAAACTCCTTATGCTTGCATGACAGTATTAAAAACGACTCTAGCAACTCTTTGTGGTTCCATCTTAAAGACATCAAGGAACGAGATAAAGGTTGAGGCTCTTTTATAAGCAATAGCGTATTTTTGCAGAGCACTCGCTCTCTCCTTGGTTCACTTCTAGCCCCGGACAAACTCGTACCAACTTTAGTAAATAAAGGCCTTTCATACTTTTGTTAAAGAGAAACTTCTTCAGACCTCTTATCAAACCTTTCAATTTTGAGCTCGTTCAAATGGTTCACAGCGCTTAAGTGAACAGGAAGAAGAATGCTTTTCGTCTGTTTTCATTAATTTTTGAAATGCTCAGCTGTACGGCGAGTGAAGAGTTTACGCAGAACAATGTAGCTGAGACGAGCGCCCATACATCTCTCTCCCCTTCTGAGCCCAGCAGAGAGCATACGGCAAGAGCCGAAATTCCTCAAGGTTCTACTGGGGGAAAGTTTATTTACTATCTAGCTTCTGAGGCAAGGAGGTGAGTCTCTGCGGGGTTCCAGGTTAGAACTGCTCTTCAGGGAAGCTGCGGGAGCAGTGCTGGTGCTGCTGCTGCTGCTGGGCTTCCAGAATCCGGAGGGTGGTGATTAGCTGCGCGTCTTTTAGTCTGAGCGCTGTCATTGGTTCATCTTTTGGAGCCACGGTTGCTGTTGGTGGAGGGCTGGCTGCGCGCGAAGATCTGGGCAGGTGCTGCCCCCTGGGAATCCCTGGCCCAGCCAGGATGTCGCTGCTTGGGCGGGTGCTGCGCCAAAGCCGGAGCGTGTGGCACTCTTGCGAATCACAGCTTCGCTCTCACTGGAAAAAGGAGTTTCCGGGTTCTGGGTTGGGGCAGAGGTGTGGGAGTCTCCGGGCGTTTAGGTGTTACAGTCCTGGATCCCTGAAAGGGAGGAAGACTCGGGAATCCTCCTCCTCCAGCCCCGGCGACCAGGAGGAGGTCAAGGAAGTTCCAGGAGCCCTACTAGTCCGTGTTTAAATGACCCTGCCCTGCTCTGGCTGGGAGCTGCGATACCAGCGCAGCGCGCCCACGCCATCTGCTGCTTTCCCAAGGAGAACCCGGCAGAGGCGCTGGCGCCATCGGGAGGTCAGACTTGACCCTTGGCTACCCAGGTGTGAGTTGTGAAGAGAAGGGCTCAGCAGACGGCGGGGCCAACGTGTTTAGTTCCAGAAGGAGCGTGGCGCTCGATCTGGGCTGGGTGACCTTCCTACAAAAGATGAAAGGAGCGCTTCTGTCATCTGTAACTGTAGTTTAATTCAAATGAGGTGTAACCAATAGTGCGACAGACAACTTGTTAGTGCCTTTGGCTTGCATACCATTTGAAGACCCTGATTTTATTTCAGTACAATATGTTTCAATTGTTTAAATTTTAGCATTTTATGTAAGTAGATAAAAATGAAAGCACAAGTTATTAAAGAATATAAAAGCGATAGCATAGATTTTTGGTAATCAGAATTAAACAGATTAAGAGGAGCATTTTCATGTAGAGTGAGGAAACTTTATTAAAAACAAAATATATTACATATCCAAATATAATGAGTATTCTCTATTGTTTTTCTATCCAATATTCTTTTGTACAGTTCAGTATTGTAGAAATGGCTGCAACATTTCCTGTAATGTTGGCATTACAGTAATGTTCCTGAAGTTACTTTAAGTAGAGAATGATTTAAATTTCAATTTTCTATGGCAAGTTGTATTTGAATGGCAGACACTCAATTTCAGTGATTTGTGTAGAAAGCCTCAGGTGGAAGTGTTTTATGTGACAGGAGATATAGTGAAGAGAGATGCAATAGAAGATGGCTTTATATAAGAACATAGTGAACTTCAACACTGTCATTGGATGTAGGAAGTGTCCAGAAATTCAGTTTCAGTCCTTTATAACTAGATCCAGTGAATGTTTTAAAGAACAGAGATGAGGTGAACTAAAATATCAATGGGTTCTCAGGCTTTTTCAGCTGGAACCAGAGATAAATTAGAGAACATTTTGACTTGTTATGTACTTGAAATTATTTGAATTGCAGTAAATCCTTATAAGGCTGAGTTTAGTTCAGTCTAGTCTTGCTTGGTCTTATTAAACACAAAGATGTATGTATACGGGTGAATCTAGAGTGCCTCACCTGTGGTCCTGAGAATCCTAGAAAGAAAGGTATGATAGTTTAATTCTGTTGAGAATTTCAGGACTAACTGTACACTGCCAGAGAATCACCTAATTCCCAAGTTATGGCCTGAAAAATTTCCCAATCTCCTAGAATTTCTTGGGACTGATCACCTGTGCTATATAGTTCAGTCAATTTTCAAACTTTTTTTCCCATGTAGTAGGCAGGATTCCTAGGAGTCTAGGCTGGCAAGGTGCAGGGGTGGGACTGAGATGGCCTAAAGCAGCTCTGCTGAGGGTGATCAGAAAGAGTGAAATATAAGGACAAAATCAATACAGAATTCCAGGTACGTTATCATCTGGAAAGAGCCAGGCTGAGGCAGAATCCCTGTACATATCAGGGAACAGAATGAAACCAAGCTAGAACAATGAAGGTTGGGATGCAATGAAAGGAGGTAGAGAAGGAGTGAGGCCTTGAACATTTGGAGACTGGCATTTAAAAAAAAATAATTTTGCTTTTGAAATAGGTAATGTGCTCACATGTTATAAGACAATAACTATATAAATAACTTTATATTTAGGAGTATTGATTCCATCTCATTTCTGTGCACTCCTGTCTACCCCAAGGTAATTACCAGAGGTAGACTTATTGTGAAGCTCACTGGCACGAGTTGCTTCCAAGACCTATACCTAATTTTGCCTTCTTTTTCTTAAAGTGGTCCCCTCTAATCCTATAAGTGTCAGAACCTACAAAAGCTGGATTTGTATTTGTAACCACATATTTCAGTTTCTTGTATACTTTCAGTGTTTCTTTTTATAAGTATAAACACCCAAGAACAAATATATATATATATTTAGTCTTATACTCTGGAGGTCTTTCTATAACAGTCTCCAAAGAGAGCTTCCTTAATTATTATTTTCTTTTACTGCTGCATAATATTCCATTGTGAGGACATACGTAGATTACTTAACCAATTTCTTTGTTGGTGGACATTTGGTTTGTTTTCTATAAAGAATTCTTCAATGAATAACTTGTGCTAAATGATTTTATAGGTGAGGTGTAGTCATTTTTGGAAGATGTCGCTGCTCTGATTACAGTGGGGAGGTGGTTAGTGAAAGCTATGAGCTGGCCAAGGCAGGGTCAGAACCAGACCGTCCTCTAGGAGATGGATAATTGGCTGACTGCTCAACTTGCTCTTTCTCTCTGTGCTTGCAAAACTCAGAATCACTTTTAGCTCTAGACCATATTTGGCACTAGGGAGACAATAATGGGGTCTCCATCCCATTCCTTTGTTCTTTTGGGAATTTAGTGAAGAATCCATGAGAGACCTTAGCTGTAGAAGTGTATTTCTCCCGGCCAGGCAACATGGAAATCCTAATGGTAGGCTAATATGGAAAATGTATTTGTGTGCATATCCATTTGAACTTTTAAAGTTCTCTTCTCTGAACACTACCATCAAATTTTGATTTCCTTATGATGTGTACTCTTTAAAAGTACCTTATCTAAACCCATCTTTGGGGTTATGATTTCGACCTGTAACTGGATGACTGGAGTGTGGGCCTATGGTAAGTAGCAGGTACAGAGCATAACCCACAGCAGCTGTAGAACAGTGGTAAGCACTCCAGTAGGGAAACAAATGAATGCAAATGAGATGCACTTGGCCATAGAACAAAGATGAAAATGACATTCACTTGTAAATGAGTTTTCTGTGTTTAATGTAAACAGAATGACATGTATTTTGTAGGAAGACCTTTATGACCTTAGGGTAGTTGTTGAATTCATTACATGGGGCTGCACATGTTTCTGACATTTTGTCATTATTAGAGTATCTCATGATCTAACAATCTCTAGGTTTTTCATTTGTTTAGAAGCATTTCTATGTTTTTCTGCACTAGGACATTGTCTGAGACTTAAGGTGAGATGCTCATCACTGAAAGGTTAAATGCCCTGGAATAAAATTTGAATCTGGCACCTTGCACTCAGATAAGGGCATGGCTTATCTGACAGAGCTCAGGATTGAGAGGAAGATCAACTTCTCAGCTCTGCCTTTCATTTCTAGGCTTGGTCCTCAGCTTAGATATTTGCTCAAACATTAGACTTAGACAAGTATGTAGCTTTGCTTTCTGAGCCTTACTCATTTTTCAACCCTCATTTAAAAATTCCCCTCTTCTCTGTAGACCTCCCTGATTGTTCCAGCCCAAAGTGGTTTTTTCTCCTCTGAACCTCCACAGCAGATGGTCAGATGGTCTGTGATATTCACTAATCACTTAAAAAAAATTTATTGGGGAATATTGAGGAACAGTGTGTTTCTCCAGGGCCCATCAGCTCCAAGTCATTGTTCTTCAATCTAGTTGTGGAGGGCGCAGCTCAGCTCCAAGTCCTGTTGCTGTTTTCAATCTTTAGTTGCAGTGGGTGCAGTCCACCATCCCATACGGGAATTGAACCGGCATCCTTGTTGAGAGCTCGCGCTCTAACTAACTGAGCCATCCGGCCACCCCTCCGGAAGCTCAGCGGCAGCTCATTGTCTTCAATCTAGTTGTGGAGGGTGCAGCTCACTGGCCATGTGGGAATCAAACCAGCAACCCTATTGTTCAGAGCTTGCGCTCTTACCAACTGAACCATCCGGCTGCCCCTCACTTATTATTTATTTATTTATTTATTTATTTATTTATTTATTTATTTTACATGATTTTTATTAAAATTGTTTTCAAACTAAGGTGCAACTTATGTTTTTAAATGCATATGTTGGGCATAGATTATGTCATTTGGTTTTTAAAATATCCTTGGCATAATATGTTAGAAATAGATATTCAACAAATATTACAGAATTAATTGATTAAACACTCTTTGAATATTTTCTTTGGTCCCAACTCTATGATGAAGCACCTAGAACCTGCTACATGCCAGGCACTGTACTGGCTGGGGTCACAGGATGATTAAGATGGTCTTAAGCTGCTCATGGTCCAGTGGAAGAGGCAAACAGAAGAACGAAATTGATAACACAATGTGATGGATATAGCAATGGAGATAAGTACAGACGAAGGGCACCTCCTCAGTCAGAGAGTATAGAGGGCGAGGGTGGGAAGGAGTTAAATAGGAAAAGACTTCCAGAGGAGGTGACACCTGCACTGAGTCTTAAAAGATAGGTAGGGGGTGGGCCGGCCCGGTGGCTCAGGTGGTTGGAGCTCTGTGCTCCTAACTCTGAAGGCTGCCAGTTTGATTCCCACATGGGCCAGTGGGCTCTCAACCACAAGGTTGCCAGGTTCGATTTCCTGCAAGGGATGGTCAGCGCCCCCTGCAACTAATGATTGAACACGGCACCTTGAGCTGAGCTGCCACTGAGCTCCCAGATGGCTCAGTTGGTTGGAGCGCATCCTCTCAACCACAAGGTTGCTGGTTCGACTCCCACAAGGGATGGTGGGCTGCGCCCCGTACAACTAGTAACGGCAACTGGACCTGGAGCTGAGCTGCATCCTCCACAACTAAGATTGAAAGGACAACAACTTGGAAAAAATCCTGGAAAAATACACACTGTTCCCCAATAAAGTCCTGTTCCCCTTCTCCAATAAAAAAAAAAAAAAAGATAGGTAGGGGGAAAAAAAGATAGGTAGGAATCACCTAGGTCAAGGGTAAGGAGAGGTGGAAGGACATTACCAAGAGACAGGATGGCATGAACAAAGAGACTGAGTGGAGAAACAACATGGATGTATGTGAGAAATTCTAGGCAGTGCAGTGTTGCTGGGGAGCAGCGTGGCAGGCAGGAAGTACTGCTGTGAGTTGAGGGTCCATCTGTGAGGAAGTGTGATGCAGTGGCTAAGAGGGTATATGGATGGGCTTTGGAATAGTTTGCATCCTGGCTCTGCATCTTCCCAGCTGTGGGAACTTGGTCAAATGACTTAGCCTCTATATGCTTTAGTCTACTCCTCTGTAAAATGGGAACAACAACAGCATTGTATGTAAAGGATTCTAGTGAGAGTTAATTGAAATAATGTTTGCAAAATGCTTAGCACAGGGTAAACATTCAAAGTGGGTTGGCTGTTTTTGAGAGACAGGAGAATTGTGCAGGAGCCATAAAGGAAGGGCCTATGGAAGGTTTAAACCAGCACTGATGGGCAATTTGCATTGCAAGAGGACCGGTTTAGAAGCAGGGAGACCTGTTAGGAAGCAATTGCATTCAGCATTTCATTTGACAGATGATGAAGGGCAGTGGTAATAGGGATGGAGAGGAGAGAATAGAGTTAAATATCTATAAGGTAACTTGATAGGATTTTGTGACTGGGAGGGGAATGTGAGAGAGTAAGGAGTCAAGTGCATTAATGATAGGAAAGTTACAAAGTGTTTGGTAGCATCACACTGTATTGATGAGTTATTGGCAAATGCACCTAAGGTCAAGATGATCTTAGAAGTTGTCATGCAGGGTCTCTGGTCCCGCTCCCCGCATAAGAACCAGGATATGGCGAGGCCAAAAAGGAAAACCAATTGAGCCATAGATAGGGGGGTCATACCACTATATTCTCACTGGCGGCTGGTTTGGAGACATAGGAAGCAGGAGCCACATGATCCACAACCTGCCTTCTGCTTCTCTGCCAACCAATCAACCCCTTGCTGACTGCAATCCGCCAATTGCTTCTCTGCCAACCAACCACCAACATCCTAGTGTAGCCACGGCAGTTATATGAGTGGCTAATGGCTCACCTGTAACAGCTGATGGCCAACTAATAACCAAGCCAGCACCTTTCCACGTAAGGCCGAGGGCCTGGAAACTGCTCTCTGGGACTCTTTCCCCACACTCCACCCCCCAAGATCTTGCCTCACAATCTACGTGACAAGTGTCTTCCGCTAGGGGCCCTGTGCTGTAGGACCAGAGTCCCTGCAGGACACAGTGCAACGAGCAGGGCATGATGCTGGCTGAAACTCGCTGAAAGGTGATGGAGCAGCGTGTGCATGTGGATGCTCAGTTTCAGGAGGCCCATGAGGAGCGGTGCCGGTAACAGGAGGCATGATCTGCTTGGGAGAAACATGACCCCTCGGTGAATTGGTGGGCCTCTCGAGCCTCCTGATGGCACGCCACCCTGTTGGCCGTGGCAGGCGTCACCTTCTTTTTGATGGTCTGCTACTGCTGTGGGCTCCTAGAGTTGTGGGCATCTGACTCTGAGGACTCCACCCAATCGGATGCCTGGCGCTGCGAGCAGGATCCTGGCCAGGTAGGAATGGTGTCTGACTCTGGGCAAGAGGACGTGTGACCCCCACACGGTGTGTGGTACCCGGTCGCCACTGTTCTTAGGAGTTGGACCCCTGACGAGGGGTGGGAGGACGTGGATGGCTCTCTGGCCAGCGTGGAGAGGGCCCTGCAGGTTCTAGCTGAGTGGTTGCTGGAGGAGGCGAAGGGTACAGCTGGCTGTGTGGGCTGGATATTCCTCACCATGTGGCGTCGTGAGGTGGAAGTTGTGCTTAATGAAATAGCCTAGGTGCAGGACCAGCAGTCCTAGTGGGAGGCGCTGGAAGCTCGGGTCGCTTGTTAGAGGAGGAGCCCCACAGTGGGGGGTTGGTTGGTTGGTTGGTTCATTGGCAGGGAAACTGACAGCGGATTGCAGCTAGCAAGTGGGGGGTTGGTTGGCAGAGAAGCAGATGGCAGATTGCGGCTCCTGCTTCCTGTGTCTCCAACCCAGCCTCCAGCGAGAATACAGTGGTATGAGTTCCCTATCTATGGCTCCATTGGTGTTCCTATTTGACCTCACCATATCCTGCGTTCTTGTGTGGGGAGCGGGACCAGAGACCCTGCATGACAGAAGTGTTCTGTTTTGTTGAGAAATACAGCCTAAGAAAGAAAGAGGGAAGACTGATAAAAATCTGAATATATAAATAACAAAAGCTATGTTATCCTCTCACAAAAACAAAACTCAGGTACACTAAAATAAAGATAACAATTATATGGACATTTTCTAAGAAAAATACTCGTTTTACCAATAACAGAAGGTAATAGCAATATGTAAATACTTATTCAAATTTATAAGAAAGCTTTGTGATTCCAGTAACTAAATCACAAATGATAAGAACTAACCAAGTTGCTGGTAAACAAAGATATGTAAACATGTTCTCTCTCATAGAAATCAAAGACATGCACATTAAAATATCCTTAAATATAAAAATTAGATACAAATTAAAGAAAATGCTAGTAATGTCCTGAAATTGGTGCAAGTATACTTTGCTGATGTCACTAAAACCATTTATCCAGCAATGTGGAAAAATGTTTCCAGGGCCGTATACTGACGGTGCCAAAAAAGTGTATACACATGACTTGTTACTGGTATATATTATTACAATTTTAATACAGTTTTTTCCTTTCTTAAAATGTGTACACATTTTTTGACACCCTCTGTATATATTATGTGCTCAGAACTTGTATTTGTGAAGATTTATTCTAGAGAAACAATTTAGGAATTTAACAAAAGCATAAAACTATATGCACATGGGTTTTCACTGCAGCATTAAGTCCTACAGCAAAAAAAAAAAAAAAATAAATAAATAAAAAGCAACTTAAGTATTCAAAATTAAGGTATGGCTATTATTTAGGGAGCCTTACTATTGTGAAGTAATGTTAAAATAATTATCAAAACAGTGGAAAACTCTCTGAAAATATTAAGTGAGAAAAGCTGAATAAAAATGATTGTGCAGTATGATTACTGTTACTTAAGAATATGTATTTGTTTAGATAAAAACTAGAAAGTAATATGCAGAACATGAAAGTGGTTGGGCTGGGCTCCTGCATATTCTCATGTGTGCTACGTTGCCTTTTTTGGTTTTCCTTAAGCAAGGATAATTATATGACATTATTTAGTAACTGTTAACATTTTGCTATTTTCATTGCAGAAGTTTTAAAGCAATTATAGTGATCATGACATACTGCCCTTTAATAGTTTCAAATCAAGACTATTTTCCTCCATAACCATAGTATCATAATCACATCAAATAAAATGAACAATTCCTTAATATCTAGTACCCAGTCCACATTCAATTTTTTCCCAATTTACACTTTCATTTCAAAAATAAAATAACTTGATAAATCTGCCCAGACCAGTGGGATTGGTTGGGTAGAGAGTGACTGGTGCCATGGTGGAGAGTGTTCCCAGGCTGGCTGGCCAGCGAGTGATGGGCCGTCAGCCCTCTGGGCGGCTTGCATGGAGTCCTAGGAGGAGGAGGACAGCTGGCTCAGAGATGGTCGGCTCCATCTGCAAATAGAGCTGCCTCTTTTTTCCTGCCCTCTGCTCCTGGGAGCTGGGGCACAGGCTCTTAGACCCTTGGAGCCAGCTGGCAAGGAGCAGTGGGAAACCAGCCAGCAGGTCTGTGCTCTGGGTGAGGAACTTTGGCTCATTGTCTTTGCCAAGCCAGCTGTGGAAGGTCCCAAGATTTCACACAACCCTCTCTACTCTGGTGTTGCCAGCTCCTAAACACCTGGCTGAGTTGCCGATTTACTTTCTCTACGGTTTGTGCAAAAAACTGTCTCTTTCAATTAGTTGGATCTTCTGAAATAAATCAGGCCTTAAAAAAAAAAAAATCGATGATGAGGGAAATGAGTACCTAACAAAGTTATCAAGGCTGTCCTGTAACTTTTGTAAAAACCAAACCAAACCAAAAACATTTACTATGGAAGTTTTCTAAAATTCCCCGAAGTAGAGAGAATAGTAAAATGAGCCTCCTGATAGGTATTGTACCGATCTGATGTCATTGCTTTTGCTTAAGTATTTTAAATTTCAAGCATTGTATCAGTTCTCCCTTTAATTCTTTACACCTGAAATAATTGAGAGTTATTCCCTAATATCATCTAATACCTAGTCCATGTTGAAATTTCTCCAGTTGTCATAAACAACTTTTTTTTACAGTTAAATTTATTTGAATTAGGATCTAAAGGTTCACTGATTGCTTTGATTTATGTTTCTAAAGTCCTTTTACGTTTATAATGGTTCTCCTCCTTCCACCCTCCCCATCCTCTACCATTTTTATTTGTTGAAGAAACCAGGACATTTGTCTTTTATAATTTCTCACATTCTGAATCTGTCTCCTGCCTGATTGTGTCCCCTATTGTATTACTTAACACATTCCTCTACCTCCTCATATTTTCTGTAAATTATAGGTAGTCACATCTAGAGGATTGACTAGATTAGGGTTCAGTGTTTTTATTTGGGGGACGAGGCAAGAATACTTCGTAGGCAATGCTACATACTTATTGTATCATATCAGGAGGCATGTAATGTGTTCATGTCCCACTTTGAATGATGTTAAGACTGATTATTGGATTCAGGTATAGTCAATATCTTTTCAACTATTGGTTTTGGCAGCCATTGATGAAACTTGCTTTGATCCTTTCTTTCATTAGGATGCAAGATAGTGTTTTTCTAATTCTACCATTTCTTCTGAATTTGTTATTTCTTCTGTTACCTTATAAACCTCAGGTCTCTGCAGCTGGTTGCTTTAGCCAGTTACTCACACTTCCCCTAGGAGAGGGCTATGGCTAAATTCTTGGCACAGCTATAACTTGGCTGCTCTAATTCTGACTCTGCTTTGAGAAATAGCCTGGAACAAGAATTTCAAAGGGAGATTTCGCCCTGCCTTAGCTGTAAACTTGAGGTAATGACAATTATAAACAGTGTCAGCTTTATGCCTATGCATAGTTTTGATATTTGTGTGGCATAATTTGAGAAGAGCTGAAAGGTCGGTCTGATGACAATGTTTTCCTCTTTTCCAGCTATCGTGTCTGACACCCCTAACAGTAGTATTCCCCCTTAAGAGCCTTGTGCAGACTTGTGAACTGTAACCTAGTTAAGGTATGATGTTATCTGGATGCGAGGATGAGAGGAGCAAAGACTAGTACATTAATGAACATATTAGCAGGAATTTCTTTATCTTATTGTTAGCCACTTTCCACCTGCTGTCTCCAAAGTTGGGTCTGGAACAGGTAGCTAAGAATGGAACGTGGGGTTATTAGCTTGCATGAGGAAAGGAGGTTTTCATGGGTACAGATGATGTGTATACTTTGGGCTTGGTTCAGGTTTTTGCGTGGGGATCTCAAAGAATAAAGACCATTGTGGGGGTAGAAGGCAGAGGAAGAAAAATGTTGAAAAGAGGTGAGAAAGGAAATTATTGCTTTATACTTTTGTTGAGGATGACTGTGCTTAAGCTCTCAGAGTAGCCTAGAAAAGAAACACAGTTCTCTGTTTCCTATTTTCTTTACTATCATGTTGGCTGGGAAACATGAAACGGTGGGAGGTTTTAAGGGAGTTTTAAGGGAGTTTTCCTTACAGGTCAGCATTAATAAAGAACAAGAAGTTTGAAGGCAGAATTTAAGCAAGATGGAGGGTTTGAAAGAATATGTGGGAAATGAGAGGAATTACTTTTTTAAAGGTGAAAAATGGCAGGTTGATCCCTTTTGCCAGAGAAGAAAATTCAATTTGACATTTTAGAGAAACGGACCATTTTCCCTTTCCACCTACTCAACAACCAGTTCTAATATGGAAGTTTCAGTATTTTTATCTTTATGATAATTTCAGAAACAGTAGCCCATTTATTTCTAATAATGTTACTGAAAAATGCCACTAATTACATAATGACTGCAAAAATCACATTTTTAAGTGAATGAAGAGGGAAATGATTTTTTTCTTATTATATGTCCCCAATTTATATGTAATTACCAGCTATAAAAGAACCTTCCTGGTATGCCTAATAACCACCTTTTGTCCTTGCATGAAAAGTCGAGTTTTTTTAATTCAAGGTTTTGTTCTGCTCAGCTTATTTCTGGCTGGTTGGGGAGATAGAGGCAGCTGTTTTATGACACGTCTCCCAGGCCTTCCTCAGACCAGGGAGTGTATTGCTCTGGAAACCAGCTGGCCATGTTCATTGCTTGTCAGACCCAGTGCAAGCAAACAGAATTCAGGCAAACCAGTGGAAATCTGCCAGTACAGGGAGAAGTGGCTCTTGATAAAAAAAAATTGTCATTTTAAGCCAACAATTTCTAATTACCTGCAACTCTTCTGATTGGTAGATAACACCTGATATATAAACATGTATGATTTTTTTCCCTTTGACTTTGGCTTTATTGGTTATTTCTTCTTTGATGAAACACCTTTTAAAAAAGGCAGGAAATTGAAGAGAACAAAACAAAACAGCTTTCTTTTTCGTTTTAGTGATAGCATCAGGTGGTTATGTGTCTACTGTGTATACACTGCAAGAGCAATAATAGGATAATTTTTCTTTTACTTAAAAACAAACTTTTAGGGGCAGCTGGATGGCTCAGTTAGTTAGAGCACGAGCTGTGAACAACAGGGTTGCTTGTTTGATTCCCACATGGGCCAGTGAGCTGCATTCTCCACTACTAGATTGAAGACAATGAGCTGTTGCTGAGCTTATAGAGGGGCGGCTGGATGGCTCAGTTGGTTAGAGCGCGAGCTCTCAATTACAAGGTTGCTGGTTCAATTCCCACATGGGATGGTGGGCTGCACCCCCTGCAACTCAAGATTGAAAATGGCAACTGGACTTGGAGCTGAGCTGCTCCCTCCACAACTAGACTGAAGGACAACAACTTGGAGCTGATGGGCCCTGGAGAAACACACTGTTCCCCAATATTCCCTAATAAAAATAAAAAAAAAATAAAAGTATTACATTAAAAAAAACTTTTAGTCTTTTCTCTTTTTATACATTTATTATCTGTCTATAACTAAATAGCTACTATTTTATTTTGGTATTTAGTATGTTCAGATATCATATACAAGACTATCTTTATTCTTTCTAATATTTTCTAAGTTTCTACATGAAATAATATTGCCACGTGGGATAATATATAGACTACATATCTTCGCATATGTATATACAGTATTACTTATAATAATATAAAGGATGTGTACATATATTATAAAGTCTATTCATTCATTTGTAAATTATTTTCATTCATTTATTCACTCATTCATGAAACATTTGTTGAGTGCCTGGTTAAGGCCAGGCACTGTGCAGTCATAAAAGCTATGAAGCTGGGCAGTCAAACGATCACACTTGTTGCTGAGTGGAGAAAGCATTGTGGAGTGAGGGAAGAGAGGAATCAAAAAGACTATCTGGGAGCTATTAAGGAGTGCACAGTTTGGGAGAGGACACAGGCAGGTAAACAAGTATTTCAGGGACAGAAATTCCTATTGGAGTGCAAAAGAAGGAGTGACTAACCGATTTGCAACTCAGTGATGAGGTTGATTTATTACCTGAGTAAGATAAGGGAGGCTCTCATTTGTCCTGTATGAGTGCGATGGCAGGACAAATGGATCCCAGAAATCCAGCATGCTCGTGTAGACAGTGCTTGGCAGCCAGGATAGGCACACATACACCTGATTTATCAAGAAACAAGGAGGTGAACCAGAGAAAGGAGACTTAGCTCTGCTTGGTCTCTTGTGACCCTGGGCACTTTATGATGTCACCGAGCCACCTGATTACTGGAGCAGGGGTAGGACTGGGTTTGCAGGTGGGAAGAAGAATAGGGCTGATGGAGGTGCAGGAGAACAGAGGCTGAGCTGATGTTTGTTAATGCTGTTACCTCTGCTTAGAATGCTTTGTTTTTCCTCAGTGTGGAAGAGAAGTCCAGCTCAGAGGTCATCCATCTTTTGGTGAAGTCTTCCTGGTTTTTTCTTGCAGCAGTAATTGTTCTCAATGCATTTTGTACGTACATTGATATTATAGTATTTCTCACACATCTTAAATCTTTGCTTATGAATCTGTCATCTTTAGTAAAATGTGAGCTCTGCTAGAACTGAAACTACATATTAATTGTTCTATCTTCAGTGTTACAGCCACAGGAATATGGTATGCAATTAGTACATATTTTGAAAATGAAATTAATGAATCTCTGTGTGGGTTGTCCTGGCAAAATTTTTTCTCCTGGGTGACAACCCTTTTTGTTTTTGTTATGTCATTCATTCAAACAAATAATAATAGCGAACTGTGCCAGACTATGTTCTAAGCTCTTTATACACACTAACTGCTTTGATCCTCAGAACTATTCTGTAAGTTAGAAATATTATCATTCTCCACTTACTGATGAGAAAACTTAGTAAGCAATAAATTCATAGTTGTTTCCAAAGTCCCTGCTCTTGTGGAGTTTACATTCTGGTGGCAGAAGACAAACAGGAACGAAGAAGTCCATAAACAAGATACAAGGTGTTAATATCTAAAAACCAGGGGTGCCAAAAAAAAGTATAAAGTGAACACTTTGTCAACCTTGCTCAAGCAGTACTTTGCTGTAATCAGAAGTGTCTGGATGCTGATGGTAACCACTTTGAGCACCTCTTGTAATTGCAGAAGTCAAACGTGACTTGTATTCATCTTTTGTTATTGGTATATATTGAATATGACAATTTTAATACAGCTTTACTTTCTTAAAATGTGTATACATTTTTTTTGGTACCCTCTGTATATGAAGAACTACTACAACTTAACAAAAAATCTGATTAAAAAATGAGTAAAAGATTTGAATAGATATTTTTCTCAAGATGATACACAAATGGCCAATAAGGGTATGAAAAGATGCTTAATATCACTGATCTTTAGGGAAATGTAAGTCAAAACCAAAATAAGATATTACCCTGTGCACATTCAGATAACTACTATTCAAAAAACAAACAAAACAAACAAAATCCAGAAAATAACAACTGTTGGTGAGGATGTGGAGAAATTCAAACCCTTGTGCACTCTTGCTGGGATTATAAAATGGAGTGACCACTATGGAAATCAGTGTGATAATTCTTTAAAAAAGTTGAAACTAGAACTATCATATGACCTAGTAATCCAAATTCTAGGTATATCCAAAGTAATAGAAACCAGAGTCTTGAAGAGATATTTACAAACCCATGTTCATAGCAGCCTTATTCACAATAGTGAAGAGGTGGAAGAAACACAAATGTTGATCTTTGGATGAATGAATAAACAAAATATGGTATACATACACAATGGAATATCATTCAGCCTTTAAAACGAAGGAAATACTGTCACATGTGACAACAAAGATAAACCTTGAGGACAATATGCTAAATAAAATAAGCCAGTCACAAAAAGAAAAATACTTTTTGATTCCACATACATGTGGTATGTAAAGTGGTCAAATTCATAGGAAAAGAAAGGTAAATGGCTGGGTGGGGAGGGGAAAATAGGAAGTTTTTGTTTAAAGCGTAAAGAGTTCTGTTTTGCAAAATGGAAAAGTTCTGGAGATTTATTTTATGAGAATACTCTTAACCATACTGAACAGTTAAGTAAAAACTCGTTATACAGTAAATTTTGTTTTATCGTTTTTTTAAATAAAATTAGAAAAAAAATTTTAAATGTGAGAACCAAACCAAACCAAACCAAACCAAACCAAACCAAACCAAACCAAACCAAACCCCTATCTCTCTCTGAGCAGTGTATTTTTAGTACAGGGACCCACCTTGTGCTAAGAGTACCACCTTGAATAACGCAGGGAGACCATGTGCAGTTTGTCTTTTCTTAATTTTCAGAAAATCTTCTCTCCCTTTATTAGTGGAAAAAATGCATCTGTCTATGAGATAGAATATTTTCTTGAAAAAGTAAGGCCAATTTTCTATAGATTATGTAGAGGTATAGGAAATGAAGCGATATTAAAGAGTCTAGTAACAGTCCAGTATGGGTTCAAACAAACAAACCAAAAAACAGTTGTAAAACAGTATCAGTTGCCAATGACATCAGGAAAAGGCAGGAGGATCTATGAGACATAGATATTTTCATGCTCTTAAAAACTTTACAATTTTTTTATAATTGTCAAAATACCTTTAAAGCTGTTAGATAACATTCATATCTTCCAAAAGTAAATTTTCTTGATTTATTTAATTGATTTGGTTGATGATTAAAGAGATATTTTTCAACTATTCACTTTTTGTATCCAATATAACCTGGTTCAACACATCTTAAAAAATTTTTTTTATAAAGCTCATCTTTTTAAATCAGAAAAGAAGTACATATTTATTGCAGAAAAATCAGGAAGTTCAAACAAGCAAAAAGAAGATAATTAAAAAATGTCCGCAATATCACCCATCTGGTGAAAAACAATGTTATTGTTTTGGTCTGTTACCTTCCAGATCTTCTTTGTTGTGTATATGGACATACGTGGTTTTTATATAAATGCAGATTTCCTTACATGATTTTGTAATCTGCTTTTTTAAAGCTTAATATATCATTGACAATTTTGAGTTTTAGCACTTCTTTTAGCAGAAGCTATAAGCTTCCTTTGCTAAGTAAGTATAGATGGGCACTGCAATTATGATATTTGGACATCTTAAATTGATTTGTGACCAAAATTCACTCCCTGGAGTCTTGTCCCTAGTGGTGTTCAATATTACTATTAATAATTTCAAGTGCTTCTGGCAGGAATGAATAAGGTCTTTGTGGCCCTATAAGATTTGGTGTGTCTCATTTCTTTTCTGTGCTAGCAGTCATATTACTAATTTAGGCTCTGCTATGGAAATTTCTGAGAAGTTGTAGCAGTTTTACTGCTCCACGTAGTCCCTATATCTCATTAGATCACACTACACAGTCTTGTTGGGGAAAAAGGTGATGGCAAAGACCAAAAGGGCTCGGCTGAACGATAAAACCACCAAATAGCTTTACAGAGATGTCAGTTGAGCACACACATAGGAGCATTAGGCAATGGAAGTGACATTCCAAACATGTCTTTTTCCCCGCCTCTACAGACTAAAAATGCTTGTGTTAATTGACAGCAGATAAAAGGTGAAAGAATACAATGCATAGTAACTCATGTTAAAGCTTACAGGTAAAAGACTGAATTCTTGTGTGAAATAAATGGCTTTCCACTTAATAAACTGGAGTTGTTCCAAGGACATCTTTTCATTTATGGAGCAGGTGCAGAGGAAGTTTTGAGAAACTTGTGCAGTATTTTTAAAAATAAAACATTTAATTAACAAGCTTGAAAACAGTGAAGCACTTGAAGTGGGAATAAAACAATTGTTTTATATCAAACAGTGCAAATCCAATTTGTGAATACAACTGTATTGAAAAGCTTTAAAATATTAATAAATTGCCGTGGGCTTTAAAAAAGAAGTTTTAATTTTCTTTCAAGGTTTTCCCTTGAGACAAGTTCTAAACCAGAAAAGATGTTCAAATGAATGCAAAAAAAGTATATTCTTTTCTAAGGTCCAAAAGCTTATTTAAAAAAAACGAGATGAAAAGGAGTTAGAATATTTATAAGCACTAAAAGATAAACCAAATACAAACACATCTCTACATGGGGATTTTAAAAAAATTAATGTTTGGAATTGCAGTTGCTATCACGATGCTTTAATAACTTGTTCTTAGGATTTGAACACAATAGATTTGAAAAAATAATATATTAACAATGCATGTTGTTTCCCAAGGCACTAAACCATAAAGAGATCTGTGAAAATTATGTAATAAAAATAATCTTGAGAAAGATATCATTTCAAGATAAGATAACTTTAGTCAAAGATTTAAAAGTCTTTTACATTAAATTTTCCATAAAGTAATCCTTTCTGATTCCAGTCTTTTCTGTCAAAGCTTTGGTAACAGCATGTGCTGTTGGTCATATCAGATCTTGCTTCGGCCGCTGTGTTTGCTGGGTTTTCAGGTGTTGGTTCTTTAGTGATGCTGGTCAGGTTAGATCCCCTGCAAAACAACCTGGGTAAATCTTCCTGACGATGCTCAGGCCTTCTGATGGAGTGTCCAGAATTGACAGGCCACCAGTGTTCCTTTCCTTTGTGTTTCCTGTTTGGCAAAAGGCAGCAGATAAAAGTCGCTAAACAGCTTCTGAGATAGTCTGCCTGCATGTGGGGACCTAATGAGATGAAAGAAAACTTTGATTCCAGTCTCCTTTTTAACAAGGGAAAAGTGATTCTGAAGGTATCAGAAGAAATTTAAGGCACATAGGATGATGTTTCCAGTGGTCACTATCTACAGAATCCTGGGTATTCTATAATCCATAACTTTTTAAATAGCTATTACCAAATAGGTTAAAAGCAGATAATGGTTAAATAAGAGATGATGCTCTGATTTTCTTTTTTATGAAAACTAAGAATCTAGATTCTATATGCTTAATTTTCCATGTCTTAAAATCATAATACCTGGACTCTGAGTATCTTAATTTGTTTTTGCTTAGGAAAAGGAAACAAATAACTGTTGAGGGAAAAAACAAGGCAATGCATAGACAATAGAGAAACTAAACAGTTCAACACAGAGCACATTAAGCATTCTGTATTATTAAATTATGTTAGTCAATGCTCACACTTAAAAATGGGCTCCATTTTCTCAAATGGAGCTATTACTCCTCTAAACAAATTCCTTATTAAGTTGCTCAATTTCACTTCCCTTGTATGTCACATGGGGTTTGTCTTTTGATCTTTCTGTAGCCTTTTGCCTTCTGATCCCTTGATTCTCTTAATTTAACCTGTTTGCTTAATTATTTAGCCTTCTTAATTCTCACCCTATACCTCTACTCTCAAAATCAACCTTTCATCTTTTTAGGTATTCTAGCAAATCTTATTCTCCTTGCTAAATTTTCATTGCGTGAAAACTTTTTAAAAAAATTTTATTGGAGAATACTGGGGAACAGTGTGTTTCTCCAGGGCCCACCAGCTCCAAGTGATTGTCCTTCAAACTAGTTTTGGAGCGTGCAGCTCACTGGCCCATGTGGGAATCGAACCGGCAACACTGTTGTTCAGAGCTCGTGCTCTAACCACTGAGTCATCTGCTGCCCCGAAAACTCTTATATATTGAATGAAACCACAGAGATTAAGGATAATTTCTACTTACCTGAAAAACACACTCAATATTTATCTTTCCTTTTGGTATATCATCATGGGTAATGCAATGCAAAGATTGTCATTGTTCACGGTTTCATGTATTATTGTTAAGTCTGTGATAGGATATTATTCACCATGTTGAAGAACCATAGAGAATTTTAGAAATTGTAGCAACTCCTAACCAGAAATTAAAAGAGAGACTTTATAAGCCAGTCTCTTCATGGACCCCACATCAGCAGAACTTTATTTATGAATATTTCAGAATATGATGGAGGTCTATACATGACACCTGGAAGAACTTTCATCCCCAGCGTAGATTTGGCTAAACCTCTCCGGGCCAAGGGCTCCATTAAAGAGGACAATATTCCAAAACAGAGGAGAGTAGCATTTTGGTCAAGCACATATATATGTGAATACTGGAAACGAGTTTTGACAGAGATAATACAGGACTGTAGTAAATATATGTAACCTTGACAAATTACTTAACCTCTCTAAGTCTCAGTTTCTTTACCTACAAAATGAGAAAGGTGATAATAATATCTATCTCATAAGGTTATTGTGGGAATTAAATGAGTTTTTAAATATTAGAGAAATATTTAGATAAATGGAACTTACTCTTAAATATTAAAGTATTTATAAGATTCATCATCACATCTTCTTAATCACAGTAGACAAAAAACTTTTTAAAAATCTTTTTGTGGTTAAGAGTTATAATACATAAATAACTGTGATTACCTTGGCACCTCTGAAATTGGTAGGAATATATACTCATACTACTTTTAATGTCTCCAGGTAACTGTTTTGTTGATTTTTTTCTGTCTCCCTCTATTTGTAGATGTCATATTTGGCTGCTCTCAGTCAGTATTCTCTTGCTACTTCTGATATGTTGCTGTGTGTTGCATATCATTCATGCACTCTATAGACCAATCCTATCTAATAGCCAGTATATGAGGTCTGACAATTACATTCGCAAACTTTCCACCGTGTGCTTACATTGACAGTACTGTACAAACAGCTCGGTGAGGTTTCATAACCTTGGTGGTTTCATAACCTTGGTATATCAGGGTCTCACAGCTGTGCTCATGTTGATGTGTGGTGGTATCTTGCTGAGTGGCATTCATTATTGTTGTTGCGTGTTTTTGTGTGCCATCACGAGAATGTCTGAGCTTGAATCAGAGCAACAAACAAACATTACTTTTCTTGTTAAACTTGGCAAGAGTGGAAGTGAAACCATGGATATGTTAGTCCAAGTTTATGGGGATAATGCAATGAAGAAAACAGCAGTGTACAAATGGATTAAATGTTTTTCTGAGGGGAAAGAACGTGTCACTGATGAAGAGTGGTCAGGGTGGCCAGTAATGAGCAGAACTAACAAAAACTGACAAATAAAAATTCGTTGAATTGTGTGCTTCATAATCGTCGGCTGACTGTGAGAAGCATAGCAGACCAGGTAAATATTGATGAAGAAACAGGAACATCTTAACTGAAAATCTTGGCATGAGAAAGGTGTGTGCAAAAATGGTCCCGAAGGAGCTCACTGATGAACAAAAGTAAAGGAGAGTTGAAGTTTGTCAAGACCTTTTGGAGAGGCAATATGATGTTTTGGACTGTGTTATCACTGGTGATGAAACATGGGTGTATCAATATGACCCTGAAACAAAGCGTCAAAGTGCACAATGGAAGTCAACCAATTCTCCATGACCAAAAAAGTTCCATTAGTCCAAATCAAGAGTCAAAACGATGTTGCTAAACTTTTTTGATATCAGAGGGATTATTCATTATGAATTTGTACCAACTGGACAAACAGTTAACCAAGTTTACTATTTGGAAGTGCTGAAAAGGCTGTGTGAAAAAACTGGATGAAAATGACCTGAACTTTTCACCAACAATTCACGGATCTTGCATCATGACAATGCACCAGCTCACATGGCATTGAGGGAGTTTTTAGCCAGTGAACAAATAACTGTATTGGAACACCCTCCCTACTCACCTGATCTGGCCCCCAATGACTTCTTTCTTTACCTGAAGATAAAGGAAATATCGAAAGGAAGACATTTTGATGACATTCAGGATGTTAAGGGTAATATGACGACAGCTCTCATGGCCATTCCAGAAAAAGAGTTCCAAAATTGTTTTGAAGGGTGGACTAGGCATTGACATTGATGCAAAGCTTCCCAAGGGGAGTACTTCGAAGGTGACTGTAGTGATATTCAGTAATGAGGTATGTAGCTCTTTTTTCTAGGATGAGTTCTAGGATGAACTTAATTGGCAGACCTCATATAATTCAAAATTTTTGAATTTTAAATTAAGTAGTCACATTAAACAAAAAGAATCAGATGAAATGATCTTTATCGATTTATTTTATTTAAGCCAATATATCAAAAATGTTATTTCAACATGTAATCTATATACAGATATTATGATATATTTTACATTCATTTTTTTGTCATACCAAATCTTTGAAATCTGGTGTGTATTTTACTCTTTTAGCACATCTCAATCCAGTGATAAATTTTTATTAGCTACTTGTTCTTTACTTAGATTTCATAAAATTCACAGTTGAAAAAGTAGATTCACATGTATGAGTTGTTCCAAACATATTAAAAAGTTTCCCAATAAGAAAAATTGAGTACCAGTTTTAAAATTAAACTTAATTAAAATGAAATAAAATTAAAAATTCAATTCCTTAGTTGCACTAGCCACATTACAAGTGTTCAGTAACCACATGTGGTTGTGAACGCTACGTTGATCAATACGGCTAATGATCCTTACTGAGAACCTATGATGTATAAAATGCATTAGTCTAGAGACAGATGATAAGACACGGTGCCCCCCCCCCCCCCAGGAGTAGGGGAGCTGAGAGGAGTACAAAATACAGCAAGGGTCTGAGAGTAGTTCTTTGATTCTTCCTATAGAGTAGTGTGACTTCATGGCTGAAAGAACTTTTTCTGATTCCCTTTGCGTTAGTATCCATGAACAAAATGACTGAGGTTCCTAATAGTCTGACTTTTCAGTAATGAGGTATTATGTTATATTTGTATGTGTCACACATACAGTGTTGTGCATGATTGTTATAATTGTATGTGCTTTTCATGATAACATAAAGCAATTTCCATTTAAACTGTAGCTTTAAATGAATAACTCAATATTTGCCAATGTGCATTCAGATTTTCTAATGTCAAAAGGTATACATTTGTCAATTATTCCAGCTCCCTATCCATATTGTTGTTAACTTCAGATTTCTCTCATTTCATCCCTTCGAATAACTAGCTTTTTCTCATTATTTTCTGCTATTGAACCTAATGTTGCACAGAAAAGTTGATTTGTTAATTAGTTTAATCGCCACTTCTCATAATGGCGGGGTAAGATTGACGGAGGAAGCTTGCTATCAATCCGTGCTACGATAAGCAGTAATTATAGATAATGACGCTTTTGTCTTGCCACATTCTGAAGATTGTCTTGAAATTCTCCTCGCTGAATTAGCAAATAGACTGTCATGTTGAATTCTCCTTTGGTTTCTTCCCATAACTTATCTCCTACTCTCCCCCCAGTGAAACAAAATTGCAGCTTGTTAGGTGGAAGCTCATTTGAAGTCTCAATTTTCTTGAGTATTCAGCTCTCATAGGAAAGTGCCAGGTGCTCGGTCGTGGCCACAGCACTTGCCTTTGGCTTAACGTTCAGACTCAACTGGCATCCTATAAGTCTTTGATTTTCCTTTTGCTTGAAGAGGCAGCCGTTGTCTTGACAGCAAAGCTGAAGCTCTGTCCTTGTACTTTGATGCATATTGTGGTACAATCTAATAATCACAGTCATTTGTCAAGAAACAGGGTGTTCACTTTTCTCTGAAGAGATTTGAGTAAATAGCAGATTTTATGTGGACGTAAGCCAGAAATGGTTGCCACCACCACTTTAGAAATGTGCCTGGAATACAGAGCCCAGAGTAGGTTTTAACGAAGACTATATCTTTATATTAACGGTTCTCAACCAGGGACAGGATATTTGGCAATGTCTGGTGATATTTGTGATTTTCATGACTGGAGAGGGAAGGTGCTACTGGCAGCTGGTAGGTAGAGGTCAAGGGTGCTGCTAAACATCCTATAATGCACAGGACAGACCTCCACAATAAAGAACTATGGGGCCCAAAATGTCACTAGTGCTAAGGTTGAGAAACCCTGCTTTATACGGTTATTAAGGGACCACTGTGGCATATTTGATCTGCTTCCTCCTCAGCAGTTAATTCTTTATCTGGTTTGGGCAATAGTTGATTCAGCAGTAGGAAAATTGGAATTGCAAAGCAAGTGGACTTTCCAGGCCATGCTATAGGGACTTATGGACAAGAGGTAAGGAATAAAAATGAAAAAAAACAAAAAACACAAAACCCCAAAACACCAAAGTCCTTTTTTTAAATTAAAGTAGAAATTTATTTTCTACTGTTAACAGAGGAGTCATGGAAGCAATATGCTAAACTCTGACATGCTTCACAGTCACCAACATCTTCCTTTGTAGAAGCACATTCTTTCTCCAACAGGGAGAAACTACATGGTCCCTGAATGTTGTAATCATGTATATTTTGGCTAAAGGCTGCTTTTATCTTTCACTTCTTGAGATTAGACTCCATTTGGTGAAAACCCTAATGTTGTAGTCTGGTATGAATCCAAACCCAGTCTAATTCAGAGCAACTTGGACAGGTTCAGATATGAATTTATCTGACAGTTAAGAATTTGTTTGAATAGACACAATTTTTAGGGGTCTCTTGGCCTGAGGTGGATTTGGAGCTGTGGGTTAGGATCTCCGTGGAACCAACAGTCACCATCTTTCTATTGTTTTCTGCTCAGAGTACCATAAACACAAACTTATTCTTGGCACTTACAGCGTGGCATGTTAAAATGGGGTGACATATTTAAAAATATTTACATGTCTACTTAGATCAATTGAAGAGAACAATGGTAACTCCATAAAGAAGAAAGTTTTAACAATTGGAGCTCTCTTTCTCTTGGGAGATGGCAAATTTTCTTTCTCTCACTGGAAATTTTCTGGCAGTGAATATATGATCACAGTGAATATTAATGTTACACTGAGTTGAAAATTATCAGATGATTTATGACATTAGTGAAAGTTGTGTCTATGATTCAACGGTTTTATGAGTTTATCCTTAAGAATTTATAGTTGTGCAACCTCTTAATTCCCGGCTCCCCATTCTTTTATGTTCAGTTCTCCCTAATTTGGTTTCATCTATTGTTGTCTCCATAATCCCCCAAATGAAACAACTGCTAATATCTACTCTGTCCCTGCACATGCCATACTTTTTCTGTCTCCCACTCCTGGAAAGTCTTCTTGGAAACTCCTGGAAATGCTCTTCTTGCAAGACTTAGCTCCAATACTACATTTCATGAAGATCTTTCCTATTGTTCTGGGCTAAACTGACTGTTTCCTTTCTTTATTTCTCCCACATTTGTACTCTGGATTATAGAATATAGGGAAACATATTAATGTTTTCATAAAAGTAGATGATAAACGAATGTCTCCTGTAACTTCTATGGTTTCTATGTTTACTTCTTATGAAGGAATTCCTCACCTCTTCACAATTAATAACGAGACTATTTAGCACTTAATTATCAGTTCTTTCATAAATTCCTGCCTCTTTAACTAGGCTATAACTTTTCTGGAGCCATGCATTTGCTTTGTTTTTCCTTTTATGCCTTTACAGTGCTGGGATCATAGTAGGCGGGCAATGAATGACTGCTAAATTAAATGAAGGATGATGGAACCAGGTGACTTGGTAAGCATGATATGCCAGTGATTCCTCAGAATAGGATTTTCTATGAGAATGGCATATGCCAGACTGCTTTTGAAATGTTCCATTCCCTTGTATGAATAATTTGGGAGAAGGCAATGTTTTAGGTCTCTTTTTCATTGTCTTTAAGAGCATAATGGGAACAATAGAGATGGAAGAATAGAGATCGCTTAGAAAGAAAAGAACAGGGCTGCCAATCTTTTCTGAATCATAGCAACCATTTTTCCCCCTATTTCTTAATAAGAAATGGATGGCAATCTCAAAATATCAGCCTCTACCTCATTTTTCCAGCCTCTGCCTTTTGATATTCTCAGAGGTAGAACTATCGATGCCTTATGCTTTTATGCTGTCTTCACCGCATTACACCGTTCTTCCAGAGACAAGGAGTATCTATGAACAGTGTTGGCCCTACCATCTCACGTAGTTTAGAATCTGGCTACCTTCCCTGATTCTGGATTCAGTGATATCTTTGTTGATCATCTTTACCAATTCCAGAGTTAACTTTAGCTAATCTTGCCAGGAACTTGGAGTCTCAAGCACAACATTTGAGTGCCAATTTTGCCTTTAAGATGAAGTTCTCTCCTACCCAGTTTTGGTCACGTTCTCTGATGAGTATCATGGTTTGTCTTGTAGAATTGTAACTCAGCCCTAAACCTGAGCTTGGTGAACCCTGTTGTTCTTTGCCTTGTCCTGTTGATACTTGCTATCATTCAGGCCTGGAGGCTTCGTTGGTATCTTGATCTGATTATTGTTGTCCTATGTGCAAGAAGAGTCAACGGAGGTATCAGCTGTCCATTTCTCTTTTACAAGTGTTACCTGAATTGTAGCTCTCCTGCTACCTCTTAGAATTAGACATGGTATTTCACTGATGTGTTTAGTATCTAAGTCGATTTCCCTGAGTGCCTGGACCTAGCGTATAAATTTTGAGATAGAGCTATAGTTTTGTTATTTTTCCTATTCCTGGTAACTTAATCATTTGCTCAGGGCACCTGACTTGAATTATACTTTACAGACTTAACATGGATGGTCTATATTGTCCTGTTAAAGAAGATCTTTAATTGCTTTTCGCTTGTGAGTAGGTGGGGTTAACTCCTAGGCTGACTAGTTGTGGGACTTGGCTCTGCCCACGCAGGGTGTTCTGCTGCGTTAGGGTTGACTGCTTAGATGTGGTTTGGCCTCTATGTGCCTGTAAAGAATCCCCTCTGGGTGTGTCACTTGTAGGTCAAACCCGGTAGTACTCTGGTTTGGTCTGGAGTTGGCCTCTGGGTATGTTGAATCTTGTGCCTCTTAAGCTGGGCCCTGCAAGTAATCCCTGCGCGAGTCTCTTCGCTGTTCTGAGTGATGAGCAGAGAGTCCTTTGATGGGTTATAAGCTTCCCGTTTCTGATAAGATCGGGCGGAGAATTCAAGACGTGCGCCCTGCTGCCGCCATTCCTATCATGGATGGTCTAAATGACCTTTGTCATTTACTAAAAGAAATGGGGGAGGATTGCTTTAGCCTTTATTGTCCAAGATTACATGGGATATTAATAGATGTTATTTGAAAAAATGTATCCATAGTCAAATACTTTTGGGAAACACTGAGTTAAGCATAGAGTTCTTTACTAAAATATGACTTTCTGAGAGGAAGGCTAGAGTAGCAGCAGTTTTCAGTTTTCTGACCATGGAACCATTTCTTTCAGGAACATCTCTAACAGCTCAGGGAATACTAATAATCTTTATAATACCCATTTCAGTGTGGACTCTTTCTTTAAAGAATAATAATAAATTTTGAGTACTAGCACTACATGGTCATATTAGGTTTTACAGGCAGAGAGTAAAACTAGTCCTGTGTAAATAGAGTGACAATTAAGAATAAATCACAATTAAGCTTGCTCTATGTAAATAGCCTCTGTGTTAAAAATATATACACTTATATTTTAATAATCTATAGCTAAACTAGAGAAGACAAGAATCAATTTTACATAAAAAAACACAAGAAAAAAATCTCCAAGTTAGCTTAGTGTCTTGAAAAAGTCCAGAAACTCTTTCTGGTTTTGATCCCTTTGTTTCTCTGATATAGAAATGAAAGTCCCAAATGTTTCTCTCTTAGAAGGTCCTAAAACTAATCAAGGGGTGATTCCCTATGGAAGTGTTTTAGTACCCTAAATATCCATTTTTAATTTTTCATTAACATTCATTAGGCATTTTTTTTGAGATGTCTTCTCTAAACCAGCCCTTCTTGCTTCTATTAGAGTTCTGATAGGTTTGCTATTAACTTAGATTTTTTTCCTCTTTCCTCTTGAGAAAGGGACCACATACTATATTTTTTCTTTGTGAATCTTTACTGAAAATTTAGATGAAATTTATAAAACATAACTAATATTTACAGATAGTTCAGGACAGTAGTTTTCCATGGGTAATAATTACCATGGACTAACATGTGTCAGAAAAGAATATTAAGAAAATTAAATTCAGTTAAGTCAAATATTTATTATCTGTTTCTTTCAAACACTATGCTTGCTGGGTGAGACATGGAGATGAACAAAGACAAGGAAAATAATTCCTTCTCCACATCTATGAAGAAATCTGTAATCAAGTGGGAAAATCCTCTTTAAGAGTTAAAAGAGGGGACGTAAATCACAAAGGCTGGGGAAAAGCCCACAAAATACATCAATTGGTTTTAATTTAAAATAGTTGTCTTTTGTGTCTTTATTTGACCTTTATGTCAAAAGCAATGCACATAGGAAAAGAGCTTGATGACAACAATCTAAGTACATTAAATGTTATATTTCAAAGATGGAAATCAGTCCCTCTGTGTAATATGTGTGTGTGTACTTGAGGGCAGGCTTGTTCACAAATATGCAAAAGAGTTTGCGTGGGTAAGGCAAATACAATTAAGAAGGTGATAGCATATAAAACTACACATTTATTGTAAAGTTAGAGGTCTTAGGAAATTACAAGAGAGTCTGACATTTAGTTTTCCAAGTCATGTGTCTCCCACCTCTAGCAGGATATGAGAGAATGAGGAGTTCACATCACGCTCTTGAAGAAGCTTCCTAAAGCTCAGGAAGGTGCTCAGTCAGTGAAGGGTTTGGCCTGACCCTTTCAAGACCGGAACTTCAGTGAGCTCTTTTATGTTCTGCTCTGTGAGAAAAAACATACTTTGTCTTTGTTTCAACACAATTTTCCATAATTGTGCTAATGAGCAACTCTGATGCCATGTGTTCTTTTCTTGTTGCCCTTTATTTAGAGAATTTCTCATTAAGTCTTTGAGTTTTGTGTATAAGGGGCTTTAGACAATGTGAATCTCTTTCCCAGCTCCACCTCTTGCTGGCCTCGAGAATTTGGGCAAGCTGCTTAGCTTTCTGAGACGCAGTTTTCTCATTTGTAGAACTGAGATAATAATACTTTCTCTGTTTATTTCACGGGATTGTTGCAAGGATCAGTAATACAACATGTATAAAAATGCTTTGTGAACATATTTGAACTATAGTGATTATATTCTACTGAAAGAATTACATATAGTTTCTCTAACTTCTATTTCCTCTTTTCTCTGTCGCTGCAGCCATTACTTTTGTCAAGCCTCATCATTTTTATCCTGGATTGACTCAATTTCTTATTTTGTTTTCAACCTGGTTATACTTAAACCTATCTTTCAAATTACCATCAATTATTTTTTGAAATGCAAAGCTCATCATCTATTTGTCTGTAGAGTCAGTCCCCCAGTGGGTCACCAGTGCCAGAAGCATAAAGCTAAATTTCTTAACTTGGTAGATTTTATTACTAGTCATTGCCCTTAGTGCTCTTCTTTGCTCCAGTCATATCTCACTTCTTGCAGCCCTGCATGACTGCCCATATCTCTTTGTCTTTGCATATGCTGTCCCTCTGACTGGATGTTCTTCACCCATCCTATGTCTGTTGGGTCCTGACTTACCTATCCTCCAGGTCTCAGCTCAGGTATATCTTTTGGACATTCCTCTGTCCTCACTGTCCTCCAGGAAGAGCTGGGTGATACCACACTTAACTATCACATCATGAAGTAACATTGAATTAATGGTATCTACCTCATAAGGTGACTATGCATTAATTTGTAAACCTGTCAATAAATATTAGCCATTATTATTAGGAATAAGAGCTATCATTTTGGCAGAATAAGAATGACACGGATATACAGAATCCTACTCAGTAACCTCTTTCCTAGATTTGTTGCAGTTGGAGCAGCATTCTGGAATTTGTTTTTTATCAGATGTCCATTGCCAACATAGTGAAGCACACACTACATACCAATGCAAGTTAATGCTCAACTCGAATAATAACATATTTACAGTAGTCTGTCCCCCCTTATCTGTGGTTCCACAGTTTTAGTTACCCACAGTCAACTGTGGTCTGAAAATATTAAATGGAAAATTCCAGAAATAGACAATTCATACGTTTTAAATTGTGCACCATCTGAGTAGCATAAAATCTCGTGCCATCCCGCTTCATCCTGTCCAGGACATGAATCATCCCTTTATTCAACATTTCCATGCAGTATTCGATACCTTCCTGATAGTCACTTAGTAGCTGTCTCAGTTACCAGATCGACTGTTACAGTGTCACAGGGCTTGTGTTCAAGTAACCCTTATTTTACTTAATGATGGCCCCAAAGCCATTCACATAACTTTTATTAAAGTACATTGTTATCATTGTTCTAGTTTATTATTAGTTATTGTTGATCTCTTACTGTGCTGAATTTGTAATTTAAACTTTATCATAGGTATAGAAAAAAAATATAGTATATACAGTGTTCGGTACTATCTGTGGTTTAAGGCATCCACTTGGAATGTATCCCCCATGGATAAGGGGGGATAAAAGATTACAAAAAAAAAGGTTGCAAAAACTGCAATTACTTTTGCACCAACCTAATATGTTTTTGTATTTCCTGTAACAATAGAGAAGTATTTCTCCTCAGCTTACTTTGTTTTTCTCTTTTCTTTTTCTTCTTTCTTTTTTTAAATGTCAATATATAACTTTTTTCAATTCTCCTGGATCTCATGTGAGGCTTGTTTGATTCATGGTCCACACCACTGAGAATGTCATGAGAGAAAAACAGAACGTAGAGAGGGAAACAGCAGGTTTCGTAGGTAATTACAAATTTTGTGATGCTGTGTGGTTAAGTGGAATATCTATTACTGTTTTCCCTAAACTTCCTGCTGAATCCACAGGGAGTCATTGTTGTTTTCAGGGAGCCACTAGACTGACCACTTCTTAGTCCTTTCTTTTTTACAAAACCTAAAAAGATGGTGAGAATGATACCCAGGAGTGGATACAATATAATAACAAAAGTTAATTATAATGAAAACAGATATGAATACTTTTTAGTTTTGTTTCATGAGGAAATATAGGTAATACATCAAGAAGTCAACTATTCTATATTTTAAATAGTTACTAATAGACAAATGTTATTATTTATCAAAATTTGATTCTTAGAATTTAAATATTAGTCATTGAACACCTGGCATATGAACTTTAAAATATTAATTTTCATATTAATGAATAGAGAGCTTGTCAGGGAAACAACATTCCAATCTTCTCCCAACTTTTTTTTTTTTTCCAAATTTATTTATTTGTTTTTTAATTAGTTTCAGGTGCACAAGACAAAGCAAAACTTAGACGTTTATCATTTATATCCCTCACACTGTGTGAACCCCCCCACCCCCACTTTTTTTTTTTAAAAGCCAGTTTGCTAGATCTTTTTTTTTTTTTTTTATTATTTATGTTTTTAATTAGGGAATATTGGGGAACAGTGTGTTTTTCCAGGACCCAATAGTCCTTGTCCTTCAATCTTGTTGTGGAGGGTGCCGCTCAGCTCCAAGTCCAGTCGCTGTTTTCAATCTTACTTGCAGGGGGGTGCAGCCCACTGTCCCACGCGGGAATTGAACCGGCAACCTTGTTGTTCAGAGCTCGCGCTCTAACCAACTGAGCCATCCGGCTGCCCCCAACTTTTTATATTTAATGAAAAGAACACTGATTATCAGTGTCTATTTACATATGTCTCACTGTCAAATGCACTTACCCAGAGAGCAAGGATTGTGCCTTTCTGATTTCTGTATACTTGGTACCTAGTACCCTACTGCATACAATGTGTATGTCGTATTGATAATTGTAGATGATAACATTTTTCATTTTTTCTAATGTTTTTGATAAGATTTCTAATGACAATTTTTATTTTTACACCTCTTCTCAATAGAGTAAAGATATTCTTTCTTCATTATGTTTTAAGTTGATGTAATGAAAATTGCCACAGGTTGTTCTTGAAAAGATTTTATTCTATTATTTTCAATTATATAGGCAAAACCAATCCAACCAGTTTTTTTTTTTTTTTTTCTGTGTTCTGTATTTCTTTCCAAATATCACATTTAGGCTTAGATGAAAATCTTATTTCATTAGTTTTGTATAAAGCTATGTTAAATTGGTTCTTGGCCCAAGGACATTACTACATGTTGGTAGCATTAAATTATAAAACTTTGATTGAATGAGATAAATGGAACTTGCTTCAAAAAATATTTAAAGTGTTCACAATAAATCTTTCATGCCTAAATATTACTGCTGTATAACCTTCAAAATTAGATTGTTGTGATTATTTCGCAATGTATGCATATATCAAAACATCAAGTTGTATACATTAAATAGATATAATTTTGATTATATTTCTCAATTATTCCTCAGTAAAGCAGGAAAAAACCCCTAATTTAAAAAGAGGATCACATATACTACATTTATAGAGGTAGGCTGGTGAAAAAGAAAAAAAAGGAGCAGGCTTTCCTTCTTTGAACTTAAACATATGTTAAGAACAGATTGAAATTATGCTGAACTATGTTTGGTATGTATCAGTGTACATTAGTGGACATTAGAGAGCAGGATGACTTTCTTAGAGACATTTGGTTTTGGGCAGAGTTTCTCATGGGATAGGAGCATAGTGATTTTCAGTTTCTTCCCATATCACACATTTTGACAAACTTTGGCAAATTTTGACAAATTTTGACAAAAATTTTGGAAAAATTCCCCAAATCGCTTTTAAATCTCTCTGAAAGGGTAATATAATTATATTATTCCCTCCTAGGTATCTGCAGGCAACTTATGGAAATAATTGTGTTTGGGAGCAGATTCTTATTTTAATCAGGTTATTTTCTTAAAATATAATAAAAAATTTTAAGTGAGCATTATGCTATTTATAGCGAAGCTATATTTTGTTTGAAAAACTGAAAAATCATACAAATATAATTAAAAACCTTTAATTATAGACAATTTCAAACATGTACAAAAAAGTGGACAAAACAGCCTCATATATCCATCTCTTAGCTTCAACAATGGCAAATTCGTGGTCAATCTTATTTCATCCATTTAAGTAGTTTTGAGAAAAGTGTCTTTTTTTCTATTATCCATTCCTTTTTTTTCTTTAGTTGCTCGTCAGTCACAATTTAGCTGTGATTTAAAATAACACCTTGGTAAGACAATGGTAGAGACTATTTAGAAACTTTTCTGCCCTTCTTGTTCTCATTTATTTCAGGTGACAATTCAGTTTTATGCCTTGTAAAGATATGGTTCAGCTGCCGGGTGTGGCTGAAACCTTTCCTGTGGCTCTTTTGGTTGTCCTTTGCCTTGGTAATATCCAGTGGTTGATAGCCAGCTGTTTTTCCAAAGAACATGATTTAGGTCTTTAGGTGGTGCTGAGCTAAGACACAACCTTACAGAAGTGTTGCCTGTCCTTTCCCTAACTGCCTTTCTTTGCTGGAAGAGTGATGACTGGTACCCATGCAGCAAGTCTGACCCCGAGAAATAAATGTACTGACCTTCCAGGAGGAAGCATAGGAACATTTTGCATCAATCCTCTTTCCCTCTTTTTGATGAAAATAATGAACGGCAGAGGACTTTGCTGTTAAGGAGACATTTCCTTCCTAAGTACTATCTTTTTGTATCTTTACTGTCTCTGTTGTGCGTGTACAATGGAGAAAATAGCACAGGAGACCCTTTGCCCAAGCCTATTATGCTGTTATTCCATCCGTCTGTGGCAAACCAGAAAGAAAAAACTGTGTTAGGTATTGCCTTATGGCAAATTCTGATCCACAGTTGCTGTTTTCCCACACTTACTTAAGCTTCTTTGCACATCTACTAGCACAAAGGCCTGAGGGCCTCCGTCTGAGGGTGATACTTTTGTACATCCGGGCCCTCTGGCCTTCCCTCTGGCAGATGCAAACAAACAAAAGGCTGCTAGGAGCTGACTTCCAACAGTAGAAACTGGTTCATGGCCTATTAGAACTTGCATATTAGAGCCGCAAGTCTGTGGTGTCAGTTGTCTAGGGATTGGCAACATTTTGTAATTTTCTTCCTGGTAATACATCTATTTTTTTATGTAATCTTTTGAAATGAATTAGCAATAATGGAAAACCATCATTGGGGAAAATGACTGATTTTTTTTTAATGAAGGCCTGGTTAAAAATGTAATGTGATTTAAAAATTGATGAATAGTTCCAAAAATTTGAAGGAGGTACTTAAAAGATGAATATTGGTCTGTATGTTATCATGGTACTAATAGGATATGAAAAGATATAGGTTAACGTCTTATAGGCAATGTTTTATTTTAAGTTACACAGAATCTAATTTTGACTTCTCCTGATGTAGTGTTGTAACTATCTCACCTCATGTATCAATGATCAGATTGGGCCTGGAGAATAACTTCATGGACAATTGAAGTTTTAGGAAAAATGGAGCATACAGCTCCATTTTTGGCTATCCATCTTTCATCCAAACATAGGATGGTCAGAGTAGCTTCTATTTTGAAGCTTGATAAAGAATAGAGGAAGATAGAAACAAGGGTTGGATCTGAAATTTTTAGAGAAATTGAGTTTGAAAAGCTTACTTGTTTTTAGAATATATAAGAAATTGTTCGATATAAGAATGTCCCCCACTTGCATGGATAATAGTTATTAAATGTATCTCTTTCCACAAAACCCCCATTTTTAAGATACCAACCCTGTATTAGGAAGAATGACAAAACTGGGAATTTAATTATGAAATTAGCATTAACTGAATTTTACCAACATTTTGAATAGAAGAAATAAATAGACATGATTGAGAATTCTTAGACTGTGAAGAGAAATAGAGTAATTATTTCTCACTCTCTCCGTTCACACCTATATTATTACAGTTCATGTACCATCTCTCAAAGTGAGAGGCATTTCTGTAGGAAGATGGGATTTCCGTTGTAAAAGGTGAGAAAGCAAAGGGGAGTAAATTTTCCTAACCTGGCCTCTTCACTGTGTCCACCTTATAGATGTTCACCTTTGGGTACAGCTCCATCTCTGGTCCATTAGTGACCTACAGGGTAGGTCATTTGCCCTATAGTGTAAGGCTACTTCTGTGCAATCAGTCAGTCACCAGTGGCTGCTTTTCTTCCATGGGGGCTCTGTGTGAGGCAGCACTTGGACAATCACAGAATCCACTGTAATTTGTTTCTTACAGTTTTACCTCTAGCTCCTATCTGTCTACTTTCCAAGCTGCACTGCCATTTGTTGTGAGTTTTCCAGTGCTGCTGCTTTTCCTTATTTCTCCTTTTCCTCCAGATTAATTTATATGCCCATCATTTTCAGGTTTTCCTTTGGGCATCCTTGATTCATAATTTCAGTTTAATTCTGTTTGGAATAAAACCAGATGAACTATTTAAAATTTGGGTGCAGTTTGCTTTCCTTTGATATTTCAATCTAGTCCAAAGATGGGTGACCAGATAATAGATATTTAAGATTCCCTTGGGATTTTCTGACCCATCAGGGTGTTCAACTTGCCCTATTTAATTTCCCATTTCTCCCGCCGGTTGCTTGATTGTAGCTGATTTGTCTTGGCATCTGCACTTTTTGTGGGGTTTCTGGGAGGTTGAGAGTGGACCATGTCAGAGAGGGTTATTTGTATTGTAAGGGGATGTATAGCTGTGGAGCTCGCATATTGTTTCAGGGACTAGACTGTACCACTTTTATCATGGGCTGCTAGCTACTGACCAACTGTTTCAGGAATATCCATCTAGTCACCTTCAAAGAGATTTAGCTTAGGCTTCCCAAAGTATGTTTTACAAAAAAGGGCTTTCAAATATGCTGGTAAAATAAGATATTATCCTCTTAAAGATTTATAATGCATATTTACATATAAAGACTCCAAGAAGTCCTGCAGTAAAGAAGCCTGTCTGTCTGTATTTAATTCAGTATTTCTGAAAAATTTTTGACCCCAGAACCCTACAAATCACTCTTATTTATTTACATCTTCTAGAATTTGTATTCAAAAGAATACTTCTTCTTTTTTAAAAATTCTGACAGGCTGTTTCTTTTCATGACATTTAAAAATGACTTTAGTTAGAATACATTTTGCAAAGCAAATTTTCTCTTTATTGTTATGATAAACCTCATGTACTGGGTACTAATTAGTCAGTGAAAAGAGTTCATAGTATGGGGGTTCAAGGGCAATGTAAATTGTATGTTATTTCTGATTTAGGTTGTCTTAATGGAGATCTTGATGCTTAATGCTTTGAATTCTTTTCAAAAATTTTTCTGTCCTTTTTATACAGAAGTAAGAATGTGCTATGGCAACAAATAAGGGTAGCATGGTGGATAAACTGAAACTGGGAAACTCTCCCTCTCTCGATAAACAGGCCTTTCAAGTGTAAAGTCATCCAGTTGGTAACAAAAAGTGCCACTACCAGTAAAATGTGCTTCAGATTCAGACCCCACAGTGTTTTATTGTGGTCCATTCAGCCCAGGGCTCTTTCTTGGCAAGACTATATGTCTTTTTTGACAAGTTTGTTATATAATCTGAGTGACCATTTTGTCCCATAGTAACCTCTTATTATTTATATTTTTTCTGAATTGGCTTATGTTTTTCAGTCTGCTTAACTTATTTTTTAAAGGTAATTTATGTATTTATTTCCTTATCAATTTTAATAATTTTTAAATTTTTAAATTACAGTTGACATACAATATTATATTAATTTCAGGTATATAGCATAGTGATTAGACATTTATATAACTTAATGAAATGATCTAGTACCCCAATAAATGTAGTACCCATTTGACACTATACATAGTTACTACAACATTATTGATATATTCCTTATGCTGTACTTTATATTCCCATAATTATTTTGTAACTACCAATTTGTATTTCTTAATCCCTTCTCCTTTTTCACCCATTCTTCCAATCCCCCTCTTAGCTGGCAACCCTCAAAATGTTCTTGTATCTGAGTTTGTTTCTGTTTTTTGTTTTTTTGTTCATTTATTTTGTTCTTTAGATTCAATATACGAGTATAAGTTAAATCATTTGGCATTTGTCTTTCTCTGTCTGACTTACACCACTAAGCATAATATTCGCTAGGTCCATCCATATTTTTGCAAATGGCAAGATTTCATTCTTTTTTATGGCTGAGTAATATTCCATTATATATATATACCACCTCTTCTTTATCCATTCATTCATTGATGGACACCCAGGTTGCATCCGTATTGTGGCCATTGTAAATAATGCTGTAATGAACATATGGATACACATGTCCCTTCAAACTAGTGTTTTGGGTTTCTTTGGATAAATACCTAGAGATAGGATCACTGGGTCCTTCTTCATCTCTTGTTATAGCCTTTGTTTTAAAGTTTACTTTGTCTGGTATAAATATTGCTACATCAGCTTTTTTTTAATATTTCTATTTTCATGAAACATCTTTTTCTCATCTCTTTACTTTCAGTCTATGTGTGTCTTTTGATCTGAAGTGAGTCTCTTATAGGCAGCACATGTAAGGATCTTGTTTTCTTATCCATTCAGCCCTCCTATGTCTTTTGATTAGAACATTTAATCCATTTATATTTAAAGTAATTGTTGATAAACATGTAGTTATTTCCATTTTATTAGTCATATTTTTGATCTTTTTCTCTTTTTCCTCCTCCTCCTTCTCTTCTTTCTCCTTCTTCTTTTTCAAAAAGTCCCTTTAACATTTCTTGTAATACTGGTTTGGTGTGATGAACTCCGTCAGCTTTTTCTTGTCTGGGAAACTCTTGATCTATCCTTTGATTCTAAATGATAGCTTTGCTGGGTACAGTAATCTTGGTTGTAGATACTTGCTTTTCATCACTTGAATATTTCATGCCAATCCCCTCTGGCCTGTAAAGTTTCTGTTTAGAAATTAGCTGACAGTTGTATGAGAACTCCTTTGTAGGTAACTAACTGCTTTTCTCTTGCTGCTTTTAAGATTCTCTCTTTGTCTTTAACTTTTGACACTTCAGTTTTGATGTATCTTGGTGTCAGCCTCTTTGGATTCATCTTGTTTGGAACTCTCGGTACTTCCTGGGCTTGTATGTCTATTTCCTTTGTCAGATTAGGGAAGTTTTCTATCATTATTTCTTCAAATAGGTTTTCAATTCCTTGCTCTTTCTCTTTTCCTTCTGTTACCCCAATGACACGAATGTTGGTATGCTTGATGTTGTCCCAGAGGCCCCTTTAACTGTCCTCACTTTTTAAAATTCTTTTTTCTTTTTGCTGTTCTGATTGTGTATTTTCTGCTATTTTAACTTCTAAATCACTGATTTGATCCTTTGCTTCATCTAATCTACTGTTGATTCCCTCCAATGTATTCATTATTTCAGTTATTGTATTCTTTATCTCTGACTCATTCATTTTTATGTTTTCTATCTCCATTTTTATATTTCTCATCTCTTTGTTGGTGGTCTCACTGAGATCTTTGAACATCTTTATAATGAGTGTTTTGAACTCTGCATCTGGTAGATTGCTTTTCTCCATTTTATTTTGTTCTTTTTTTAGAGTTTTGTTCTGTTCTTTCATTTGGGACATGTTTCTTTGTCTCCCCATTTGGCTGCGTCCCTGTGTTTTTTTCTATATAGGGGTCCTATGCCTCCCGGTGTTAGTGGAGTGGCCTTATGAAGTAGGTGTTCTTCGTGGCCCAGTGGTGCAGTCTCTCTGATCACCAGAGCTAGATGCTCCAGGTGTGTCCCTTGTGTGGGTTGTATGTGCCCTTCTGTTGTAGTTGAGCCTTGTTTGATGTTTCCATGTCAATGGGAAGGATTGACTCTATGGATCATTGGTTGTGAGGACTGGCTATGATTACAGTGGAGGAGCTGTGGTGCAGGGGCTGACCCTATGGAGGAGGATTCACTTTAGCAGGGCTCTGGTGCCTGCCCATCCTGTCCTTTGGGTTTGTCATCTGCAGAGGCAGCCTGGTGGTGCTCTGGCTTGGTCCAAAGCTGGCCGCTGGGTGTGTCAGCCCAGGCACTTCCTAAGAGGGTTCCCACTGCAGGCCAAATTCAGCTGCAGGCTTTGCTCTGCCCAGCGCCACCTGGAATGAGCTACAAAGCAATCTACACATGGCTGCCACCCACGATGGGCTTGGAGGTCCTGAAAGAGGTTAAGTTGTGAACCGGGGGCCAGATGCCACTAGTGCTGGGCTTTGTTCTGCTTAGCAAGAGGTACAGGGCATGCTGAAGCCAGATGCTGCTTGTTTGGGGTTTGTCAACCTTTGAGAGATTTTAGGAATGTTTAAAGCATGAGCCAAGACAGGCCCTTTTTATGGAAAAGCCATTGGAAGTGACTTGTGTGGGCCTGAAAGTTGGGTAGGGACTCAGGGAATCACCTGGTTGTGGTGAACGGTGTTAGCCAGGCTGATGGAGACTCAGATATGGCTGGTGCCTGTGTCTGCACACTGGAATGGGGGAAGTTTCAACCAAAGAACAATGGCTTCTGCCAGCACTTGTCTGGAACAAAGCTGACCCTCCAGCCTCACCCTGAAGCAAGACAATTCATTTCCTTCCCAAATGTCCCTAGCGCCTTTTGAGTTGCTGCCCCAGCACTGGAGCTTAGAGCAAGTGAATCCATCAGTAAGTCCATGTGAGAGCCCTTTAAGAGGAACACCTGGGACTTCAGCAGCCTGCCGTCTCACTCAGCCACAATATCTGCTGGTTTTCACAGCCAGAAGTTATGAGGATTTCTCTTCCTGGCACTGGAACCCTGGGCTGGAGAGCCTGGTGTGGGGCGGCAGCCCCTCACTCCTCAGTGTGTGTGGGGGGATCTCTGCAGTTGATATATCCCTCCTGATTTTTAACTGCCACATGTGGGTATGGGGACCAGCTGTCCCTCATCTCTGTCCTTCCTACCAGTCTCCATGTAGCTTCTTCTATATATCCTTGGTTGTAGGACTTCTGTTTAGCTAGACTCAGGCAATTCTCAATGGTGGTTGTTCTGTAGGTTAGTTGTGATTTTGATGTGGTCAGGAAAGGATGCAAGCATGGCATTTACCTACTCTGCCATCTTGACTGGAAATCCTTACGGTAATTATTTTTCTTTTGTTTAATTTCTTAATGTGCTGAACTCATACCTTTAATGAATGAAAGGGTCAGGGTCATTGTCCTCTGTCTGTCTTCTTCACCCCCTTCAGTGTTTCCACTGCCCACATGGGGCCTTCAGAACTGTTTGGCCGTGCCCTGCCTCAACACAGTTTCATTGTTACTCACACCTTGCTGCTTCTCCAGACTTGTGTATTGTCTATGGGTGTGCCCTGCCTTATCATCTCTGTCACTTCCCAAGCAAAGGGTTTTGGTTCTGATCAGTTTATTACACACTTATCAAATGCTTACTCTTTGTCCAGCATTGTGTTAAGAGGTGAAGAAATTAAGAAGAATAGGGCACGATTCCTGCAGTTTCAGAGTGAATAATCTAAGGGTAGACCAGGAAGTAAATGGATCATTTTAATATAATGTGATGTGTGATTATAAATTATACATCCCAGTGTTCTGTGGGATGTATAGGAAGGGTTGATATACCCAGCCTATGGCAGTCAGAGAAGGCTTCCTGGAGGAAGTAAACTGAACTGAGATTTGACAGACAAGTAGGAAATAACTACCACGTTTCCCCGAAAATAAGACTGGGTCTTATATTAAGTTTTGCTCCAAAAGACACATTAAAGCTTATGTTCAGGGGATGTCATCCTGAAAAATCATGCTAGGGCTTATTTTCCAGTTAGGTGTTATTTTCGGAGAAACACGGTAGATGAAAAGGGTCATGGTATTGAAGGCAGGTTTTTCTGGTGGAGGAAACTCAGCTCAGGCTAGATGACTTCCTGAAGGATGGCAAGAACAATTTATCCAAGGGCAGCAAGGAAGAAAATGATCCTGTCATTTTAAAAAGATCACAATACAGAAAGCTGAGGGGGTATGGGTGAGATTCTCCATTCCCTTGGGATTTTCCTGTTTTATTTTTTATTTTTTTCTCTACTTTGTATTTGAATGAGGTATATTTCTTGGTGACAATTGGTCCTACTAGATCAAGGGTGTCCAAACTGCGGCCCGTGGGCCAACTGCGGCCTGCAATCCATTTTTTATTGGCCCGCAGCAAATTCCAAAAATATATTTAGTTTACTTAAATAAACCAGGTGAGGCAATATGTACTTCACCTCGAGTGAGTGGCCCGGCTGTTTGTGTATTTTAC